>NC_136885.1:27712912-28447912 GCF_949152265.1 Phoxinus phoxinus | reverse complement strand
CATATTTTCAAGATTCTCTTATACAAATCTGTTTATATTAGCTAGTGATAAAAAGTAAGTTTGCGACGTCGTTGTTGAGCCCAGAATAGTCGGCACGGACTTATCTTTGAGCAACAGTTTTCTGGCAAAGCCAAGCATCATATTGGGATTTTTTCATCAAAACAGTCATCCTTAAATGTATAGAACACTGCCGTGACTGGGACGTCCGCAAAAAATAAAGTGCATCCATTTTTCCCTGAGTGACGTCTGGATCTTTCGGCAGCGTATTCAAAGATGTTGTTTGTCCACAGCCAGGAACAGCACATCTGCGGCATCGTACTTTCCCTGTACACAGACGCACTCGCTGTCCGTCGACTGAACACTTGTGAGGCGCGCAGCGCGCGGGCGCGACAACGATACGAATTGAGCGTAGTTGTGTTGCGCTTTAAGCGTAGTTGTCTTGTGCTGGAGGCGGTCTATATGCAAACGCTGGTACGTCACTTCGTACCGTGACATCACTTCTTACCATGGATCCAGAACGAGCTGTATTTGAGCTTGATTAAATAAATGATTTGTTTATAATGGGGAGGACGTCTTAAGCTATGAAACTTGCAGGACATTTTAATGGTACAAAGACCTCTTATATACTAAAAGATCAAGGCAAATTTGGTTTCTCATGTCATGACCCCTTTAATAAAATATATATATATATATATATATATATATGTACACAGTATGTACACATTTATTTGTAACTTATTTTTTTATTTTGTTAATACATTAACAGTTATGCCAGAAAAAAAGTACTTTGAAATTGAAAATTCTGAGATAGACAGACAGGCAGGGTCTTGTGTATGTGTTTTCCCACAGGCTGATCAGTAAAGTGACTTGGTAAATTGCTGTGTATGTGTGTTAGCTGTGAGTGAGGGAAAATGTAGGCTTGTACTGAAGTGCTTACAAGCCCACTGACAGTAAGACCGTGAGAGAGAGAGAATACTTACACCCCGCCGTCTGTGCTGATGGAAGGGGAGGCTAAATTATAGGGTGAGAGGCCGGTGTGTGTGTGTGTGTGTGTGTGTGTGTGTGTGTGTGTGTGTGTGTGTGTGTGTGTGTGTGTGTGTGACTGTGTGTGTGTGTGACTGTGTGTGTGTGTGACTGTGTACACATCGGGATGACCCATTAAATTTGGTTCCACTTGACTCGCTAATGTCTGCGATGCTGGGAAATCAAGCTGCCACAGACCCATACACTCTGAGGAATTTGTTTGAATGGGGCATGTGTCAGTAGTGAGGCCAGATATCATTTAGTGAAAGATCTACTGTAGTTGACAAGGGTGGAGCCTTGTTCTAAAAAATAAATAAATACAAATATTTGAAAATGTATTATTTAAAAAAAAAATTATATTTTATTTTTTATAGTTTATTTATTTACTTAAATAATCATTTATTTTGTTAATTTATTTTTAATGGCCGTCAAAGATGCTCTTTTGCAGCCAGATGGTGTAGTTACTTCATCCACCAGCAGGGGTTAACCGGACCATGTTACTTAGCCAAACCACAAGTCAACCATATTCCTTAATCTATCACAAAGCGCTCGGTCAGAAGGCCTGTTATACCACACCATAAAAACATTGAATGTAAGATAAATCTGTGATGATCTGGTGTGACATGTTATTTTTGGAATGTTCTGGGATCAGCTTTAGCAGTGTTTGTGTTCCAGTGGTGAGGTCATAATGGAGGGGTCTCAGGTAAGCGTTTGGCAGGCCGGAGGTGAGGCGTGGTGGGCTCTGGAACATTTTGATGTATTAATGAGCGCTGAGCTGGCTTCTGACTGACGTCTTCTGTTTGGACAGTTTCGTCTTATGCTTCAGACAAGGCGCTCACACGCTATGTGTGGGAGAGAGAGAGAGAGAGAGACATTCTATAAAGAACGTGCTAATGAAGCTGTTTATTTTCCCAGGACTTACTGGAGAACATAATGGGCACTGGCGCATATCGTTCTCTCACATTCTCTGTGTACCTCTTTCTCTGATTTCTTCTTTCTTTCTCTCACTTTCTATATTTAGTAACGCTTGCCAAGGCAAGCATCAGTATTATTTTTGCTTGTACTTTGTATTGGATATTCTCAAAATATGGTGACTTTCTCTCACAAAATGTATGATATTTGAATTCAGTTATCTTAACATTATTACTTAATTTTATTAGTTTGTATTAATTCTTTAATTTAAAATTAAAAGTATTTAAAAGAAGTTTATGCTCACCAATGCTTCATTTATTTGAGTAAAAACAGTAATATTGTGAAATATTATAACAATTTAAATGAATGTTTTTTATTTTAAGGCGAGACTACAGGTGAATAGGGTACAATTTTTAACTAGCAGATATCACCATGAAACTTTCCCAGTTGATTACCTACATTAAGATGAGAAAAAAATGTATTACATGTTTTCTTTAATTTAATGTTTAAATGTGCAAATTAGGCAATATCTAATTAAATATGCGCTAATTTGCATATATTTTTAAAAACGAAATCTGAGTATTGGGTTAAGCCAGAATAATATAATTTTTTTCATTGTGTTCACATATTAGACGGGGAAAAATTACAGAGGGATTTATGGATATCTACTTTAGTTATCCTGTAAATCAGAATATACTGTCAATAGCCTTTAAAAAATGATTTTCGCCATGTTTTTTGGAATAAAATGTTATATAACGATCTGTCTAGGTTAAATCGTAAAAAGAATAATAGACATGACTCCCACTCCCAGTCGTCAGACCAAAAGAAACCAATGAGTCCGACGTTTCGGTAAGAAAAACGATAAACGTTTTATTAGAAAATATATGAAAAAACAAACACACGTAAAATGTAAATATCTCCAAAGTAACAAACCAGTGGGTGTAAAATCTTCAGGAAGACCCAAGGCCCAAAATAACAAACAAAACGGATAATAAACAAAATATCAAAACTAACTTCCCTCAAAGTATCCAAAATCAAAATCCAACGAATTTCCCTAAATACACTAACAAAACAGAACGAACGGGATTTCAAAGAAAAGGGCAGGTCAACCCTACAAAAACACCATCACTGAAAATAACAGAAACATAACATAAGCAAACTCAGGAAAAATGATCTGACGGCTGGAGAGGAGACAGGAGAAGTGCGACCGGCCCGGAATCGCAACAGCTCCCTTCAGAAGCCGGAAGCATTCCTTTAAGCCCGCGGTAACCAAAGGGGTGGAGCCATCTCACAGCTGATCAGTATTATCCTGCTTGGAACAAATGAAAGAAAAACGAAAGAGACAAAACAAAACACAACAAAGTATACAAACAATATACAATCAAAACAGTATACGGAGTTACATAATTCCGTAACACCCCCTCCACTAAGAGTCAACGTCATTCCTATACAGAGCGTGACAACGCATCTGCTAACACATTCTCTTTTCCTTTCTTATAACAGATTTCAATATTAAACTCTTGTACAATCAATGCCCACCGCATAATGCGTTGATTAGAGTTCCGCATTTTTGCAAGAAAGGTTAGTGGATTATGATCCGTAAAAACTTTGACGGGCAACGGACTAGAACCCACATATACTTCAAAGTGTTGAAGAGACAGCAATAGCGCCAAAGCCTCTTTCTCAACAGTGCTATAATGCAATTGATGCTTCAAAAACTTCTTCGAGAAGTAACACACGGGATGATCCATGCCATGATCGTCTTCTTGCAGGAGGGCAGCACCAGCTCCATTCGCACTCGCATCCACTTCAATTTTGAAAGGCAATGAAAAGTTTGGGGCTTTTAACACAGGGGTGCTACATAACAAAATTTTTACTGAATCAAAAGCTGTTTGACAAAGATCAGACCAGACGAAGTCTCGAGATTGACAGAGCAGATTCGTAAGGGGCAAAACAATATCTGAAAAATTTCTGCAGAAGCCGCGATAGTAACCCACCATGCCTAAGAATCGTCTCAGTTCTTTTTTCGTTCTTGGCGTTGGGAATTCTAAAATAGCTTGCACTTTAGCAGAAACTGGGCAAACCTGTCCCTGACCCACCTGCTTTCCCAGGTAAGTTACTGTAGCTTTACCAAACTCGCATTTTGCGAGATTAATAGTAAGTGAAGCCTCTTGGAAGCGATTAAAAACGTCGAGAAGGGTTTTCAGATGATCATCCCAAGTGGTGGAATAAATCACAATATCATCCAAGTATGCCTCACAATTAGAAACACCGGCTAATACAGAATTCATAAGGCGCTGAAATGTGGCCGGAGCATTTCGAAGTCCGAAAGCCATAACGGTGTATTCTAATAGGTTGTCAGGAGTGACAAACGCAGAAATTTCGGCAGCGCGAGGTGTTAAGGGTACCTGCCAGTAACCCTTAAGCAGATCTAACTTAGTAACGAACACAGCAGAACCAACTTTATCCACACAATCCTCCATACGAGGAAGGGGGAACGAATCTGCTTTCGTAACTGCATTAACCCTTCGATAGTCAGTGCAAAAACGAACTGAACCATCACTCTTGGGAACCAGAAGACAAGGTGAACTCCAAGGACTGTTACTAGGGACAGCAAAACCATTGTCAAGAAGATACTTTATCTCGGATTGCATTAATTCACGTTTGGTGGGGTTTAAACGGTAAGCATGCTGCTTAATCGGCGTATGATCTCCTACTTCAATGTCGTGAAATGCAGCAGTAGTACGAGAAGGCACATCTGAGAAGAGAGCATTGTGAGATTGTATTAGCTCACTTACGTCATTTCGAGACGAACTAGGCAGATATGACAGAAAGGATTCTAAATCTGCTAAAATTTGCGAATTCTGCAATCGCACGCCAGTTACAGGAATACTTCGTAGAGTCAAACCATCTTCGTCGGGACAACATGTCGCATGCACAGAAACAGAAGCTACCGGGACAATAGGGTTATTAGACTCTTTGTCATCGTCTCGCGTCACATAGGATTTTAACATATTAATATGACATAGGCGAGTCTTCCTTTTCCTGTCAGGAGTACATATCACATAGTCAGTTTCACTGAGCTTAGACTCGACAACATACGGACCATGGAAACGTGCTTGCAAAGCAGATCCCAAAATTGGGAGTAGAACTAAAACTTTGTCGCCTTTATCAAAACCACGGGCAACAGCCTTTTGATCAAAATGGGCTTTCATCTTCGCTTGAGTACACGATAGAGAGATACGAGCCAGATCACAAACTTTATGCAACCGCTCACGAAAGGAGCTCACATAATCCAGCACATTAGTAGGAATGGATTCCTTCGACATCCACTTTTCTTTCAAAAGCTTGAGCGGACCTCGGACAGTATGTCCAAAAACCAAGTCTGCCGGACTGAAACCTAAAGATTCCTGTGTGGTTTCACGAATAGCAAACAATAGTAATGGTAAGCCTTCGTCCCATTCTTTCGCAGAATCAGCACAATAAGTACGTAACATAGACTTCAAAGTCTGGTGAAATCTTTCCAAAGCGCCTTGCGACTCTGGATGATAGGCGCTTGCCACATGATGCTTTACATTCAACTGCGTCAAAACCTGTTTAAACACCCTTGACATAAAATTAGACCCTTGATCGGTCTGTACTATTTTTGGTAACCCAAAAGTAGAAAAAAATTTAATCAAAGACCGCAAAACAACCTTAGTACTCAGAGAACGTAATGGCACAGCCTCTGGGAAACGAGTAGCAGTACACATCATCGTGAGTAAATATTTGTGCCCAGCTTTCGTCTTAGGCAACGGACCAACGCAATCTAATATGAGATGTTCGAACGGTTCTCCCACAACGGGTATCGGACACAAAGGAGCAGGAGGAATCGTCTGGTTTGGCTTCCCAACGAGCTGACAGACGTGACAGGACCGACAGTATTTCGCTACATCCGATTTCAAGCCAGGCCAGAAAAAGTGTCTTAAAATGCGTTTATACGTCTTCGTGATGCCCAAATGACCCGAAAAATTATGGTCATGAGCCAAATTCAAAACGTGAGAACGCGAGTTTACAGGTACCACAATCTGATAAACTGAATTGCATTCAAATTCACAAACAATTGATGACCACTTGCGCATTAATAAGCCATCATCCCAGAAATAAGCAATAGGTCTCTCATCTAAATCATCTTTCTCCACCGCTGACATTCGACAACGAGCAAGAGAAACGTCCTGTTGTTGCTCAGTGATGAATGTTGCTCTGTCAATGAACAGTGACAGGTCAACTTCAGCACTCGAATGCGTGGACAGCGGCTTAGAGCGCTCCAGCACCTGAACATCAAAAGAATTAGGAGGTTCTTCAACAGGTTCAGTTAGATTCAAGAAACTATCGGAAAGACCTACTACATCTCCGAACTTACGAGCTTGCGCTCGCGTAACCGCGCACACAGGAAACACTGAAGGAAATTCAGAAGCCAAATCTTTTGAATTTTGAAGTTCATAAATCGGATCATTGATCACTTCGGGTAATGGCAAAACTTTTTCTCCGGCAAGATCATTGCCGAGGATCAGATCAATTCCTCTAATAGGCAACTGCGGACGTACGGCAACTTTAATAGGACCAGAAACTAGGTCCGACTTGATATGCACTAAATGCAAAGGTACTTCAAGTATTCCAAGCTCAATGCCTTGAACCAAGACATTAGAATTACATGACGAATCTTTTGAAAATGGTAACACACTATCAAGTATGAACGATTGAGCTGCTCCAGTGTCACGGAGAATCCGAATTGATTTTATCTCTTTTTGATCAACGAAAGACACTATACCCTCAGAAATAAATGGATCATAAACTGAATCAACCTTTTGTTCATCGAGGTTAATTTTCGATTTCACACGAACGAAACCAACACTTTTAGGATTGTCCCCTCTTAGTGACTGATTTTTCTTTTTCAGTACCGGACACACAGCGATCAAATGACCAAATTCGTGACAGTAGAAACATTCACGATTTTCTACTTGATTTGGAACCACGGTTTTCGAATATTTCACATTTTTACCCACACTAATTTGAGAATTTTCCCGACGATTAGGTGGAAAAAAATTGTTTTTGTGCGTCAGAACGAATTCATCTGCACAAACAGCAGCCTGTGAAAGTGTGGTCACTTTCTGATCATTTAGGTGAACCACAATTCTATCGGATAACGAATTCTTGAAATCTTCTAGTAATACCAATTCACGAAGTTTACCAAAATCACTTATCTTGCTGGATTGACACCACTTATCAAAAAGAGCTCCCTTGTCACGGGCGAACTCCACAAACGTCTGATTGGCAGCTTTTATATGACAACGAAACTTCTGACGATACGCTTCTGGGACTAATTCATAAGCTCTGAGCACAGACGCTTTTAATGCATCGTAGTCAAGACTCTCTTCAATTGACATAGAGGCACATACCTCCTGCGCTTTCCCAACCAACTTGCACTGAAGTAGAAGCGGCCAGATTTCCCTAGGCCAATGCAAGGCGGCAGCTATACGTTCAAACGCGTTAAAATAAGAGTCAACCTCGGATTCTCTAAACGTAGGAACCAATCGAATTTGTCTGCTAATGTCAAATTCATTTGAATTTGCAAAAGGTGACACATGAGAATCAACAGTAGGCCTATCAGGTGATACAGGAACTTTAAAAGTACTCACCGGCAAACGACGCGCGCCTTGGCTTTCCAGCTCGTACTGCTTCATCTTCAAAAGCTGTGTGTTATGCTCCTGCCGTTTAACTTCTAGATCAAGTTCTTTGAGCCTAACTGCCAATTTAAGATCCTCTGTGTTCAAACCTACAAGCGGATTAGCAGTAGCGTTTCCATCAACAGATTCCTCAAAAGTAGCTTCCGCACCCTGCACACCCGCTTCGGCATTTCGTAACTCTGGACTGGATTCAACTCCTTCTAAAATTCCAATCCTCACTAATTTTTCACGCAACGCTTCTCGAATTACCTCCTTTGTCCCAGCTCTTTGAATAGGTATATTAAAAAAGTCAGCCACCAAAAACAAGTCAGCTTTACGACATTTCTCCAATGCTTCAAAAGTAGGTGAAAGTCTAAAGGATTCAATGCTAAACTCCATTATATAACTATTTCCAACCCCTTTACACAAGTAAAAACTGCCAATCAGAAACAACAATAAATGCATTTAGCAAATAGTGTACTCACCAGCAAGATATTTTAACAAATTTTCCCCGGAGACAGAAGAAAAAAAAAGAAAGAAGAAAACATCAAATGAGCAAACAAAATATGGCCTAAAGAACAAACAAAAAAAAAAAATGAATAAAAAACAGCGGACGAGCCCCCATTTATTACGATCTGTCTAGGTTAAATCGTAAAAAGAATAATAGACATGACTCCCACTCCCAGTCGTCAGACCAAAAGAAACCAATGAGTCCGACGTTTCGGTAAGAAAAACGATAAACGTTTTATTAGAAAATATATGAAAAAACAAACACACGTAAAATGTAAATATCTCCAAAGTAACAAACCAGTGGGTGTAAAATCTTCAGGAAGACCCAAGGCCCAAAATAACAAACAAAACGGATAATAAACAAAATATCAAAACTAACTTCCCTCAAAGTATCCAAAATCAAAATCCAACGAATTTCCCTAAATACACTAACAAAACAGAACGAACGGGATTTCAAAGAAAAGGGCAGGTCAACCCTACAAAAACACCATCACTGAAAATAACAGAAACATAACATAAGCAAACTCAGGAAAAATGATCTGACGGCTGGAGAGGAGACAGGAGAAGTGCGACCGGCCCGGAATCGCAACAGCTCCCTTCAGAAGCCGGAAGCATTCCTTTAAGCCCGCGGTAACCAAAGGGGTGGAGCCATCTCACAGCTGATCAGTATTATCCTGCTTGGAACAAATGAAAGAAAAACGAAAGAGACAAAACAAAACACAACAAAGTATACAAACAATATACAATCAAAACAGTATACGGAGTTACATAATTCCGTAACAGGCTACGAATAATATATTTACAAATCCCTCTGTAAATGTCTTCATAATTTAACTATGTACAAGACTGGAATATATAGGTGCTACTGAAGTGGAGATTTCGGACTTGGAGAATGAGAGAAAAGCCATTTTGAGAAAACGGGCTTTAAAGATTTATCATCAGCCAATGAGATTGCGCATTCAGCTCTTTTACTTTCACGATTGGTTGCTGATAAAAAGAAAATTACCATATTTGGATCCGACAGCATTGTACAGGAGAGAGAGAGCTTTCTAACGGTGTATGTGAATGACGGGGAGCAGACAGTGATCGCGGAGCAGATTTATAACGCCAACTTTTGTTGAATTTAGGAAAAATCTACACACACAAACAAACAAAGTGTAGTAAAATAAAGACCTAAAAGTGTATTTCTGACTTTTTTTCACCACAAGTCTGAAAGAAGACATGCTATTGAAGACAAATAGCTCAAAATATCAAAATTGACCAGTGAAAAAACAACAACATGTTTTTGCCTGCCGTATCTCGCCTTAAGATATTCTAAACTGTAATTTATTCCTGTGATGGTAAAGCTGAATTGTCAGCATCAATACTCCAGTCTTCAGTGTCGCATGATCCTTCAAGGGATGGTTCACCCAAAAATGAAAATTAGCCCATGATTTACTCACCCTGAAGCCATCCTAGGTGTATATGACTTTCTTCTTTCAGAGATAAAATAAAAAATGTCCTCTTCCAAGCTTTATAATGGAAGTCCATCAAAGCCTATCCATGATAAAAGTGCTCGACACGTCTCTGGCAGGTTAATAAAGGCCTTCTGAAGTGAAGCGATGTGTTTGTGTAAGAAGAATATCCATATTTGAAACTTTATCGACTTCTAGCTTCTGGCAGACGGCTGTATGCAAGTCGACTTATGCCAAAAGATTAACCCTTGACTATGTATGTACAGTAGGAGTAGTACAAGCTTTGACTCTCGCGGCCGCGTTCGTCATTACGTTGTGCGTCAAGTTCAAGGGTTACACTTTTGGCTTAAGTCTACTTGCGTACGGCCGTCTGCCAGAAGCTAGTTATTTAAGTTCTGTCAGGACCATTATCATCAAATAAGATTGACAATGAGGCTGAGCATACAGTTTGGATTGGCCGTATGGCTCTGTTCTGGGCAAGAACTCCCCGTGCATCCATGCAGCCTAGCATGGATAAGAGCAGGGAGAGCAGCAATAACCCCCCTTAGGGTAAACAGAACAGAACCAGCATGAATGTATTGCAGATATCATTAATTCAAGATTTTAAAGTACAGCATGATTCGAGAATTTATTCTGATTTAAGGGGAATCCTGACTGATGAAAGGAGGAGCTGCGGATGGAGGAGGGTAATTATCTTCTGAGAAATGCTTATATATGTATACAGTGATACAGCTGAGAGTCAGCTGATGCAAGCTTGACTAACGTGACCTGCCAGAACTGACGCTACGCTTGATTTATTTTAGTCGATCAAGTTTTAAATATGGATATTTTTCTTACACTAACGCATCGCTTCACTTCAGAAGGCCTTTATTAACCCCCCGGAGCCGTTTCGAGCACTTTTATCACGGATGGATAGGATTTGATGGACTTCCAAAAAAATATACCCATTGACTCCCATTATAAGGCTTGGAAGAGGACATTTTTTATTTTATCTCTGATTGTATTCATCTGAAAGAAGAATGTCATATACACCTAGGATGGCTTCAGGGTGAGTAAATCATGGGCTAATTTTAATTTTGGAGTGAACTGTCCTTTCAGAAATCATTCTAATTTGCTGATTTGGTGCCCAAGAAACATTTCTTATTATTATCAATGTCGAAAACAGTTGCGCCACTTAATATTTTTATATAAACCGTGACAGTTTTTCACGATTATTTGATGAATAGAAAATTCAAAAGAACAGCATTTATTTGAAAAATTTTTTTATTTTGTAACATTATATATGGCTCTACTGGCGCTTTTGATCCATTTAATGCATCCCTGCTGAATAAAAGTATTAATAAAAAAAAAAAAACATGCTTACCCCAAACTCCAAACTTTTGAACTGTAGTGTAATTTACTTTAAAATGTGCAGAACAATGCTGCTTCAAATCATTTTGTACGGTATAATACAATATTACGTTTTAGAATTATCACTTTATATAGGGTTTCTTGAATATTAAATTTAACTATAAACATTTTTTTATCATATTTTTAGATAATTACGACTATAAAATATAGACATTTTCTGCTAAAACTGTAAATATGTACATTTTCTGTCTCTCAAATTTACCCCAAACCTCCTTGTTTTGGAATTTGTGCACATCATTTTCTAAAACAGCTCTACTTCCAGTTCTCTGTTTCTTTACTTTCCCAAAGCTCACTCAGTCTTTCCTTTTGTTTTCACATAATCTTTGAATAAGCATGATCCTCTATTTTTCTCCCCTGGAACCCGACAAGCCTCCTCAGCGTACAGGAGGCAGGAATGAAAGGTGTTTAGATTCGGCTGTAGTCTTTAGAGAGAATGGCAGGTTTCTGATGTGTTGGGAGGGCAGTGTGAAAACCCCACACTTTCTGGTAAGTAAGCTCTGCTCTTCTCTCAAAGATATAAACATGATGCCGGTAACCACGGACGCAGGAAATACTATTGGCCTACATGATTCCTCCAGTGTCCCATCATGCCAGTGTGAGAGTTTAAATCTTGATGTTTCTGAATGAGAGGAGAGAACACAGGTTCCTAAATGTGATCTGACATAATACATCATTTGTATCTCTTTGTATATATGGGCTGCACAATTATTCAAGTAAATGAATAAGGTTATGGTCATGGCTGTGAGTTTGAGCTAAACTGCAGGACTCAAACAGTCACATGAAACCGTGTAAACTTGCGTTGACAGCTTTATTGATCTTAGCAAGAGGGGAGCATTCTATTATTGATGCTTTGCTCGGTTTCGCTGTATAATTTATTCTAAATCTGAATAACAGGTTTTTTTATGCTGGTAAAGAGAGACAGTGTGAAGTTGACCCTTTGGGCACTGTCTTGATTTAGTGATGTATAAAGCAGCAAAATATTAAAGGACAAGCATGATATCTATAATGATAACTATATTAGGGCCCACACCTGCAGCCGATAACGTTCTGTTTATTACATACTACATAAAGAATATGGCATGTTTCCCATCTAAATTAAGTTTAATGTAAATTATATTAATCAAGATGAATCAATATATACATTTTTCTGGAGTATTTTTTTCAGAAATGATATTATCAGAAAAGTTCAAATGTAAAGCAACAATCTACAAAAGAATTCACACGGTCAGTGCCACAAATTTGCTCATTTGATTAGTGACCTATAAATAGTGCAAACTCTTTAAAATTCCGTATTCATTTTACACTGTAATGTTTCTGTTTTAATTTTTTTTAATCATAAAAGTTTAATTTATATTTTGTATATAAAATGTTATATATTTGTTCACTAAATTCTAATATATTTGGACCACACTGTACATAAAATACCCTATTTTGCCCTTGACCCCTTCTTTATCTCTCTCTCTCACACACACACACACACACACACACACACACACACACACACACACACACACACACACACACACACACACACACACACACACACACACACACACACACATATTCACCTGGTAACCGAGTCTCTAAGCGCAGGTGTGGTAAAGGGATCAGGTGTTTTGGAAAACAGCTTGAATATGTGTTAGTGGCTGAGGTGTGACAACAATATCTTCAATGTGGAGCTGCTATAAAGGTCTTGTTGAGTGAAAATTATTCATATTTCCTCAACTTCAACAAAAAAGCAAATGTTTATTGACATGTATTTTATTGCATTGCATAAGAATTGCATGAAAAACTACATATACTGTATGTGTAGTCAAAAATATTATGTTCTCAGTTAATACAAGATGCTGACTGTGAATAAACAATTGACTAACTAAATGTTTAAAGGGATCATGACATGAGAAATCAAATTTGGCTCGATCTTTTTACATATGAAAATTCTTTGTACCATTAAAACATCCAAGTTTCATAGCTTCAAACTTCCTCATTATAAACAAATGATTAATTTAATCAAGCTCTAAAAACGGCTTGTTTGCATATTGTGGGATTTGTGACGTCACACGGGCTAATTCATTTGCATATGGCAGTCACCTTTACAGCAAGACATCGCAGAATAGTTTTACATCATCGCACCATAGGTATCAGTCGCTTAACAGCTGACATTTGCCTAAACCAGATGTGAGCATCATGTCAAAAGCAAATAGAACCCATTATAATCATTGTTTACGCTGGATACAGTTTACAGATGCGCATTCAGTTTTGGTTCATTTCATACAGAGGGTCTGAATGAGGTTTGAAAATAAAAAGAATTCTGCATATATATATATATATATATATATATATATATATATATATATTAACATTATTAGTGAACCTCAAGGAACATATTTAAATAATAAAAAACTCCTTGTCATGACCCTTTTAATTTAATCAAATTTCAAAGTGACAGTCGAATTAGCATCAAATTACCTGCATTTGGCTTCCATGTGTTAAGCCAAATTGAATGAAGCATTTGAGCATGACATCAACATGTGAACAGCTTGAAATCAGTCAAAGAGCCATGTACCAATGTGAACACCAAATCAGATGCCCGGTTCTTCAAATCATTATATCCAAATGCTGGACAATTCGGGACAAAACTAACAATTCCTTTTTCTTTTTTTTTTATGGAATATTGCACTATTTATTATAAATGATTTATCCATGCACATCATTTTTTTTAATTCATGTGCCCTTATAATCTTTAACTAAAATAACTCCTCTTGCATTGGCATCTACTCTCTTCTCTGATGACGTGTTTACTGGCGTGAGGGCGGGACAACCTGTCAATCACATAAGATCACAGCAATAGCAAACCACAAGAATCCAATCAATTCCCGATGGAAAAATCAAGTCCCACCCTAAATGTTTTTGTTCGATTACCCGTTCACTTGTGTATACGTCACAATAGAGAAAAAAGTCTATCGTAACTTCCGTTTCATGCTGACTTTAACAAATCAATAAATCTGAAGCTAATTTCATCAGTAAAATAAGGTGACATGCCCAGCGGGTCTTCAAACTGCAGCAAGTGTGTGCAGCCTCTATCATTTCACACCAGTGCTATCTGGAGCATTCCCCAAACCAAATTTTCCAAACCGCATTATATTTTGATTTATTTGTGCTTTGTTCGTCCTCGACGGTGTCGTGATTGATTTAGCACTGTTCTGACACAAACAAAGCTGGGCCCAGATAATCGCGTTTATACAAGATAGAATTCTAATGAGGGGGAGAAATGATCTTCCAGTGAAATCTATCTGATCTGGGGCGTTCTCTAATAGCTCTGTCTGCCTCTGACCCGAGAGAGGACAGCAGTCAGCCCCACGGAGGGCAAGTGATTTCAGTGGAGAGCCCATTAGGAAGCAATATTGCATTTTTTTCTTCTTCCTCTTTATCAAGCATTCATTAGGGCTGCTGGGATGAGTCATGCATATCCAAATCAGACAGATTTGATTTCTCATATGCACACACAGGCAGAAACGCAAGCAAATGCTTTTCAATTACCTGAAATGAGGGAAACATTTTCCTGCGTTTTTAGCCAACAAACACAGGGGAGTTCAGTAAGAATGCACTGGGTTATTTGCATGCGCTGTCTGTGTATATCATGCGATGAATTACTGCTACACAAGCATCTTTTCTAAACAAAGTTCGGTGTACCACCTGCTCTCCAAGAGTGCTAATAGTTAATTGAGACAGGCAAATAGTGCTGACTTTTGTGAATAAATCTATTACGAGCCTAATTTTACAGAGCCTCTGAAGTCTAAATAACCCTTGAGACATTTGCAAAACACTTTTACATGCGTATGAGACACGCTCACGTGAGCACGGGAAAACTAGATATAAATAAACCTGAAATGGTAAAGTGCATATGCAAACTTGTCAAATTTGTGTGTGTTTTGAAGTTTTTCATGCATGCAAGAAAAGGGGACGTATTTTGCCAGTGCTGGTCTCTCTTCATTGGCTTCCAGTCAAATATCGTATCCAGTTTAAAGCATTATTGTTTGTTTATAAAGGCCTCCACAGTATATTTCTGATCTCCTTTCATTTGGTCATGCAGTGCATCCAGACACCTCCGATCAACCAATAGTCTACGGTTGATTGTTCCCAGGACACGTCTTAATCTAAAAGGAGAGCGTGCCTTTTCAGTGACTGCTCCACAGCTCTGGAAAATCTGCCACTGTACATTAAATCTGCATCAACATGATGAATTTAAATCCCTTTTTAAAATGCATTTATTACTGTATATAGTCATAAGTAGATGTCGTGCATTGTGCATTATACTTTATGCCTATTTTTATGCCTACAGCACTTTGGCCAACATCTGTTGTTTTTAAATGTGCTTTATAAATAAATGTGACTTGACTGACTGACATTTTGACATTTACTTTTATTCAGTAAGGATGCAAAAGTGACAGTAAAGACATTTATAATATTAATAAATATTTCTAGAGAAGTAATTATAAATAGAAAAAAGTTATTACCAATTTGTGTATATATATATATATATATATATATATATATATATATATATAAATTGGTTATAACTTTTTTATATTTCTTCTATATATATATATATATATATTCTGTTTTTGTGCAGCGAGTACATTCCTTCTAAATGAAACATGAACTTCAACCTTTAAACGAGCATGCGGTGAACTGGCTCCTGACCTTGCATTCTGCAATGTTTTATTAGAGCACTGAGACAATAGTCTGTCTCTCTCTCTCTCTCTCTCTCTCTCTCCAGTGACCTGCTCTCAGGACGAGCTGTGCAAAGCAGCATCCACCAAACCAAAGTCAGACAGGCCCATTAAAAGGCAGGAAGTGGGGTGGCTAAGCTGATTATGCAATGTTTGTATTCTACTCAGTGTGCATCTCTCTCTCTCTCTCTGTCGGTCTTTCTGTCTCTCTCCCTGAATTGTCTCTTTTCTCCTGCTCTCTCTCCACTGAGAGATGTCAAACAGGCCAGTGATATTTACCCGCTTTAGCCCAAACAAACAAACCAGTGCTCAGAGTAAACTGCTCTCCCAACACTGATCCAAGATCAGGGCATCATATTGGCATGCGGTTGTTTTTCGTTTTGTTCATTTTCATTTCTGTTACATTAGAATGAGGGTTATAAAGAATGCATGCATTCTTTAACCTATTAGACACTTTATAACTTTCAGAATTCTATTAGAAAATGCTGCGGGCCATCAAAATTCCTCGGGTGTCCGATTATATATTTTTTTTGCATACTTCAACTCATGTATTAAAGACGTTTGTAATGTTACAAAAGATTTCTACTTCAAATAAAATAACTTTCTTCTCATCAAAGAATCATGGAAGAAAATGGATCACGGTGTCCACAAAAATATTAAGCAGCACAGCTGGTTTCAACTGATAATATTACAAATGTTTCTTGAGCACCAGATCGACATATTAGAATGATTTCTGAAGGATCATGTGACACTGAAGACTGGAGTAATGATGCTGAAAATTCAGCCTTGCCATCACAGGAATACATTTTAATAAATAAAAAAATTACATTTTAATATATAATCAAATAGAACAGTTATTTTAAATTGTAATAATATTTCACAATATTTCTGTGTTTACAGTCTCTTTTTCATCCAATAAATGGAGTCTTGGTGAGCAATAACAATGTTAATGAATTATAATCAAATTTAATGCATCATACATAAAGTGTTTTACAAAGGTTTCTTCCAAATTTTAACAATATTTTACTGTAACCATACATTTCTTTTCTTTTTTAAATGCATATTTTCACCATAAATAAGATCATTTTAAATCCATTTGTGTTACTTCATTATATCATATTTGCAGTATTTGACAGTAAAATAACATGTTAATATATATATATATTGTTAAATCTAATAATAGATTTTTCTCTTGCTTTTAACCAATTTACATATTTTTACCCTAGCACATTCTTTTTCGGCTAAAATGACAAAAAATATTACAGTTTGAATCATAAACATTAATTAATTGTATATCTTTCTAGTGTGTCCGTTCTTTTTAATCATTTACGTTTCTAAAGACCTTATGCGCCAGAAAAACAAGCACGCAGCCATCTTTAGAAATTTGTGTTTGAACTTGCATTTTTGCGATAGCTCTGTATATTTATGGCATCGCTATCGAAGAGTAATTAGCTGGTGAAGTGGCTTTACTTATTGTGGAGTCAACAAATGTTATCATGAGCATTGTAATGTTTGAAGCATAACAAATGTAACGCATGTCAGTAGACCGGGAAGAACAAAGCGCTTCATTCATAAATCTGTAAGATCTTACATTCATGCTGTGGAAATACAAACCGGAAGACAGAACACAACGAGTGCAGCGCTGAAAAGGGCCGTGGCTACATAAGCTCTATTATTGTTAGCTTTGGTTGGAGCCGGGAGGTGGGTGAGTAATGAGGACCCCGATTTTCATTCAGCGCCAAAACCTTCATCTACAAGGAATGTGTGTCTCTGTGCAGCAAATGAGGTTTCTATGAACATGGAATTGATATCATGTACTGGGAGACTTCTTAATGTAGGAGCACTGTATTGTATAATACAGGAGATTTTCTGTGTGTAAAACTCCAGAATAAACCTCAGCGCCCGTGGCTTCGTAGAAAGAACGGGCTTCCCATCTCGCAAATATACGGCACACACGTGTATAATACCATGTGCATGGGGTTGTTGCGTTCAGTGAATTCACATGTCTCAATGAGCATGTGTGGGCTCACCTCACAGCAGCACTCAATCGTGGGCTGTGTTTTTGTACGTTTTCTCCCTATATGTATCATACGGCGGTGACTGAATGTGGAACCAAAGCGCACCTTCGTTCCTGGACCTGAAAGCCACTGTGCCAAGCTGGCAGCATTACAGATCTGTGCGGTAGGCTGCTATTAAAGCGTGGGCGATGTGTAGACACCAGCTTTGTCAGGGTCACACACTCCTCCTACCCACTCAGTGCACACCGTTCCAGGGCAAACAGTGCTCTTTGTGTTGGTAAACACCATCCTTTATTTCCTCCCTGCATGTTATAGAACAGGGACTTCCATTTGTAGCACATGTACAACATGTTGTTTTCAAGGCCCTCTGCGTCAAAGCAATCTTCCAGTTAAACCAACATCTTTGAGTAGGAAAACCTACTAATCCAAATCAAGTTAGTCATGGCGCATCTCTCTAAGGCCCTATGATTTCCATGTTGTGGAAAATGCGGAAGGTATCGCTGGATCAAGCCATAAAAATGCAATTTTCTGTATAACGCGGAATGTCATAAAAAATGTATGAATAAATCAAGGTTGTAAATTGCTATGGACTACACTGGAAAAATGTATTGAATATTATTAAATAATATTAATATTATTAAATTAAATATTAAATATTTTGGCGTAGAAACCATTTACAATAGAAATATCTAGTAAATTTCACAATTACAAACAAACGACAAGTAACACAAATAATTAAACGTTAAATTATGACTGAAATATATTACTATTGTAAAGTAGAATGTACTCAACATAATAATTATAATAATTTAATTTGATTACATTTTAAAAGATTTATCAACTATTAAAGTTTTATCAATTCATTTAATTACCACTGTTTTTGATAACAAATTTGTATTAAATTATAAAACACAGAATCCCAAAAGATTATAACAGACTACACAGAATTTCTGAAATAATAAAACGCATTTCATAGAGCACTGTTAATGTTAAAAATACATTGATAATAATTTAATATTATTTTTTTATTTTATTAAATGGACTACTAATTTAATTAAACCTTAAAAATAGAAGTGTGAATAAATAAAAAGAAAATGTAGGGAATTTGGGAAAAAATATATAAGGATTCGGGATTTTATAGGGCCCTATAGCTCATTTGAGGTTGTTGGGAAAGAAAGGATGGCAGGAATGAGTGAAGGAATGGAGAAATCTCTGGACTTGAGGGCCATCATGGGCTGAGGGGGGGAAAGTCGGGTGTGGCTCCAGGAATGCCTGCCGCCCACAGAGAGAGCTGGAGGTCTGTGGGAGCCCAGCAGGAGTTGGCACACCGGGTGACGGGCTGTGGATTAGAAACACATGTCTATCTTATTGACGGACCCTCCTCCTTCGCACTCCCTCCTAGACTGAATATCTGCGGTGCTGTGACCCAAAGTTAATAAACAGCTTGAAAATACATGTGGTCAGAGCTGTCTGCTTGGGTAAATGTTATGAAACACTTACGGACACACATGCACACACGCAATCAAACACACTTTCAGCACAGAACAAGTGCCATTCACATATTGTGTTTCGCAAAATTGTGCTCTCATTTTTGTGTTTGTCTCTACAGAAAAAAAGGGAAGGAGCTTTTTTTGGGAAATCTCCCAAAGCAATGAAAAGTGGCCCAACAATATTCCATAAATTCCCCATGAGAAATAGAGCCCGTAAAAATTAGTCAATGAATTATGAATTTTCCCTGCATTAGTTCAGGTTACATTTAAAACACATGTCATCATGTTGGGACACTCACTGTAATGGTGCGTGAAGTTCCAAGGAGACTGATTAAAATATTGGCAAATTGACATGCGTGCAGTGCTGCAGATGTTAGAGGATATGTGAGTGTTTTTGGTTTGCCCTGTGGTGGTTTGAGGAATAGCGTCATGTTTTAGCTCATTAAGTGTGATAAAGTGTCAGATTGAGATACCTTAACTGTGTGTGTGTGTGTGTGTGTGTGTGTGTGTGTACTTGTACATGTTTCTGTTTGTCTTGATAGGTACTTTGAAGCCGTCTAGCATGGCCTGCTAGCCTCCCTTGTCAAAATTTATCACGGTAACCATAGTTTCCACAAAAATATCACAGCTGTGTCTACAATAATAACACTGTATAATTTGGTATGAGACATCACAGTCATCAAAAATAAATTAAGCAAAAGGTTCCCACGGGTGTTCGGGTTGATTGATAGGGTCTTGCAGGAATGTAGACGTTCTGGGTGGTTGCTTGGGTGTTGCTATGATGTTCTGGGTGGTTTCTAAAATGTTGCTAAAAGGTTGCCGATGGTGTTCTGGGTGGTTGATAGTGGATTGCTTTGCATTTGCAAGGTATGGTTGGTTGCTAAAATGTAGCAAGAAGGTTGCTGAGGTGTTATTGGAGGTTGCTAGGGTGTTGCTAGGATGTCCTGGGTGGTTGCTATGCCGCTAGAAGGTTGGCAAGAGTGTTCTTGTTGGTTTATAGGATGTTGCAGGAATGTTGCTAGGGTGCCGTTTCCAAGGCATTCTGGGTGATTGCTAGGGTGTTGCTTTGCCGTTACTAATGTGTTCTGTGTGGTTGCTAGGGTGTTGCTATGCAGTTACTGGTGTGTTCTGGGTGGTTGCTTACTGTCTCAAGTAAAAACAGCAGTGTAAATACTTTTTTTGCTGTTTTAACTGGTGACAATTGTGAGTGTGGCGGCTTAGAAAAAAAATGATCACAATTTGATTTCAGGTATAATTTGTTCATTACACAAATGGTATGAATTGCAGGTTGAAGAGGTACAATTATTTAAGCAATAGTAATAGTTAGGCCTGTCTTATCTGATTCTAGCTGCAGACTCGTGAAATAGAAAGGATGTTACTCAATGTGTTTGTTTTTGTGTGCAGTTTAGTATGATTCCCCTGAATGAATTCTGGGTCCGAATCAGAAGTCAGTCATTCTTAACAAAGACTCAAAACTTTCCCCGCATGAGTGAGATTCAGCACTTTGAGTTCAGGGCAACCTGACTAGCAAAACAAACAAAGCACATGCCAAGCAGAGTCTGCTCATAAAATCAGCATGGATATTCCACCACGCTCCAAAAGCAGCACAAAAACTCCCAAGATTATTTGGCTTCCCTGTTTTATGATGGCTCTGGTTGTTATTTTAGAGTTCAACCTAAACTGTGAGGGGGTTTAATACAGGGCGTTTCCCACTGTCTCAGCTGAAACACACATACATACACACACAGACTCATTGTTTTTGAGATAGGGCAGGGGATGGGGGTGGGAGGGGGGGGGGGGGGGGGTGGGCTGCTTGCTCCAACATTTCGAGCCTGCCGCAAAAGCTGTGATCTTTTCTGCTGCCTCGTTTTCTGTCTGTCCTTTACAAAGGAGTCACTTGTGTTGTGCTGCTGTTATCAGCGCTGGCCAGCGTGTGCATGTGTGTATAATAGGAGGGTGATGACAAGGCTGCAGGTGTAGACCCTGACTCCTCTGCAGGTGGAGGAGAGAGACTTTTACCCCACCTTACTTCAGCTCAAAGCACACTGAGATCACAGGGGCCGAAAGCTCTCCTCTCTCCTCTCCTCTCCTCTCTTATGAATAATTTATATGGTGAGATATTTTATATAATTTAGAGAAAATTGGTGTTTATGAGAACAGCTTGTATTTTAATGTAAACATTTTAATTTAGGAAAAATGCATACATAGGCTATTATAACATCTTGCCACCGGGGTCCGGAACTCCAAATTTTTCATATTCAAAAATAAAAATTTAAGTTCTCTGAATGACTAATTAGCCATTAAAACTCCTCCTATGAATGTCTGTATGTATAATTCAGTTTAGACAGTTTGCTAGATTGTTTAGTGTCCGTGATGTGAAAGAGATGGCGAGTGATTTATGTCGCTGTGAGACGATAGCGGAGTGAACGGGGCTTGAGAGAGAGTTTTGAGTGAGGGAGCGGGGGCAGTCTCCGCCATGTTGCCAGATTCAGTTATTATAAATGTCTTTAGACTTGTTTTTTTTCTGCTTAATGTGACACTTTAGGAAGTGAGAAGCTGCATTTTATCTCTAAGATATGGTATCAATGTTATAAAAAAACTGTAGCATAATAACATTAGTACGCTGATCTGTAGAACAAGTAGGTTACATAATTAAATATACATATGCAAACACAAGCCATGAAGAAGGCTATATGCAATTTCATTCAGTTCAATACATAACCTTTCACAAAGTCATGCTAAAATCATTCACACTGTAAGAGCACAGGCACAGAGAGAGTGTACCCGAAGTGTAGAGTGGCAAAAAGGTTCTAACGAAATACATTAGTGCATTTGTGTGTGTTATTATATCACAATTCAACCCAGATCTCACTAATTTCCAAACCCTTATTACGGCCATGCTTGCTTTTCCTCTAGTTTTGTTTCTTCCATTCTGATATGAATTTCTCTCATCTGTCTCATTCTTCTCTTCTGTTCTCTTCTCATATTGTTTCTTCTTTTATCTATGTATTATCTTATCTCTTTTCTTCCCTTCTCTCGTTTTATTGTTTCTTCTGCCCTTTTCTCTCATCTCATTCTCTCTCTGGCATCACGTCCAATTAGTGTTTTTCTCAATCACGGAATGACTATTTTATTGAGACACCTCTGTTTTGAAGACTTGATCCCTTGTTTGATGTTTCATTCTAAACAATAGACAAAAAAAAAAGAACAAACAGCAGCCACTAAATATTCTATTCGGCTGCAGAATACATAATGTTCTGTTTCAGCTGCTTGTTTTGTGTTTGTTTATCTGGTTTTATGCAATAGATGTGCTTATTTCCGCACAAAGCATCCTCTGCAGTCTGTAATACAACAGCTCTCTATTGTTCCACAGAGCTGCTGGAATATCGCAGTGCAGGTGAGAGCGTGCAAAGAGAAAGCGTTCATTTTTCTCTGCCAAACTAACATACTTTCAGAGGTGACTGTAGAGTCATATTGCCGGAGGGCAGGATTACTCAGAATAGTTGTCTGGACTCCACAAAGCAGAAACTCCTCCTCCTGCATCTATCATCGTTCTCTGCCAGATCCCATCATCCAAGAAGTTTGTGCTCGCTTTAAATGAGTTTTTCTGGTTGCTGAGGAAACCAAATTAAGTTTAGCTTAGCTGTGGCGTACAGGAATTTGTTCAACTCAAGAGCAAGATTTCCTGCTCTTTAAGTGCGTTCCTAGACTTCAGAGAGGTGTTCCACACCCCGCAATTCATATTGCCATCATGACTGAGCGAGAACATTAAAGTGTTTCGCCTCAGCGCTTGCCATCCTGCTTTGCACTTTTGGAAGAGAACTCTTTTAAACTATGCTCGCCTGTTGCATGAACCGGTCCCTCTGGGTCGGAGAGGAGCCTTCTTGCTTTCCTTTCCACTTTTTTTTCTGTGTATAAAAAGAGATAATAAGCCAAATACACACTCCAGTGAGCACCATAAACAAACAACAATGTTTCGAAACTTTTCGGTTGGCGCTGATCATTACGACACGCCATTTCAGTTATTTACTGTCTCGTTCAGGTCATTTATTATTTAGCAAATATTAAACAAAGAGCTTTGAAGACCTGCCAGTGAAGTTGTTTTGATGGCGGAGATTTGAGGGGACGTCCGTGCCAAAAGTGAGTCGATGGTCTGAGTGTCGAAAGACATAATGGAGGTTGGGGTGGGCGTGCAGGAAATCGAGGGGAGATAGTCAAGGGGTGTTGAACTTCAAAAGGTCATTGGATATTCCTCCGCTGCTCTGTGTGGGTGTGATACCTGCGGTGTAACATTTCCCTCTCTGTTCAATACACACTCCACTTTCTTTGCCGAGGTCGTGACCTTTCCATCAATCGTACTGCGGTTGACCTATGGAGGTATCCGTCCACTCCTCCCTCTCACGCTTTGCTGACTGGCTGACTGATCTTTTATATTTGTCTGTGTTTGTTCCTTCTTCTCAACAGCCCCGACGGAGCCACTGCTTTGCAAGTTTGCAGACGGGGGACAGAAGAAGAGGCAGAGTCAGAGCAAGTACCCTCAAAATGGCCGACCGTGGCCCCGGGAAGGAGAGGTCAGTGATATCTATCTATCTCTCTCTCTGTCTATCTATCTATCTATCTATCTATCTATCTATCTATCTATCTATCTATCTATCTATCTATATATATATATATATATATATATATATATATATATATATATATATATATCTATCTACTGTATCTATCTATCTCTCTATCTACAGTATATATATATATATATATATATATATCTACAGTATCTGTCTGTCTGTTTTGGAAACTTTTTTTAAAACTGTCAAACAAGGCACTGACAAGTGAACTTTCACTTGTGTTTTCTAGAAAAAATTATATTAATAATTTTGAATAGAACTTTGAATTTTAAACAATTTTATTTCTGCTTCCTAACGAATTCAAATTGCAATGCTGCATACTTTTTCGATGTCAGTTCAAATTCAATTCAAATTCAGCAATTGCTATTTAAAAGGCATTCTCAATTCAATTCCAAATGACACACAACCCTGATCCGCTGTACTTACCACTTTTCCCTACTATCCCTGCACCTTCCCTTTCCCAGGATACCCAACCCTGAAGAAGGGTATAAGTCGGGAACAAATCCTTTGTTTCAACCACAGGCTAGAAGAAAGGAATGAAAGAAAGGGAGGCAGGAGAAAACATTTGATTGATGGAGTCATCTGGCCATGTTTAAGTTCCCAGTCTTTCGCACAAGTCCTTTAATCTCCCCTCTCCTGTTTTTATTCCCGCAAAGCAAGTCTCGCCGTCTGGGTTGGCTAATGGGAAAATGGCGGCAGGGTGAACAACTGGCATTTTCTGGGCAGCCCCAGCTGCTGGCATGACGCGTCGGTTCAGGGAAACATGCCCAGATACCGACCAGACCATGAGCGCCCATTATGAGGAGCTGGCAGACGCCATGACTTTGGCTGCACTCTCTCATGAAGGCGTATTTCAATATGCAACCCCCGGGGTCCACATTAACTAGATAGAGTGTCCAGTCACACATAGGTTAGGTTGATGGTTTTCCCACCAGTCTCCAGGTTTTCTCCCCCACGGAGGAAAAGTTGGCGCCCGACAAGTTGCAGTATATGAGCGTTGTTTATCTGCTCCAGTCCAATACAGGTCTAAGCGGCCAGCTTTCCCCCTTATTCACTTAGCTAGCACAGCTCTGTCAACATGAGCTATGCTTTCTGCAGGCTTGTAAATACCAAATAACTTTGTGCCGTATCGAACCCGAGCCCGTCTGGTATTACAGCCCAGCGCTCTGAGGTAATAGATCCACAGCTACAAGTCTCGGCCATGTGCTTTTAAAGATATAAAGAGCACTTGGCCGGCCCCTATTAGATGACCCTGTTCTATTGCCAGCATTACTCAATAGACTTTATAGGATACTTGCTTCACCGGAACAATCTTTCACTCTTTGTCCTGTCTGTCTTGTGTTTCAGAGTGGCATGGCGCTGACCTATGACCCCACTGCAATGCAGAACGGGTAAGAGTTGTTTTTTTAGTTTTCACTGCTTTACAGGTTGTCCGAGGATAAAATGGTCCATCCTTACATGGTCCATTACTTAAATAAGCTTCTTGCTGTGAATCCATCCTCATACCAGTGTTTTCTTGCTGAAAAGACCATGCAGCAATCACCAGCATAAAGTACATTTTGTTTTATATGCTAGTCGTATGCTTGTCTGAGGTTTCCTAATCCAGTAAAGCAAGACATTTGAAATCACTTTTAGATAATCTTTTTAGAAATGTTTAAAATTATTTTAAAATAAGTTTTTATGAAATATTATTACATTTTAAAATAGCTGTTTTCTATTTGAATATTTATATATTATAAAACTTAATTTATTAATGGGATGGCTAAGCTGAATTTTTAGCATCAATACTCATGTCTTCATTGTCACTTGATCCTTCAGAAATCATTATAATATGCCGATCTGGTACTCGTGAAATATTTCTTATTATTATTAATGTTGAAAACAGTTCTGCTACTTAATATTTTTGTGATGCAGAATTATTTGATAGGTAGAAAGTTTAAAAGAACAGCATTTATTTAAAATATATATCTTTAATGACATTATAAATGACTTTATTCTTGTGTTTGATTAATTTAATGCATACTGCTGAATAAAATAATGCATTTATTGTATAAACATCTTAATGTAAACAGTAATGGCAGTGTGTATACTGTATATGTATTTATAAGAAAACATGTAAATACAAGTTTCCACTCTAAAAATATCTTATTACAATTATTTCAGTTTAAATGATTAAAATGATTTTCATTTTCATTTGGTGGGCATATTACATTAAGAAATGCATTGTAATGATACAATAAGAAATTACATGGTAGTTGTTGATAGTTGTATCATTTTCAAACCAAAATGTATATTAATAATGTATGAAATATTAAGTAAACAAGTTGCTTGTGAAAAATGCATTTTGAACTATCAAAAAATAAGTTATTATTTTTGTTCATTTATCAACATTGGCAAACATATCACAAAAAAAGTATTCTGGCACGAAGGTGTACATTTGAAAATGTATGGGGGGGAAAAAAGTATTTCTACTTCCAAATATTTCTAAAAAAAACCCACCAGGGGGCTGAAGATATGTGGCACATCATATACAAAAGGTCTTTCAGGAATGTATTGATCATATTAATGATACACATGGCTTTATAGGGTCAACTTAACCAGCGAGACTGTCTCGACTAACCCGACGGTTCATGCAGATTTAATTTGGTCTTTTCAGCAGGGTTAACAACGTCTGAGCTGCAGTGAATAATGCCAAAATTTACAGAGTTGTCTTGTACACTGGCACACACATACATGTCATATCCAATCTGCATTATGTGCCATTGTTGCGCCGAAGGGTGTAAGTGTTTCGTCAGGTGCTGGTTTCAGGGCATGGAGATGGGTGCCGGGCTTGGGTAAATAAGTCCCTTTCTGTCTGTCCGCTCCTGTGGACGAAGTGCCCAGGGCTCTGTCTCTGATCCGGCCCACTGGGATAACAGTCATAGTCTCCCAAATGTACCTCAGCTACCAACTTGGGCTCCATTTGCACCTCTGACTCAGCACTTGCTGTCTGCGGTAAAGGGAACGAATAAGGAATGACAAAAATATGCAATTGGGAAAAGAAGGCAGATTCTGAATTGTAAATAATAGAGCTGACTAGAAAGTGCAGAGGAAGAGAAATGCTTTATTTGTTTCCTTTCCCCTTTCCATCACTTCTACCACATTAGCATATATAGAGCGAGTTCATACAGTCTTCTTAATTGTTTAATAGCCCATGCCGTCTCAATGTCAACGGGCTGAAGATAATAGCTGGCATAAATAACAGCAGAGCGGTGCTAGGCTAAAAAAGGATTGCACAGTAACGTAAACTGGTGTGTAAAGCTTCACATTTTAACCCTGCTTCAAAGATTGCGTTACCTTCTTCCTGGACATGCTCTCACTCAGGTCGTCTTATGTGACTGTGACATAAGGGAGCATGTGCTCTCTAGGGCAGACAGCGTTTCTCTCCCCACGCTCCATTTCTCAGCTGCCAGACAAGCCGATCAATAAAGCCTAGCAACGGAGCTTGCAGATGAAACATGTCCGCAGTAGGTACACAATGATAAATAAAGTCCTGCCTGAGAACTGTAGCTATTGGAAAATGGTGTTGCTCTGGTAACACAGAGGGCTCGACAAATTAACTGTTGTGACAAGCCTATGCATATAAACAAATATAAACAGATATCATCGATTTATTAATGATACAAAACATTTCTATTTCAAATAAATGTGGTTCTTTTGAAATTTCTATTCATCAAAAAAATCCTAAAAAGAAATAACCAAACCCAAGTTTTAACACTCTTGTCTTAGGGTGTCTTTACACTTGTCAGGTTTGGTTTGATTAAAACAAACTCCGGTGAGATTTGCTGTTTGCGCGGTTCATTTGAATGTGTGAACGCAGCCACCCGAACCCTGGTGCGCATCAATGTTCGTAAGTTCTGTCGCAAAATATACATCATGAAAGCTTCTTTTTTGTTGTTTTGTATCTTTAGGTTTGGTCTTAAAAATGAAAGTGTGAACTAAGTGAAGCGAACGAAGACTAAATGTATCATTTTCTTGTTTGGTCCGGACCAAGAGAACCAAAACTACACACCCGTAGACAAACAGAAAAGGGAACTAATAGTGTTTTTGTGTATCTTGCAGGTTCTACTCCTCACCATACAGCATCTCCACAAACCGCATGATCGCTCAAACGTCAATCACTCCATTCATCGCAGCCTCTCCTGTCTCCACATATCAGGTAAGATCACAGCATATACAAACACTCGCTGCAGGCAAACAAACTCACACATTCGCAGACATTAGCGTGGACCCTAGAAACATCTGGACGCTTAAGACGCTTATTTAAAATGTGCTTTTGTTTTTAAGAAAGTCAGCAAAGATAGTCTTTTAAGCTAAACATTTCATAAAGTCGTTAGTTAAATGAATTTAACACTTTCCGGGAAAAGGTCTAGCATCAATTACTTGTGGATGCCACATGGTTTGATATCTAATGCAATGACATTCAGGTGTTTTTAAGTGTAACTTGAATGTCCAAAAGTTCCCAAATACTTTTAGAGGGCAACTGTATTACAAACACAATTACATTTACACAAACGCATTTTCTGTCACATGCATATGAGGAGAGCGTGTTGCGGTATAGCGTGTTTTTCCATCACTCTCCGTGTTTGCTGTTTTGTTAGGAAAGCTTATTAACGCTGTTCTCCAGCCCTGCAGTCAGACGGAGTGAGCAAACAGTGACTATGAGCATCCCTAATTGATTTGGCTTAAGCTAAACTAAACAAAACATTGCTGAGCGTAGAGAATAGCTAAGCCCTTTAGATCATGTACCTCCCGTCCTCACGAGAACCTCGTCCTCGCGCAAACACGCCGACACACATACACGGGCACGAGCGCACATATACAAACCACCCACGCTGACCCTAGTCCTAGTTTAAACTCTCGGCCGCACGTTTCTTATGATAAATTCTGCATGCCAGGAAGGTTATCTCTAAATGAAATTGCGTGATATCATGTGCAAAAGTGCACCGTTGGCCGAATTAATTTTAAATTGCAAACTGCACCGAAGCCGCCAATACGAGTTCAAAGCCAAGCTGACGGGAAATCAATGCGCTGCTACCTTTATTTCTCCCCTAGAACTTTGAGAATGGAACAAGAGACAACTGTTTTCCTCTCCAGTGAAAGGACAGAGAGGAGCAGAGAAGGAGGGAGAGCGAGAGCATGAATCTTTTAGCAGTCGGGGAGAGGGAGACAAGGTGTGCGCTTACACATCTTAGTGGACTTAGTGTGTTTAGAGAGAAAGAGAGAGAGAGAAAGACGCCCGAGGCAGATCACAGTGATGAACAAATCCCAAAGGCTTTTCTTCCTAGAACAACATAAAAGGACACCGCATATAAATTTAGACACCTACAACTGTTCAAACGCACTTTCACGAATCTAAATGCATACATCCATCCTCTCAGACAGGAAGTGGACACTTATCCTCAGTCCGCGTGGTATAAAAAGCTTGGTATAAAAAGAATACTCAAGCATACTGTGCCCTAAATCTGTTATTTTAGTATCATTGTGATACTAGTTTTTATTAATTCTTTTTTATTTTTAGATTTTTATTCTAAATAGTCTATAGTTTTTATAAATATTTATTTAATAAATTTTTATTTGTTTTAGTTATTACGTCAAGTTAATCTAAATGAAAATGACAAACGTCGCTATGGTAAGTACAATAGTTTTCCAAAAGTTATGTCCGGCCTAGGAACATTGACATCTTCAGCCTTTTTTAAAATATTATTAAAGATTTGCTAAAGATTTTGTAAGCATTTTGCTTATTTTGAGTCAGTTGTTTTATTTGTAACAACATAATGATGCATGCCAAATTGTGCTGACATAATTTTTGCCAAGTCTGTCATACAAATAAAATTATGAACACATGCAAAAACAAGAGAGAATCAACGGAATAGTAATAACTGATGTTTTGTTTGCTATGCTTTTTTTTTTCATAGTAAAATAAAACCTGTAGCTCTAGTTAGCCTTTATTTGCCAAATAATTGTGTCAGATTAAATACCTTAACCAAGTTTAGTGTTTTATTCTTCACTCTTTTTTGTTTTTTATATATATATATATACAAATATTTCCTCATATGTTTGTGGATTAATAGAACTTGTAGGGTGATTAAAAACAAAATCCCCTCTGGACATCACTTGTTGCCACTACTGTATCTGAAATAAAATGTTTATTTATATGTTTAATATAATGTTATTTATATATATTTTTATTCCAGTAAAAGTTTATTTAATTTCAAGTAACGAAAATGTTTTTAATAGTTTTAGTTTTAGTTAATTATAGTAACCCTGTCCTAAATGAAGTAATTGTTGGAATTACTATGGTGGCGAGATGAAAGGAGATATTTTTTGGGGTCCAAGTCGGCCTCAGATGATGAAATTGCTGCCGCAGCGCTGTAATTAGGAGGCAATATCGCTGTCTGTAGAATTCCGATCCCTGTGTAATTATCGCACTTGTATTACTCGCTCCTGCCTCGGCTGCTCTGTGGGAATCGGGGCTTCGAGGCAGCGGGAAGAGGCGTAGGAGGGGGGGTGAGGAGTGAAATTAAGAAATGCTGGTTTCCGCCCACAGGTCCAGAGTACGTCGTGGATGCCTCACCAACAGTACGTTATGCAACCTACGGTAAGTGCCGCTGAGGAAGTGTTCATTTATCTTGGTGTGTGTGTGCGTGTGTATTGGGGACATGAGGAAACAGACAGATAGAGAGGATTGAGGAGAGGTGAGAGTGATTCTGTTTATCTCTGTGAAAGAGTGGATGTTCTGTGAGTAAAAAAAAAAAATGTGGCTCTTTACCCCCATCGCCCTCTTGTGGCCGAGCAAGTAAGTGCAGGAGCTGTGATAGTCAGAGAAAGGATGTTTATATGGTTGCATCTGAAAAACGATAAATGCTGCCTTCGGAGGATGCATTGCAAGGTAGGAAGGCATCAAGGCACGTCCAAATTCAATGTTAGCATCACTTCCTGTCTCTTGAGATACCTTCATCTGATCGTTTTTTGAAGGTAGCATAGATGTATCCTTCACTGCCTTTGATATCCCACAATCCTGTGCTTTCCATTCTGTGACAGTTGAGCTAGAAAAATAAAGATGGTATCTAAAAGTTGTGGTTGGTGGTCAGTTTGTGTGTAAATGTACGTTTTTGAGCAACGTTTTATACTTTTAATGTCATTTCTAGTGAGAAATTACTATTGTAGTTATTAACTATTCGCTTAGTTTTCCCCAAAGCTCTCTGTTTTGTTGTAGATCATTAAACTGTCTATCCGAAATCAGTTTCGTGAGGTACCTTCGTGTGCTAACGCTGCCTGCAAAAGTCATTGCCTGATAGTGCAGCAAGGCAACAAGTCAGCTGCCTAAGTTTTCGGATGAAGCTTATGTGTTTAAATGGATAGTTCACCCAACAATTAAAAATGTGTGATCGTTTATGGGCAGTTCTGTTCCTTCGGACAGTCTGGATCAGATGAATAGATTTGTTGTCTGAGCTCCATCGGCACATATTTGTCAACCTAGAGATACTTTATTTTCTCTTTCTCTGTCTCACTGCACAAATACACACATACAAACTACCTCTCTTGTGTTCTTTCCCTTAAGTCTGGTAGAAAAAGGCAATCCCTTGGCCGAGGTCTGGAGGTCTGCCCACCGTCTCTTTGGCTCTCACCTGATCTTGGATTTACTGTAAGCCAGAGGTCTGCATTCCACCTTGGAAATGGCCAAAGGTAGTCTGGGATCAGGGCTTTTTTATTGGCATGGCCTGAAAAAAGGCTTCAGTCAGCTGTTTCCAGATCCGCAGCAGGCAGACGCAGAGTTTCATATGATCCTGAGCAACACAAGAAGTGAAACAGGGTTATAGAAAAGGAGGCAGATGTCTGACTAGATAATGATATTCCAGACTTGTTGTGTGTGAGTGTGTGTGTGTGCATGTGTAGTCGGATGGGAGGTTTGATGATCATGATTATGTTGTGTAAATGTGTTTGTAACCAAACCCTCATATCTAATGATCTGGCAACCCATCAAAAAAGACCTCAGCTGCCTGGGAGAGAGAGAGAGGCAGTGGGAGTCTGTGAGCTGATCTCTGCCTAATTTGAAAATCCTGGAAAGAAAACAAAGGCGGAAGAAATCATGGTGTTTTTTTTCTTTCTTTTTTTTGTGGGTCCTGCAAAGAGAGAAGGCAAGCAATTAAAAGTGGCTGAGAAAGGGAAGCATTGTTATTGGAGAACGGCGCTGCATTTGGCACCTTGTTACCGTGGAGACACGTGACCATAGCGACCGGAGCCTGCGATGAGGGTTTAAGCAAATCAGCAGACAATGGAAGTGCTCTGGCTCCCTCTCCGCAGTGCAGCGTGTGTGTGTGTGTGTGTGTGTGTGTGTTTATAGTATACATCGGTACCTTAAGTGCACCTGCTGTTGTGACCTGCTGATTATGTTGGCCATACAGCTGAGTTATGCATTACTATCCCAACCAGATGACAGGTGTGTGTGTGTGTGTGTGTGGGCCCACTTGTGTCCTTATCAGGGCTGTGATAAGGACATCGCAGCTGCGTATGGGACTGCCGCTGAAAGCACCTGAACTGGACATTGGAGCAGTGGAAAAATGTTGCCTGGTCCGATGAGTCCCGTTTTCCTTTACATCACGTGGACGGTACATGTACGTGTGCGCCATTTACCTAGGGAAGTGATGGCGCCAGGATGCACTGTGGGACGACGACAAGCCAGTGGAGGAAGTGTGATTCTGTGGGCAATATTCTGCTGGGAAACCCTGGGTCTGGCAATTCATGTGGATGTAAATTTGACACACGCCACCTACATAAAGATTGTTGCAGACCAGGTACACCACTTTGTGACAATGGATATTGCCTGATGGCGGTGGACTCTTTTAGCAGGATAATACTCCCTGCCACACTGCACATTTTGTTCCGAAATTATTTGAGGAACATGATGAAGAGTTCAAGGTGTTACCCTGGCCTCCAAATTCCCCAGATCTCAATCCAATTGAGCATCTGTGGGATGTGCTGGACCAACAAGTTCGATCCACGGTGGCTTCACCTTGCAACCTACATGACTTGAAGGAACTGCTGTTAATATCTTGGTGCCAGATACGACAGGACACCTTCAGGGGTCTTGTAGAGTCCATGTCTCAGCAGGTGGGCGCTGTTTTGGCAGCACGCAAAGGACCAACAGCATATTAGGCAGGTGGTCATAATGTTTTGGATCATCAGTGTGTGTATATACATACCATGCTGGTTGACCAGTACTAACCAGAATAAACCAGCATGAAAATCCATGCTGGTGTAAGCAATTTCAGCAGGGTAGCTGCACAGATGTTGTCAGCAGGGCACACACACACACACACACCAACCAGCAGGCACACACTTACCCACAATGCACCACCCAGAGGGCCATCACTCAACTGTACCTGTTACTTTCCATCTTAGCGCAGAGAAGAATCCCCAGCCGCCCTAACCAAATCACATCCTGGAAATGAACATTAATGAATCAAGACCGCAGTGCATTACGGCAAAGCCGCTTAAAGTGGAACCGCCACGCAAGAGGAGAGAAAAGAAATGAAACGCTTCTCTAAGCCCCCGCTAGTCACGGCCATTTGCAGAAACAAAGAAGCCCATGTTTGAGTAAAGATTTAAGTTTATCTCAGCCCCATCACAGCCGGAGAACGCTCTGTTTGAACGGTGGGAATTGGCGGGGTGTCATGTGTGCGTGTGCGTGAGAAAGAAAAAATGCATGCTATATGTTTATAAGTGTGTTTCAATAGTGGGAATTCGTGGTTATGCCTTGGCACATATTGTTTAAGCTTAATATTAGACATCCTCCCTGGCAGTCTGCTTTTTTGAAGCACCGGTACCTGAGAGAGACAAAAAGAGCCACTTCCTTTTCCCGTCTCTATTTTAGATGTCTTGGCAAAAAAACTCTCCTTCCTCTGATGTCACGGGAGATTTCTGCTCGTCCAGTTTACATCGGAAACCTCTGGCTTTAAAGTGCAGCCACGGACATTTTCTGGCATCCTGTACTCGAAAACATCAGCTTAGATAAATGTATATTTGGTCTGAGGTTGAAAATGAGTATACAGGCTGTTGTTTAAAGAAAGAAATCCCATTGGCTGCCTCAGAAGTCTCGCTCAGAATGTCACTCACTTTCCGAATACTCCCCCTCAGGGAAATGAGGGAAAAACACACACGCATGCACACGTACGCACAAGCGCAGCTTTAATCATCTGTCTAAGTCTCACACTGATACGGCTGTAAATTAGAGTGGAGAATTATTCAGCATGGATTTCTTTTTTCTTCGCTCATTATGAAAGCTTGTCGCGGGGCGGGGGAACTGTTAGCTTGAGGCTCTCGCATCTGAAAGCTAAGACGCGGAAGGCGCTGAACGGTTTACCTCTGAAAGCTTGAATAGAGACAGAGCGCTTCTGACACCAAGTGCCTGTTCAGTTTATTCTTCAAGCGCAGGCAAGCACCAGCACCACCAAGCTGTGCAAGCTGAGAGACAGACTGAAGCTTGCGTGTTTGTGTGTGGAAAGGCTTTTTTTTTTTACTGTTGGCACACTCGGAGAGATTGTGTCTCCAGAAAAAGGGGTAACCAGTCGGTTTGTGTTTGAAATGACAAACAATCCAGAGTTCCCATACATATACTGGATCATATACCGTACATAAAAAAAAACATTTTTATCTGAATTTATCTCTTTTGCACAAATTGACTTGTTTGATTATTGACCTGCAGCGGAAATAAAACAGATTACTATATTTCTTATTCGTTTTACATCATAATGTCACATCCTTAAACTGCTTATTTAATTAGATTTTGAATTGCATTTTCCCTAGATTTTAAATTAACTTAGTCACATCACAATTATGACATGCTTGAAAAGTTGATTGTTGATGCTTTTCCATTAATTATCCATTAAATATTGATTAGATGGTGAAAAGTACCAGAACGAAGCCTTAAGGCCCGTTCACTCCAAGGATGATAACTATAACGATATAGATATAGATAAATAAAATACTTTCAGAACATTTGTTTCCAGCTGATGAACGATACAAAACATTTGCAGCCAATCAGAATCCATCCTACTTTAAAGAGCTCGAGCATTTAAAGTGTCAAAACGTCAGCAGGCGTTTTTGAGAATTGCTGTGGATGCTGAGATAGTTATCGTTTTAGTTATATTTATCATTCATTTTTGTCTTTTAGTTAACATTATCCAACAGTCTGATTGGCCTTAGTGACGACAGCAGAAAAGGAAAGTCTTTTAAGGCATTTACACTACCATTCAAAAGTTTGGGGTTGGTAAGATTTATGTTTTAGAAAGATATGCTTACCAAGGCTGCTTTTATTTGATCAAAAATACAGTAAAAAAAGTACTATTATGACTATTTTAATAAAAAAAATTCTCGTGATGACAACGCTGAATTTTCTGCAGTCAGGACAGATGAATTTGCAGTGAAGCATTCTGCTACATTGGGCGGGTGATTCTGTTCTGATATGAGTCTTAAACACAGCACTTCTAACAGGAAAGAGTCTCTCACATAACTGTAACCAGAGTTGTACACCGCACAATGGTTTCTCATCATCCTTTGCCAAACCATCTGAGGAGAAATGAACTTTCTGACAAACTGTTTGACGGAGGGTCTCCTCGGAAAGATTAATCCTAATCAAGTTGGCATGTGAGAATGAGCGTGTGTGTACGTCTCTGGCCTAGTTCTGCTGAAGCGGCCGTGTGACGGCGTCAGATGATAGCTCAGGTCGGCGGTTACAAATCGCAGCCGTTTTCTCCCTCTCTCTCTCTTGTCTGTTCCTCACATGTGTTAGCACTCTCATCCCAGTGTGCCTGCAACGTAAACACACCCGCGGTGCGGAGCAGCTCTGCTGTTAAGTGAGCGATGCATCATCTCTGCAGAAGTATGCATGACTCGCATTTGGATCGCATTATTTCACTTGTTGAAGTGGAACAGCTCACGTCTGGCCCTCATATTAGGGCCCAGCTGCGGCTGTACGGTGATGAGATGAGTGAAAAAAGGAGAGAGTTTTTTTTGTTGAGAGCATGACTGCGTGATCAGTGACTCTAATGAAGTCGTCCAGATGTGTTGTTGAATGGTAGCTCATTTCCTCTCCCGTCCTTCACGCGGTTTGACCTGTAACAGTGTGTGTTTGTACATGTGTGTCCTCTCGTAGGGTGCTGTGATAACGCCAACCATGGACCACACCATCTCCATGCAGCCCGCTAACATGATGGCACCCCTCACCCAGCAGATGAACCACATGTCCCTGGGTACCACTGGCACTGTGAGTGTGTCCGCTGTCTCTGTCTTAAGGCCTGTTCACCTTCAGCTGCTCTGAATCACAGAGGAGCAGAGGAACAAAGCTAAACTCTAATTAAAAGTATGCAAACTGTTCAGAAAAAAGAACAAAGAACGACCAAGTAAAGGTCTGCCCAGGAGAGTAAAAAAGTACTGGGAAATAAAATATGGATACTGTGTTAATATTGTACTCAATTAATAGGATCTAGCCAAAAATGTACATGAGTGAAAATAAATAAGGCTTCCACATTGATTTGTACTTAAGTTTTTCAAAGTAAAAGGCAATTAAAAAAAGGTAAAACTTTGTTCTTTAGCTTTTGAAATTAATCAAGAGAACTAAAACCAATATCCTGAAACCTTTTACCTGACATTGCTAAATGTTAAACACAGCCAAACCTGATTTTAAGTTGTTTGTCACAGTGTTATTGTTAACTTAAAGAAAAGTAAAAGCTAAAAGTTTTTGGTATTTAAAAAAAAGAAATCTAAAAAGAAATATTACATGAAAAACTTTAAATATAAATATAAAAGCTAATTCAAAATATCAACTATAACAGTATATGAATAATACTTAAAAAAAATGGTTTGTAGACTGATCGCTGAACATGTTTGCACTCAAGTTCATATACAATATTGGCTTAATGAAACATTCCTTTAGGTTTAGACACTATACTGTATGCTGTGGTGATTTTTAGAAATGTACCTTCTGCATTGAGATTTCACTGGTGAAGGTATAACTCGGCCACATATTTTTAATAAGAGGATAGATTTACGTCATTATGAGCAGTAAAATATGTACTTTGGATCTTGAAGGGCTGAATGAAATTGTAAATCATTAGAAATGTAATGAGTAAAAGTACAATTATTCATTTTTAATAGTAGAAGGATAGGTTTGCTATCATTCATCATCCATCTCAAAGAGATTCTTTATGGAGCCCCTGAAGAGACATGGTAATGAGAAAAAAATGTACTTCAATGTTCTCTCTAAAAAGTTTTGCTTCCCTCCTCCCTCGCAAAAGCATTAAAATATAGTTCATATTTTTGAGAGCAAACGCAAAGTTTGTCAGGGAAACACAAAACTTTTGTGAGCAAATTTCGTGAAATATTTTTTTTCCCCCTCACATCTCAGATTTTATTCCATCACCATGTCCCCTTCAGGGCTTCACATTTTTGGGCAAATTAGCTTTTGATGTACAAGTGCTACAAGTTACGCTGTAATATGCAGCAGCAACTCCGCACATGTGATGCAAAATCTTACATCTGATTGGTTGGTGAGTTTTCTCATCAGACAGACAAATAAAATCAACATGCACTTTAGAAAAAAAAACCTAGCTTTAACATTGGACAAATGTTTGTTCACAATGTGAATAGGTCCTTAGGAATGCCCTGTTTGCTGTGTGTGTGAATTGACTGTATGTTGTGTTGCAGTACATGACTGCGGCTGCTGCTCCTATGCAGGGGACCTACATTCCCCAGTACACTGCGGTGCCTGCCTCAGCTGTCTCAGTGGAGGTGAGTTTCTGGGTGACTGCAAATCCATTCACTGCTCCAACTGATTAGATGAGCGCTGCTAATTGAAAATGCGGGGATCAGTTGCCTCGGGCCAAAATCCACCCACAACTTCCTTAGTGCCATTTATTCCAGCTTTACAAGGCCTGACTCCAGTCTGGAGCGCGTCTTTATGTTCAATCCTGTCTGAGTACCAAACACAACCCTACGGCCTTCTTTTTTCTGGAGGAGGTTCAACGGTATTTTTGTTTTTGGTGAGGGGGCATCCTGTAATTATGACATCATATCCTTCCAGGGAGTGGTGACGGAGGCTTCTCCACAGAGCGTTCCTCCCTCGTCGCAGGACGGTAGCGGTCAGCAACAGGCTCTGGGCGTGGACAACACCAGCGATCACGCGCCCACCTACTCTTTTCAGCCCGCCAAGTGAGTTTGAGAGACACTTCACATAAGAGACAAAGTATCTTGTTCCCATATGCATGATTCACCAAGCACACAACGGTTTTACAACATTGCATTTTGGTTGCAGTTGGGCAGCAAAATTTTTTTTATAAAGAAATCAAATGTGTATTATTTAAAAATATTTACAAAACCCTAAATGACCAGAAATAACCAGCTCCAGTTTTCTGAAAGAAATTAATGCTTTTATTCAGCAAGGATGTATTAAATTGATCATAAGTTAGAGTGAAGACATTTATAATTCTATTTCAATTTCAAATAAATGCTTAAATTCTCAAAATAAATTCTTTTTAACTCTCTATTCATCAAAGAATTCTGAAAAAAAATGAACTAGCACAACTGTTTTCAACATTGATACTAATAAGAAATGTTTCTTGAGACACACTGAAGTAATGATGCAAAAAAAAATCTGCTTTGTCATCACAGGAGTAAATTACATTATAAAATAAATGAATAATTGTAATAATTTTGTAATAATATTGTAATAATATTTCACAGTATTACTATTTTTATTGTATTTTGATCAAATAAAGCCTAAAGGTGCGTTCACACCGGACGCGAATAGCGCGTCAGGCGCGAGTCATTTCAATGTTAAGTCAATGCAAAGACGCGTTACGCGCGTAAAACGCGTGTAACGCGTCTTTGCATTGACTTAACATTGAAATCACTCGCGCCTGACGCGCTATTCGCGTCCGGTGTGTGGGTGCAGTAAGACTTTCTAACCCCAAACTTTTGGACAGTAGTGTATAACAAAGGTAAAATTTTTGTTTAACAATATACATATCATTTAATTTTATTCAACCTAAATAAAACATTTTGGAAACATTGTTAAAAAAAAAACTGTAACCTTTGTAGAGCATTTTATTTAGATTTGAACATAGTCTGTGCATTTGAATTGGATGATTTCAAAAATGTTTCAATGCTAGCAACTTCATAACATTCCTGGAGGAAAACACTTTTTTTTATTCACTAATTTTTACACTACCAAGTCGTTGTATGAAGTATGTAGGATAAAAACGGCAGCAAAATTTTTAAGACTTAAAAATAAAGCTGGGCTTGGAGGTCAAGCTGAATTTTTATTTAGCTCAATAAATGCTGTTGTTATTGGGCCTTCAGGACTAAGTGATGATCCATGAGTGAACCTTGAATTGTATCCAGTATGCTTTTCAAACTCTCGTCTTCTCATTGGTTCAGATAACCAGAGGAGATGCGGGGCGTTGAGGTGACTGCGTTGCCTTGAGACTGGGGGACTGCGAAGAGGGAACATTGAAGACAAGAGCGCAAGAGATAGGAAAACACGTTTGTGTCTACTTTTGCACAAGCATCTAAAAAAAACAAAAAAACAACAACAAACAATTTATTTAACACCTGGCCCACACCGGAGGACCTTTGGAGAGCTCACAACCAGACAGGAAAAGAGAGAAAGGACGTCTGGGAGATTGAGCCTACTGTTAATCGGCTACCCGAAAAAACTTTACCTTCATGAAGTGAACGAATTCAAACAAGTACAAGTTTTCCTATTCTTTTTTTGAATGTGCAGGTAGGTTTTCAGAAACAGTGGGTTTTTCTATTAGACGAGGAAGCACGTTCTTGTAAAACAATGAGAGAAGGAGCAAAAGAAGTCTTCCTCGGATTCTAAGCTACTATTACTTTTCTTTTTTTATGAGTTAGATTTTAGTTTTCTAGAGAATATTAATGTTTTTTCATCTTTGTTGCCTTAATTTCGAGAAACATCTAAGACTTTTTCCTGTTTGAACTGAACAGACTGACGAATGCAGTGAAAATGACCTGACAAGGAAAGGAAAATTACCTGTATAAAGCATAGAAAGAAGAGAGAGGTCTCCTTGAGACGTTTTAAATTATCAGTGGTGACTATGTGTTTAAAAGAGAGGACAGACAAAAAAAATATTGTGGTCATGATGATGATGATGATGATGATGATTAAACAGAGTTGCATTTTTTTAGAAACAGAGGAAAAAATGTTAATCCACTGCATCATGGGAAATGCAGTTTATTGTGTAGTGCAGATCATTTTTAATGGCATTATTGTTTTTATCTGCAATATTTTTTATGAGCTTTAAGGTGTTTTTAGCCTGCTTTGCTTGTTTCATTGCGGAAAAAAAGAAAACTAAAACAGTCAAAAAAAAAAAGGCAGTGCAAATCTACATAGATTAAAGCTTATGGATTAAATCGAAATGAAGAAAAAAGCAAATGTGTGCAAAAAGCAATAGTAATAGGAAATTGTTGACAATTTCTTTAGTCTTTCTTAGCTGTGGATCAAATGCAGCCCATGGATGGCATATTTTATACCAAAGATGAAGAAACCCCCCTCAAGACAGTGGAGTGGATCAATTTTTTTAGTTTCTTTTTTTCTATTTGAGATGTTTTGGCATATTCATTTTGTTTCAGAAGCATCCGTTTGACCTTGACGGCCAAATGTGGTACTTTAGGGTTTAAACTTCCTTCCACTGTTGCAGAATCTATGTCAATCGTTCAGTTGAGAGGCAGAAACCACCGTCACTGATTCTCATGAGTGTGATCTCCCCAGCAGAGGGCGTCAGAGAGCGGCTGAACCATCAATCATCTCGCGTCTGCCTCGGCTGAATGAACTATACCTCTATCTCTGCACCTCCCAGTCGCCGACCCACGGTTGGTCACTATTAAACACGTCGCGCGTCCGTTCAGTTTGAGCTTTCTCACAAAGAAAGCCGTATTCATCATTTCAACTTAACAGGAAGCACTCACTAGTGTATATTTAAACTCTGTGTACAGATCACTACCTCATTGAAAGCAATTTTACCATGAGGAAACACAGGAGAATGTGTTGCGGGTCATAAAACACAAGCTTTGCTTCAGGGGCACTGAGAAACATTTGCAATTAGCAGCATTAGCATGACACATTGTTCTGAGCACCTCCGTCTTTCTATGTAGATGTTTTTTTTTGCGATCGAAACGCCTCATATTATATGCAAAGTTTCTTTAATCAACCAGATGCCATAGGAAATCTCTCGTGAAAACAACAGTCTTTACTTGAAAAACGAAGGCTCTGTCCCAAAGCCCTTGCAGTTGCTTTAAAGTCCAGATTTTGGTGACGTTATCCAGTTAGTAATCCGCGAGACAAGAATACACATCGAGTTTGTTGTTTGGGACGGGGTCTAAGGTGCCTATCGTCATGGGATTCGGCGGTTGCTCTGGTGCCTTGACAGCTCGGAATTAGGGTTAGAAATATCACGTGTGACATCTCGACTTTCCATATCTGAAATCTGCTTTCATTTCATCAGGCTGCCCATTCCAGAGGGGGGGGAACTAGCAAACAGAAGAGTAGAAAGGGGTAACATCTCGTATATTAAACAAGGCTGCTGTCCTTTATTTACCATGAAGTAGATGTTTTTTTGATGCATGCAATACGTGATGATGTAGTTTTGTAGGCCAAACCGGAAGTTAGCATCACCCTTGTTCACTTTTGACAAAAACTCTGTAGTATTTTTCCATTGGCTTTTGGATTATTGCAGAAAATAAGCTCTGTGACCATCTTCACAACTTTTATGAATTCTGAAGCGTGAATACAATCGCCACAAGTAAAAAGCTAAACGTACTGTAGGCTATAAACAAACTACTCTTACACTTAAACATCACCACCATTACACTTCTGACAAACATTTTTTAAACACAACGGGGTATTAGTGATATATTTTAAAATTATTTTAATATAATAATTAAAATATATTGAGCTCGACCCATTCACAAAACCCTCTGACTTTTGGATGATGGAACCGGATGTGCTAAAATGCTAACTCGTTTCCGGCCTACAAAAATGCATCATCCCTGCAGCCCTCTATTAACACATCAGCAAAGAGTTTCAAAACACGGTGAATTATGGACTGGCGGCCGGGTAATAAGAGTTGTCGAGGTTCTCTGGGAATATATTCACCTGTTATTGAAGGGCCAACGAGAGACATCATGATCATTTTCATTTCTTCATGTGTTCACTTGAACTCTTTGGTCTTGTATTCCTACAATATGACCTCTATAAAAACTACATAATGATCTCAATTAGCCACTAGGGGACAGTATTAAAGCAAAGTTGGTGTGTGTTATCCTCTGGGATGACTATTGCAGTGAGCTATGAGACAAGTTCACACTGTGGATTAAACCGATGCCAAGTTCACAAGACCAAGTCAGCACTGCTTCGACAAGCTAGCTTTTCATTTTTCACCTGTTTAATCAAAAAAAGAGAGAGAGAGAAAGAAAGAAAAAAGTCACTGTGTTTTGTGTCTGTCATCCACTGTCTTCTTGGAGAGTTCTTTTTATCATGTGCTCGCTGCTATCAAGCATTCAGTATTTAAGGGGACAGAGAAAACTCAGGCTGCTGTCTCTTCTGAGAGGTGTGTGATGTCATTGAATGCGTTATACACTCCGCAGCCTTCATGCTTTTCATTAATGAGTGAATAAATGTGTCGGGTTAAGCTGAAGGTTTTTCTGACTGTAGGATGGAGTTCTCATCCCGACTGTAATTTAGTAAGCTAAAAAAAAAAACTTCTATCCACTCGGAGGTTTTCGCTGGCTCCTATTCATTGGATGTGAGGTCCAAGCCATGCATTTTTATCTGTACATCTGATTGGCTGTCACGGTTGAGGTCATTGAATGACAAATGTTCGTTCGTTCGTTGGACTGTCACGAAACAGCGTACTACATTCAACCAAATTCAAGACAAACGGCAAAACCTCAATTAGACACTAACGTACTGGCAGATGAAATAGAGAATTATTTATGGAAATGTTTTTTTTTTTTTTGTACAGGTGTTGAAATATGAAAGAAGAACAGTTTTACGATGCTACAATGTTTTTTTTGTTTTTTTTGAGTTGCTTCACTTTCTTGCCTCCCATGTGCTCGAGCTGTGATCCTGAGAGTGTCTGTAGACCAGTGGATGTTAGGTTTAAACTTCTGTTTATATTTTTTTCTTTTGATGAAGCTTTCAATAAAAAAATCTACAAAATCACGCCAATTTTCGATTCTTGTTGAGCTTTTCTTTTCGTGACTTTTCATGCTGTTTGTTGAAAAAGCCAATGTTAAAGTGTTCCTGTACGCAACAATGAGTGCAGCGCGAGCTGTGGTGTTCACACATAAATTACTCTTTTGAACTCTCTTTTAATAAGTCAATCAAAAAGATTCACAAAACAGCCTTAAACTCAACATAAAACCATTCAAATTTACGCTACTTGAGTAGCAAATGCAACATTTCTCGTTTTCATTTAGTTTAACTTAATGTAAAATAACTCAAACAAAAACTGGGGAAAAAATACATAAAAACTATATAAACATTTTTTTTAAACTACTAACATGAATGGCAAAAATAACACTAAATTACTACAACTTTTTATTTTATATGTTCTATTTTTGTTTTTAAAAAGTTGTAGTAATTTAGTGTTATTTTTGCCATTCATTTTAGTAGTTTAAAAAAAAATACATAAAAACTATATAAACATTTTTTTTACTACAACTTTTTAAAAACAAAAATAGAACATATAAAATAAAAAATCATTTTAAATATTAATAAAAAACTATAATTAGTATCTCAATGATACTAAAATAACACTGACTCACTGAACCACGAGTCATTTTTCAGTTATGTCTGAATATGTTGGGTTCTAAAATTTTGATTTATTGACTGGTTGTTCATATGTAATTAAAAGTTTTGTAGTATTTAGGGGACAGTTGTATATTGTACAAATACAAACAAGGTAGAGTCACAAATAATTTACAATTCTAAATACAACAAAAAATGCCTTAGTTTACATAAATTAATGTAAATGTTTCACTATATTTGCATGTTACTTTTTTATGAAAAAAATACAGGAGCAGAGAAAATCCTAATGTCTACGAGTTACAGTACAATTGACAACAGTACAACGGCCACATGACAAAAGCGATCCTCTCTGCAGAGCAGTTGTACCATGCAGAGCGCGGACACTCCGCCGGATAGAATGAGAGGTCACTGAACCCTGCACTCCTCTATAGAGCCTGTATCTATTTAGGCCTGTCCTCTGCCCACTCCTTCAACACTGATCGATAGAGGGATTGTTCGGACACACAAGTGACTGTTTCAGTCTTGTGCTGACCTTTCAACCTGTCCTCCCCCCATCTGTCTCCTCCAGTGCTTACAATACTCATTTTCATATCTGACATTTAGCTACTGTAAAAGAGGGGGATGGGGACTCTCTTTTTTTGGGGATCTGGATCAGTTTAGTGTCTTTTCTGACACGCTTTGTTTCTTGTTTAGTTTTCTGTAGATGCATTACGCTGTTTGAGACATTATTGTGTTTCTTGCATGGTCACAGCTACATCCTGTAATTTTGCCATTTGCAGACAATGTGAATTTTATTTCATATTTATTTTTTATATATTTATTATATAAATATAATATAACAATAAGATTATATTTTTTTACCTAAAATAGCTAATTATATAATAGCATATTTGTCAAATTTTACTGTTTTTTTTTTTTTAAATACTAAAGATTAAAAAAATATTTAAAGATTATTTTTCTGATATGCTAAAGATAATTTTTGTTATCCTTAAATGCCCAATAACTGATTTTAAATTGTTTTTATTTTATTTAAATTGTATATGAACTTATTATTATGATTCTCAAGTTAAAGTGAGATTGTTATTAAATTATTGTCATTGTGCTATATGTGGAGACATGGAAAGGAATGAAATGTGCCTCACAGGACCACGGTGCTACAGTACATAAACATACAAACACATAAAACAAGAAAACATGTAGGCTAACCCATATATAAAAACATATAACTATATGACATATAGCTTACATAAACATATCCTGCTTTATAAAAACTATATTACTATATAACCTGTACAGTATAACATATAGCTAACCTATTGAAAGAAGACAATTCTTGAAGTGTCCAGTGCACATATAGGGAGAAATGAAAGTATTACCAAAGATGGACTCATTCACCTATGCATAGCCTAGTCTCCCTCGTATAGTATTGCACATAAGAATTGTAAAATAATTTTGAAGTGAACAGTTATTGGGGAACAATCGCAGCAAGAGGTTAGGTGTGGTATAGGGTGGGAGGCGGGGTGTTGAAATGTTTCTGATTCAGAATGTATAGATCTTCGCCGCTGTGTTCACTATCCGCTGTAGGGTCTTGCAGTCTACAGCGCTGCAGTTCTCACACCTGACAGTGATGCAGCTGGTCAGCACATTCTGAATGGTGTCCCTGTAGAATGCGGTGAGGGAAGCGTGCTCTTTTCAGCCGGTGCAGGAGTGGAGGCGCTTGGAGACGGGTGTAAGTGTTGGTGGTCCAGGTGAGATGTGTGATGTGCTCCCACAGGAATTCAGTGCTGCAGACTCTCTCCTACGGTGGTCGAGAGAGCTCAATGCGCCATGCAAATAGAAAAAACACCAGCCAATCAAGGAAACAGTAGGTTACTGTCGTAACCCCGGTTCTCTGAAACATCGAGTGGAGAGATCCACCTATGGGAAGGGCATGCGTACCTGACCTCAGCAGAAGCATCCAATTGCACCAAGTCTGGCTAGACAGAAGCACGCAGCCAATGCCAGGTAAGGCCCGCCCCCTTACCTAGGGGCATATAACACCTGCAAGCGCTACTGTTCTTCAGTAAGTATATTCGCTTCTCGTGCGGTAAGCGGGGCAAAGCTGGTGGATCTCTCCACTCGATGTTTCAGAGAACCGGGGTTACGACAGTAACGTTCCCTTTCATCATCTCGTGTTCGGGAAGTTGTTTCCTCGGACCGGGAGGGGGTCCCAGCACTTTCCCGTCATAAATGTCCCTTTCCTGTTCGGTGGCGCTCTGTGGAGCTGCCCACTCCATGTTGAGGCGAGCGGCCGCTCGTTCACACACTTCCAGGAGGATGGACTGAGGCAAGGCCGTAGGGGCGTTAGTCTGGGGAACACCAGAGGGCGGGATGACCTCCTCGTCCTCTGAGACCCCGAGAAGGCCCGCGTCGTCGTCATCACCAGAGTTGGCGAGCGGGAGATTGCCCGCGAAGATGTCCTCTTCGGGGAACGCAGGTTTGGGCTGGTCAGCCCAGACAAGAAAAGTCACTCCCCGGGAGGCCCCCGGTAGCGCGTCGTCGTCACTGTGTCCCTCATCAGATTTAGAAAAGCCAAACTCGACACACTGGGTCGCGGCAACTTTAAGGCGGCGTCACAGGAGTTTTTTTCGGCAGCATCAGGCAATGACTGCAGTTCTCCGGGTTCTCCAAAGCCTCTTCCGCGTGCTTAAAGGAGAACTCCGGTCAATTTTAACATTGAGCTCAATTTTTTGTAAATTTGGAGTGCTGTCAATACAGAGAACAACGACAAAAATCGGTGTTGCCTACACCGTGTTATCCTCTTTTTAAAATTTGCACCCTATTGACTTCAATGGGGCACGTTTTAAACCTGCTTTTATTTCTCTTATCATCCTTGATGTGTCATTACAAGTGCCCAGCCATGTTGAGTGATTGCCGCGGGTGAACGATGCGAGCCCGGTGGCGTGATTACTGATGAGTGGCGCCGGTGTTCTGACGGAACACCATACCCATCAGAATGGGATACCTTCGGTTAATGCGCATGCGCAGCAGTGGAATTTGTGGAATTGCGCATGCGTTAAATTTAAACCATCATTTCAGCATACCAGATTACAAGCGGTAAGTGTTGGTGTATTATATCGCATATTATATACACATTACCTAATTGCATTTGTATTAAACCAGGGGCCATCAAAACAGCATACCCCTTTATAAACTGTATTTTTATTAAACCAGGGGCCATTAAAGAAGCATACCCTTCACAAACACTGGTATGCAGTTTTGACAAAGTAGGCTAAATTGACAGACCCCGCTATAAAACTCAACTTCCGGTATGCTATTCTGACAAAGTATGCTACATCGACAGAACACCGGCGCCTGTGAGACGCACGCACCGGTCTCGTATCTCTCACGGAGGAGCGGGAATTTTCTTAGCAATGTTAAAACGCACATCAACCGATCACTTGTTTAGCGTTCATGTAAACACTACATTCAGATTCACCAATCGGAATGAATTCAGTTAGATTGAAACAAAAGGTGTGCATGTAAACAATGAATGCGACTGCAGAAAGCAAAAGCCGAATCCCGGAAATTTTGGACGATCTCGACGGCCGGACATGTCCGGGAAAAAGAGGATGGTAACCCCTACTACTCAGCTTTCTCCACAGAATAAGAAACTGTTAGCTTAGCTTCCAAATAAAAAAATGGCTGACACTATATGTACATTCTGTGAGTGAGATCCCACCCTCTATGGGCGGGTTGAAAACATGCAGATCTAGCGCCTTCTACTGGATAAATGATGAGCTAGTGTTTGTAGTCTTACCCTTATTCAAAGAAATTTGACTTCCTGCTTTTTATGACGCAAAATGACGATTTTTGCGTCATAAAAAGCAGGAAGTGGAACACTTAAATCCTTATTTCTCCCATCTTAGGGGAAAATAAGGGAATAAACCATGACCATTCGAAAATGTGACTGGGTTTCTAAAGATACAAAGTCTAATCCAAATGGGTGAAGTGTTCCTTTAAGCAACAAAATATTGTTTATTTTTGTTCAACCAAGTCCAGTAGACCAGTGCTATTTTTGCCATTAAAGGGATAGTTCACTTTGAAATTAATTTTTGATATGTTTTAGCTTACCTCAAGGGCATCCAAGATAGGTGTCTTTGTTTCCATATTATTTTCAATTTTTATATTTTTAGGTCAAACCGTTGTTGTCTGACAGTCATATCATGCAGGTCTATGGGGTCCACCTCAAAGAGCATGCACAGAGAAGTCCAAGTTAAACATGATTTAATGACTCGTAAATGTAAGTACACATTGATGGCCTAAGACACGAAGCGAGCGGTTTGTGTGAGAAAACGAACAGTATTTATATAGTTTTTACCTCTTATACACAGCCACGTCCAAAGTGATCTGAGGGCGCGGGCGCTTCCTTCTGTGTGACGTGTGCGCAGACTGGTGCATAGATGTATACACTAGATTTCGCATTGGCTACGGCAGTTCATTGGAACGAATGTCTTTAATGCGACATCTAGTGTCTACATCTATGCACCAGTCTGCGTACACGTCACACAGAAGGAAGCGCCCGCAGATCACTTGTACGTGGCTGTTACAAGAGGTAAAAACGATATAAATACCGTTCGTTTTCTCACACAAACCGCTCGTTTCGTGTCTTAGGCCATCAATGTGTACTTACATTTACGAGTCATTAACCGTTCGCATAATCCGTTCGCTATTGATGCTCCAGTATAATCGGTCCGCCTAAACTCATCCAGTGAGAAACCTTCCGCGGTGCAAAAATTAGTGCGATTAAAATGCGTTAAAAAAATTTAACGCGTTATTTTTTGTGTAATTAATTCATCTTAATTAACGCGTTAAAGTCCAGCCATGTATCAAATACATGTAAAATATTACCATAACATCTGTCTTCCTGTGTGCGGAAATTTGTTTATGTTGCTGTGACAACGAAACACGTGCAAGCGCGCCTGTGTTAAGAGAGCTGATGCGCTCATCTGTGGACATTTCCGAATGCCTTTCTGTTAAAAGCGGGCTTTCCACACAAACAAACGTACATGTGTCATTAGTATGAGAAAAACAAATTGGACTTTAACTCTCGGGTCGGGCTCGGACATAAATATCGCATAAATAAAGATCACCACATATACACGGCACGCTCGCTTTAGCCCAGCCTCTCGCTAGCTAGCGTCATGGCCAATATTGGTTTGGGAGTATTTTATTTAGTGGAGAACTTTGCAGCAGTATTTTATTTCTCATATTTTTTTTTAATATCTTTTTTATTTATTAGCCTAACGTTATATTTTATTAAAAAGTGTGTTTAAAAAAGTGTAAACAAATTGTTAAAAAAAAGTTTATAATAAACAACCAGCAGTTTAATGTTTTGCATTTCTTTCCCTTACTGTACCGAAAATGAACCGAACCGTGACTTTAAAACCGAGGTACGTACCGAACCGTGATTTTTGCGTACCGTTACACCCCTACTGTATTTAGTTCCTGTTTTCGGTTGAGCTCAATGTTAAAATTGACCGGAGTTCTCCTTTAAGGCTATTTAAGTTCATGTCAGATTTTGTTGCTGATTTGAAATGTTATTTATTTGTAAGTTCTGCAAGCAGATTTTGTCTGATTTCTGGATTCCCCCATTCAAGATAGGACTTGGTCTTGGATACCAGGAATACCTTTTCCGGGGGCGTCGCAAATATGGCTGCCGAGGGAACAGACTTTCTTTGAAAGGCACTTTGCCTGTGCTCAGTGCTAGAGATGTGGCAGCCTATAGTAATAGTAATACCAATAATTAGTATTAATCATGAAAAATTGCCAATGCATATTATGTTTTTTAAAAATAAAGAATTATTAGTAGTATTACTATTGTTATTTATCCTCCTGAGACCCAGAAAAAAGGTGTCATCACATTGTTTAGAGCATAAGAAACAAGTTGTAAAAAAAAACATTTTTGAAAAATGATATTTTATTCATATGTTATGATGTCCTCTGTAGTGGACACCAGGACTGAGTTGTTTGAAAAATAAGATGACATGAAATAATATGTATAGGCAAAAACTACTACTTTTTTTTTCAATCACCAATACATTTAGGGGTTTCAGGATTTTTTTTAACCAAAAATTTTATAAAGATGATTCTCAACTATGTTATGAAAGATATAATGGAATGCATTGATACACCATTTTACTTTATGCAACATGTGGGTAAAATGGCCATAAATTAATATTCCCATTCAATGTAATGGATCTATGGATCTAATTTGCACATTAATGTGTTCTTGGAGCAACATTTAATGAAAAAAGAACATTTTAATAATAATAATATCTAATATTTCATAGGAATATTGATGTATAATTTATCTCCATATTCACTTATTGTGTCTCCCAAAATGCCTGATAAACATGATTTAAATGGTGTCCTCAGTGGACATGTTTGAAATCAATGCCCTGTTCTGTAACAGAAAGTCATTTTTTGATTTGAAACCCTATACCGTTTTCCTGAGATGTTGGTTTATTAAAGGTGCTTTAAGCGATGTCAGGGTCTAGCTAGCCTCCGTTTTGTTTGACAATAGTTCGAACGTCAACAAGAAGTGACGTCACCCAGGATCGCTTAGAGAACCTTTAAATACAATTTGAAAAGTAGTCCGATTTAAATTATAATTACAATTTATTATCATATTTCCATAAGAGTGCTACATTTGATCAGTAAATAATGTCAGACATTTTTAAAGACCAAGGAGAAGTTGTTTTCATGGTGAAACCTCCAAACATTTGGTATCTCTGAAAAGCCCAAAATGTGCTCTTTATGACACCCAGGTGACATGTGACATGTATGGTGTCAGAGAAATTTACTAAAATATAATGTCCACTACAGTGTCCAAAAGTCTATTCCTGGGTCCCAGGAGGTTATTTATATAAAGTTTTGTGATATAAATGGTCGCAAATGTATTTCTATCTCATTTATTTCTAAATGGTACACTTTATTTAAAAAAATAAGTTACCTTTAAATACCATTATTGAGTGCTTTAGAGTTACACTTTATTTATTTTATCAATAAAAATTGAAAAATCTCGCAATCAGGCATGTAAATTTGGCAAACAATTTTTTTTTTTTTTTTTTTTTGTCTTGTTCTGTCAGATTGGAGCTGTACTTCTTTAAAACAGCTGTCCGGCTGCATTACATGTACAGGTTTTGCTTAAACGACACTTTTAACTTTTGACCAACCTAGTTTCCCATTTCCCATGGAATGACTGCTCATGGTTTGTGCCATTAACACACTTTCCATTGTCTCGTCTTTCTTTTCATCCCATCCTTCCCCGTTTCACATGCCTCACCCGTTCCTTCCTCACTGCCACTGCATCTTTTTCCCCTCTTTTGTCTTGTTCTCTATGTTAATGTTTCATAAGGTTGTATCATGCTGTGCTGGCACTGCCTTGAAAGACTCTGAGCTTGCATAATGTGAAGCTGGAACAGCTGCCAAAAGGTGTTTAGTCTGTTACTCTCTCTCTTTCTGTGTCACTCTCCCCCTCCTCAAGATGTAATGGGGAAAATGCTACAAAAATTAGCAGCTCCGGGGTCAAAGGACACATTAACTCAACCAGTTGGTGGGATTTACCCATTACACCTTTTTTTATCTAAATGATCAAATAAAATAGTTTTTGTCATATTCATATTCCCACAGCTCTTGTTTGCTTCCAGCCAAACACGCATTTCTTTTAAATCAGAACAGAATTTCAAAATCTCTAGGATGTGGCGCAATCCTGCATTCCTCTGGAATTGAGTTACTGTGTCTTGTAGCAGCTGGGTATTGATGTATTACTTCTTGTAACATCTTTTGTCTCTGACAGAAGTGAGTTATGTCGTGGCAATCGTTTTTGTTTCTGTGGCTGCAATTTTCTACAAAGCAATTCACACATTTCTACAAATCCTGCTTGCCTTATGTTTGTTTATTAAATATTTTGGCTAACTAAAATGTGCTTGCTAGGGCTCATATATATATATATATATATATATATATATATATATATACAAACATTTCAGTATTTTGATAGGGAGATCGACTCGATTAAATCATTTGCTGTGCTTTGTGGGAGTGGGCGGAGCTAAAGAGATTTGGCACGTGTTGCTTTTTTTCGACTCACTGATTGATGTAATTTTCTGTGCAGCATCATTGGTAATGTAGTTTTTTAAATCTGCTGTTAAAATCGATTATTTAAATAAGCTGAAATAACGCGGACTGATGGCTTCAACAACAGAAGCAAGTACCGTGGATTTTTAACAACCTCATAGCTCACAGTATGTCTGTCTTTAAAGGTTTAAAAGTTATCTTTCAAAATCAATTTCGCAGAAAATTAATGGAGTTTTTGCTTCCAGACTATAACGAATCAATCAATTCCCTGGACAAAATCAGGTACATAGACTTTGAAGAATGGACCAGAATATCTATTTTAGCCTCTTTTGACGGTTGCCAGTAAGCAGCCACCTAAAAACCCACCCCACACGCCCTAGGAAACCCATAGCAATACGTTAAAAAACACCCACAACACCCCTGTGTTGTTTTGTGCTGGCCACCACCACCCAATTTTCTTAAATAAATCTATATTTTGCCTTCAGCTACCAATAAAAGCGGAGCCGTCTCAGTTTAAATTGACCATATCTCAACACATTTCACCATATTTGAGTCCTTTGCAGATTACCCCGCACAATCAGAGCAGAAAATGTGAAAAGGCTGCAGACTTCACATCATTCTGCTTCATATTCATTGGTACTTCGCACTTGCAGTGTAGTCTAAAGTCTATTTATGGTTGCACTTTGATTTTTCTTCATACTAAATGTGTAGCTGCCTCAGATGGTCTGTCAGCGGAGGCAGTTTGGGCTCAGAGGAGATGCTTCTGGAAGTCTCGGAAGGTCTGTGATGTCCCTAATTGGTCAAACACCACGTCTGGAGATATATATATATACACACACACACACACACACACACATATCCTAAAACTCTCCAGATGCAGTGCTTGACCGCTGCTTATATGAGCTACACATTTAGTATGAAGTAAAATCAAAGTACAACCATAAATAAACAGTTTTGCACATCATCACAGTACAGAAATGATGCTGAAAGTGATTGGTTCTTTTTACTAATGGGCGGGGCTTACATTTAGCGGGCTTTCATTTTTCCCATTTCTCCCATTTATTTGTCTCTAAAGAGTTTTGTTTCCTCCCCTTTATATTGCCAATACATTTGTTACAGTATTGGTTTTATGTATTGCATAAAAGTGAATGAAAAGTACATTGTTTTTGCAGTACTCTATTTTGTAAGTGTTTTTCCAATGCCTTGTGTTTTTGCTAGCTCTGTTCCATGTCTCTTAAAAAGAGCTATGTTGTTTTGCGCTGTGAAACGATATTCAAGGGTCTCTGTGTTTTTGTTAGTAACGGAGACGGATGGGATGGTGTCAAGTTTCATTTTATTATAACACTCTCTGCCTCTCTCCCTTTAATGCAAACTGACAATCACATACCTCTCAAAGACAACGGATGACACAACAGGCTCTCAGCCTTTGCAGTAAAAGCCAAGTCTCCATCTCAATTCCTAAGCGCCAGATCGATTACCTCAGCGCTATGGAAACCGTTTACGAAGGATCTCATCCCTCATTACAAAGCACAGACCTGAGAGTCAAGCCTCTCAAGAGGCGAAGCGGAGTAACGACCTTCATAAAGGAGAGAAACCAAAAGCTGAGTGATTGACCAGGCCCTGGAAGGTTGAAGCATTCATCAAGATGACAGCCGCTAGGTGTCTGGCTGAACGGACGACAGGACATCATCGAACGAAAGTTTTCTTACCTTAATACATTAAAGAGATAGTATACCAAAAAATGAAAATGATGTCCTTCAATCACCCTGTATGAATTCAAGACTATATAATATAAATAATTTTTTTAAATGATTACAAAAAGCCATGAAAATTAACACTCATAAGTCATAACTACTGCTGAGGAATAATATTGAACTTTGAAAAAAAAAAAAAAAACTTGTATATATATATATATATAGGCTATATTATATATATCATTTTATATTTATACATATTTTATACATTTTTTGTGTATATATTTATTGAATTATTATTTAATAAATACATAAATATAAGTATTATTTGATGATTTATTTATTTAACATTTTATTGATTCATTAACCCAGAGGAAAATATTGTTGCTCAAGTGTATAGGTGGCTTAAAGGTAATAATTGCATTAAGTTTATATAAAGGCTTGAAATCCAAATTATTTGGAAAACAAAAACATTCATGCCAGGCAATGCATTACCCAAAACTTATGGGTTATGTGAGTTCACAATCTTTCTCTCTTTTTTTGTCATTTATCCAAGTTGATATCCTCTTCACTCTTCTTTCTGTCTTTTTCCACCAACGGTTTCCAGGAGCTTTAGTGGGAATATCATAGACCGTTTTTTCTCTTCCATTTTCCATTCCCCCTTTCAAGATATGACGAACTCGCAGCAGAGAGGTTGCCATGGCGTCCTCCGACAACAGGCACAAACAGTGGCAGCAGCATGTAGTGTGTGAAGATCCAACACAACAGTGGCAGCAGCATGTAGTGTGTGAAGATCCAGGGCAGCACAGCTGGGCACTCCACAGACTGCTAGTGAGTCAATCCAGGTGGAGACACTGCCTTTAGTTTTTTAACTGACGAGTTGTTGCTCGTCAGTTTGTACGTTGTGTTCCCAGTGAGATCTTGGGTGAAAACTTGGACACTAATCGATCCAAGATTGTCTGATTTTGCCCTATGACAACAACAACAACAAAAACTTTTATAATCGCATAAAATGGTGGCAAAATTGCACCGTGTACCTTTAGACAAAAATGTTTTTTTGCGGATCAGAGATGAGTGATAGTTACCTCTGAGATCCAGGTCCTCCTGAGAGAGGAATGTGTATTTTCCGGGCTGGTTAGGCCTGCGGTGGGTGTATAGTGAATCAGAGACATATGGCTGGCGGTAGAGAACGGGTGAATTATAGCTTCTTTCAAAGCCCTGTTTGTTTTCTTATAGAGCAGGATGGGGCATTACCTAATCCTTGTGTTTTAACTGCAAACGGGTCACTGCTGCTCTGTGTGTGTGTGCGTGTGTGTGCGCGCGCGCTGGTGTATGAGCACACATTTGAGCTGTTAGGGCTTTCAGCATATTACAGATTATCTCTACAAAGATGCAATGGCCCAATGGGAACGGGGTTTGGGAAGCTTGCTAATAAGCTAACTGATGAATGGAATGTTAAATTGAGTCCGCTGACATGTTGAATATTGGCTAAAGCCTGCTGACCGCTTCCGTCTTCTGTGGTATGTAATATCCCAGACTCAGCATGGACGCTGGGCTGTTAGAACAGGGCCTCGTGTCTCATGATAGAAGTGTATTTCTACAGTTCAGTGAAGTATTTCCTGCTGAAACTGGAAGATGGGGTAGGAAATATAGAAAGACTTGTGACTTATACAGTCAATAATGTTTATTTTACATCACAGTGGTTGTGGCAATTTCTACCAAACTCGGATTCGGATCAAAACGTCTGTTGTGTTATTTTCTTCTAGGTAGGCCTACTATTCAAATGGCTTTTCTTGTTAGCCTTTTGTAGCAATATTAGTCTGCTGTAATATCTTAAGAACATTGGGCAGGCTATAATGTTAGCTTGCTAACCAGTTAGCATATCCTAAGCTATCGGGTTGCTACCTGTACTGTAAGGTAATTGAAAACACATATAAAGAGAACATATTATACTCACCAGTCAGGCACAGAACATCCCAAATAAGTGTGAGAGTGCACATTTTAAATGTTTTAAAATTAAGTTGTGATTTTTTTCCAGGAGTACACGTGCGTGTAGATGCTAAGCTAATGTAGTACACAGTTAACTTGAACTCAAATAAAATCACAAAAAAATATTTAGATATTAAAAATTGTATTTAAACAATAATATTATTATCCTGTATATCTGTTAAAAGTTAATTTTATGATTATAATTTTTTTAGAAGTAGAGTTATATGTAGCTGCTAATCTAATATAATCCATAGCTAAAAGACTAAAATAAAAAATATATATTTTTAAAGATTATTTGCATATTAAATATTATATAAGAATATTCTAATCTTGAAACATTTACTCAATGTATGTCTTGACCCTTGGTTCCAGACGTTATGTTGCTGTCCTTTAGGATTGCAGTGTCCTGGGACGTCAGAGGGGCCCCTCTCTCTGGCTGTGTTTTAGTTGAATTCGAAGCCAGGCACATCTGGACCCGATTAGGCCTGTAATGTCACATGGACCATCAGATCATTGTCTCTACCTCATTCGGCTCACCACGTCCCCACCTCCAACATTTAAACAGCTATTAGTGTTAATCACACGTAATCACAGACATGTTTTACTCTATGCCTTTGGTTGAGTCTTCAAAATGTTATGGCTTGAGAAAAACAGAACATGAAAAAGTCAGTGTGACTCCTTCTGTTACACAAGCTAAATGCACCGTTTATGAAAGCAGATTTTTTTCTTTCTTCATACACCTCGTGTGTATAAATCAATGTAGTTAGTAGGCAGAGCATACTTGCTTTATGAATTTTTGATAATAAAGGAATTACATACATATACATAAATACATTACATACATTTTAGGATCAGGTGCAGGTATTAAATTCTGCATATAATCTATGGCTAGGCTATAATCTTGCACACATCAACTGTGCAGGAGGAGGTTGTTTTCGGGCCTCAGGGTCTCTCCAGCATGTATTGACGTAGCTGTGTACACATTACACTCTCAGTGGTCCCGGCCTGCCAAACCTCATTTTGTCACTATCTCTCTGCCCCCGCTGAGAGTGATGTTTTCCAACAGGAAAAAAAAAACTCAATTAGCAGGGTGAGTCTCCCAGACAACCACGGGAATCACCTGATCATTAAGAACTGACACTAATTAAAGCAGATTTGTCTTCCTAAATTAAGCTGGAGATTTGGTCTGAATTTGAAGGTCAGAGGTCAGAAAAAGGATTTCAGAAATCCAGCTTCTTGGTCTCGCTCTCTCTCTCTCTCTCTCTCTCTCTCTCTCTCTCTCTCTCTCTCTCTCTCTCTCTCTCTCTCTCTCTCTCTCTCTCTCTCTCTCTCTCTCTCTCTCTCTCTCTTTTCTTCCTCTTTTTACTACCTTTCCGGTGTAAAAGGAATTCACATCTGCCCATGTAGCTGTTATGTTACGCTCTAAACATGCGTACAGTCTAGACTGCGGTGGTTGTGCCTGTTCAAGAAAGACTCATAAAAACAGATTTGGAGAGTTTTGGCTTATATTTTAGTCAATTCCCTATGTGCTGGCCTCGAAAGTTCATTACAATCACTTTTTTTTTTGTCTGTGCTTCAGGATGCTTGGGTAGCTCAGATAATTTGGGTGGTTGCCAGGGTGTTGCTATGGAGTGATGGGAATTTTCATTGTTTATTTCACTCCATTTGTCTTTGTTTGCCTGTTCTTGAATTTGGCAGTTTGTGCAGTTTCTGTCTTTATCAGTGAGTCATTAAATCAAGTTGTTCAAAAACAAGTGACTGCTGATATGAGGGAGTAATTGAATCATTTATTCAGGCTGTGTTTTAGTCCACTTTTTTAATGCCCTTCCCTTGCTAACTTTCCTCCTCCTCCTTCTTCACGAGTGCCCACCACTGGTGGAACCCTTGCACTGGGTTTAAATGGAATGTGTCTGCCTGAAGTGTACATATGAGTTGACTCACTCCCTCGGCCAAAATTGAGGGGTCGAGGGTCTGTCCAAATAAACTTACCTCGTCCACTTGACGAAGTTGAAGGAACTTCAAAATGGCGGCAGGGATTCCCCATTAATTCACAAACGACTTGCTACAAACAACAATTCATGGCCGAATCTTTTGTTAAAACCGAGTTGTTCAGAACACTGATTCATTCAAGTATGCGTGAATCATTCAATCATTCACTCACAATTCCTTCAAAAACTAGAAGGCGCACAACTGCGGTGACTTTGTTTTTGCTGGCGGAGAAAAAATAGTTTAAGTAACTAGCGATATGTGTCTGACTGAAATGTACGTTTCTCAATGTTAACATGTTTTTTGAAACCGCAGTCGCGCTGCTGGTCTGAATATTCCTATATTCATAACAACAACACTCTTGCTTGTGTGGATGGATAGCATTTCTCAGATGTGTAGATCTTGGATGATTTCAAAATGTCTTATGAGATAAATCGTTAGAAATAAAACACATTTTCCTTCTGTCTAACCAATTCCAGAAAAACTGAGATTTTAAATAGACCCCATTTATTAATTTTTCTTTCCTACAGGGTCACCTGTACATTCTCAAACAGACAGACAACACCACTGAGAATTCGCCATGCATGACTGATGCATTAAAACACTGAAGTGCATGTCACTTTCTGCCACTTCCGTCAGCATAACCGCAATCACTCTCTACAGGGCAATAAAAACACAAGTGGAATAAGCTGATTTTAAAAGGGCAGTTGTCTGGTGAAAGTATGGACGTGTGAAGTGAAGGAAGAAGAAGGGAGGGAGGGGAAGAGGAGGCTGTGTGTGTTACATACCAGAGTGGTGAGATCGAGCATGTAGAGAGGACAAGGATAACATACCGCTCCGCTCGGCAAACACACGCAATGCACTCGCTCCTGCATTGTAGAGCATTACAATGTTTGAGCTGCTGAGTCGCTGTGCGGGGTTTTGAGGCTGAGTGTGTGCATTTACATGTGAAGACAAATATATCCTGCTGAAAAATCCATATTAAGCTGTTGGCTGTTTTGGAAAATGGTAGTTGGTTCATAGCTAGTCTAAGGGTAATGTTTACACAACAACGATATACTAAAAACGTTTTTTCGCACACAGACTACAACATTGTTAAAACGATCCCCATACACATGGATCCACGAAAATGACAAAAAAATGCTGTATTATGCACGCCATGCCAGTAGTTGGCGATGTCACTTTAAAAAGAAACATGCGCATGATGTCACTGTTTTCACAAATTCGTGTTTTTGTAGTTTACACGGAGACGATAATGATTTTGTTTTAAAAAACGCACTTTGAAAACAGTTTTAAAGGTTTGCGTTTTCAGGTCCCAAAACACCATTGTTGTGCAAATGAATGGCCAAAATGCATAAAAAGTTTTCCATGTGTCATGTAAACGATTTTTTTCTTTGCGTTTTTCGCGTACAAATGACAACGTTGTCAAAATGACCCTTGCTCACACGGATCCGTGAAACGATTAAAAATGCTGTATTATGCATGTCAGGCCAGTAGTTGGCGATAGACGTAATATGCATGCACATGACATTTTGTAGTTTACAGGGAGAAATTGTTTAAAAAAACTTTTCTATGAAAAAATAATTAACTATTACTTGAAACCTGTTTAGAAAAGTTTGCGTTTTCAGGCCCACATACTGCGTTGTCATGTAAATGAACAGCCAAAATGCATAGAAAGCTTTCAGTATTTAGTTGAAAACAGTGTCGTGTAAACGATTTCTAAACTGTTATTTAGTTTGTTTATATTTTAGTTTTATTGTGCTGTCAAAGTTAAAATGTTAAATAATGTACATTTTTTTAAGTTTAATGAAGGCTGGTAATACAATTTGAATCCCTTTCAATACATCCTATTCTACAAATAAAAATAAGTTGTTTTTTATTTTATTTTGATTCGGAGATGATATATTTGGTTTATTTTCAGTTTTTCCATATTTATTTTTATTTCAGTTAGCAAAGATGTTTCACTCACCAGCTAATCAACAAGACAGACTAACCAGTGATGACCGTTCCGGACCAATTAAAAACCAGCTACATGTTCAAAAACATAACTGTCAGCTTAATGTGGACTTCCGGCTGTGGGCTTATTCCAATGTACATACTGTAACCTTTGTCTTGTACATGTTGCTGTTTCACTGCTATACTTTCACACCTGAATACATCTTAAAGAGTAACTGAGTTAAGAGTAAGAGATGTAAGAGAGGTTATATTACTGTAAATAGTAAATATTACTATTTTGACTGTCTGTTAAGACTGTCTGTGACTTGGATGATGTTAGAAAGCTAGTGAACAGATGTTCAAACACTTTATTCTGAGGAAAGCACCACTTTTTCTATAACATCTCCATAATCAGCCTTTCCCCCTCTCTGATCTGTCCCTGCGGACAGATGCTTGTTAGGACCATTTTGTCCTGATTTTTACCTCAGAATTGACCTTCCAATATACTGTAAAGTAGGGCTAACAATTTACTGTAATTGATTGATAAGTTGAGTTAATTGAGTTAATCAAATGTCAGTATTTGTGAGAAAAGCCCCAAAATGAACATAAGCACGGTTAATGGGCTAAAACAAATTGTGACACATTTTTACTGTTATTTTATTATAATTGACACTAAATTAACATGTTGAATTGGCATTCACAATTTAAAGTTAAAATGGAAAGTACTATGACACACACTAAAAAATACTGGGTTGTTTCAACCCAATTTTGGGTCAAATATGGACAAACCCAGCCATTGGGTTAAAATTTTTAATTAGATTTTTAACCCAACATTTGGGTTTGTCCATATTTGACCCAAAATTGGGTTGAAACAACCCAGCATTTTTTAGAGTGCAGGAAATAATGGGATGAATGAGTTTAGAAAAGGTGTGAGTTGTATTCAAAGTCAACTATCATAACTGATCTAGGCCAAAGCACGTTTACATGGCAACGTTTTTTTCATTTGCGTTTTTTTGGGTACAGACAACGTTGTCAAAACGACCTCCTCTCACACGGATCAGCAAAAATTACTATAAAGACTGCATTATGCATGCCAGGCCAGTAGTTGGCAGTGTCACTGTGTAAAGCAACTCTACACGCCTATAGACTGAACGCGTAATATGCATGCGCATGACGTCACCGTTTTCACAAATTCACGTTTTTGTAGTTTACACGAAGACAATAACGGCATCATTATCAAAAACATGCACTTTGAAAAACTGTGTTTTTAGACGTGTAAATAAACGTCCAAAACCCATAAAAAGTTTTCCGCTTTTAGTTGAAAGCGGTGTCGTGTAAACGGCCCCTCAAATGTGACTTGCTAGTTTGAATGCATAAAATAAAGACATGGCTTTTTCTTTTTAGGATAGAATAAATTCAAATATTTTGTGTAAATTTATATACCCAAATTACTGTTGCTTTCCCATGGTTTAAGCCTTTATACCGTTTATCATTGGCTCCAAAATACGAGAATATCAACAGAGCAATTACAGGTGAAACCAAACATTATGTATTGTTGACATACTTTCTCTCTTTTCCTCTCTCTTTTGATTTGTTGCTGTTTATTGCATTCATAGTTTTCAATTCTTTGCCTGAAGATGAAAATCGAACATTTATGGAGGATAACAAAGAAAGTTGGGCTCTAATATTTCTCTGCAGTGGCTCTTTCAGGAACAATCTATTTCACTCATACATATGGTGATTTACACCTCTTAATTTTGTTGGTGTTACTGCAGCTGAAAAGAAGCTTTGGACCGCTCAGATTTCCAGATTGTTTAATCTTTTAAGCAAGGCTTTGTTGAGTCAACATAAATTCTGTAGTCAAAGCTTTTCTCGGTTTCCCTTCATTCACAATCCTGTAAGCGCTGAGCAGTGAAGCAGATGGCATTTTATGCTCTCTCTTTTTCTTCTGATTGTTTCAACAGCTGAACTTGGAGCCCCTCGTGTTACCGGTGGCTGAGAGGAAAGGTAGAGTTACCCTGCAGTCTGTGAGGTTTCTCTCACCCAGCCCTGAAATATATGTGCTGATAAATGAACATTGAAAATTCATTCTAATCCCGAGAGCTTCTGATTTATACTGGGGAATCTAAAATGGATGCCTCTTCTTTGTATTTCACTCATTTAATTTTATCTTCGTTAGAAAATTAGTGAAAAGTGAATTCAACAATTATCATGAAAATAGAACATTTTGTCCAGTTTACATCATTGTCACAAATGCATACTTATTTGAATAGAGAAAAATAGTGCAGCATTTTAAATAATTATTCGATATTTATTCTTGAATATGTCTTTCTTTCTTTTAATGAATAAATAAACAGATTTATACCTTTCTGTTTAAGTCCAGATTAAAAAAAACAATCATACATATTAACTGTGATCAGTTGGGGCAACCAGTATTCAAACAGAAATGTTTTATGAATGTGTGTATGTTTCCTTTTAACATTATTTCCCTTTGCATTGCAACACTTTTTATATAGTAATTAGATATAATTCATACAGGCATGATTTTACTGATCTCAAAACAGGTTGTTTTAGGTTCTTTTGAAAGGTTGTTATTTTGATAAAGTTTTAGCGTTCACGCCAGACATCTGTGTTCTTTTATTTGTTCTGCAGAGGTATTTTCCCATCAGTGTCTCTCTCTTTTTTTAAATCTCTGTAAATCTCTATGCAAATAACAAGCACATAATCAGTAAAATCCCTTGATGGGAATCCAAAGAGCCGAACAGGCATGTGTTCAACTATTTCACTGCTTCATCGAGGAGACGACGCCCCGTTTCAAAGAAGAAATCACCTAATTCATTCTGACATAACTTGTGTTTTTAAGCTCTTTTTCGTAGCCATGGCGTCTGTGATTTGTTTGGATCCGTGCGATTAGGAACAGGGATTCAATCACAGAAAATGATGGATTGACATGCCCAAATGGTGTGTTTTGAACAAATGTCAATAAGTCACTGTTCAGCTATTCCATACCACTCTAGTGTGAAGTGCAGCAATACATGAAGAATTAATGGATCGTTCAATAGCTAAATGAAATGTGTCTTTGGATTAGGGAGTGGTTGAATATGTGCCATGTTCTATTTGGTTCATTTCAAGGGTCTAAGAGTTATTCACACAAAACGTTTGGCTTATGTGAATGATGTAAACAAACTCTAACCCCCTTTTAAGTGGACCAGACCTTTGGACTTTTATAATTCCAAATGTTTTAGCCATATAACATAGTTTCAACACAAAGCAAATTAGGTCTACAGAGGCTGCTTTTACAGGGACTCCTTCTGCAGGTTGCATAAAGAGGTAAGTGACTCTCTTTATGAGTGATTCATTTAACCATTCATTAATTCAACCGATTGATTCATGGAGGAACCAATGTTGCGTCCCATTTCGCCTACTTATAACATGCCCTAAAAGTATACTGTTTTTGTAAAGAAAAAGTACATACTTTTGAGTGTGTAACAGAATAGTAGGCAAGCTTTTGGACATACTACTTCACAGCTCTGTTGCTTAGTTACGTGTATCCTGTCACTGTTTAAAGGGCCTTGTCAATGATCTTGTCACAGTTGAAGTCCTCCACATTCAGTTTAATTTAATGTCCTACCATGTGGGAGAGAAATATTGTAGCACGTTGATCTGCCAGTTGTGGGTCTTTCATGTGAAGACTCTCCTCATGTGCTTGTATAATGAAGCATTTAAAAGTGTATGTCAGGCATTGGACTCGCACATCCGCCATGTTTGTAGTTTTTTATCTTGTTTTATTTGTGTTTGTAGTCCTAATTGCATGCTTGTCCAACACACAATTGGTTGTGGGCAATATTAGCCGTTAGAGTGTGCACGGACAAAGGCTCTTGATATAGAAAGATGGTTCACTCCTATTACTTACACTGTAAAAAAAATTTTTACTTCTCCAAGTCAAAATATTCTAGTGACTGGTCACATCTAAATTTTTTAATTGGCCCAAGTGAAATTCTGTAAAATAAATTGAATTAATTGTTGCAATAGTCTGTTAACATTGGCTCAATGAGAAATAATATGTCAGACTAATTGAAAAATTTAGATGTGACCAGTCTCTAGAAAATTTTGACTTGGGGATGTATTTTTTTTTTTTTTACAGTGTATGAATGGGAGAAACTTGTCTGGTCTAACCTGGAAAATAAACATTTTTAACGCTATTTGAGCATAGGAAACCAAATTTATGAGACAGATTTTGTTGCTGATTTAAAATATGTTATTTACGTAATTGGTAGTTCGGCAAGCAGTTTTTTGAGATTTCAGGATTCCCCCATTGAAATAGATATGACCTGGTCTTGGATTTCTGAAATAGCAACCCGGAAGTGTTGCAAATAAGGCTGCCAAGTGAACAGACTTTGACTTTCCTTGAAAGGGACTTTGGCTCAGATCTGCACTTCGGATTTTAACCGGAAAAAGTAGAACATCCGGTTATCTTCCGAATACTCATTTCAACATACTACGATTTTGGGACACACTAATTCTAATTTCGAATACTATTTAGAATGGATAGTGTGTGTGAATTGGGATGCAGCACAACTGAATTATTGAATCATTTACTAAACCGATTTGTTCAATAACGCTGATTCATTCGCAAACTAAACACTATTGTGTTTTGCTCGAATTCCCTCAACGGTTTATTCTGCTGTCGTCTGTCTTCTGCTGAGATATTTTACATTGGTATCAAGTAACTGGACAAGTTGTGTCTTAAATGTAAGTTAATGTATTAACTTTTCGTGGAATTAGTTGTATAAAAGCTTGTGTACCGTATATTCCACTTTTTCAAGTCCAATGTTCAAGAAGACACTTTACATGGTCTGTTTATTATTTACTAAAGAATATGTTTAGCCTCTCAAGTGTATTGTCACTCATACTTATTTCTTAAGGGAGATAGCAGCTCTGTCCTTGAACCTGTATCTACTGAGCTTAAACATATTCATAAGATTCAGTTTAAATAGCCCTACTGTATGTTTTTCAGAGAGAACGACACGAGCTGCACAACCTTACTCCCTCAGCACTGTTTTCTGCCCAAGCAATGTGTACTGTGGCGTGACAGAGTAAAATCATAATGTTCATCTGCCACCCCTTTAATAAGGCCTTATTATTGAAATAAGTACCGTATACGGTTCAACTCATCAAACCAAACCACTTGACTTAGAGCATGAGCTCTCTCTCTCTCTCTCTCTCTCTCTCTCTCTCTCTCTCTCTCTCTCTCTCTCTCTCTCTCTCTCTCTCTCTCTCTCTCTCTCTCTCTCTCTCTCTCTCTCTCTCTCTCTCTCTCTACTGTATATATATATATATATATATATATATATTTTTTTTTTAATCAGATCACTGTCTTAAAAAAAAACGTCCATATATTATTCACCTGCATGGCTGTTGAATTGCAGCACTAAAGACTGGCAGTAAAGTTAACAAGCCCTGCACAGCGACGACTCCATCTACTGAGTCGACATCAAGCACTTAATGAGTTTGAACGGATCTCATAAATTCCTAATCATGACTTCTGCAACGGGTGATAAGCTGCATTGTGCGCTGCACTAAAGCCTACTCTCAAAGCGCTAATATCCGTCTACACTTTCTCTCGCTGCTACTTGGTTTGCAGTAAATAGTGTGGTGACAAAGGAATGACATGGAGTTTCTGTTAAACCAATCTTGATTTTTTGCTTTCAAGTTCCTCGGTTCTCTCATCTGCGCTGCGGTGAGAATAATTATCTGTGCACATTAACAACATACCACATCAGCCTATTAACATAACACACTGACACAGTGGCACATGTGATTAATGTGGTTGACCCACTGTTATGTGGGGATGTTCCCATTCCTGTGGGGAGTGAAACCTCCCCCAGACCTGTACTGAAAGACATCCTATTTGTGTGTGTCTCAATATCACCACACGCACACATATCATCCTACCAAAAGACTTATCAGCTGTTATTCTTCCCAGGCCAAGATTAGCGTCCCCTCCTCCCTCGCGTGTCATAGATAAGGCCGCCACACACCAAGCCCTTGCAGTAAATCATTATGTCCTGATGGCTGCCTGTACACTCACTGTGAAGAGATGAGACACTTCAGAAAGCAACATGCAGAGCAATCCATGTGATGTCTCCATTTACAATACATAAAATATACTTTTCAACTTGCATCTGTTGTGTTTTTTGCCTATAAACATCAGCTGATGACATTCAAATGTTGTGTGACTATTACAGGTACTTCCTGTTTCTAAGCCAACTGCGCACTACTGTATGCATTCAATATTATGAATTCAATGCATTCAATAGGCCTATATTATGACATTAAAAATATACACAATACATTCAAAATATATGATATTATCAAAATAATTCCCGTTCACACAGACCCGTGAAAACGACTAAAATCGCTGTTTTATGTCTGCCAGACAAGTAATTGGCGATATCACTTTGTAAAGAAGGACTACCTGTGCACAATACGCATAATGTGCATTCCTAGAAACACTTATAGTGCATGTGCCGTAGAATGCATGCATGCCATTACCGTTTTCACAGATTCATGTTTTTGAATGATTGGATTTTGATGATAATGGTATTGTTTTCAAAATTCATTTTCAAAAACTTGCACTTTGAAACCTATTTCAAAGTTTGCATTCTCAGGCCACCAAAATGCTGTTGTTGTGTAAATGAATGGCCAGAACGGCATAAAAGGTTTTCTGTTTTCAGCTGAATTAATGAATAAATAGCCTAACTAATGATTTTTGCAACAGAAATGAATCAACGCTGAACTTACTTAAACTGGACAATGACTTTCTCCTAGAGCTGCTGCACAGCCAAAACAATCTGTGTTGCATTATTTTCCTGTTATCACTGTAAAGCTGCTTTGAAACAATCTGTATTTTAAAAAGCGCTATATAAATAAAGGTCACTTGACCTGAATAGTTTGCTTTATATGTGTGTGCCATTCAGAATTGTATTGTTCTTAAAATCCAAATTTGATTGAAATTCCAATTCAAGTCATGTCATTTTTGTAATGCCATGTCTTCCATTGACAACAACAGACTTCTCTCTGGTTACGTACTACTGTAGCTCACATTCAGATCTGCCTCCAGTCAACAACCAATGGATAGAACCAAATCCTGAGACGCCCATCCCTGGTTCTGACATATTTCAAAATGTATAACGTGCAAAATCAAAGTTGCATATAGAAGCGTTTTCATACATGAACTGTGCTTGAGAAAAGTAGGTTACTGTGAGATATCTGTATCTCTTTTACGTCAGTCCCTGTAATCAAGTCTTTTCTGTTTTTAGGATGGTAAGCATCTTCTCCTCAAATCCTTCCTTTTCCTTTCATCCTCTAATGACAGACCTGCTCCTCATTATGGAATTTCAAAGCCTGCCAGACCCCAAACCCAAGCAGCCAATTCTTCCACCCAAATCAGGCTGCTCTCGTGAGGGGAACGGGGGGTGGTCGAGGGCTGCTTTTGCCACAGAGATGCACGCCGACCAATCCAACCAATCTCTGGAAACATTGTTTAACCATTACTCTCATCATTTCGTGATCATCTAAAGAAGAACTCCCACAAAACCACAGTCAGTTCCAGTCAGGCAAGTAACATGTGGAAGTGTTGCACTAAAGGGGAGCTAATGTGGGCAGTGCCATTAAAAATTATGTCTGGCCACAACTTTAACATAGAGTAAGTGCTTCTTCTGGGTGGCATGCAGATCCATCAACCTCATGATCCTCTTGAAGATAAGGAAGAGGAAGCAAATCCCACATACCTCAGAAGCAAGCCCTAAAGAAAGTGGTTCAGGTCATGTGCGTGTGCTATGCTTGAATGTAAAAGATAGGAAGAAATGCTGGCATCCTTTGCAGCATCTGAAGGTGGAGGGACCCTTGTTCCTGTTTTCCTGTCAGCGACATTCCGGGCAGCATTCCGGCCCCCTAAAAGTGCTTACTGCTTGAAAAGCGTGTTTCTGCCCGCAGCAGGGATCATATAGAGGTGACATCGTGGATGTAGAAGCAGCGAGAGAGTACGAGAACGAGGTCAGCAAGTAAAGGAAGAGTGGCTTAACACCCGAAAAACACACACTCGCTCTCCATTATATTTCACACAAGCATCTTTTGGCCTCTCTGCTTGAGTTCACTAAACACAATGGCTGGAGAACGGGAGGCGGGGAAGCTCTTTGTGATACTGCTGTGAGGGATACACACTTCTTTTCCTTTTCCTCCTTCCCTGCACTCTCCCACAATTCATCTCCAGGACAATGTGAATATCAGTTTGGGATGTTCTCAAAGTCAGTATTAAGGATCAACAAACTTACCCCTAGATAAGGCTGAAGCCTAGTCCCAGACTAAAATGCATTCGAGCGGTTTTACCTGAAAAGCAACTTGCACTAACATATCTTAAAGGATAATTCCGGTATGTAACACCTTGAGTCTATATTGTAGTTTGTTTTGGATGAACAAGAGTGGTGGACAACATTTTTTTGACAATGGTTCCTCTCTCGAGTTTTTGACTATAAAAGAATTGGCCATGGACCCATTTAACATTGGAGTAAATGAGCATGTCCGAAAATGTCATTAAAACAACCTTTAACATTAGTTTTCAAAACTGTGCAACTCACCGAATGATTAGTGATGTTAGTTGATGTTCCAGAAACAAAAAGTGTTGCGAAATACAGTTTCTGTCGTGTTTTATTCGTCATTTTGTAAAATCCCATTGAATTCTGTTGAAGGACTGAGTGCTCGTTAATATAAATGCGCTACCGGAAACGGAAAGGGGGCTGTTTACATTTGGTCGATGTAGTCTTTTTGCTCGCTTCCGTTTCTCATAAGGCTAGCGAGCAGAGCAACTGTGCTCCGGGAGAGTAAGCGAAATAAACAAACAAAACCTTGAAAATATTGAAAGACGTGACCACTGACCAGTGCAATATGAAGTTGAACTCGACTGTGACCGTGAGTGTCCCGCGAGACATAAACATCGGTTATCGCCATCAAGTGGTCGGGAGTGTGCTAACGCTTCAGATTCAAATATTGAGCGGAAGTTACACGGTTGTGAAGTGTCTGAAAAAATAGTTCCACTATAGCAAAATAAACGGATTGGAATCATATATTGCGACGATATATTGTTTATAATCATCAACAAACACCACTAACCACTCGGTGAGTTTAACAGTTTTCTAAACGAACATTATTGGCTGTTTTAATGACATTTTCGGACATGCCCATTGACTCCAATGTTAAATCGGTCCATGGCCAATTCTATTATAGTCAAAAACTCGAGAGAGGAACCATTGTCAAAAAAATGTTGTCCACCACTCTTGTTCATCCAAAACAAACTACAATATAGACTCAAGGTGTTAAATACCGGAATTATGCTTTAATATACGTCAGTGTAACCAGGCACGTTTATAAAAGCTACCTAAATGTCCTAATTGAACTAAGGTCTTAATCTAAGCCCTGTCTGTAAAACCAGACCTTAAAGTAGCAACACTACTAACTTTTGTAGTATAATGTAGGTGAATCCTTCGGAAAGTTCATTAACTCATTCAGGTCCATGCACAGCATTTTATCATCTTTTTTTATAGCCAAATAGGGCAAATATACATGCTGTTCATGATGTTTTTAATTTTTTATAAATATGATAATGTCTTTCTTATTTACTTTTTTTTTTTTTTTTATTAGGTTATATTCTCCCTTATTAGTTGTAATGTATGTATGTATGTATGTATATATATACATACATACATACATAAATATGTGTGTGTATTGTCCCCTTAGGTAATTTCTTTATAATTATCTTATTTTCCTTATTGACCTGTACTCTATTCTCTTTCTTTTTCTCAAATGAGTAATTTTTGTGGTTTGTGCGAGTTTGTATTTTTGACCTCCCTTTTTTTCTGCTTAACACACAGCAAGTGTTTTTGTTTTCCCTTTTCATCTTTTTCATGTGGCTTCTGCTTGTATTGTGAAGAACCGCTGGGTTATTTTGTTGTTAATTAGCTGCAAGCCCGAGGAATTGTGTGAACAAGCGTGCAAAGCTTTTTGAAGTGGGTAGAAAATGGAAGGTCCATCCAATTTACTTGATAATGCAATTCAGTTCCTCTTTTCCACTCTAACTCTCTCTCTCTCATATACACATAATTCAAAATTCTGAACTTGACTGATGTGAATGTTATTTGATGTGAATGAGAAATCTGGTGCAGGATTAGATTTTTGATCAATGTCTGAAGTAATTGTTATTTTGGATGCGTGTAATGTTTATTGTCAATCAGTATGGGACGGGATCGTCTGTTGAAATGACAGATTGCCTAGTGTACACATTGCAGACACAACATTTGTTTAGCTGCAAATTAATTATGTGAGAAATATGAAATATGAGCAGATAACTTGGATTATTAGGGGACAATCAAACAAAATATGGGACATTTTTAAATAAAGTATATAAATAAATAAGTTCCGTTGTTCATTTTCTGATGTCTCCTCTTCTCAAGGCATTTTAGAAGGTAAAAGACCCTATAATCTTTACCGGCATGAGAAGATTACTGATAAGGCTGATTTAGTTGGGATTTAAATCATAGAGAAGCTCTGTAATTATTACATTACCCCACTACTCCTGTCCCAACAGAGCTTTGACGCAAAGCAAGGAGATCTCTGATCAGATCAGCTCGAGATCCTCTCTGTCCGCGCGTGTAGATACACTCCACATTCATATACAAGCCCAAACGTGCTCAACTCTGGTTATGATTAAAACAACAGACATGTCTTTCACCCAGTGTGACTGAATGTAGGAAGTGTCATGTAACAGCTGACAAGCTAGCACGAGTGACTGGGCGATTGGTCCCCTCCGAGGGGATTAAGACCGCAGGAAGTGCTTAGACACATCTAGCCCTGGAGTCTGGGACTGCTTCCATGCACTGACTCAGTCTAATTCACTCCAAACAGACTTCCCATGAGCTATTCAGGATTACATCCAGGCATTTGAGAGTGATTGGGTCACCTCTCAGTGCGAGTGGTTTACATTTGGTGAACGAGTTTTGCCGAGAAAGCCTCAGCTATTGGTTGTGACTCACATCCTGTTTTTGAAAACGCTGTAAGTTCAGATGTGTCTTAGGGCACGTTTAAACAAAGTGTGCTTGTCTTGAGCGTGAGTGTGTGTTTATATCCTGTGTACTACTTCATATTTAGTCTGAGTTAGTATACAAGCCTTGTGTGTTCTATGATTTTATCGGATACATTGGGCTCAGTAAAGAAATAACAATGTGCACCAAAACTTTGAAGCCCTCCGATAATCCTTTTGAGTCATCTGTCAAGGTCTCTTGTTTAAATACACTAGATTAGTCAGAATAGACTGAATGTAAAAGCCCCTCCTTATCCTCGCCCCATTTTCAATGATGTTATTATTTCCAAGTGCATTTGTATACTCTGCACATCCCTGCAAGCTTAGGGATAATGGGAAAATGTGTGAGGGATGACTTATCTGGGATTTGGTTCTGACTCATTTGATGTGGAGAAAGGTGTGCTGTTCACACCGAATGAATGTGTGAATGAATAATTAATCTTTTGATTCGGTTCCTTACAACGAATCTGTCGAACAGCGAGTTCACAGTTTGAATTCTGGTTTTCACTTTGAATGTACAAGATCACAAACAACTTTCACATCTGAAGTATCTTGGCATTATAATGTCTTATATGGCATTTTTGAATACCATGCAAATTCTGTGGTGTATGAATTAGGTTCTATGGTATATATAAAAAAGTAATCTAGATCTTAATTTTCTCTCCTCCTTACACACTTTTTGTTTTGTTTTCTAATAGCTATTGACTATTTTTAATATTGAATTAAGTAAATAAGCTATACTATTATTGCCTCCATCTGTCATCTTGGATGACTTTTGATCTCTTAGCTTGTTACATTGTATTCTGGATGCTATCACTAACACCGGAAATGTTGTATTTTAAAGAATAAATCTGTCAGATAAACTTTGTACAGGAAATTTCCAGCTACAAACAAAGAACTATATCTCTGTGGTTCTCGCCTGGTGTGCTGCGGTCCAAAAATAGGTCATGAGTCTACACTGTAAAAAAAGTTGCTGCCTTAAATTTTTACAAACTAACTTAGATGTTTAAGTCATTTCAAATTAAATTACATTATACTAAAAAAAATGAGCTGAATCTTGTATAACATAAAAAGTTTAAAATGGCTTAACTTAATTTCATGAGTTAAAGCAATGTAAAAACATATTGTCAACTCATTGATCATATACTTTTTAACCGTGTATTTTAATATAGTGTCTGAAAAACAGTGCTATATATGCAAATTATGCATATTTAGAAAAGTGTCCATCAAATTCTTTGATATTTTGATTAGTACACATTAATATAATATAATATAATATAATATAATATAATATACTGCATCATGTTTCATCCTTTGAGGTCCAATGTAAAATCTGGGTCATGGCCAACTGTGCATTATATCGTACAGTATAGAACGGTTAAGGTCTGACTAAAAACTAGCTCTATAAAGTCGTGTTGTGAAGTTAGATCACCTTTCATCTTTGCCCACCTCATTATGAATATCTCAGCCATAAAAACCACTCTGCCCTCTTTAACAGCGTACTGTGTCGGCCCTACATCTCTGGCATCTCCTCTGGTTTCCCCAGCAATGAGTTCAGGTGACAGGAGAGCAGAGATACACATGACATGCCTGTCATAGCAAGCATGCCAACAGAAACCCAACTCCTCTCCTCTCCTGAACCTTTGTGTGCTCAGAATAGAGCCGACAAGACACACACGCGACACACTTATGCTCTTTGATATAACAGAGGAATCTAACCGCAGGAAAGTTTCGTTTACCTTTATGGCTTCAGGCCTGAATGCGGTGGAACCGATGGATGTCAGAACAGATGTTACAGGTGTTTCTGAGGAGGGGATCTGACCACACACCTAACAAAAGTTAGAATATTTCCAGAGTAATAGATGATGCCAACAGGGCAGGTGTATAAAGCATGCTCTCACATAAAAGTCTCAAACAACTTGTAAAGATGTTTTATTACAGATAGATAGATAGATAGATAGATAGATAGATAGATAGACAGACAGATAGACAGATAGACAGACAGACAGATAGATAGATAGATATTTTTTTCTTGTGCAAGTGAGTTTCTCTTACTTTTCCATATCTTGTTCTTTTACCCTTTCAGGCATCCCCACTTTTTGAAAGCAGCACTTGAGCAACATGAACTCAAAACACTCGCCAGTGCTTTCATAAGTCCCTCTGCTCTTTCCAAGAGGATGTTCCGACCTCTGAGAGATGTAATTCACCTCTGGAATGTGCATCAGCACAAAAAATATGATGCTTTCTGAACCAAACAGACTAAGCAACTGGCTATACCTTTTGAAATCGATATTTATTGGCAGTAAAAATATGATTTTCTAATTTATTGATATTAATTTAACAAGGAAGACGTTTTAGATGATATAATTTTGATTCTTGTGGAGAAAGTGTTTATAGATAAATCAATATCACCAAGATTATCAATGCATAACTTAATGATTTCTGACATGATTCATTATGCAGTTGTCACAATGCTTTGGTCATATACAGTAACTAAACGTCGCCACTAAATGCCAAATTTATGATTTACTGTCGCCTTGTTACTTCAAATCACTGTTTGAATGCCCCTTTAACATTAGCGAAGACGACATCGGCGGAGAAGATAAAGTGCCCTGATGCTTGTTGGAGAGCCCTAGCTGTGCTCTTAGCACTGTTATATAAATCCAGAGAAAGATTTCAACATAATCATCCACAAACAATAATCAATCATTCTCAGATCTTGGCAGCCCCAGCTTTAAATGTTCCACGTGCTGTGCAATGTTGGTCTGACTGCAACCCCTGTCGGCATCATGTGTGCTCGCTGGATTGTTTTTGATTCTAAGTGGACCTCTTTCTCTTTCTCGCTCTCTATCTCGGTATACTTTTGTGCATGTTCGGACCTGTTTCTCTACTCCATCCAACAAACGAGCCTCAAGTTTGACTTAAATATAAGATACCACATTGTTCTGAGGATTTTCATTAGCTGCCTCTCAGAAGAAGAAAAAAACATTCAAATAATCTAAAGGATCACTGTGGCAATCAAGCAAGAGACGGCTTATGTAGGCCTACAGTTTAAATCACAGTCAGGGACAGCTGTATTGTAACTTGGTAAGGTTTAGACTTGATGCCTGACACAGCTAATGATCACTTATGTTGTCCACTATAACAAGTGCTATGGTATAATGATTACAGTGCAGCAACTGTTTCTGTAGAGGCCAAGTCACTGTGGGCCACACAGATACATGTGCATGCACGTTTACTAGCTATACATGAAGTCATGCCATATAGACATACCATATACTTGTCATTGACTTCTGTTGTACATAAATTGTGCAAATTATGATTGATGGTTAACCCAATATAATTATGATATTGGCTGTTTATTAGTAGCCTACTATGACCTTATTCTACATCCATTATTAATACCTAAACATAACAACTACCTGACTATTAATAATCAGTAATTAGTCTATTGAGACAAAAGTCATAGTAGAACCCTAATCTTAAGTGTAACCATAATGGTTTTTAAATAAAGTAAACATTATGGGGCAGTTTCCCGGACAGAGATTAATCCTAGACTAAAATGGCCCTTTAAACTTTATTAACAGAAATCTGCTTTCTCTGTCATGGCTTTAAATAGTTCTATATTTAGTTTAGTCTAGAGTTTAATAAGTTGATTTCTTGGAGTAAGATTATAGCTACTCCAGGACTAAATTGAGGCTTAAATTAAACCTACCAGGAGGCATATTTTTTTTTATGCTGTTCACTTTTTAAAAACATTTTGTTTTGTTTTAACACCATTGTTAACACCAAAAATGTGAAAAATTAATTTTAAATAAAAAAAACCACACACATAGATAGATAGATAGATAGATAGATAGATAGATAGATAGATAGATAGATAGATAGATAGATAGATAGATAGATAGATAGATAGATAGATAGATAGATAGATAGATAGATGGTGTGAAGATAGGTAGATTATGTGAAATAAAACATGTTTTGACCTTTTTAAAGTTCATAGGGATGATTGTCGTTTAGGACAATTTATTTAATTTAGCCTACATTTATTTTGTTGTTAAATATGAACACATGAAACAAGTACATCTAATCGTGAGAACCAGACAGATATGTTCCACCCAAAAAAAATGCCATAAAGGAACCGCATCAAGTGAGAGCGTCCTTCGCGTTGAAGGCATCCATCGTCTTTAAACGACACTTATCCCACAATAATGCCGTCAACGTATTGTTTAAAGTTCTACACAATAAAATTAGAAGTGAAGGCATAATTACAGGGCAAGAGTAAAGACTGTGTCGAGAAGGAGGGAGACGGAGGAAAGTCCTGCCCTTTCTGAAAGATTTCCTGTTTGACTAGGCGAGCAGAAAGAAGTAAGCGACTCGAGCTCACAGATTCCCTCAGTGACTGTTCACTTCAGCAGCATGAGCCGCTCTCCTTCACTCCGGACCAGACGCTAAAATCACTCCGCTTTCTGGTCAAACAACGCCAGCCTATTCACGTACACATTAATGCGAGGGTTACGGACAGGATTGCGTTTCTAATGGGTCAATTTCTGCTTTCTCTGCTCTGTTGGGGGACTTTTTTGATATCAACGGTTGTCCTGGATCGGAACGTAGTCGGTGAGTGAAAGTCTTGACATTTCTCGCGCGCTTCTTATCTTGGCAGGTAGGCTATATTCACGTGTAAATGTGTGTTTTTGTGCAAGAGGAGACCCATGTTTTTATCATCCACTGGGACTCGTGAGATCATAGAGCAGCGTTTGTTTCTTGACTGCTTACTTTTAAAAGCATGCAACAGGTGAACGCATTCAGTGAACGCCAACTTCAGCGTTGTTTTTTCCTGTGCAGTTTTCAGGAGTTACGTAAGATGCAGCAAATTGCTCAGGTGTTTCAATGTGACATCAGTCCCACAAAATGCAGGTTTATTGTCTTGTGCTGGCTAAACTTTGCACGTCTGTCCTTTACTTGGGCAGAGCTGTCATTGTGTTTGTAAAACCGTTATCTTTGTAGATAGATATATTATGTAGGCCTTTGTGTGTATGCAATGTGTAAGTTGTACCCCATGAAATGGCAAAAAATTATATCAAATAGTAATACTATGGTGCTTTGATATAAACCATAGTGCTGAATGATTGCCATATTTGTGTACAACAAATAGACTTCATAAAGTATAGGATATTGGCAGGATATTGACATTCCCTTTAAATATGACAAGGTCAGAACTATATCCTTTGTCATCCCAAACTAGTTTAAGATGACCTTAATGCTCATTTATAGCAATGGAAGGAAAGGAAACACACAAAATAACTATTATGAATGTTCAAAAAAACCCATAGTGTCATGGTACATGAAACATTGTAGTATTATGAAATCACTGTGGTACTTTTTTGGCACTTTTGAAATGATGCACATTATGTCTCTTGTAGCTTTGAAATGCAAGGGAATCAGTCACTATTCCTCTAATCGCCTGCATGACATTTTAACATGTTAATGCATCAGACTGTTTCTGTTGTTATTCCCTTAAACGTGTGTGTGTGTGTGTGTGTGTGTGTGTGTGTGTGTGTGTGTGTGTGTGTGTGTGTGTGTGTGTGTGTGTGTGTGTGTGTGTGTGTGTGTGTGTGTGTGTGTGTGTGTGTGTGTGTGTGCGCGCAAGAGAACGCCCTTATGAGCTGACAGCTGAAAAACATTACGAGTTTGTGTTTTCAGTTGTAGTGGAAGTGTTTGACAGTGCGCTCGAGACGTCTTTCCATTTCACCCAGCCCCGCATCCTTCCTCCCATTGGTATAAATTGTTTATCTCTTTCTGTCCTGTCATTAATTTCAGCCTCTGTGATTACAGGTTACTTTAGACACTAATTACACTCACTGAACTCCTCCCCACCTCACGCCTGTGATTATACAGCAGGATATGTTTGTCACAGCGCTGGCATATGCTGCGTTTGGTGGAGGAACAGAGATATTTCTTACAGAAATCATATTTTCCAGATGTCCGGCTACATCTTTGCCACTTCCTGTTTCCAGCCTTGCTTGGCTGCATGTAGTTCTGCACACTTCGCTGCTGAAACACACTAGCACTGTGTGCTGCATTTGAGCCACATGCAGGAGTTTTGCCCTGCTTGTTTTAGGCGTTACATATAGCATCAGACAGCCACATATGTAGGTTCGACACCTTCCTATTTGTGTCTTTACTTAGAATGTTACTCTTATTTCTCACCTACACAGGTCATTTTAAGTTCATCCAGTCTTGCATCATGCACATCAACAACAAGAATGCATGAGTTTGAGTCACTCTCCCCTCAAATTTTAAAGTACAATTAATTCGAAATAAGACTTGTTCAAATCTTTAATTCACATTATTGCGAGAACTATGGGCAGATTGCATTTCTAATGGAGCAATATTGTCTTTCTCTGCTTTTTTGGGGGACTTTTTTGATATCTATAGTTGTCCTAGATCGTCGGTGAGTGCATGTCTTGACTTCTCTCGTGCTCCTTAACCTGCAGGTATATTCACCTGTAAATGTGTGTTTTTGTGCAAGAGGAGACCCATGTTTTTATCATCCACTGGGACTCGTGAGATCATAGAGCAGCGTTTGTTTGTTTCTTGCTTACTTTTAGAAGCGTGCAACGGGTGACCGATTCAGTGAACACTAACTTCAGCGTTGTTTTTTCCTGTGCATTTTTCAGGAGTTGCGTAAGAAGCAGCAAATTGCTCAGGTGTTTCAATGTGACATCAGTCCCACAAAATGCAGGTTTATTGTCTTGTGCTGGCTAAACTTTGCACGTCGGTCCTGCAGAGGTGTCATTGTGTTTGTAAAACCGTCATCTTAGTGCATGTTTCATTATTATCTATATATTGAAGTTCACGTCATAGTCATAGACAGACAGATAGATAGATAGAGATAGATAGAGATACAGTGTGTGTGTATGTGTGGGGGTGGATATTGGCATTGCCTTAAAATATGACATGATGTCAGAACTATGTCCTTTTATATCAAACTAGTTTAATATGACATTAATGCTAATTTATAGTAATTGAAGGAAACGCATAAAAAACATATTAGTAGTACCATGGTGTATGACCTTAAAAAACATTACAGTATTATGAAATCATGCTACTAGTACAGCAGTAGTACTTTGAGCCACGTGCACAAGTTTTGCATTGCTTGTTAGGCATTGTGAATAATAGCCTACAAGACACCCACATATGCAGGTGACACTTGCCTTCCTGTAGGTAGGCCTATCTTCATTTATCATAAAACGATTCATTCATTAATATAAAAAGTAACAAACTCATACACATTTTGTTGTTGTTGAGTCACTTTATCCTCAAGTTTTAAAGTGCAAGTAACTGTGTTCAGATTGACCAAAATTTTAGAGTTTGTTTTAATTGCTTTGAAATACAAATACAAATCTTTAAAATAAAGTTGACTTCTATATCTCTCTCTAGACACCATTTTAGGGGCCCAAATGAGCCAGAGCCTGTTCTGCTTATCTAGAGCTGTACACTGCTTATCGTAATGTTCAGTACTTTAAATGACATTTGAAAAAAGACCTGTTCAAATCTGATAGAGAACCGTTTAAACTGCCAAACTAGTGCAAGTGATTTCCCTTTGGCCCTCTGGACAAGAATCACATATTTTGAAGGGGAAAAAAATCCCCCAGAATCAGATTTCATAATTTCGCCTATGTTATGAATACTGTCCAAAGAAAATAGTGTGAGGTAATGGCTCTGCAGTATATGATGTTATCCAGTCAGACCGAGCAGTAGATAAAGAGTCAGTGAGCAGTGCTTACGGAGTAAAAAAGCTCCTTTGTGGGCCCTTGAAGGCATGCGAGACTCAGGCTAGTGGATGAAGGTTGTGAGTCCGAGATTGTGTTTACCGAAGCCTCTCCGGGCCTCTACGCCGAGAACTCAAAAATAGCTATCTCGGGATGAGAAGAGGAGTCACATAACCCCAAAATGGCTGCATCTGATTTGACCATATTTGTCTTTGTATCCTCGTGGCCGACACAATCCCCTCTTGGCTCGCTCCAATGAACTAAAGACTAAAAGGGCACATAGTCCTGCTTATCTGCCCGGCTCTAAAGGCAAAGCTAAAGCAGCCAAAAATGACAGTGGATGGATCATAAGATAAAATGGTATCATACGTTTTTAATTTGCAGTCAAGCCAAACCTATAATGCCACAATACAGTGCCTATAAACAACATTTAATATAATAGAAACATACTTTACAATCTATTTTCAGCCATAATTTGAACATGCAACACTCATTGCTTAGTTATGGGCTTGTTAGTGTTGCAAAGGGGAGTTTGTGTAGTTATTGTTTGGATGATTCTTCAGTATAAGTGTCTTGGCTGTTATTCTAGCTGTGGAAGGAAAGCCACACATCTGTGCTTCCTTCCTTGGTCAGGTCACCTGTTCCGTCCTTTCCAGAAGAGCAGCGGAGATAGATTGAGGAGCGAGAGCTGAGTTAAGGGAAAATGATGGTCCGAGATTGTTGCTCTACAATATTGTCATACTATCCTCTTATCAGAAACTATCCCCATTATTGAGACCTGAACATGAGGGATAAGTGCTGGTGGACTGATTTGCAAGTGACTCCGGATTACATTTTAATAAATGTGTTTTTACAAACACATAAGGCCATATATACGGGTAGCATCCTAAATACATATGAAATGGATATCTTTAGCTGAGTCTTGAAGGTACACAAATTGTAAGGGATGGTGAATTCCATAATACAGTCGGATGCTTTCTGGCAGAATAAATGACATTGACAAACAAAATGTTAAATACTAAAATAAATACTGTGAATAGGCATCACAATGCTAAAGATTACATTTAATGGTGTTATTAAACTCTTTAAGTGACTGTTGGGTGATGATAAGGGTGGTCTAAATGTAAAAAAGGGGGGGAAATGAGAATGCACAATTAAATGTACAATATTAGCCAGTATGATACAAAAAATACTGATATATTGTGCACACCTAATTTAAATACCGTGTGAATCAGTGTTATTTTATTATTATTTATATATTTTTGAAGCTTTAATTTTATATGCAGTTTTCAGTTTATTATTAAAGTTTTAGTCATTTTATTATCCACTTGTCATTTTTAGGGTCTTTTTTTTTTTTTTTTTCTTAAAGTCTCTGTTTAGCATTATTTTAATTTCAGTTTAATTCTAGTAATTTTAGTAATTCAACTAATATTTCAGTTAGTTGCAAAGGCAACATTTTATATTTTCATTTAAATGTATAATTGTTTTGATCTATTTTTTATGTTTTATTTTATTTCAATTCATAAAAACACATTTTAATGTTTTTCATAACACTGCTGTGAATGTACGTTTATTTAACTGTTCATTTCCAAATGTTTTCTCCACTGAACCCGCTTTAATTGTATTTAGAACAGTACTGCGCTGTTTTACTTAGTTTGCTGTATGATTAATGTGTTTAAATATCAGTTGGGCTTTGCAGTATGGCTTGCTTCTATGTCTTTCATTGTGTTTGAATGACCAGTGCCCCTTTAAGTCCCAGAGAGCCACGGTGGCCTTTTATCACAGGAAAGTCTAGGAGGTGTGTGGTACTCCAAAGAGCAGCTAAACTAACAGATTACGTAATACAGTTTAACGACTTCTTATGGATTGGCCAAACACAGACATGCTGCAATTGAGAAACCATACACACTTAGAAATGACTCATACAACACCAAACTAGTAACCCCTTGCGTGTTCTTGAATTTACCTTTTGGGTCTTAAAGATCTACAGTCTAACCCAGTGGCAGAAGCATAACTTTTCCACTGATCTGAGATCTTGATGTCGGCCTTTACTCAGAGACAGTAGTTCGACGCCATTTGGTCTCATGTGCTAGTGTTTGCTTGATCGCATCAGTGCATTTTTATCCGATTTTCAGGAACCTGACAAGACTGGAGATGAAAGTAGGTTCAAACAGGGCATTGAAAAGCAGATAAAAAAGAGCAGCATGTATATCTGATAACAGAAAATCCAGCATTTCATCTTTCACTTTTTTTCTAGTCACTTAGGACACTATTCAAGGGCAGTAGATGCAGTATTGACTACAGATTTTGCACATCTCTAGACTTCTTAATTTGATCAGATACTGTGGTTGAATGTTGGTGAGGTTGACAACTTTATCTAGTTTGGCATTTTTATGTAACACCCGTGTCTACATCAGACGTGATGTCTGCAAAAATCCATTTGTTCTTCGTGTCAGAAGTGCTTGCCTTGAAGTACGTCAGAAATAGACAGGGTCAGCAGTTTACTGTTGGAGATTTGTCGTGTCTTGTCGCTCTACAACCAGTGTAGACCGCATCACTGATTATAATGTGTTATTTGCTTTTGTCCCGCCGCTCGCGTGACTGGTGTTGACACGGTGTAATGCCTGTGGCTCAAAAAGCATAAGCATTGCATTTTAAGATGATGTTAAAAAGTCAAACTTTTAAAAAACAGGTTGCATATTATGTCAACACCCCCTGAAAAACATGTCCAATTCATTATATAGGGTTTCCTAGTCGTAAAATGTCATTTTGCACATAAATAAATAGTCCAAAAAAGAAAGTAAAATGGGTGATGATCTTGTTTCTGTTTTATCCTAGATGGGATGCATCCTTTACATAATCAATTTCGGCTTCCTCAACTGTGTAAGTTCTGTGACGAGGAGGAATCGTATTGCAACGGCAACGGCACCTGTGAAAGCAACTGCACCATCACGTCCATCTGTCCCCACCCTGATGAGATCTGTGTGGCTATCTGGTACGTCACTGTCAAAGCCATGTTTTTTATCAAGTGTGAATCTGCTTTGCACAACAGTCAAAAATCACAACTACATCTTGTTTATAGATTAGCAATATTATTCTAATTTTTTAAAAAAGGGCATGAAATCAAAATTGACCCTTAGTTTATGCCCTTGGTCTCAGTGCATATTGTTTTGAAAACAGTAGTTTCACTACTTCTGAAGCAACGTTTCTTTTCTACTGACATAACCCAGGCCAAATGGCGTGGAAAAACAAAATATTATCCAATAGTCTAATACTTCATAATCCAGTACCAAAAATAATATCAAGTACCTTGTTTTACTCTGAAATATGTGACATTGGAGTTAAATGAGCTGTGAATGCCATTTCATGTTGTCTTTAATTATGGAAACAGTGCAGTTAAAAATAGCAACAAGTCATTGCTGTATCTAAGTGCTTATTATGTTTACTGGTGAAGCAACAAGGGGATATGCAGTTTATATTTTATTGTCAAAGTCAATTAAAAACATAATTTCTTTTTTTTTTGGATTCAGAAACGAACTCTCATTTGATATCATATTCCCTTTAATCGCAGTGTGATTGTATTTGTGTTCTCTTTATGACATCAGGAGGAAGAGCAATGACAACAACACGATTGAGACGTTGTGCCACAATCCCTCTGAACCCCTCTACGGCATCATGGCGGAGAACTACAACAACACCAAGTGTGAAATGAGAAAGAAGACGTCAAACAGAGGCCCTTTCTACATCTGCTTCTGCAACGCTGAAGAGTGCAACGACAAGCTGATGTTCACATTCGGTTAGTTTCCTCTTCATTCCTCCTTTCTAGCTTTGTCTATCCTCCCTTTCTTGTGTCATTGATAGTAGTGGTTCAGGATAGCAGGTGAAAATTGTAGATTCAAACCATTGTGTCCTTGAGAAAGGTTCTTCAGGTTGATCCAGTGGGACTGTCCCAGTAACTCACTTACTAGTTGACAGGCCCAGACGGAATCTGCAGAATCGCATTCTCTCTGTTGATATTATAAGAAGAGCTGTGGAAAAGTGCAGGAATTGATTTAAACATGGTAATTTGTTAAACTGATAGCTACATAGTACGTGACCGCATTATCAATTGAACAATGTTATAGTCAACATGAACAATGTACTTTCGTTGAACATGTTCCTTGTCTTTTATTCCAAAGAAAAATATCTGCTGTCATAATTTTTCATCAAAATCACCATTGCCTCTGAAACAACTTTCCTTTTTCTTTTTTTTTTTGGCTGACCTAAAAATATAATTTTCAATTATTACAAACCGTTTTCCCTCCAAACACTTGTCTCCATTCTGGTAACACCCACTTTTCACAATCCAATCAATTCCTGATGGATCAAATCAAGCCCTGCCCATTTTTTTTTCTTGTTTCATTCTAAAATACAGTAGATTATGGAAATAAAATGGGTGAAAAACACAATTTAGATGCCAAGCACTTGCTATTGTTGTTAACTAAAACAAAAACTATTGAAACATTTTTTTTGTTAATTGAATTAAAGCTGAAATATAATTATATAAATATTAGATGAGAAAAACACTTAATTAGAAATGTTTCATTGGCAAATAACTAAAATAAGTGAAAGTACCAAAATTACTAAAAGTTAAAGAAAAATAGCTAAATGGAAATAAAACAAAAATGACAAAAGCACATAAAATGACTAAAATGAATACTGAAAATATAAAAGTTTGAGCTATTTCAAAATACTAATACATATTAGTATATAAAGAATGCAAAAATAACACTGATGGAAAGGGCGGGAATTTTACTAATGAGGGGATTTCCAATTCTGTGTTAATCTTCAGCGTTCTGTGTTCGCAGATTCCGTGTGGGTATGTGAATCGAACATACCCATGGGGTATGTGTAAGCGAAATTAGATCATTGTGAACTTTTGAAGCTATAATGTGATGTAGCCTACATCACACCTCTGTGAGGTTTTCCATAGACTATAGAAACATTGTATAAATAATGAATTGTTTCAGCTAGGTTTAGTTTTGCTACTGTTACACTTTCTTTCACCACACTAGATAGATAAATAGCATTCAACTGAATTCAATCCCAAACCCCAGCAGAACATAATAACTACAAGCTGAAACGGCCTGCATTAGCATACAATGCTAACTATTTAGCACGGGCACATAACGAGTACCTCGCTCTGGTATGTGAGCTCAGGTTGTCGTAACGTTTTAAAGCAGCTGCATTGTTGCTGGCCAGGCTGTGCTGTCTCAGGCTGACTTTCTATTGGCTTTGGTTGTGTGGACGGCTAAGGATCTCAGACATGTGGTTTCCTGTCTGTGTAACTTGAAGCAGAGACATCACAACCACATGGCAAAACAGCTGTGTGCACTAGGCATGCTCTAAAAGAACCTTTTTTTACCACTATTTGGAAAGTTTATTGCACGTTTTGTACATTTTAAAAAGCCACAATTGCATTTTTATGCGAGCAACATCCACATTGTATGTTTTTATAAAACCTAAAACAGTACACTGGGATTTCTGAGGTGTAGGGGCATCCTGTGGCGAATGTGCTTCTTTTATTTCAGTATGTAAACACCTCTCTTGTAAGCAAATGAAGACAGATGCTATGATGTTATATTGTGGATATAAGTTACAAAAATGCCGTTTGAGCAGGTGTTTAATGCCTGTAGTGTTGACTATGTAGGAGCAGTTTAGGGAGGCTGTAATCCCATCCGGTGAAGGAGGCCTCATTCCCTGCTAGAGTGGGGAAGTATTGCAGGAAGTCCATGTTTACTTATTGGAACGGTTCCATGGCATATTTCTCCAGAAATGCCTGGCATTGTTTTCCCGGACCATAACATTTTTATGACATTAACTGTGGCTGAGAGCCTGCACGTTACAGCGATAAGCTCCCTATTCTGTATTCGACTGGAGACTTCATTATGGCAGCTGCAGGGTGTACACACCGGCTCATAATTACATTCTGCACAGCAGAGCTTTCTCGTATAGCAATTTTACACATATTTTTTTGCTGAATCAAATAAACAGAAACTCACGCTTACAGTACTTTTGGCCTAGTCTGACTTTTTAGGTGGAAAGTACACTGTGAAAACTAAAGGTGCCTCAAATATCAATTTTCTGTACTCGGGAACTACATTTTTTTCTTATATATTTCTATTTAGATTGTTTTAAAGTGCCCCAAAAACCTTTCTTCTTCTTGATGGGTTGGGTTGCCGGAGGACTATCAGTCATCATACATAAACAAACAGATATAAATATTGACTGATGTATTGGTCTATTTAAAGTATATATCCCAGTTGTATTGCAAGATTTTAGTTCCACATTCAGAGCCATTATGGTGTTTGAATGCTGAATATGAATGCTGAATATTTTAATATTTTGAATGAGAACCAGTCTGTCAGCATGAATATGTGATTGTCTTCTAGACAAAACTCCATACAATGAATAGAGGGAAATGGAGAAACTGTGGATTACTGTCATTAGTTTACCAAAGAAATAAAAATTAAATTTTGTAAAGCAGAATATTAGTCCTGTTCCTCAAAATGGAGTTTGTGCAAACATTCCAGTAAGCAAACAGTGAGTGGAAGCACAAACCACGGAAACGGTTAGCACTAGTGGAAGTGAGTTTGTAACATCATGTTTGTTTGGCTCTGAAATGGGATGATGATGAGATATGAAGACAAATTGATGTCACTACTTAAAGCAGACATATTTGCAGCTACTCTCTTCACATCGGTGGCCATTATTGCCTGCTCCAGCAAATGTACATTTGTTTCTAATAAGCAACTCGTAAAGCTTGTCAGGAGCGTTGAACTTTTCATTGTGGTTTGCGCACATGTTTTTCTGTTATTCGACTTGTAAACTTGATTGGCTCAATCGGAAGGAACATGAAGTGAATATGGAACCTTGGAGGCGTCTTGATTTAGAGATCCTGAAAGCCTCTCTTGTGTTTTTTTCACGACATGCAACAGTGTATATACCATCACAGTAGCGCAGTGAACGAGATTCACACTCAACTAGGTAAACTAGGTCATTGCTGGAGTTTAATTTCCTCGGATTTCCTGTTTACATGTGCAGTATTATTTCTGCAACTGTAATGTTACTATAATGCATTACAATTACTAATCCTGTTGTATTTTTTGGAATGCAATAGACATAGGCTATATCATGTTTTAATGTTGCGTATATGTATTCACACAGGAATTACAAATTGTGGCTAACAGTTTATCATATAATGTAATGTTACGTTTTTTTAACTAATCGTCTTTTATTCCTAATAATTTAATCTATTATTAAAAATCTATTATTATTGATTAATATTAATTATTGTCTTTTAAGTCAATACAATTCTTAACATATTCTTTTTAGATTTTGTTTCCGTAGACACAAATTATTTATTTAGTTTTAGTTTAGTTTTTTAATTAGTTTATAATTTGCATATATTTTGTCTTAGCAACCATATATTAAATACAAATAATGAAAAAAATACTAAATAAACACATGTACAGATACATAGAAACATTATATATTTAATAATATATGTTTTATAATATATATAAAATACACGTGTGTGTGTGTGTGTATATATATATATATATATATTATATATAATGTTTGAATGTATATGTACATGTATTTTATACAGTGTATATATATATTATATATATATATAATATATATATATATATATATAATATTTGTACATATAAATACAAACATTATATATGTATTAATGTTTTATTTAATAAATACTTCTTAATTGTTGTGATTGATACATTTGATTTGAAACAGATCAATGTGTGTTACTTGTAATGTTATTCCCAACACTGCTGGTTTCATTACGCAAAATATTCTTTCTTAGATCTTGTGGAAAGCATGCATTATTCATTCCCAGGATGACAATCCAGTCCAATGGCCTGACAGGACAAATAAGTATCAGCATGTGTCTGTGTCTCACTGGAATATTTCCAACCTGACAATATGTTTCTACTCAGTTGATCTTTTATCATAGGTTATTTTGATGGAAAGAAGAACATAAAGGAAAGGAAGAAGAGTGCAAACTGAGGATCAGTCTGTCTGTGTAGACTTTATTTTCAACCCAACCCTGACCTGCACGTATACAGTATATGATGGTTCGCAAACACACCCACGCTCACATGCTGAGGAATCTTGGCCTCCGGTTATAGAGCAGATAGTTAAAAGGTCTGAGTCACCGAGAAAGCCAACGAGAGACCAAGATGGTGTTTGTGTGAGAGAGAGAAAAAATTAAAGTCAGACTTGTTTGCGGTGTGAGCCATGCTATAAAACAAAGCCGTAGTCATAACAAACAAACAGTAACAGGTCTGTCTTTTTCATGTAGAGCATGTTATCAATCTCAGTACTCCACATAAGGACAGGGATCCAAAAGGCAATAACATGTATATGGGAATCCTCACTTTGTATTTGGACATTTTCTAAAGTAAAGCAAGCCAACGATGCCCAGCCAACAAGTGAGAGCAGATCGAAGCTTATTAACAAGAGGGTAGAGAGAATTGGCCTGTCACATCAGTTAACATAAAGGATATGTGAAATGTTATGTTCCGAGATAAATCTTCATAAATCAACAATAAAAGTTCATAAATCTTTAAGTCATGGAAAGTCAGGAAAGTCTTAAGATATTAACCTATAACTTAAAAAAAAGTCAAATGTTTATTAACATTTTTATTGTATTTGATCAAAGTAAAAAAAAAATGACTAAACACTGAAATTGTTTCAATGTTACAAGTTAATATGGGCAACGCAATTACAATATAAAAAATGGTTATTAATATTGATATCTGCTAAAGAGGATGGCAAACAAAAAGTACATTTATTTAATAGATTTGGCAGAAAGTGACTGCATTCAAGCTATACATTTTTTTCAATTCATGCTTTTCCTAGAAATCTAACCCTGACCTTGCCGTTGCTTGCGCCATGCTCTGCTGTTTAAGCAACAGAAAAGCAAAGGTAATGTAAACATAGGCGGAAATAACCAAATCAAATATCCAATATCAACCAATAATGTTATTAAAAAACTCAATATGGTATCGATATATTCTGCGTCCCCTTAAAAGCACAGTATGCCAGTTTTGCCGCCAGAGGTTGCTTATTCAAAACACTAACAAAGGCATGGCGTGAATGAGCGTGGAATCATGGGAGTTGTCGTCTTCACCTCAACAGCCGATGGAAAGCAATCCGACGGGACTCATGTTAATGGATGAGCGAATGTATTAAAGTTGTATTAACGTTACTGTGGTGTGAAGCAGGGCGGGCCGATAGCATTGGGAGGGGAACGAGGTCGGTGGAGTGAATGCGAATGAGAGACACCTGCGCAACACACCGGTGTCTTTGGGGTTTCCTTGGTTTCTACAGATATACAACTGGAAATCTCGGGTCACTGACAGGCGACACAATAACACTTGCACTGGTTAAAATTGCGGATTACTCTGGATTTAAACGTTGGAAACATTTGGGATAATGCAAGTACACTAGTCAATAAAATATACAACATTGTTCGAGTTGTTCTTGGATATTTTAATCCAAAAAAATTACATATTGTGCCTTTAATTAATTATTGCATGTATGAGCAATGGTAATAGTGGTGCTTGTTAATGCACTAATAAGAAACATGTCCACCCCCCCACCCCCCCATGAGAAGCAATTAAATTTTAATAGATTAGCTTGTGAGTCAGAAGCTTTGGAAAGTGTAATCCACTTGATTCTTGTTAAGGCTTTGGCACAGATGTACAGTGATGCGTTTAACAGTAGAGCCTGCAGAAAAGTGCCTCTTATTAGCTGATAATGTCATGGACCGCAGCCGTGTGGCTGGCATCCCGTTTAATGTGGCTGGAAAAAGCGCTGTGATTTCATGCATGTTTATTTTGGTTGTTTGGCTGGAGAAGAGGTTTCTGCTGCTGTTTGTGAAGGGTTGAGTGTTCCCTCTGCACCACACGTCTATGCTTTATGTATGTGTTTGCTGGCTGTTCTGTCTGCCAAACGCTTTGGCATTTATTGACGTTTTCCCTCTTCCAGTGTCGTGTATCCTTTTCTGTTCTTTTTATGTCTGTGTCTCAATGATAAGGCGTGTCTGTGTGTTTGATGGAAGAATGCAGACAGACGAAACACTGACTCCACTCTCTGCCCACGTAGTTGGCAGGTCTCACTTTGTCTCTGGATTGAACCTGCAGCGCTAGGGCTTCTAAGCCAATCCTGAGGTTGGCAGGCACACATCGTAGCAGGGTAAACTTTCCCTTGAAAGATGCAGTCACTGAACAGACTCCCACTGTGCGAGCTTCACTCGTGCTTCCTGGTGTGGCAGAAAAAACTGCTTACAAACTGAGTTAATGATTAGGAGTTCAGTCAAACTAGCGAGATGGTTTTAGCGGATACTTGAAATAGCGTCATTTAAAGGAGTCATTTAACAATTAACTTTGCTCAAGGACACAATGGTGTTACAAAGCATTACTACCTCTTACTAACATTATATTTGTCTTTTTTTTTATAAATGCAACATGACGCATTGAGATTTTATTGAACTCCTAATCTAAATTATGTGTATATTTTGTAATTTAATTCATCAAGATAATTAGTCCTATAATAAATAAAAAAAATTGTTTTTTTACTAAATTAACTGTTAATTAATTTCATTTAAAAAAATATTTGTAAAATTAATGTTATTTATTTATTTACTTATTTTTTTATGAATAACTGTTCCTAGTAATACTATATTGTTTAGCCAAGTTGTATTGGATCATTCATTAAATGCAAAATGCGTTTAGCCAATAAATTGTTGTCAGGGCAACTAAAGATTTCTTGTTCAACAAATGATCAATTAGCAACACAAGAAATATTGATTTGTCATTATTTCTTTCTAACATAGTTAATGGTAAAGTCTTGGCCTCTGAAAATAAAATATTTGGAAAGCCAAATATGACATTGTTCAAGCAACTCTTTTAGGATAATTGGAACAACATGGGGAATATTGTTTGTCTTACATGTGTTTTAAGATTCATAGTAAAAAAACTGGGTATCGGACATTCCTGTATAAAGGGTGAACTGTTAACTTTTTACATTCTATTGATTTATAAGATGTGCATAACTACTTTTGATAGTTACATTCATTTGCATTATGTTGTGTAGAGGTAGATGTTGTGACATCATCTGACATAATCTGCTTTCTCTCCAGCTATTGGTCCAGACCCCACAAATAACCAGGTGGTGTTGGTGATCCTGGTCAGTTTGCTACCCCTCCTGGTTCTGGCTGTGCTGGTCATCGCCTCCTTCTACTGGTATCGCATGTACCGTCGCCGCAAACTCGATGAGTGGGAGACCAAGAAGCCGTCCAAACGCAAGGGCCCCAAAGGCCCGCTGGACTGTAGTGATGCCTGCGCCATCATGATGGACGATGACCGCTCGGACAGCAGCTCCACGCACGCCAATAACCTCAACCACAACACGGATCCTCTGCCCATTGAGCTGGACCTTCAGGTAGGCAAGGGCCGATTTGCTGAGGTGTACAAAGCCAAACTAAGACAAAGCCCCTCGGAACAGTTCGAGACGGTGGCGGTGAAGATCTTCCCCTACGAAGAGTACGCATCCTGGAAGAACGAAAAGGACATCTTCTCGGACATCGATCTGAAGCACGAGAACATTCTACACTTCCTGACTGCCGAGGAGAGGAAGGTGGAGAAACAGTACTGGCTGATCACCGCCTATTACCCACGCGGGAACCTGCAGGAGTACCTCACGCGCCACCTCATCAGCTGGGAGGATCTGCGACTGCTGGGGGCCTCCATGGCCCGGGGTGTGGCTCATTTGCATAGTGACCACACAACCTGCGGGAGGCCCAAAGTGCCCATCGTCCACCGAGATCTGAAGAGCTCTAACATCCTGGTGAAGAATGACCTCACTTGTTGCCTCTGTGACTTTGGGCTTGGCCTCCGTCTGGACAACTCGCTCTCAGTGGATGACTTAGCCAACAGTGGACAGGTATATGCAATATTTCATATGGTGCATTCTGTCTATATTGATGATATACGCTTCTGTTGAAGCCATCAGGCATCGTAATTTCAACTTAAAGGGATAGTTCACCCAAAAAGGAAAATTCTTTCATTTACTCGCCCTCAAGTTGTTCCAAACCTGTATGAATTTCTTTCTTCTGCTGAACACAAAAGAATATATTTTGAATAGGGCTGCATTATGTATCGTTTGCATGATGAATCAGGTGATTCGCTAATTATTTGCACGTGTTTTTTTAGTCCTGTCAGTTCAAACATTCAAACAAGTTTAAGCGCAAGAAGACATGAAAGAGAGCTCGGGGTCTGTTATCGGTGCGCGCGCAGAGCCCTGCAGACAGCACGTGGACTCCGAATTATGTTCTTTCTCATCTTTTTGTGCTTAACCGGACACATTCATGCAAAATTATGTCACAATGCCCATCTCGCCGAGTATCCTCGTAATCACAGTCGCTTATGTCTTAAATGAACGCAAACAATTGAGAAAGAAAACGGATGCCCTAATTTAAAGAATGTTTGTAACCAAACAGTTGATGTTTTTTTTTTTCCATACTATGGAAGTCAATGGGGCTCATAAACTGTTTGGTGACCCATATTCTTTCAAATATATTTTTGTGTTCAGCAGAAGAAAGAAATTCACACAGGTTTGGAACAACTTGAGGGTGAGTAAATTATGAAAATGTAATTTTTGAGTGAATTATCCCCTTAAGATCCACCAATTCGTGAACAAACGAAAGAGAGAGAGAGAGAGAGAGAGAGAGAGAGATCAGCAATAAAAGAGATCAGCAGAAATATCGTCCACTCGCATGAACTGCGTAATAAAGAATAAAATAATAAAAAATACATTTATTTAATATCTTATTTATTTTTGCAATAAATTAAAAACATATTGTTTTTATTCTGACAACAAATGACTATACATCAATGGTTTTATATTATAGCATTTTTTTATATTTTTTACTTTTAAAAAAAATATATATTATAGCGTTTTTTATTTATTTAAGTCCGTTGCATTGTTTTATGGGATTGTAATCCCTTCATAAAAAACGTATTTTCCTAATTTTACCATATTCCATCACCTGAAGCAGTGTAACTTATATTTTATCAAACACAATGCAGCACACGACAGCTCAGATTCACATGCTTTTATAGTTTTGTAAGTGCCAGGTAAAGCTGCCATGTTCTATACCTAAAACTGTGCAGATTTACAGTGGCAGGGACGTCATGTCATAACTGTCTGGGAAAGTCCCCTCGGGCATTTCACCGTGTGCAGATGTGCATGTGTGTATACGTGTGCGCTCTTTGTTAAAACTGTCTGCTTCGATTTATGATTCACAGGCTAAAAATGAAAAGACAAAAGGCTCTGAGTGAATCAGTAATGAACGAGCTAACAGTCGCCCGACTCTCAATACCCAGAGTGCTTTGATGTAAGCCAACAATCTGCTAATCCCAGACAGTGACCCTAAACTCATTCAAAGGCAGTTTAGACTTCAGTGCTGAGGTTGCGTTTAATTTATCACGTTTTAGGTTTGTTGGTTCATCGGTGTGACCTTATGTACCTCTAAATTGAACTCGAGTAATAAAGTGAGGTGTGCATGTTTTAAAGATAAAGAAATAAAAAAAAGATCCCCTCAAAATAGTTAACCGAACAAAAGCAATGAACAATTAGATAAATGTATTATCTGAATGACGATATGGAAGGAGTGAGTGAACTTCTCATATAGATCAATGTTAATAAGGTAACACTTTATAATAAGGTCTCATTTATTAACAATAGTTACAGTAATGCATTAACTACTGTAACATGAACTAACAATGAGCAATACATTTGTCAGTGTTTATTCATTCTTGTTAATCAATAATCCAGTTGTGCATTGTTAGTTCACAGTGCTGAATGTTAGCAAATACATTATTGTAATAATTCTAATTATTGCTTTTAAAAGTGCTGTGTTATCATGTCATTGATAGAAATACAATATCAAATTATTTCCAGTTCAATAAGTATGTTATGTATCTGATTCTCAGGTGGGTACAGCCCGGTACATGGCTCCAGAAGTGCTGGAATCAAGGATCAACCTTGAGAACATCGAGTCATTCAAGCAAACCGATGTCTACTCCATGGCCCTGGTACTGTGGGAGATCACGTCCAGGTGTAATGCCATCGGAGGTGAGTACACAACCATCTTCAAGATCTCCCTTGGAAACATAGCTGTTATTTTGGCATTTCCCAAATCAATATGGTTAGTAAACTTGAGACAATGCTATTCTATTTCTATTGTGGCTGTAATTGTCCCTCAAGGAGAACAGGGATGAAAATAAGCTTGTCTTTTTATCTGATTCTGTCAGTGGCATGTAGTTGTTGTTTTTTTCTACCATCATTGGGCTATTGTTTCTGTACACTCACTGCATGGAAAGCCCACTGCGGTCCACACTGTGTTTTGAGCGATTTGCAGCTTCCTGTTATCGGAGGAGTCGCTCTTTAACAAGAGCTGAGGTGGTTCTGCGTACTCACTCTGTTTGGGGAATGTAAGGAATGTGTGAAATGTCAAGTGCTTCCTAAGAACTTTCCCTTTTTTGGTCAGGTGGGAAGATTCTTGGCACACCCAGATATAGGCGTTATGCCCTCATATATGTATTAAATACAACAGCAGCATTTTAAAATAGTTAATATAAACATGAATGTATATGGAAATGTAAGAAGAAAGGATTTTGTTGTTGTGATCAGGGTTTTTCCTGCATTTAAATTTTTTTCAGTGGCTGCCCTGTGAAATTATATAAATGTATATTCATCTCTTTCTTTTTTTGTTTTTGGCTAAGTGCTAACTGCTTTTGCATTTGAAATGCCCAGGATGGATGAAGTCTACTGGATTTTAATTCCAACTCTAGTTCTATCATATTCGAGGGAAAATGGCTTTTATTGCCTTCAGTTAATTTGACATTTTCTTATATGGCAATAATCAGACAGGATTCTTTAATTTGGGGTAATATTTATTGGAGCTTTTCTGTGATTTTAATCCCATCTGAATGGGGCTTAGTCATTTAAAGGTGTGGTTGAGTATGATTTCTCTTTTCTAACTTTAGTTAGTGTGTAATGTTGCAGTTTGAGCATAAACAACATCTGCAAAGTTACAACGCTCAAAGTTCAAAGCAAAAGAAGATATTTGCTTTTAAAGAAAAGGACTACACCAAAGGCTGGTAGGGACTATACGACATTCCTCCCGGGTTAGTGACATCACCAACCCTAAAATGTAAACCCCGGCGACACGCAGTCCATGTTGAGAAGAGGAAAAGTTGTTGTATAAGAGTACACTTGTGATTCAGCTCAAACCTTAGCATCCATCTTTATATGCAATAGATAGTCACTCTGCATCTCACAACAGTTCCTATACGAGTGATTTATAGATTACCATGACAGAATATGCTAATTGAAGATAGTTAACTCCACATCAGCAACATAAATTCATCAACTAACCATTCAGAGACGTCCTGTTGCATTCTACATGTTGTCACTTCTTCTTGAGTCTCTCCATCTTTGTCTGACTCATTTTAGTGTGTCTGCGTGAGGTAATCACAGCTGCTAACACACACCTCTTGAAACCCCGGCCTCTGCAGCAGCTCATTTGCATTTAAAGGGCCAGGCACAAAACGGTGCGTTTTTTGCAAACCCTCAAAAAGTGACAACTTTAACATGCTATATATATATATATATAAAAAAATTGTACGTATTTTGTGCTAAAACGTCACACACACACTCTGGGGACATAAGAGATTTATTTTACATTTTGTGAAAATGGCATTTTACCACCCCTTTAAGAGTCTGATGGAAGAGAACGGTAACTATTACGAAATGGGAAACAAATTAAAATTAAAACGGTGTTGATTTAAAAAAGATATTTTTTTTGTGTTTTGGTGTAAAGAAAAGTGATAAGTCTCTTTTGCTTTATTTTTTATCACAAATTAAGTAAATACACTAGCTACCGTTTAACATTTTGGGATATTATTTTTATTTTTTTTAAGGCGAGACACGGCAGGCAAAAAACATCGTTTTTTTTTCACTGGTCAATTTTGAGATTTTGGGCTATTTGTCTTCAATAACATGTTTTCTTTCAGACTTGTGGTGAAAAAAAGTCCAAAATACACATTTAGGTCTTTATTTTACTACACTTTGTCTATTTGCGTCAGTAGATTTCTCTGAAATTCAACAAAAGTTGCCGTTCTAAATCAACGCGCTGCTCCGCGATCTCTGTGTTCTTCCTTTAATCACGCACATGTCTGGAAAGCTCTCTCTCTTCTGTACAATGCTGTCGGATCCAAATATGGTCATTTCCTTTTAATCAGTAACCAATCGTGAAAGTAAAATGGGCATTTAACCCTAAAAGCGAAATCTCATTGGCTGATGTCAATTTCTGACAACCTGATTGGTTCAGAAGCATCACGTGACGCGCTCTGACACTCAGATGTGTGTTTTTGACTGTTTTTCTGCTCAGTTAAAGGCCATAAATGCTGTGTTTATAAGTTTTGATGAGATTTAGGTCGTTTGTATTGTTGTTGCTAATGATTTGATAAGATATTGTGTCAGTAAATAGTTGTTTCCACTAAAAAAGTATGATTTTTTTACATTACAAATCTTTAAATGCCTTTTTCTCAAAATGACTTTTCTCTCATACTCCAAGTCCGAAATCTCCTCTTCAGTAGCACCTATACACACCAAACTTTCCAGTCTTGTACCTAGTTATATTATGAAGACAATTACAGAGGGATTTGTAAATATATTATTCCTAGCCTGATTTATATAACATTTTATTCCAAAAAACATGGCGAAAATACATTTTTTAAGGCTATTGACAGTATATTCTGTTTTACAGGATAACAAAAGTAGATATCCATAAATCCCTCTGTAATTTTTTCCCCATCTAATATGTGAACACAATGAAAAAAGAATTTTGAACCTGGCTTTATCCAATTCTGAGATTTCGTTTTTTTAAATATAGACAAATTAGCGCATATTTAATTAGATAATGCCTAATTTGCATATTTAAACAATAAATTACAGAAAACTTGTAATACATTTTTTTCTCATCTTAATGTAGGTAATCAACTGGGAAAGTTTCATGGTGATATCTGCTAGTTACAAATATTTCCCTATTCACCTGTAGTGTCTCGCCTTAAACAAATTAAGTTTTATTCTGCAGAGATGCATTAAATAAATCAAAATTATGGTAAATATAGTTTAGTTATCTAAATTAATGGTAAACAAAAGATGTATATTTCAAATAAATGCTGAGCTTTTGAAATTTCTATTCATAAAAAAACCCTAAAAAAATGTATCGCAGATTCCAGTATTAAGCAGCACAAATGATTTCATCACTGATAATAAGAAATGTTTCTTGAGCACCAAATTAGTATATTCGAATGATTTCTGAAGGTCATGTGACACTGAAGACAGTAACGATGCTGAAAATTCAGCTTTGCTTCAAAGGAATAAATTCCAATCTCAAAGATATTACATTTCTATATCAAATATAGACAACAGTTCTTTTAAATTGTAAAAATATTTCACAATGTTACTGTATTTTTTATCAATATAATTGACCAAAAAAAGAGACCTAAAAACATTTAAAGAATCTTACCGAAACCCAAACTTTTAACAGTACTAGTCAACATAAATGAATACCTTTTGTTAAACTTCTTAGTCATTTTGCTTCCAATGTAAATCTATCTTGTTTTTGAGCATGTTTAGATATTTTACTGGAAACAAGAAAAGAATATTGAGAAAGTAATTTTATGGATTTTTTGTAGAATTTGACTGTCGACTGTGTCGAGTTCAGAAGGATCATCATTTACTCACCCTCAAGTTGTTCCAAACCTGAATGAATTTCTTTCTTCTGCTGAACACAAAAGAAGATCTTTTGAAGAATATGGGTAACCAAACAGTTGATGGGCCCCATTGACACCATAGTATTTGTTCCCATATATGGAAGTCAATGGGGCCCATCAACTGTTTGGTTACCCATATTCTTCAAAAGATCTTCTTTTGTGTTCAGCAGAAGAAAGATACATTGAGGTTTGGAACAACTTGAGTGTGAGTAAATGATGACAGAATTTTTCTTTTGGGGGGAACTATCCCTTTGTATCAGCTCTGGGAATATGAGTGACATGTATGAGTGTATTTGCATGTGTATATTGTTTCTCACACTGTCCCTGTGCCTGTAGAGTTGTGTTACCCACATGCCCCGGCATGCCCTCTCTGTGGTTGACAGGGGTTGCAGGAGTCCTCATGTCATGCTGCTTGAAGCTTATCTGAAGAGCTGGAGGTGTTTTCAGCCAGACAGACTGTCTCATTCCAGCCTGTGCTGAGGGGGGTAGAGACAGACATCCCAGGGTCTGTCTCTCGAAGCCCTTGCTGTTTTTTATTTTGCTTCTGTTACCACGTTTTGCTGAATGCAGTGTTAAAACCTGGGATCTCCTGCATAAAGGGGGAAAATAACCGTTTTTGGGACATAAGACTGCAGAAAGTCAATGTGTGGGTGATGGTGAAATGGAAAGCTGTGGCCGCGTTGTTCTGCTTCTGCGGCTCAGTGTGTATGCTAGTAAGTCCTGAATTAGCACGGGGTGCGGCCTGGTCTAGAGTAGTACTGCAAACTTGAGACACTGCCAGTCAAGGAGAACTCCCTCCCTTCCGCAGAGAAAGAGAGGAAAACAACAAGTAAATGGAGGACAGCAGCTGGCTAGCAGGTGGCAGAACCCCATGCAGGGTGGCCATCCATCAGTACAGGTCTCAGATTCACCGCCTCCACGCCTCCGACTGACTCAAGCTTCTTCACAGACACGCAGAAGAGTCAAGGGTGTTGTGTGCTCATGATCCACCCTAAAACTGGCTGACTGAAGCCTGAAAAAATCCTCCGGGAACATCGCTCTCTAAACAACTCTTAAATAGGTCAAAGTCTTTAAGCAGGAATCTTACCTCCTGTCTGCCCCGATCGACTGTCTAACTGTTTTATTTAATGAAAATAAGGCCTCTTTTTAGTTTTCTAAACTGTCAGTGTATAAAAACTTGCATATATATATATACTCTATATAGTGTAATTTCCATTATTCCATGGAATTAAACAACAATGTTAATTTCACAGTTGATGCATTTTAATTTCACAGAATGATAATCAGAATTACTGTTTGTTTTGAAATTATATTTACCTTAAGGAATTTGTCCATATATTTTTCAACATCACATCTCAAATTTATCAAGCTGCTCTTCAATGACTCTCTATGTCTTGGACAAAAAGCTAAAGTAAATAATAAAGGCATGATTAAAAGTTTCCAAGAAAGTCTTACTGTGTGGCCTTATAATATAAGAAAAAGAAAAAAGCTTTTAATACAAATCAGGCCCTGGGACATAAAAGCGCTCAAGAATGAAGAAACACCCTTAAACTGTTTTTTTCCCCTTCTTTTTCTTGCACTCTTTCCCAGACTCGGATAGGCAGGTCTGTGGAGGTAGCAGACGGTTAATCTAAAGGGGAAACTGTAGTACTAAAAGCGTTTCCCTGGATAGCGCTAGCTGGGCCCTGGGTGGGAAGCCTCAGCCGGCAGGACATCTGTTCCCAAAACCACGGCATTCCTCATATAGCGAGTGCATTTGTGGAGCCTGGCCTCTTGAGCAAAGCAAAACGTATTGAAAAAGAGACCGAGACCAAAAAAAAAGAAAGACCTTAATTTTGCAGAAAGCCTCATCTACAGATTGCATGCATGCTAAATACCGATTTTGTCCGTTTTACCACCGCCCGGTCAGAGCCACACGCAAGGCGCAGAGGACAGCAGAAATGGCACCGCAGGGGTGGGAGTATTTTGTTTAAGAGCTGAAACAGGGGAAGTCCACTTGTCAAAAACAGGATGCGTTCGCTTGTGGAGTCAGCTTCTCCGCAGGGTCCCAATCGCAGTCCTCCACTTCCTGTCCCAGGCTGCATGCTGGCCTAGCCCCTTCCTGTGGGCCCAAAATGCTGGGCAAGAACCACAGAGCACGCTCTCCAATCAAGGGCAAGCCGCTCCAAAGTAAACGTGCTCATCAACCGTCATTTGCCGTAATGGATTTTATATTGGCCAAGAAGAGGACAATAGCCGCTGTTTTATGGGAGGTTTTGGTGTTTCTTGCAGATTTTTAGCACCCCATGTTTATCTATAGCTGGCTCTGGTCAAGTACTTGGCTATGGAGGCTGAAGACAGATATATGATTGGGCCTCTGCAGCTGGGAGTTTCACAAGGTCTGGAAATGTGTTTTTTGAGCTCGCTGGCACAGTCCAGTGATTAGCCTCGTATTTCACCAATTTGTTTTCATGAAGAAAACAAATGACCCACAAAATCAGCATTGTTAATTGTTGGAATTCTGATGGAGCAACTGATTTTGTTTCATTTTTCTCTAGTTGGCGCATTTACAGTTTAGGTTTTTCAGTACTGGATAGAATAACCGGATGCATGGGACACGCTTTTCCACCCTCCATCGGGGCTTGCTTCCAACCTCAGTACTTCTCACGACCTAACTTCTTCTGAAATGCTCTCCGACTGATAATCTGATTGTCTTGTGTGTTTCTTCACAGAGGTTAAGGATTACGAACCTCCATTTGGCTCTAAAGTCCGAGAGCACCCCTGTGTGGAGAGCATGAAAGACAATGTGCTACGAGACCGGGGCAGGCCAGAGATCCCCAACAGCTGGATGAAACACCAGGTAAAAGAGCATAGGGTTGTATTTTGAGCAATGAACATGGTAAGAGACAGCATATTAGCCCAGAGACAATAACTTTTTTGAGAGGTTTTGGAAGGCGTACAATTGTCCTGTGAAAAATAGCTTTTAGTTTTAGTAATTTCGACTCGAAAGAATGAAATAAATACTTTTATTCAGCAAGGATGCATTGAATTGATCAAAAGATACAGTAAAGACATTTATAATGTTACAGAACATTTCTTTTGAACTTGTTCTTTTTAACCTTCTATTATTCAATTCTGTGAAAAAAAACTGTTTCTATGAAAATATTGTGCAGTACAACTGTTTTCAACATTGATAAGAAGAAATGGGCAACAAATCAGTATATTAGAATGATTTCTAAAGCATCATGTGACGCTGAAGACTGGAGTAATGATGCTGAAAATTCAGCTTTGCCATCAAATTATTATATCACATTTTAAAATGTATTTAAGTAGAAAATATTTATTTTAAATTCTAATAATATTTCACAATGTTACTGTTTTTAGTTTATTTTTGATCAAATAAATGCATCCTTGATGAGTATAAGAAACATAAAAAAAATACTGACCCCCAAACTAAATTACCCAAAATTTTGTTAGATTTTTCTGAAAACAAGGCTTATATTATCTCATTTTGCTTTCCACTTTAATGAGTCTTGGTTGTTTAGATATTTTTACCTGAAAAAAATACTGAGTAAGGGGCAATTCACACAGAATGTGGTTTTCCATTCCACTGCGCTAAACTTCCATTGTTTTTCAATGTAAACGCATTGATGGACGTGTTTGACCGTTGCACTCGCGTCTTGTGCTTGACGTGACATTCTAAAAATGCGCGCTCAAGTTAAAATACGTTCAACTTAAATTTAAAAAAAAAAAAGCATCTCTAGACCTTTTGTTTTTCTTTTCCCCGCTTCACTGACGTGTCTCACATTTTTAACCGCAAAAACGTGTTCTGTGGGAACTGTCCCCTAACTTTTGAATGGTAGTGTATAAAGTGGGATTTAAATAGAAAAAACACCAGGGACGTAGAGTTTAGTTCCCAAGTCGAACCAAAACATGTTAATTAGCTCAACTACTATAGCTAGAGTTGATTAGATGAGTAATATTAGTTATAGTTTAGTTAAAGTTTTGTATATGACTTGACAAAATATTGATTTAATTTAAAGGGCATTTTCATCAAAAGACAAAAACTAACCAAAATAAAACACTGTTTTTAGGCAAATACATTCACAAACAATAACATTTGTGTTTTGTCTCCAGGGAGTGGCTACAGTCTGCGCCACCATCAACGAGTGCTGGGACCACGATCCCGAGGCCCGACTCACGGCACAGTGTGTGGCCGAGCGCTTCAACGACATGGACGATGACCTAGACAAGTTGTCCACCTGCAGCAGCTCCGAGGAGAAGATTCCTGAAGATTGCTCTGTGAGCGTGAGCGATGACAAATGAGAGAAACTCTCTCTCTCTCTCTCTCTGTCTGCAAAAACTGAATGTTTGGATCCTTCCAATGAGATGGAGTGGAAGAATATGGCCTTTTCATTAAGCTTTGTTTCATAGCCAAAGATTTCATGCACTTTATCAGATTATGCATAGCTCACACTGAGGAAGGTCAGGCTACCGCGCGAGAGGAGCTGGACAGACGCTGGTTTTCTCCTCTGACAGCTGACCAAGAGCCAAATGTAATCAGGAAAATGTTTTGCCTCGACATTAAAGATTCATAGGAGATTGTAAGACTTTTTTACAGATCATTTCAGGATTTTCTGGATTTATGGAAGAATGTGTTGGGTGTGAGATTTGTGTTTGTGTGCATGAGTGTGTTAGAACACTAGCGTGTGTGTTTGGTATGTTTGGTGCTTTTACCGAGAAGTTTATTGTGCTTATCAGCCAAAGAAAAAAGTATGTTGTAAATACTGCTTTTCAACATAAAAAACCCTACACTATTGAGAGAGCCAAAAAAGGGAAGAATATGCTGCACGTAGGGCTGGGCGGTATATCGTGTTTGTGCGATACATCAATATATTTTTATAAACTATATAGGATGAGGCAATACTGTTTATATCTATTTACAGTATTGTGATATTATGGGCGCATCTGAAATTTATGGAACTAAGCTTTAGGAGCTTTCCATTTTTACTCTCCTCCCTGTTTTGTTGCATTCGGAGATTGACTACTTTTGACTGACAAAATTCCTGCCACCGGAGACACTAACTGATAAAGTGAGTCGTACAAAACCTTTCTTTTTAGTAAACTTTGTGTACCACAAACAATGCATTAAATGCTCAAGTCCATGTGTAGAGCCCCTAGTGATACTTCAAGCTCAGTTTTATGTTGTGTCAAGCCGCCTTAGTGTTTTAAAAACAGCGAAGAAAGTTGAACTCGGGTAGATAAACTAAAAGAGCCTAGATTCAATTTTGGCAACAGTTACTCTTTAATGCATTTGATGTGTTTTATTCTCCATCTGTAAATGTTAGAAGGTCATGCATTGTGCTGTCAGGAGTGGACAAGCCTGATGCAAGCTAGTCTCCACTAAACTTCACAGACTTCAGTGACCGAGCGCTGCCGTGCGCCTAACAGACCAAAATACAGAGATATATATACACTATATCGTCATTCAGCCAAAAAATACAGATATGATTTTTTTGGACATATCGCCCAGCCCTACACATACCAAAAAAAATGTGTTAAACGAACAGTATTTTGAAATCACAAAATGCCTCGTATGTTCACATATCCTGGATATTGAATTGTGCCTCTCTTTTACTACTTTTTATGTAATATATTGTAAATCTTTGATGATTAAAATACATTTATGTACAGTATTGACACTAAAAATGGGTCACATTTTTTTCATTTTGTTTTAATACAGCCTGTTCATTGTGTAGTATTCTTTGAATTATTAGTTGGATCTATTAGGTCCACTGTCAGCCTGGGAAATTTGTAACCTTTCATTTGGGTGATGATTGACAGCCAAATACCTGTATAATGCCGCTGGTTACAACAATGTTTTCAGTTAGTCTTAATAAACATTCCACTAACCGGTTTTCACGCATGCCCACTAGTTCAGTGTTGTGGGAAACGAACCTCTTTAATGGAAATCAGTTGTCAAATATGCCTCGAACTGACACCTGCATTTCTGTACATAAGCCTCAGGGTTTCAAGAACACCTCAATCAAGAAGCTGTTGTGTGAAAGTATCTTTTACAACAGTAGCAAGTGGGTAACAGTGTAAAATGGATTTTTGTCATTTTCAAAAGAAAATCCAAAATGCTGTTGTTGCTATAGGTAATTTTTTAAGCATTGATATTGTTGTGTATAATATATATATATATATATATATATATATATATATATATATATATATATTAGTCTTTATACATATTTTGAATTGGCTTTTATTTTTATGAGTTCAGTTTTCTATTTGTTTTAAAGCTTTTTTAAGGTTTTAAGCTAATTTTATGTACTTTTGTCATTTTTATCATTTTTTAAATATTTTTATTTAGCTTTAATGTATCAAATTTCAGTTTTAGTATACTTAAAGTTTATTGTATTTCAGTTAGTTAACAAGGAAACCTTTAATTGTTGTTCAAATTTAACTTTTTTATTTAATATTTATATTTTATTTCAATTTAAAAAATAACTTAATAACATGCTGATTTACCCTATATATATATATTTTTTTTTAATTTACAGTAGTAGGCTATCTTTGCCATTATCTAACACAAGTCAGACTTTAAAAACATTAACATTTTAATAACTGTAAATGTAGGCTAATTGTAATTTTTATTTTATATTTTATTGTTGCTGCCACTGCAGCATTGAAAATGATTGATTTAGTGTTGTATTTTTTTTTTTTTTTTTTTTTTAATAGTACAAAATTGTTATCTGTTATTTATGGATTATTGGCATGAAACTCGTGTTGTATTTTGTATTTATTCAGGCAACATGCCTATCGTAATATAGCCAATATAATTTTAATGTTATTTATCATTATCGCCAAGTTTCATGTTAACATCAAATAACAAAAAAAATATATTATAATTATTAGCCTAACAGATTAACGTCAGTCCATCGCTATTTATCATTCTATGGATTAAAATGATTCTCGCACCGTGCTCAGTTGTTTTTAAGTGTGGGTTGGGGGCAGACGAGTCTAATCGAGTGAAATAATCTTCTTTGACTCTTTTGTGGCGTGAGGCTGTTTGAGTTGAGCTTTCATGCTGGAGTCAGTATAGCGGTCTATCTGGGCTTTGTTTGGGAGTGAGAGTTTTGAAATTCGTGACCATAATGACAGAGAAAACGAAGACTGCCGAGTCCCTCAGACGAGTCATTTTTATCCCCGGCAGTCATACACACCCCTGTTCCTCTCTCACCATCCCTCTTGTCTATTGTTTCTTTACTATTTTGGGGGGGAAATAAACCAGAATATGTGGGGCTGAAGGGCTATAAATATCTCTCTGTGGCACTGATCTCAAAATAGGATTTATGGGCCCGTTCTGAGTCTTGGCATTTGTTGTCGTTGTGGTGTTCTAGAGAGAGCAGAGCTGACCAGAGGAACCCGTAGTGCATTCTTTTCTGTCGCGGAGAGCTGGGGTAAACAGTTTAGTCTCTAGTCTCCATTTTCAGATGTCTGTAAATAGCTTGAATACTAAAATGTATAAATATATGCTAAAAGAAAAGATTTACGAGACCTCAAATATGCGCCTGTGAAAGAGACTTGTGAAGTGAGGAATCATTAGTGCATTCGGTAAGTTTTCGTAGCCTGTAGCCTATTAACTTTATTTGGGCACAGTTAGATTCATCATAGATAATACATTGACTATCTTTCATTGTTTAGTTAAACTATCCTAAATTACCCAAAATTAATTAATTTAAGTGACACCACTTTACTCACATCTGCGATTCTTAGCCTGCAGGTTCTTGAAAACTGGTTTCTATTTTAATACATTTAAAGGTAGGGTTGGTAATCCTGTTCAGAAACATTTTTTTGTATACTGGGTGAAATGGTCCTTCCATTCTGATAGTAGTCAATACATTATGTGTTCAGAAAAAGGAATGAAACAAATCTGACCTCTGTAGCAGCTGTAGGACAGTAAAAACTCTGACCAATCACTGCCATTCGGTGCGAATGTAAAGAACCAATCAGATGCCTTCATGTCTCGTGCCCGAGCACCACTGCGTGCACAGCAGGGATGCGCGGGTCAATGTATAAACAACCCGCACCCGACCGACGTTTTCAACTAATCCGCCCGCAACTCGGACCGCAAAAAAAAAAGAAAGAAAATATTGTACCCGACCCGCGTTTGTTTAAAGTAGCTATAGTAAATGCTCATCGCGTCATGGGCCATAGACGGAGGAACTAGGGGTGCGCATTTTTCTGAATGCTGTATGATATAGCCTAGTGTTTTGTAAAAAAGGCTTGATTTATTCATTTATTTCGTTTCATTTTCTTAACAATTAAGATGCTGCATGTGTTTATCCAGTCTAATCGACGTGTGCGTCTCTCCCCGGACTTTCCCAACAAAAATCCCGCCCCCTCTCAGCAAATAGGCTACATAAAACTGACATTACTGAGCTATATGCATTTAAAAGTCGCCTATTAAAATGGCACAATGGCATTGCTCAGTTCAACGCGTTGGGAAATCGGGCATTTTGTCCCGCGTCAGCTTTTATTCAAAAGTTAATAACGCGCTCAACATTCAGGTAAATAAGGATTTCCCACTTTCATCTGCAGACTGAGCTCGTGCGTCATCCTCGCGCATTCAGACAATAAAGTGTAGACCTGTGTATTTCATAGAACATTGTGTCTAGTACTATATAAATTACAAAGGTAAACGACCCGACCGACCGCGACCCGAATATCATTAAAAATATTTTTGGATGACTCGTAACCGCGGGCGCAGGCACCCGCTCATTTTGGATCAACCCGCGCATCCCTGGTAGGTACATGCAGCTGACTCCAAATGTGGATGCGCGTTCATGTTTGTGGGGGGGCGTAGCTTTGGACGGAGCACTGACAAGGAGGGGGCGGAGCTTAGAAGAGGTGCCACTTTCAAATCTGGCTATCTCTCCAACATTACCTACTCTAGCTTTAACCCCCTTTTTATTATAATATTTTTATTATTATTGTTATAGCCTAATATTATAATAGTTTGTGACGTCAGAAACACCAGCGATTTCAAACCACGTCATGTCTTCGGTTCACTATTTTATGGAGAATATAGGCTACTCAGCAATGGTGTTGATGACTAGTGAATTTGCACATAACTTGTCTTAAATCATATTAAAAACACCACATAGACATAAACAACATTAAAAGCTTGATTTTCACCACCGAACTTGATTCACAAGGCTGGTCTGATTCATTTTCTTTTAGTGATTCCCCCTGCTCTCTACTACTTTTATGAACTTCTAAAGCTTCAAGTTTAGCTTGGGTGCCACATAAGGCCTACATAACCATAACAAGGCTGGCACATTATGTTGTTTTAAAGTCCGTGAAGGCCTCCGCGGGTCTTCTTCTCCAGTTCTTTCGGCAGTTAAGTTGGAGTGGTGGGCTGTAGGCCATGTGCCTGCTGACTGATAAGTATCTGTTTGAAGACATTCACCTTTTTCCCTGCACGTCTAGCCACCACCAGGCTGTGTTTCATCATGCTCTTTGATCGCTGGCGCCACCCGAGGGTACAGAGATCAAACAACAGATAGACACTGCAAGGGGAACAGTGCACACAGCTCAAAGACACAACACACTATCATACTTGCTTCCAAACAAACACGTGTTAAAGGAGCTAGGATAATGATATAGGCTGGCCAATTGGAGCACTAGTGCTCCTCCATTATATTTTTGATGATCTTTGGGCCATAAAAGTAAAAATTAAACCAAGATGCAAACTGTCAAATGGCCTATGTGAGATGAAAATCTCTGGTCCGCTTTACAGCATATCCTGGCTAAAAATGGCCACTTCAGCAGAAAGTCATTGACATGTAAAATTACTTATTATGTGCCATTTAGGTGTAAGTTTATCTGCAAAAAATGACCACAATAAATACTAATTTAAATAATGGTTCCGCAGTCTCTACTGTAAGATGTATAGAAAACCTTAGAAACACCTGAAATGATGTTGAAATAAAGTGCTTAAACTCTCACGAAAATATTACAATGGAAAACTTGAAAAATGCACTTCATTATATATATATTTAGGTAGGTGAAATTTGACCTTGACATGTGCTTGACAGGATAGTTCATAATTTTAACTCATAATTTATATACAAGGTTTAATTTTTTTTCTTTTTTTAGAATATATTATTATTACATAATTGTTTTTAATTATATCTGACCTTGACGTGCTTAACAGGATCATTCATAATTTCAAATCATAATTTGCATTAAATATTTAGGCTATATATATATATATATATATACATACAAACAAACTGGGTCAAAGGGAGAGACAAACACAAATGAGACTTTATTTATTTATTTATTTATTTATTTATTTATTTATATAAATGTTATCTTAACAGGATAACTTGTCATTTTAACTCAATTTACATAAATATACATAGAAGCCAGGTTGGAGGGATAATCAAACACACGTGAGATAAACCACCAAAACAATAACTATAGGCTAGTTGCCGCATTTCAGCACAGATCTTTTAAACTTGTCATTTGCAACAATCCCACTTTTTTTATTTCTGCCATCTGTGGCCTGCTCCGCAGACATTGCTTGTTTACTAAACTAGTAACTCTTCCGTTCCCAGAATAAACCACTAAATCAAACCCTTTTGTTGTGAGAGATCTAAGGATCGACTTTGTTTTAGTCCAGTGATTGATGTTGGGCAAAATCTGTGCATGGCAGCAGTCCGTTCTTACTCGGACTCTGTAGTCAACTACACTGCCCTCTGCTGGTCATTGTTTAATACCATGATACTTACTGTATATAATGTTGTATAAGTTCAACAACATCACTATCTGCGACCATCACTGTACATGGTGTCAACATAATAGTTTTTCTTATATATGTGGTTAAAGTTTTTTCAATGTGTCATGACTACTTTAATCTGAACGTTCCTCCTTTGACCTATTTAGCTGGATGAAGAGCACAACAATTATGTTCTATCTGTCTTCTACCACTAGAGAGAGCTGTGCTAAAAAAAAGAGAGAGGGATAAGAAAAATTTAAAACTTTGTATGCACAGAAATTAGTTTTGTTTGTCTGCATACCCTGATAATTTTTTTAAATGGCTAAAATGATCCACCTTTAACTTGATCTTCCCATTCCCACAATGCCAAGCTCCTCTGACCATTGCAATAACGTATTCCCGCTGCATTTATAGGTTTTGCAGTCCTATGTGCTTTAAAGGATAATTCCGGTATTTAACACCTTGAGTCTATATTGTAGTTTGTTTTGGATGAACAAGAGTGGTGGACAACATTTTTTTTGACAATGGTTCCTCTCTCGAGTTTTTGACTATAAAAGAATTGGCCATGGACCCATTTAACATTTGAGTCAATGGGCATGTCCGAAAATGTCATTAAAACAACCTTTAACATTAGTTTTTAAAACTGTGCAACTCACCGAATGATTAGTGATGTTAGTTGATGTTCCAGAAACAAAAAGTGTTGCGAAATACAGTTTCTGTCGTGTTTTATTCGTCATTTTGTAAAATCCCATTGAATTATGTTGAAGGACTGAGTGCTCGTTAATATAAATGCGCTACCGGAAACGGAAAGGGGGCTGTTTACATTTGGTCGATGTAGTCTTTTTGCTCGCTTCCGTTTCTCATAAGGCTAGCGCGCAGAGCAACTGTGCTCCGGGAGAGTAAGCGAAATAAACAAACAAAACCTTGAAAATATTGAAAGACGTGACCACTGACCAGTGCAATATGAAGTTGAACTCGACTGTGACCGTGAGTGTCCCGCGAGACATAAACATCAGTTATCGCCATCAAGTGGTCGGGAGTGTGCTAACGCTTCAGATTCAAATATTGAGCGGAAGTTACACAGTTGTGAAGTGTCTGAAAAAATAGTTCCAGCAAAATAAACGGATTGGAATCATATATTGCGACGATATATTGTTTATAATCATCAATGAACACCACTAACCACTCGGTGAGTTTAACAGTTTTGTAAACGAACATTATTGGCTGTTTTAATGACATTTTCGGACATGCCCATTGACTCCAATGTTAAATGGGTCCATGGCCAATTCTATTAAAGTCAAAAACTCGAGAGAGGAACCATTGTCAAAAAAATGTTGTCCACCACTCTTGTTCATCCAAAACAAACTACAATATAGACTCAAGGTGTTAAATACCGGAATTATCCTTTAAGGATGGCAATTCCACTTGGAAATAATGCATTTGCTGAGAGTAGAAGGCCTTCCTACACATTTTAAAAATATCTATTTGATCATGTAGCTTATTAATTAATTAATTCTATAGTAGATTCTAAGTTGGGTAGAAAGCCAAAGCAAAGTGATCATTTACTAATTATTAAGAGGCAGTGTGCTGAGCTCTGGGCCGTCGCTGTGAGGGCCTCGCTGTCTCTACAGATCAGTCTAACGTCTTTTCCAGCACTTCCATCCCAGAGTCCATTATAGTATTACTGGAGAAGACGATGAGAAATAGGAAAGCAGTTTTACAGCAGAAGGCCACCTAATGAAGACAAACAGACCTTCTCCACACTGCTAGTATGTTATTTTTGTGAGACGTCTCTGCAGATACAGAGAAAGATCAATGCCTGTGAGTAGTGACACAGATTATGGCGCCTTGCATGGCTGACACCGCCGTCGGTGTATGAATGGGTGAATGTGAGGCAACATGTAAAGCACTTTGGAGGCCATTGGGTCTGTGAAAGCGCTATATAAATGCAGTCAATTTACCATTATGGAGTATGCAGTGTCATTTGGTTCAGGACCATTACGACACAACAGTCCGGCCTTCAACATCTAATGGAGGCTTGCGTGATGCACAGTTGGCTTTGATAAAAAAATATTAAATCATAAATAAACAAACAATAAAGTTTATAGATTTTAGTATCATATTAATATACTAGTTTGATAACTACATATATACGTATATAAAAAAACATAAAAAGGTACAGAAATATACTAATATAATATTTTATTGATTAGCCATAATCAATACAATTATTTATATATTTTATATATATCAATAATATATATATTTTATGGTGTCCATAAAAAAAAAATCACATCATGATGCTATGGTTCTGGGGGTGGCTACCAGGGTGTTGCTAGTTGTTGTTTTTTTTAGTAAAATTAAAGTCAAATGGGATCCAATGTTGTTTGGACCGCAGAATTATTATGCTATTTTAAAAGTTCCAAATTTTGTTCAAAAAAGGTTAAAAAAACATTTGATTATGTATATTTTCATAATATACACCGCAGCATCAGCTCTTTTCTCACAATGTCAGAAACAGTTTGATAAAGATTTCTCTAAACCCCTCCTTTCCAAAAGGTTACCTTGCTCTGATTGGTCAGACGGCCCAGTCTGTTGTGATTGGTCTACCGTACAGCGCATGTCGGAAACTAAACGTCCATGACCATTTCTGAATTTCAGCTCCTGAATTTTCTCATCCTTTGGAAGTGCAAGGAAAATGGAAAACTCTCAGGCCTCAGCTACAACTACAGTTTGCAAAGTGGACGTTGTTCGCGGGCAGCCAATGAAGACCATAGGCTGGCATTATGTGAATTTGTTACAACAAACACGATTTGTGCAGGAAATAAGTCAGTTTCAGGCAGTTCAGAATCAGTTCTTTCTTATAGACAATAACTCCATTTGCTGTACACATAATTTTTTTTAACTTTGCAGACCGTTCACATTCACAAACAATATACCACACACTAAATGAAAGGTAATATCTGGAAAAAAGCATGATATGGGCACTTTAAAAAGAGCCTGCAACAAAACCTAAAAATGTCTCAGTTCCCTTCATCAATGTAAGTTTTAGTGTTATTGACAACTGTATGATCTCTTAGAAACATCTTTGAGATGTTATTTATGACTGTAGCACAAAAGGTGCTCTGAATTTGAATAGTTCCTAAACGAACCACTAAAGAACTAACAAATGGATGAACCACCCCAAAAAATATTAATCAAAGTCAGCCCTTAATCCAACATGCGTCCATCAGTTGTTTCTTCTGTGATATCTGCAGCTGTCTTCAGAGACATAAAAGCCCGGAGCACTGTGATCTTAGGTGTATCATTCACAATAAATGGAACAGCCCAATAAATGAACACACATGACAATAGCAGTCTTTCACAGCTGCTTTTTCTTCTGTCGAACAGATACACTCTAAGCCTCATTATCTGCCTTCATTCGGCACCGCTGATATGAGTCACCAGGTAAGTCGCCGCGTGGTCTGATCTATTCTAACCTGTGTTTTTTTTTGTGTGCCTAAACTTTCGGGACTCACTCTCCTACTGAGACAAAGAAACCACAGAGGAAAACAAAAGAGAAAGAACCGATTGTTAGAACCGGATGTTAATGTCAGAATGCAGTGGGTAATTGCTTTGGCATTTAAATAAGAAGGGACCTTCTGGATTGCATGCCATTCTCTATAGGAACACCACTACCATTAAAAAAATCAAATAATGGCACCAGGAAGACCAACTAAACAAGAACAATTGCAAAAATATTATTTTCTTAATCAGCATTTATACAGTATGTTCTTTACAGTAAAAAGATGTACACATCCTAAAACCAAGATACCGGTAAATGTATTTGAGATGCAGTTTTTTGTTTAGTGGTAGCCTTTAAGATGTTATGAAAAATGTCTTAATTATCAATATTTGGTAACACTTTAGTTTAGGGTCAAATTCTCACTATTGCTTATTAACATGCATATTAGGATATTAGCTGTTTATTACATATATAAAGCACATATTAATGCTTTATATTCTATATCCCTTAATCTTATCCAATACCTATGTAATTGCCTCACTAACTATTATTAAGTAGTAAATATTAGTTTATTGAGGCTAAAGTTGTAGTTGTAGTGAGAATTGGACCCTAAACTAAAGTGTGACCCAATATATATTTTTAATCTAAATAGCATTACAATTAACAAAGAGTATAAATTACAATATTTCCAAAAAGTCACTTGAATTTAAAATATATAATCTTAAATAAGCCAATCTATAAAATTGCAACCTAATGTCAAGAGTAATGACTCCATATTTTGCATTATGGATCTATATTTACAGCAATTATCATATATTTGTGGTGGACTGATGTTAAATCAAAGATTTATTGCATTCTAGACTTTTTAGCCATGTGTTTGGGGTGCACTGGCATCATGGAAACTGTGGGTGTCAGCAGAGGTACATTAAAGCTGTTCAAAACCAGAACAAGACTTACTTGTCAAACATTTGACACCTTTAAAAAAAATACTGTTGGAAAATGTGATTTGTTTCAAAATGCTAAGCAACTCTCCGAATTAATTTTCCCTGGTAATTTTCCTGAAGAAAAGGAGACATAAAGAGGCCTGTTATATTCAAATACTACAGGACACAACTCATTTTCCATTACAATAACCAAAGCCACATGTGCAAGGAAAAGAAGCATCCTTTTTTTCCAGATGGTAAGCAGAACTTAAAAAAAAAAAAAAAATCAATTGGCTTAAATGCATCTATTGATTTTTCAATGCAGCAATATTGACACATGCTTATATGTCTGCAGATGGATTCCTTGCACTGTGGAGAGAGGCATGTTTAAACCAAATGTTACACTGTCACTGTTAAACACCACACCTGCAATGTCACATTAATGGATAACTTGAACATGTATTAAGGCCAGAGCAATCCACTGACCGATGATGAAGGTTGTTATAAAAAACCTTATTTTTAAGCATGACCTTCAAGTTTAATGCTGAATTACCCTTGAAATAAAGAAAAGTTAAGTGAAAAATATAGCTCAGAAACAGTTGTGTTAATAAATCTTTTTACCATTAAAAGTCATAACATCTTGCTAGTGTATGAGATGTTATGAAACTGATATTTTCTACTGTGCCTGTGATGTCTCATGAGCAGATCCAGAGCACTTTCTGCATGCTGGTCTGCACAAAAACTTTGAAAAGCCAAAGGCTGTATGATGTTTTTGAAAAATTGTGTTTTTTAGCAAACCTAACCTGGAATGACATTGTGGAGTGGGTTCAGTGGTTGAGCCTAAAACTGGGATGATGTTTTAGGGGGATAGGCCTACAAGAGAATTCGAGAGAACCTGATCAAGTCAAATAATTCACTTTGTGAATTTCAGATCACCATCATATGGTACCGGTAAGTCCTAGATCCTATATTAAATTAATTATATTTTGAATGGCCACGGGATTTTTCTTTAAAGCATGAGGTAAGCATTTGCATAAATATTTACATGAATTAAGTGTTCTGTCCACACCATAGGTTATAAAAAAAAGCTGGTTTAAAAGAATAGTGCTTAGTATTAAAGGTGCTTAAGAATGGGATTATCTAACCATTGTATTGATTTATTTAGCTATTCTTTTTTAATTATTTGTTTTCAGTGACTTTTAGATTGTAGCTGATAACACGTGTCAGTTGTAAAGTCATTCAGATCTAATAAAAATGGCAGAGACAGTCTGATAATTGTTTTCAGGACAGCTACAGCTTGAAGGCTACCACAATTTTGTTTCTTAAATCATTTATCTTATTTTAGGATGAATACTGGAGAGAAACTATAAAATACAAGTCAATACTTTTTTTTTTGCTGCTGTGTTATCAGGTTGTTCCGGTTTAGCTGGTCTTCTTATTAAACCTTTTACTGCTGCAGCTTCTCAGTTTATTATTGTGCAATGTGTTCAAAAGCAAGCACCAGTAGCTGGCATAACAAATGACACATGCAAAGTTAAGCATGATGTAATATATAGCATACGCGGTTAATGTAGCGCGTTTGCCAAACATTTTATACTCAGAAGGGAAAGTTGACCTTAAAATGAAAATTCTGTCTATAACTTTCTTCCGTAAAATAAAGTAATCAATAGCCATATAATCTCATTTCATCTTTATACATAGAATGAAGTTGCCGACAACATTATAACCAAAAGCTCCTATGGAAAGACATGAGGGTGAGTAGGCTAAATGATGACGAGACGTTCATTTTTGAGTGAGACAATGACATCCGCATAAAAATATCGTTTGCGTAGTGGCCTGAATGAAGGCAGATTTCTAACAATACAAAATTCATTTATTTCATTGGTGTATCGCGGCACAGCGCCACGACGGTTCGTCGTGCTGATTGGCTCAAACGAGTGTTCGTTATTGAAAACCAGGGACAGGATTGGCTAACCTCCTGTCAATGTTTTTCCGTTTGTGTTTGTCAACGTTCCAGGCAGTGCGTGATCTCATTGGCTCCTGTCAGTGGTTTGCTTGCAGCGGATTGGCTGAAAGGGTCGCGCGTGTGACCCGCCTTGTTCTACCTGTCTCGCTATGAGAGGCTGAGAGATTCTTCCTGCTGTGTATGGAACAGAACCGCCCTGTTCACCCCCCTCCCCCGCCCTCCTACCAGTGGATCTCGTGTGCCGGTTAGCATGCCACTCAGACGCGGAATCTGCAGCAAATAAATCCAAATTATTAATACACAACGCCGAATTCCTGCTGTTGGAGCAAAGGCCTGGTTGCGCAGAAATATTGGCGCCGAGGAGGGAGCGGGTTGGTGGAAAGAGGGGTGCGTGGCGGTGGGAAGTGCCTTCCTAACCAAATCCTCCAGAACATGGCGGAGCACCACACCGCCTCCGACTGTAAGCACAAAGCGAGCTCCAACTCCGGAGGTTCGGTCTCGGGCAACGGACGGCCCAACTCCCCGGCTGGATGCAGCGGCGGAGGCCTGTCCGGGGGACTGACGCAGCCGGCGGGATGGCAGTCTTTGCTGTCGTTCACCATTCTCTTTCTGGCCTGGTTGGCAGGGTTCAGCTCTCGACTTTTCGCAGTTATTCGCTTCGAGAGCATCATTCACGAGTTTGACCCTTGGTGAGTATAAAAGGCGGGCGGGTTGTGGCGCATTTATAATCTGACGTTTGGGGATGTAATGCACGATTAATCTCGCCGTGAATGAAATGTGCGTGCGTGATGCACAGAGCTGCTGCGATCCTTCATTCATAATTGTCTCAGGAAGCGTTTTGTCTCTGTGCGGTACGTCCATGCTTGACAATTTTGACACGTAACCGCATGGCAGTTGCCCTCCATCTTATTATAATTCACGATAAACGAAATTGATTGTTTTTGCTTTAGCGACCTACTATTCTAATTTAGCACGACTTTTGATTGCTGTCTGTTGTTGAGATATAATGAATATTACACCAAGGTGTCGTAAATAAATCCAAATCAGAAAATTAATAAATATTGTCAAAAGTCGTCGTTTTTATTCCTTACCATACTAGTAATTTATTTTTTGTTAATTACTAGTAGGCAATTTAATAGTGTCTAAAAGCGAACTAACATAATTAAGTTAGTTGTGTTAGTCTATCTACACTTAGTTAATTGCTATTGCACATTCATTACAAACTATAACCAATCCTTGTCTAGTCAGTGAGATAGTGACTAATTACAATTGGAGTACACAATTACTAGTTTATACAGTGTCTAGTCAAGTAGTAGGCTACTAGGAAAACTGGAAAGTGTAAAGTTCTTAGAATAAGCTATCTAACTTATTCAAAATAAGTTCCTGATGATTAGTGGAAGTGGTAAAACTGGAATGTGTACGTTACTACTAGTCAGAAGTGAATATCTGAACCACACATCACTAAAGTGTCCAAATCACAAGTGTGTACTAACCAGTAACAGTAGAATAGTTCCTTTTTTCACTGTTTGGAAAATGATTAGAAACATGAGTAATATATTGTGAAATTCAAGATATTACTCACTATTAGATCACATTTACTTAATATGGATGACTGTTTTTACTATTGGTTATTGTTAATCACTAGTAACAAATAATTATACAGGGACTAGGGCGTGACATTAACTTTTTTGCTCACCACCAGCCACATTGGTTTTCCAAAGTTACTAGCCACTCAGCACTCAGGCTAATATAAAAAATATCTTATATTTTTGCTATCTCATAATTTGGCAGCAGGTTTATTAGGCTGCTGTCACTTTAAGACCTGTCGCACGGAACCATTATACTGTTACATGTCAAAAAAAATTCTTAACCTCAATTGTTACGTTCACTTAAAACATAACTGACTGTTTATGTGAATACTTGCCAAGACCGGCATTTTGACATTATTTTGTGTGCATTTTACTGTTTAAGCGCAATAAGCAGTGAAAAAAAACTAAATTTAGTACTGATAGGTAGCTTTATGTTCTTTGTGAACTTTGTGTTAGCACAAAATCTGCTGGAATTAATAAAATTATGTGCAAACCCACGCCGAAATTCAAGCCCTGTAGCACCAACAATATGTGAGTGAGGGGAAGCGGATTACTTTTCACTATATTATATAACATGGACCGCTGGTAATTTCATTTCATTGTTTATTTTTACAGGGACAATGCACAATTAAAAGTAATTGCACCAGAATTAGCGAATAGCTAGTTTACATCTGCTGTATTAAACTGAACATATATTTTTTTGTTACCAAAACGTATTTTAAAGAAATAAGTGTTAAAATGGCTTGGCGTACAGTATTATCACCTCCTAAAACTATTAATGTGGTCCATTCATAAAAATCTGTTTCATAACAATGTCAGATTTTCAGATAAGTGTAATTCTTTTGATCTGCAGAGCTGTCAAAGGCAAGCTCTTAACTTCTGCTTTAGAGATAATGGTGTATTTTTAGGATTTCAATGTTTAATCCATTCATGAATCATAGGTTTGAATTAAACCCCTTGTGCAGTAATTACATCCAATTGAGATTCAAAAGCATTTACTTCCTGTTCTTCAACATATAGACATATACTGTCAATAATTTCCTTATGTCCTCGGTTATGAGCAGTAAAGAGATAGGCTACCTGTTTATCAAACTGTTATATAAAGTGGTAAATGAGGCTGGATTAATTTAGGTCAACTTTTGATTTTATCATAATTGGAAACTTTAAGTCACACTTCCCACCATGGCAGATTCTTTAAACAAATCAATGGTATAATCATGCATGTTAAATTGCATTTCAGCAGTTATGCTACACTTCTCTGAGAATAACAGCGGGAACATCCTTTGACGGTATGGTCCCAATTTTCAGATTTGCAGTCATAACTGCTAATGTTGAGGGTCATGCTGCTCTGCATTCATTAGTCTGAACGGAAGATAAAACGGTGTTATCTATGTGCTTAAACTAATTCTTAACATGCCTCCTAGGCTGAAATTAATGATATTCAACGGTAGAACATCCTCATGCAAAGCAGGTGAACATGCTATTTTGTTGTTATTGTCTGCCGGTCCTGGTTTCCTCTTAGGTGCTGAAAAGCTTGGTCATTACTAGTGATGCAACTGAAAATATTGGACCGAAACGGCATAAAAATACATTTGATTTCGGGCTGAAATCATTGACCGTAACAATGACATTTAATGAGCACTTCTGTGGTGATGGGTTTTGACTGTCAGTGTCTATTTTGTGCACACAACGTGGATTAGCTACAGCCGGTAAACATGTCAGCAGTGTGGACACATTCACCGTGACCAAAAATGATGCTGGAGTAGAAATGTCAAATTTGTTCAGCTGAAATAAATATTGCGAGTGTATATATATTATATATATATATTATAAGTTTAATGTAATAGTTTAACCTGTGAAAACAACACCCTGAACATAAGTTCATAAAGAGTTAATTTACCTAAATTACCAAAACTTACTATTTCGGTGCATTAATACTCATGCAGTGTGTAATGTCAAATTATAGTGTATTTAATTTGATGGAACACACAAACTTGACTGCAATTAATTTTGTGTGATGAAAAAAACAATGCTGGTATAATTTTGGTGGTTTCTATGGGCGCTTTAGGCGGTAAGAGTTAGGGCTGAACGATACATCGAATTTTCATCGTCATCGCGATATGAACTCCCGCGATGAACACATCGCAACAGACAGCCTGACACGATAAATAATGCCTGGTTCAGATTAGCTCTACACGTTTTTGACTCCTAAAATCTTGTCGTGGACAAGAAACATGTCAGACTACACGTTGCTTTCCGACCAGTCATCGCGTGCCGTCACACACACACATTCACTCGCAAACATTCACTCGCACGCACAGACACATAAACACACACACACTGTCCCTCGCTCACTCACTCACTCGCTCACTCACACACACACACGCTTACTGGCGCACACACACACTCACTGTTGCACTCACTCACGTCTCGCCTCGCTCACATATTCAACCCGTCGTGGAGGACCGTTAAAGAATTAAACATGCTATAGTCTTTCTGTCGTGAAGCATCGCAGACGCGACGTAGGTTGTCGCCCACTATGACACACTATACGAGATGAAACGATCGAATCTTGCGTCCTGATGCCCGTTGTCGTTATTACGAATCTCCACGACACTCATACGTCAAACGGATCATGCCAAAATCGTGCTAAAATCGTGTATTCTGAACCAGGCAGGTAATAAACGTTTGACATATCACGCAAAGAACCTATTAAAGCACTAAGACATGGGAACAGTATAGTACAATCACATTTATCGCAAGTCATATCGTCATCGCAATATTAAACAATGTTATCGCACATCGCAGCTTTTCCTCATATCGTGCAGCCCTAGTAAGAGTCTTGTCATGAACTTTTTAAACTTTGTGGCCTATATATCCATATCCTGACCATCGCTGTACTTTCTTGATCTAGCAACTTCTAATCTGATTGGCTAAATTGATGCAATACCCGGGAGGTTGTGCACATAGGTTGGGTTTTATTTTCTGCCTGCCTTGAAAGATAGTGACTTGTGTTTTCAAGGTACCTGGTTGATGCAATAAGTGGCTTTTGAGCTTGACATCGCTATTTTTGCCAGAGTTTGCAAAATTAATGTCTTTAGATGAAAAATATGAGGCACTTTCAGTTTCTTGAAACCATCACCCATTTTCTCACAACTTTTAAACAAAACCATATCTTCACACTACATTCACAAAACCACTGACTTGAATTTCTGTATATTCAGCAGTTGTCCAACTGCAAAAGCCCAAAATGTTACAGTACACTAAAAAAAATAATGGCACAACTGAAATTTCGAGGTCAATGACAATTCATTTTACCTCAGCATCTGGTCTTCGTGCCGGGTCTGGTCTGAGGAATTTTGTCCATCACAGGCAGAGGTGTAAAGTCCAGGGGTCAGAAAGTAAAAGTCCTGCCATATGTTTATTCCACCCATGGACTCCGCCAGCTGATTTCACTAATTAGTTCTATCTCCTGGCTGAACAACTGTGCTAATTAGCAAATCCAGGTGATTGGATCAAAATACTGAGGAGGACTTTTACTTTCTGAACCTGGACTTTACACCCCTGATAACAGGCAATGATGTCCCTTGCCATGCATAGGAAAAAAATCTTCTGTTGTGCCAGATCCAGCCTTGACAACACACTCAATACTTTGATCTTTTTTTTTTGCCCTCATCTTCTCTCCTCGTCCACCACCTCTTCCACGTACTCTTCCTCCTCTCCCTCTCAGATCGTTTCCATTCATTGTTCGTATCAACATTCAGTGCACAAACACCTGTGCTCTCTGAACTGACATATTTTGTACAGTTGGTTTGATCGCATCATTAGAAACAAGTGTGAACAATTGAGTCATTAAACGGTGCCAAATGTGTTGACAACTTTTGCCGCTTGTTTACCGTTTTCCAACACGCTGCATCACAGTGTGAAATGTGTTTCAGTGAGTGTGTTTTTGCTATAAAAAAAGTGCATGAGAAGAATTGCAAATGGTGTCTAACTACCTAAACTTATTTAAGGATTGTGATTTATCTGACAAATATGTCTAGGCCACTCAGCATTTGCTTCAGAGAATGGGGTTTAGTATTTTAGCAATTGAAAAAAACTAGTAGCACATTAACCACATCCCGCAGAACTGAATGTCCTATTTGTGGTCTATTATTCAAGTTATTTTTCTAGTTCTTATTGTGGTCTATTAGGCAGTCCCCCGATCTGCACGTTAACTAACAAACTGTGGTTGGTTGCTTTAAATGTTGGCCAGACAGCATCTTTGTGTAAGAAGTAGGTTTTACAGTCGGCCTGATACTGTTTAATACTGCAGTCCTGTAGGAACGCCTACTAGCAAACAACAGCACAGAGAATTGGCCATTTAATGTGAACTATATGTGTGAACACTCCTTAAAGCACATGTTCTCATTGGCTCAGGGTTGCATTGACTAATGAAGTAAGTGACTATATGACTATATAAGCACCACTTGCATGGGTAGATTTAATTAGCTACCAGGTCATTGCTGTTTGCTAATGACCTTTCTGTATTTTATTGGTATAGTTTTCTAAACCATTCACATATGATGGGTCAGCCAACCGTGCCTGTCATTAGCCCATTAACATTCAGAGCGTTCATAAAACACTGCATATTCTGAATCTGAAATGGGCAAATCACTTGGGCAAATCTGCTGGCATCTGTTAATGCTGAAGGTGTGTTTTTTTTTTTTTTTTTTTTTTTTTTTTTTATGTCAAAATCATTTCTCCTGTCCTTGGTTGTTTGGAAAAACCTTTTACATTTTATGTGATTGTTATAAATGTAGAAATATGGGAATAGGTGTGCATAACATTAGTCTATGCTATGTATGACATTTTTTTTTTTTTTGCTTGTCAATTGGATTTTGTCTTCTGCCAATCCTTGTCTAATCTTTTCTGCCTTTTGTGCAATTGTGAAGCATTCAAGTGGTCTAATGCAACCCACTGATTGCATTTTTTTTTTTTTATATATCTGTTTGTTCATGGCATTTATTTAGCTGTGAATAAGACATTGGATTGTTGGGATTTATAGCGGTTACCTTTTGTTTGCTTGCACACATGCGACTGTCCTCTCAAGTGTGGCATTGACACCTCTCAGGCTATTGTGTGCTCTCATTCAGTAATCTACTTTGACATGCAGGAGGAGTTTTTCTTTTCTTGCTGGCAGGCGTGCATTGGCTCAGATTGATTTCCCAGCTCCGTTAGTCATATGAATGTTGAGAAGCTTTTAACTGCAAGTGAGTGCTCAAGTCCCTTTGTAGAGGTTGGGATGGAGGTCCCTCTGGGTTATTGGTTTCCTGGGCACAGATTGGGCCTAGTCTTTCTTGGATTTGAGCCTGCTGACACTCACCAGTGATTCAGCAAGCATATATATGTATATATATATGAATCATTAATCTTTGGAGTCATGCATCTAGAACTTTACATTTGAGATTTGCAGGCTTTTGAAACTTGGTTTTACCTGCAGTTGCACCAGGTGTTTGGTTTGGTCTGAATGCTGGTTTCTAACACTGAAGGAAAGTATATTCATCCTGTTCCTGTAAATAACACCAATTAAAAAGGTTTGGACTGACTGAGCTCCATAAATGGTTGGCAATTGTAATAACTCTGAGAGCACCTTGCTTTCAAACGGCTTTTCCCTGTGTTTCCAGCCAGGGGCTTCATTGATTTGAGAGCTCAAATGAGTAATTGTTTCATGTCCAGATAATTTCAGTGCAACACACACACACACACTTGGTTCTCTGGGTGTCTCATTTAGATCCAGCACACTGCCCCGAGCCTGCTCTGTCCTTTCTCATTTTTGGATGCTGGAGTGTTGCGTTTCCTGTTCTGCTTTTCTACTCTTAATTCCTCTAGTGTATTTTCTGTCTATCGTTTTTCTCTCTTGCTTTAGCCTGTGCACTTCTTGTTTCAACCTCTAAGGCAAATAACACAGACTACTATTAGGGCTGGATTGAAAGTTGAAATGTCGATATTTGTGTGCTGTATATTGTGGTAGGCATACTTTTGCTGCTATCAGTGGGCGGGAACTATTTATGTTATTTGCATGCAACAAAGAATCAGGCTGTTGTGAAAAATTACAGAGGAGGACCTGGACAAGTTAGCAAGATGACAAATGTACTTATGGCATCACAGGCATAGGTTATTATATATTCAGGACTTGACATTTATTTATTTGTTGTTTATTTGCTCAATAACAAGCCAAACTTGCCTTAAAATAACATCTGTAGCCATTTGAAATTGGAGGCAAACACTGCATTTTAATGATGATCTAAGCAAAGATGCTACATGCAGTTTTTTATTTTAATTCAAGACTTTAAGCAAATACAGAATGGTCTGACTTTAGCTTTGAAATTGTTACATAAGACACACCTGCACAAAAAAAAAGATTCTGAATGAAAATGCAATATCACTCTCTGACAGAAGGTGGCGCTTATGGAAAATAAGTGTTTCTTTGGGTACCACTACATACGGAGGTAAGAGGAAAAGAAAATGGCATCAAAACTATTCTGTCTATTCTCTTTAGAGACGCATTCATATAAGCCCCCACCCCAATTCAATATTTATATTTCTTTTTTTCTTCCTATGTTTCAAGCACACCGAACAGTGCCTGGTATTTTTTTTTCTCTGCTGTGCATCTGCGCTCTCCTCTTAGCGTCAGTCTTCAGCGTGTCCCGTCTCTGGCCTGTGTTAACGTCCAGTTAATAGACTTCGTATTATTTTCACACAAATCAAATTTCGAGAAATGATTGCAGTTTGTGTGCAAGTCCAGAATAGAGATCAGCAAACATTAAACCAAAAATCGGCCTGTTGCCGATCCTGTGTTTGGAGCACAAACAGGCCGTTTCCGATTTATGGCCGGTTGACCGGTGCATCTCTAGGAAAAAAAGGTCGCACCACAATAACTGTTTGCACTCGCATATATTAGTAGTAGCATAATATATTACAGTAATAGCATCATATTAAAGGAGAAAATATTCACTTTCTTATTATGGTTGCTTATATATGATTTAAAAAATATTCAATAATTTAAAAAATATTCAATATTTTAATAAAAAACAATATATGTACAGTTTCTTTAATTTAAACAATCTTATCTGCCAAAATAGCTGTATTTATAAATATATTGTGAGTGAGAATATCATTGTAGTATTGAGGTAATATATTGCCTCTTTTTGAAAGATATCCCCCCCCCCCCAATCTTAAATAAAAGGAATAATACTGTGAAATTTGTTTGATTATATTGCCCACATCTAACACTTATGTTCTGTTTGCACAACAGAAATAAGGGCACCAACGCAAAGCTCATATTTCTGTTTTACCTTCCCCCTGGTTTCTTTGAATCCTTCTCTTATCTCCCTCTTCACTCTCTCTATCCATATGGCATTATCCATCCACCCTTGTGTTAATTGAGCTTTCATCCTGTATCTCCCTGACCGTGGCTGCATTGTCTGTGACGGGCATTCTGATCTGAAGAAGCATTTGAGTGCCACTTATCTCTGAGCTGCCTGTGGAGTTGAGCTGCTCTCTTGTATATCTGAATGAGATTCTACTTTTATTGGAGGATATGAGGAGAATTATAATGTTTCAGAGACCACAGGGCTCTTGTTGCCTCTGCCTGGCCTTGAATATAAGTCGTCCGATTAATTAGTCTCCAGAAGGAGAAAAGGAGGCCAGGCACAGGTCATCTTTTTTACTATGCTTAGTGTAACCTTTTCCAAATATTCTTAAAGAATAGTGAGAAGTCACGTGTTAGTTAGGGTGGTTTAACATTGCACCAGGTATTGTGGTGGTTAGGGTTGGGAATCGTAATAAATTTTCCGGTTCTGTCTAACGTTTCCGGTTTCATTAAAATCATTAAACGACACAATAAAAAAAATTGTGGTAAGGAATAGGGTTGTTTCTCGTTTGTTTTTTAACGATCCTCATCAAATTCCTAATTTAAATTCCAAATTGCCAATTAGGTAAAAAAATTACTTGGATATCATTCATATTTATTGTCTTCTTGCAAAACAATCATTGTAGCTGATTATCATGAACACAAATCAATAATGGGTTAAAAACGTTTGCCTATGGTTTAAAAATACCATAGCAAAAACAACTAGCCTAACTAATATAAATGCATTATTAAAGACAAGTATGAAAAAGTAACAAAAACAAATATGATTGAAATGTTTTTTTAAGCTTTTCAGGTTCAGAAACGAATCAATGCATGCGCTGTTTTCTGTGCTTGCACGCATGTGTAACAGTGTAGGATTAAAATCAATTTTTCTGTGAGCGCTTTAGATGTGTTTGCAGCACAGAAAATAGCACGTGAGACTTATGTACTTGAATGGTTTAAAACACATAAAAATGCGCACACAGGAACCGATAAGCGGAATCGAAATGCGTGTGTCTTATTGAAACAGCAGTTCTTGAAAATTTAGAACCGGTTCTATTTCTGGTCTTTCAACCATTTTGCTTAATATTGTCTCCAAATGTCTACTTATTTTTTTTCTTTCGACTTATACTTTTTGTGCACAAAAAACAACAAAAATAGACTTCATTCAACAATTTCTTCCGTGCCAGCCTCAGACGAAATACAATTTTTGGGTTTATTTGAACCCTTTAATTGCTACTTGCAGCAATATTTTTTTGTATACATTATTATTATTATTATACATATAATACAAAATAATGTTTTTATCATTTCATCTTTTTTAAGTTCTGTTTGGCATATTGTTTATTCAAACAAAGAGTATTTATTTTATTTTATGTTTTTTATAATTTTCAGCTATTATGGCTTAACCTAATGACTTTATTTTAAAATGTTTGTAAGGAATTTTATACAAAAAGATACAAATCTTATTCTGAAGAACAAAAATTATGCAGAAAAAGTATCCATTTTGTGATGAAGCTAGTGAACATTTTGGCAGAGCAAGTATAAATCTGAACTACTTGGCCAGCAGAAACAATCTTTGTTGAGCCTTGCTTTATCCTTAACTGGTACATCGCCCACACATTAATGGGTAAGGTTTTAGTTTCTTCTTTGCTTCTGTAGCTGGGCTAGTTGTCTGTAGCCTTCTCCCACTCAAGCTTCATTCATGCAGTGTCATCTCTGCTTGTGGTCAAAGTGGAGCAGTTAACACGGTCCTATTGACTGTGAAAACATGAGAATGGGGGCAGTACTAGTTTATTCCTTCATACTGTTGGAGTCTTTCACCTTAGCTTCCCCTGCTTATTGAAAACCTGCATGTGGTCCACGAGGTCGCTTGCAATGTAATGATCCACCCTACCCATTTCTTATGATAGTTCATAGCTGTACAAACTCATGGATTTATAATGCTCAAACAAGGGGTGAAAGGTTTTTTATGGCACAAATTTTTATGAAATCAAGTTATATATTAAGGTCTCCTTCCAATAATGTTTTTTTTGGGGGGGTTTGGGAAAAAGGCAACCTTTTGTTTTTACATTTCAAATATTTTAAAGGTGTATGATTGCTTTTTCATAACTAGACTGAAATTTAAAAATGTTTACTTGTACGGTCTTAGTACAGCTAATAGTTCTTGTCTTTTCAAATAGTGTTTTCTTTACAAAGAATCAGTTCACAAATCTGAATGAGTTCAGTTTGACTTAAATTGCAGTCTTTACACAGGTATATTATATTATATGTACCTGGTGTAAACAAGGTACAGCCATATGCCAGCAGCCATATCACCCTGTAGCCCAAGACCGGTTGCCCACTGAAGCCCACTGCCCACTGAAGACTGAGCCTGGTTAGTACCTGGATGGGAGACTCCTGGGAAATCCAGGTTGCTGCTGGTAGAGGTGTTAGTGAGGCCAGCAGGGGGCGCTCACCCTGTGGTCTGTGTGGGTCCTAACGCCCCAGTATAGTGATGAGATGTTAAACCGAGGTCCTGACTCTCTGTGGTCATTAACAATCTCAGGATGTCCTTTGAAAAAGAGTAGGGGTGTAACCCTGGCATCCTGGCCAAAATATGCCCAGTGGCCTCTGTCCATCATGGCCTCCTAATCATCCCCATATACTGATTGGCTTCATCACTGTCTCCTCTCCACCAGTAAGCTGGTGTGTGGTTAGCGTTCTGGCGCAATATGGCTGCCGTCGATGGATGCTGCACATTGTTGGGGGTTGAGGAGATTCCCCCTTGTAAAGCGCTTTGATGTCTCAGAAAAAGCGCTATATAAATGTAACAAATTATTATTAATTATTAAGGTCTTGGCAAACTTTGTGGTTGCCAGTCATTTTGAATTTAATTCTTTGTTCTTTGACATGAGAAGGTCCTTATTTTTCTGCGCCATATAATTATCGGTGACAATGAAGCGTAGATGTGGGATCATTAGCCATCTTCAGAGGAGTATTACAGAAAAATCTAGTTCAGGAAAAACGTATCAGTCTCTGTGTCTAGTTAATGAAATGTAAGATTTAAAGTAGCACTGATTGCCTAATTATTGCAGACAGAGGTTTTCTAATATGTCATCACACAGTGATATGCGAAATATTAATTGCTATGGTTTTTCGGCCCACTTGGGTAAAGATATTTGCTCTGTGTGTGATACACAATACGTTGCAGGCGTCTTTGTGTGCTGAAACGGAATGGGTTTTAATTAGGATGTGCTCACTTAGCTGAGCAGCTTTGCATTCACAGCACAAGCTTTCCCCCTTGCCAATTACGGGCCCTCAAAGTTATTCCAAGAGCGTCGCTTTGATGTGCTTGTGTCAGGCGGGACGAACTCCTTGTCTTCATCCGGAAAACCTTCCGTATCGTTCCTCAAGGTCAATCAGTTCTTTTATGTTGGATTAAATCTCCAGGAAATGAACACAAAGGAAGTGAGATGTGAATTTGGCATTTGCTGTTTGGTTTTCCTCCTCCCATCAGCGATTCAAAAGATTAAAGGTTTTGTAGTATGAGGCTTGATCAATGCTTAAATCATTCAGACTGATTGCTTTGACCAGACGTGCTTGATGCGTGAATTTGGATTCTTAAATATAGTCGGGCCTTTCATGAATTTCTGAAGCCCAATTTCCCCTTTTAAAAAGAACAATCTCCAAATTTTATACAGCTGACTGATCTTTTGATCCAGCCAGTTCAGTTATGAAATCTTTTTCATCCTTTTTGTTTTTCTTTTATAGAGTTCGGGTCAGTAGTGGAGCCATTGATGCGCAAGAATGCACTTTTGACATTCTCATTGGTTGTATTCTGAGCTTCAGACCATCTCATGCTTTTACTTGCATGAATTTTGTAACACTTTACAAAGGTCCAATTAAGTTAACGTTAATGCTTTAACTAACATTACAAATGAGCAATACATTTGTTATATATGCTAGCTCATGTCCATTTAAATAATATAAACGGATACAACTTTTGATTTCAATAATGTATTTGTAAATTTTGTAATTGACATTTAACTAAGATTAATAATGCTTCATAAGTATTTTTCAATGTTGGTTTATGGTAGTGTTGTCAAAAGTACCGACTTCGGTATCAAGTCGGTACTGAAATTTAGAAAATGTGACGCGTTGAACGGAGTCGGTACTTTTGACAACACTTGTTCATGGTAACTACCGTAATGTATTTAACTAATGTTAACAAATGAAACCTTAATACATTTTTCATTAATCATATTTAATACATAACTCTATAGTAAGTACATGTAATTAATTAATTACTCTGCACTTATTTGAGTAAGTACAATATACCCACGTCTCATTTTCACTAACATTGTAAATCACAAGAAAGTCCAAAGAATTCAATCTGATGGATTACATCTCAAGTAAATATGATGTATTGTGCTTTGTAAAGGTCAGAATTTATTTAAATTCATAAATAATTATTTACAGATGTCACACTCTTAAATTAAATTGAAGTGGCTAGAGTTAGCTTTGCAGTGACACTAAAATAGTAATGCAATATCCAACTTTACATGTGGTTCAAATTTCAAAATATTTATATTTTTAATAGTGATCTTTTGATCACCATTGACATTAAAACAATTACTGGCTTATCGTATTGGCTTGAATTGTAACATTAGTGCAAAAAAGACCCACTTTTGAAACGTGGAAGATAATTTACAGTCAGTTTTTAACTATTTTTTTAAAGGACATTTTTGAATGTTAGTCCTCATCTTTCACAGTGTTGAGGATTCTGCAAAGCGCCAGCACTCCCTGACATATTTAATGCATACTGAGACAGCGCATCTCATTTTATAAACCATAACTCTTTTCCATATATTATTCAGCCATCAGACCTCTTTTTGCTGAGTTGCTCTGCCTGAAACAATCTTGCTTAGACAGACCCATTTTTAATGGAGCAGGTAAAAAGAGCAAACTTAGCTGAAGCCCCATCACTCCTCCATCAAAATCCAAACCTGGCTCTAACTTGCGTTCTTCACTTTTTTTAACGGAAGGATCCATGAATTCACGAAGCACCTGTATTGTAAGATGACACCTGGACTTTGATGACTGTTTTACACTGGCTGTAATATGAAGAATGCTGAAGTGCTGTACAAATGTAGTGTACTTTCTCCATTGGGTGCTGACATGTTTTTGTTACCATTTTATTGTTGATGGTACAGTCCTTTTTCTGTTTTGAGCTGTGAGTTTTGTATCTCATCTGTGGTTTTCTTGTGTAAATGCTTGTACGGGCCATGACAAGCTTGTGGTGCGATTGAACCAGAATCTGATGTTAATGAGTTAGAGATGTGTGTGTTTGTTTGGGATATACTGATTGAGGTCAGATACATTGGCCCCATGGCCACCTTCAGAGCACATTAAGCATAAAACACACTTTTAAATTCTTTGGAGGGTGGAAGACTGCCTTATTATATCACAGTAATTGGCTTTTTGAAGAGAAAAAAGGTTAGTGAAGGAATAAAAAACCCAAGGAACATCCACAGACTGCGTTTTTATTTCTGAGGCTACTGTACATCTATTTTTGTCAACTAGAAAACAGGGATGTGCAAAGCTGCATTTTAAAAATCCAATCGTTTCTGGTTTTGTCTGAACGTCTCTTTGATTAATAAGGAGCCATGTGTAATAGTGTTAACCTAAAGTGTTAACCTGATCCAACATGTTGCTAGCATTCAACAACACTAGATGCTACACAATTAAATGTAGAAAAAAATCTTCACCCAGATTGAGTTACTAAATCAGTATTCAATTGTACAAATTATTTGTTTGTACTTTAGAACAAAAAATATTGTGAAACATTGATTTGTGAATTTCTAAATTGAATGGTTTTAGATATGTCACTAATCACCGTTTGGATCATGGTTGGGTTTTCTAAGGTTAATAGTTTTAATGCTAACTGGCACTACTAATAATTTACTTTTGGTGTCATTCATCCCTCTATCTATTTTGTATGCATTATTATTCTTTTTATGCAGGACTCCTCCATGTATGTTTCTTTATCATTCTTTTTTTTTTGATTGACTTCAACATTTTGATAAAATATAGGATATCTCAATCTTTTGAAATGACAGACTTCTCTATTTAATCATGTAGTCCGCTTAAACCACACCTCTTTCTCTCAATCGATTACAAGCTTGCATTCAGATCTGCCTCCATCCACAGAACTGCCAATACATCACAACTGTAAATGTTCTTTCAATGCAATTTGCAGAATTTTACTAAAATCCTTTGTAGATTGTTTAAATTAAATTGTTTAAAATTATTAGCTTCTGGTCACACAAGTTGGCCTGGATGTGACACATTTGAGTTGTGCTTTATCCTGCATTTGTGTTTGTTTATATGGTGGAACATTAAGGATGAGTTATTATTAGGATTGCTTAACAATCTTTTCTCAAAGATTGTCATCTTCCATCTTTGCAACTTTTCTTTTTCATCAGTAGCAGGCTCCTAGATTCCATACTACTTGTACTTTCCTTGCTTGCACCCTGATTAAATTGATGAAGGTGATACAGGCGTAATGTCAGCCATCAAATTTAATGACAAGCTTCCCAGCCTGACGACTCTGTATAAATGATTACAATCAATTTTCACATGCAGGTTCGTAGAGAATGCATATAGCAGTCTAAAATGTCCGACTTTTGGCCTCTGAGATGCACAAGATGATGGGGAAGAGTAATCCGAAACCAACACTTGAGTCCCCTCAGTCTCATTATGTCACGGTGAGACATTTCAGATTTAATACTCTTGCTCTGTTGTTCTCTTTCTTTTTTTGGTCCCATAATTCCTTATACCAGTTCTTAACGGCCACTTACATGGAGAGCGATTTGCAGAGACGATGTGGCCGGAAGTCAATTGTTTTAAATAATAGTTGGAGGTTTGAAGCTGGAGACAGTGAAGGTTACGCAATTTGTTGCTGCCTTTGGATAATTCAGTCAAGTAAAAATGCCTTGTCAACCTCCCACAATATCGCCATCAGCGTGAACGTTCCTTTATGCTACAAGGTTGAGCTCTTTCAGTCTGTACAGGCAATTATTTGATTCATCACTTGATTTCTAAACTCTGGTTATTCTATCTTTAGTTGTATTTGCCCAGCAACAAGTTATTAATACGACCTTGCCTTTACTGCAGGCTTTAATGAACCAGTCCTGATACTTTTAATTGCTTAAATCTTTTGTACTTTCTCCAAGTACCTTAGCGCTTCTTCTCAACTCTGAAGTTTCTTGTTGACAGAACAGCTAAAGTCCAAAGTTTAAACAACCTTTATGCCTAGCATTTCCAGACTAGCTTTAAGCAGCAATTTATGCCGTGGCCTCTGCAGTGGCTGTTAATAAATGTTAGGTTGCTGCACGGCATTGAATGGGACCTTTTCAAAGCTCTGCATGTATGTCCACGCAGTGTGAAATTGAGTTTTATGAAGTGCGGAGTTCAAGAGTTGGCGGGAACGTTGAGCGGAACGTGTGTCACTGAGGTTAAACTGCAGATGAAAGAATTCCAGTTCACTGCTTGCATAAAGACATCTCAATGTATCCAGCTGATAATACAGTCACAAAATCTGATTCTCCTGCACATTGTCTGCTGAGATTACCCCACCTTAAAGCGACACGGCTCAAGTGTCGCCCTGGGTCATTTCCAGGTGACTTCCCATGTGATTCTGTATCCTGGCGCAGGGAATGCAGTCACGAAAATAATAGGGTGTTTCTTCCAATTTTATGTCACAATGGTTGATTTTTACTCAAAGTAATCATATATATCTAAAAAAAAAATTATATGAAGGTTACATTAGTCTTAAGATTTTCTACAAACCTTAATTTATTTTTGCTTCGTTTCAATGGCTTTGTTTCATCCTTGTTCCACATCAGACTTTGTCCCACTTCATATTATTATAATGGATTTTTATGTATTAATGCATGTTTAAAATTGAGTCACTAAACAAATTTATAAAAAAAAATCAGGTTTTTAAATGCATGTCCCACAGTTTGCTGCATTTCTGTAAGAGGTTAGTTTACCAAGGAGACAACAGTGCCATTGAAATGAGACTTGTGTACACTACCTTTTAAAAGCAATGCTGCATAAATGTTTGACAGTAAAGACATTTATAATGTTACAAAATATTTCAAATAAATGCTATTCTTTTGAACTTTCTATTCATCAAAGAATCCTGCATATTTTTTTTCTCCCATTTTTTTGAACAAAAGTATTAAGCTGCACTATTGTTCTCAACATTGATAATAATAAGAAATGTGACACTGAAGAAGTAAGACTGCTGAAAATCCACAGGAATGAATTACATTTTTAAATACATTAAAATAGAAACCTGTTATTTTACATTGTAATGTCATTTTACTGTGTTTTATCAAATACATGCACTGAGCATTGGTGCTCAGAGCATTATGCATTGCCTTGGTGAGCATAAGATGCTTCTTTTGAAACTTTACAAAAATATTATTAATTATTTAGGATGCATAAAATGCTAGTATGTAAAAGTGTTGGTCATTTTATTCCAAAAGTGAGTCATTTTGTCATTTCCACCACATAATTCCATTAAACAAAAATACATAATTAAACGATGTTTAGTTTGCATCTTCTGCAATGTATTTGTTCACTTTCTGGCACCTTTTTAATGGACAAACTGGATCAAACTAGTAAGAATGTGAAAAGTGTGTTTTTAAGAGTTAATTTACTAAAAGTGTTCAGGGCCAAAAGTGCCCATAGTTGAAGAAACAACCATTAATGGTAGTGATGCACCGAAATGGAAATTCTGGGCCGAAACCGATACCGAAAATGTAGGATGCACTTGGCCGAAAACCGAAACCGATACCGAAAATGGCTTCTTTTAAAAACTTTAATATATATTTATTTATATTGCTTAATTTTTAATGGATCTCAAATGAAAAATCACAAACCAATAGAATAATCATCAAACTTGTATTACCACTAACAGTTACATAATAAAACCTAAAATATTTTATATATTATATATATTTTATATTGCATGCGCTTCATGAGGCACACGCGCGCGGTCTCTTAAGTCTCAAAACTCGCGCACAGGATACGAGGCCAAAAAACAGTATCCGCGCGCAGAATGCCATCCACGCGTGGGCGCGTTTCTGCACCGCGAGCGCGCAGAATGCCATCCGCGCGTTTCTGCACCGCGAGCGCGCAGAATGCCAGCGCTCTGAAAGTATCCGCGCGCGCGTTTCAAGTTGTCAAGTTGACTTTGGAGGCGGGGACAGTGGCATTACTAAGCAATTTGTTGGTGCCCTCTCAGCTCATGCGCGTGGTGGGAGCGGTGGCGCTGGTTGTCCTCATCTGAAACTTTAAAATACTTCCATACCGCTGACATGCTCAATCTTTGCAGACGCGTGCAAACAGCTCGACCGTGAGTGAAACCAAAGCGCTTGCGCGCGGATGGGAGGGGCGCGGTTGACATTCATTTTCGGTTGACATTTTCGGCTGGCTTTTTTATTTCGGTCCGAAACCGATAATGCCATTTTCGGCCGAAATTTTCGGCGACCGAAATTTCGGTGCACCCCTAATTAATGGAATAAAAATTCAACTCAGTGGAACTTCTTTAATGCAAGTCAGTTCACTCTATGGGCATCTTCATAACAGCATCCCAGGGCAGCTATTCATGTAGGTAATAGGCATTAAAGTGCAGAGTCTATCTGTTCGAATGGGGAAAGAAATCTCCAGAAGATTGGTTTTCAATAATGCATTTCAAATCCGCAGTAAAATCTGACAACAAGGGTATATGTTTTTGCTGGGGTGTTCATGTAGTTTCTTTGCAGAAAGGACATTGCGGTGCTCGGTGAATGCCAAGGATCCGTTTCAGATATCAGATCGTGATGGAGAGTTTGACCATGCCAGTAAAGGTTCCTGAATCTTTAGCCTCCCTAGAGAGGGAGAAAAGGTCGCAGAGGCGCGGGGATGGGAGCTAGCAGGTTGTGGTGTCAGTTAGCAGCCACGGTCAGTGATGGACTGTTTGTGTACTTTAAAGGGGTCTTTAAATACACATGATTCACAGTTCTGCCGATCCTCCTACTCAAGCACCAGGTTGCCAGATTCTCTTGCAAACGCAGAGCGTCTCTTGCCAGTGAGGCGGCTGTATTACAAAATAGTGAGGACATTAATCTGATGGCAGGCCATGTGCTGACACTTGCCATGCATGCAGAATCTGATTAAATAAATCAGAAGCAATGCTTTTCCATCCCAATGGACACAATTTACTTGCATTAACAATAGCAGCAATCAGGAATTCACTGGAGCCGTAAACTTTCAATAAGAGAGCCGTATTCGATGGATCCTAGCCAGAGCTGCTGCTATATTTTACGTGAATGAAAGTGAGCCATGTCAGTTCCAATCGGTTGTGCTATTGTGAGGTCCTATGTAGGGTTGTGCAAGACTAGTTGACATTGGAAAAACTTGTCGTTTACTTTTTTTAATGTTTAGAATTATATTTTTTACATGTAAGATTAACATGATGACAGTAATTTGAATGTAGCTAATTCAAAAATATTATTTTGAAAAGAGTATCTGGAGCATAAAACAATAATTTCATTCATCTGATTATTCAAGTTCAAAGTGCTTTGTCATTCCAACCATACAACAATAGTGCACAGCAGAACGAAATTGCGTTTCTCAACTCAAATGTGCAAAGCAAGGAATAAGAAAACAAAATAAGGGTACTACAAGCAGGGCTACAACAGGTGGACATAATATACACTATAGATGGACAAAATAACAAATCAAGTTATTCGAATCAAAACTAAATCTATTCTGAAAATATAAAAATGATATAAATGCTATACACAGTGGGTTATAATGCATAGTAGTATATTGCACATAGGTATAGTAGCATATATCGACAGTCCAACAGCCATCATATCTGTGTATTGGTAATGTGATTTAAGTATTCTAATGGCCTGTGGGAAGAAGCTATTACTAAGTCTGGCAGTCATGCATTGCATGCTACGATGTTGTTTGCCAGAAGGCAGAAAAGTAAACAGACCATGGGCGGGGTGTGTGGAGTCTCTGATTATTTTGGTGACTGTTAACAGTGGGCTCAAGACATAGCCTTGGGGAACCCCGATGTTCAGGAGGATGTTTCAGAGGTTTTGTTCCCAACTCATACTTTCTGGGGTCTATCAGTGAGGAAATCCAATATCCAGTTGCACAGTGAAGTGTTGATGCCTAGTCGGGCCTTTTTCCTCACCAAGTGCTGGGGATGACGGTTTAAGGCGGAGCTGAAATCAATGAAGAGCATCCGCGCACAACTGTTGTTCTCCAAATGGGCCAGGCTCAGATGAAGTGCTGCTGCTATGGCGTCATCGGTGGAGCGATTGGGGTGGTATGCAAACTAGAATGTGTTAAGTGCTGCCTTAAGTCTGGATGTGATGTGACCTCTGACCAGCCTTTCAAAGCACTTTATCATAATGGGAGTGAGCAGTGAGGGCTATCAGGTGGTAGTCATTGAGTGTTGAAGATGGTGACTTCTTTGGTAGTGGTAAGATGGTAGTGGCCTTGAAGCATGGGGTACGATGGCTTGACTTGGGGCAACTGTCAGTTGGTCTGCACGTTATGTTATGGTATGTTGTCTGGACCTACTGCTTTCCGTGGGTTGACCCTACGTAGGGTCCTTTGGACGTCAGCTGGGTCAAGAAAGACAGAACACTGCATCACCTGGGCTGGAGGGGGGTTTCATTGCTGTTATGATGTTTTCCTTTTCCTCAACCCTGCTCAGTAGGTCTTAAGTTTATTAAGTCAAGTCAATGTTGTCATCACAGGGTAGTTGAGAGGGTCTGGGATCTGTGATGGACTTGATACCCTGCCATAAGCGCCTAGAATCTTTTATGTCAGAGAAGTAACTCTGGATGTTCTGTCCATAAGCACACTTTGCTTATTCTATTCTATTGGCTATTCAGGTCTATTCTGTAAATTATTCTGTTTTCCTTTCAGCAGGGCTCATCCTGCATAAATAAATGAACTCATGCATTTTGGTGAACTGGGCTTTTTCTGGGCTAAAAATGGGGCATTTCATTTACTTTAAACACAAAGCATGATTGACACAGGGCTGTGCCTTGATTTTTATTGTGGATAAGGGGAGTTTTAAAAGGCTATATTCATCTTGTGTTAGTAATGAAAAGGTTCAGAATGACTACTCTGGAGTTTTGAGAGATGGCAGGACACAGTTTGCTGAACTTGGGGTGATAAAGGCATTAGAGAGGATTACACAGTTTAATTACCATGTTCGTAGTGCTTTTGTTTGAGCTTTTTCTTTATCTATTGTGCATCAAATTAATGGTTCTAAGTTAATAAAGACTATCAGGAAATGTATTCATTTGAGCATTTCTACATTTTGAAATGTTTATAAAAAAAATAAAAATAAAGTGCCTAATGTTAACTTGTGTTTTTATATACTTGTGTGTTTCTACATCTTTTGCCTTAAACTCCTATTACTGCTCATTAATAGTTGGTAAGGTAGTTAAGTTTATGTAATGGGTAGGATTAAGGGATGTAATATGGTCATGCAGAATAAGGCATTAATATGTATAATCAATAATTAAACTTGTGAGATAATACAACTTGTAAGAATTGGACTCTAAACTGAAGTGTTAGCTATTATATAATAATATAATATGATATAATATATACATAATATGCGTTATATACCTGTATACATAATTGTGTATTTTTTATCTGTTATTAAAAATAACAATTGTATACATAAATATATACCTAACACTTAGATGAAAATATGTTGGGTTTTTTTCTTGTGGGACCTGTGAAAATATTGGCATGGTATGTGCAAATCTGAACTACCTTTTGTAGTGTCTTTAATTTGTTTTAAATTGTTAATTTTCTAATATACACTCTGTATCATTGTTGGGTATTTATTCATTTTGCTGCAGAAAAACTAGCCTAAAGGACAAAGCAGAAAAAAATCCTTGTTCAAGTATGCATGACTGATTGAACAGGTGTATTCCTGTATGTGTGCACTGAAACACTGTGAGCAACAAATCTTGTCCTTGAAAACACGTGTCCTTCAAGATTAAACGATTGAAAAGAATAACCAAAAAATATTTTCCCCATCTAATTAAATAGTCTATATTTTAGTTAGTTAACCGTCTCAGTGCTTCCTAGTGGATGCTCTTGTTTTAGTCTGTGGTTTGGTTTGGCACTGGTGATTGTTGGCTGTTTATATGGAAAGATTTGTCATTTCGGCAGTGTCTTAACACAGTGTTCTGAACACTGTCAACATGCACCTCGTCTCACCATGAAACGCATTGTGACATGCCAGTGTTGATAAAATGCTGCCTTTTCACATTAGAAGTGACACCACGACCTCTTGTGTTCTTCTTTGTTTACAGGTTCAACTACAGATCAACTCATCATCTCACCACTAACGGTTTTTATGAGTTTCTCAACTGGTTTGACGAGAGGGCCTGGTACCCATTGGGCAGAATAGTGGGAGGGACGGTAAGTTTTTTTATTTATTTATATATATATATATATATATATATATATATATCATCTGTATATGTATGTTAAAATTATTAATTATTAAAAATTATTAAAATTAACATACACCAGTAATAAATGGTGTTGAAGTATTGTTCAGTTCATTGTTAGTTTCTGTTAATTAATGTAGTTAAGTAGAGCTGCACAATCAATTGTTAAAAGATCGCAACCTTGAATCAAATACCCACTCAATCTCATTCCTAAATGACAACGATTTGCCTGTCTATTAAACCTCTGACAAAATCACACAGAATATTCAAATCTATGTTCGCGCCCCGTTGACCCATAAGAGCAGTTTGACAAACGGTCTTTTCAACCAGTGTAGGCCTATCGTTATTTCTGTTACAAATGTTCATATTATCACAGAAGAACTGGGATAAAAGTTTATAGTTTGGATATAAACACTGATGTCTACTAGAGATGCGCCGATTGATCGGCTGGTGACGGGAATTGGCCGATTTTCCCGTGATCAGTCATGACCGGCGATTGGCCGGTCAGTCTGACATGTGCCGATTTTATGCCGGTCAAATGCACTCGGGTGCCGCATTATTAACCTTTTGAGCCATATATGGGATTTTTATTTCTGTGCCCCTGAGAGTACGGTGCCACATATGGGATTTAGAATGTTCAGTGACGTCGCGTAACTGCCAGATTCAAACTGCTTTTGCGGACGCGTTCAGCGCTGTCATATATCACAACTATGCAGTGTTTTCAACCGCATAATGTTTATTTTAGGTTTTAGACATTTAAATACACATAATCACGAGTAAAACAATACATTTGGAGTTTGTAAAATACACACTGATGTCTGTGGAGGCAGCAATAACAATCTATTCAAATATTATTTGCCGACGTGTGTTGTTCATATCAGACAAACATAGTGGAAGTAACTATAAAGTGTACTATATTCTTCTCACAGTTCACCGGCCACTTACTTGCATGTATTTCGGGAGAAACTGGTCAATTCACGTGCTGTAAATCCGACTGACAGGACATGGCGGCGCCCATCTCACGTTATAGATCAAGATTATAAAAGTTTTTAAACGACCAAACACACTCACTTACAAGTATTTGAGAATCAGAATATCAGATAGTTGATGACCTGGTAAGCAAGTTTGTGATTATTTTTAATAAAAAGGGAAATAAAAGCGACACATCTGTCATAGTGTTATTGTGGCTGCGGTGTATCGTGTGACCATGCGTCGCCATGGAAACATTAAAGCATTAAAGGAAACGTTCTAAAATAACCGTCGCCTTGAAAAAACTCACTTAGAACTCACTGTTAGAATATTTTAAACTTACGCGTGCAAGGGGTTAAAGAAAAGATAGAAAATAAATATTTGTGTGTCCTGTAAAATGTTTAGAAAAAATGAAATCGGTATCGGCAGGTCAAAGTCAATGAGAAATCGGAATCGGCCTAGAAAATTGTAATCGGTGCATCTCTAATGTCTACGGAAGCTATCAAGATAGAGTAGATCACCTTTTTAACGTAACATGCCACTTCAAATACTGATTATATCGATCGCAAGTGACTGTGATTTTTTTTTTTTTTATGTCATTGAATCATTCATTCAAACCAATTTTTGAAAAATTCATTCAGATTCATGAAACATTTAAAATAGACCGCAGCAATTAACATTTTGTTAGAACCTCTAGTAAAACATGTTATTTAGTTGTCTGTTCAGAATCATGGAAGAACTGTGATCTCTATTTGAAACCAAAAAAAATAGTGATTCTCAATTTATCCAGAATCGTGCAGCTCTATAGTTAAGTATTGATAATAAATGGAACCTAATTGTAAAAGTGTTTTACTTTCCTTTCCTTTTTCTTATGAGCCACGTTTGAAGCCATTGTAAAATGTACTCGGATCTGAGTGGGAGTTTCTTCTCTATTTAAATCAATTATTATTTAACACAAATGATTCATCATTTAAGCCTTATTTTAAGATCGATGCATGTGAAACAACAGGACTTTTAATCTATGCGTCAAAATAACAAGTGATTTTTGCCATTCACACCCCCCAAAAAAATCTATTATGTCTTTCACTTCATGATCCAGAAATATTACTACACTATTTTTAGTTGAATGCTTGATGTCCACATTGTTGTTGCTGCATTCTTATGGCGAATGTTTGCATTCTATACAGTTGCTTGTGAGTCAAGTTCTGTTTTGTTTGCATTTCGACTGGTTCTTGTTAACCCCATAACCTCTATATGATAAAAATGCAGTTAAATGCATGCCAAATGTTGTTTGTGTGCAAGCTCCTATGGATAGACAGCCTCCGGATGATTTCTTCTTGAAAACCGCATCTTTCGTCCCCAAATATGGCCACCCCCTTTAACACTCCCTGTCACTGAGAAGCGCAGTGCTGCTGAACCTAATGAGCTGGCTGGAGAAAGTTTGGCTAACGTTTGACATCTGACAGCTCTGGTGTTAGAGCTGTAGGGGGGCTACAGGAGGCAGGGAACAGCATCTGTTGTTGTGTACAGTTCAAGCAGTCGTTATACGGCCTTCAGAGCAGGTTGGTCTGTTCCCAGCACAGCCTGCAGACTCGCTTGCGAGATGAAAAAAGAGAGGGTGGGATTGTGGAGGTAAAGGACCGGGTATTTCCTTTCTCGCTGCGGGTTGGCTGCTAAATTCAGCTTCAAAAGGGAAAATTGTCATATACTCACCCTCATGTTGTTCCAAACCTGTATGACTTTCGATGGAACACAAAATGATATTTTGAAATATTGTTTTCATTCATATAATGAAAAAAAATGGGGTACAAAACAACATTGGAGGAGACCATGGACTTTAATTGTATGGACTCCCTAGACATTGTTTTAAAATAATTTTTGGGAGAACTATCTCTTTAAGATGATTGATTACAAGGCTCCTAAGGGTGTGCTTGGGCTAAGCTTTTCATTATCTCTGTCTTAGAGCCAATCAAATATTTAGTAATGTTTACAGGCTTTTTTACAGATCTTGATTTCATTGATGAATTGCTGCAGGCAAGCTTTTTTTAAATCAATTTCGCATTTGATTGCAACTCTCATATCTTGTTTTTTTGCAGGTGTATCCTGGTCTGATGGTGACTGCGGGCTTGATCCACTACATACTGAATCTGCTTCATCTGACTGTGCACATACGTGACGTTTGCGTGTTCCTGGCCCCCGTCTTCAGTGGCCTGACTGCCATCTCCACCTTCCTGTTGACGCGGGAGCTGTGGAACCAGGGTGCCGGGCTGCTGGCAGCGTGTTTCATCGCCATTGTACCCGGCTACATTTCACGCTCTGTGGCCGGCTCATTTGACAACGAGGGCATTGCCATTTTTGCCTTGCAGTTTACCTACTACTTATGGGTTAGTTGGATTAAAATATAACAATTTGTGTGTGTTTCTCTTTATTTATGTTTGTTTTCTTCAAAACTATCAAGTTTTAATGATGTGAAATGACTGATAATCATAAAAGTTGAAAATCGTGATCTGTTCTCACAATTGGTCTGAATCATTTGTTCATGAATCTGAATGTTAAAGTTCTCTGGTTGAAATCTTTTGACAGTTACATCTCAAGTTAACAGCTCACTGGAAGAGAAGATTATCAATGAATAACTTTAAATTTTTGCCTGTTCATACAAAGTTGTCATATGACTTGAAGGACTCGGAATATAGAGCATGAATCTCAAGGACTACTTTTATAATGTGTTTATAATGTTTTAAGGTGCCCATTGAGAACTGTTCTAAAATGAAAATATCCATTTCAGAAACTCTAGCGCTGTCCCACAACAGTCAAAATGATGAATTAACCTTGACAGACATTCATCACTTTTTTTTAGCTGAACGACGAGACAGCTGGAACGGATGCAGTGGCAGCATACTTTGTCTCCTTTGGCGCTTTTTTTTTTTTTTTTTTTGGCACCATCCCTTCTCTCTGGAGCTTGTTGTCAGCTGAGACTGCAAGGACTTTGCTGTCAAGCTTGACTTAAAAATTGTATTTCCTTGGTCTTTCTTATCTCTGAGTGTTCCACATCTTGGCTTTGTTTGAGGTGATGATATCAGACCCTTTGTTTGGGATTAGCAGAATTAACTTGAGTGTGTCCTTTCCACACAGGTGAAATCGGTGAAAACTGGCTCGGTTTTTTGGGCCATCGGCTGCTGCCTCTCTTACTTCTACATGGTGAGTTTTCATTGGACTTTTACCTTCAGTTGATGTACTGCATTTTGTTTCTGTTAATAATACTTGGTAATACCAAAGTAAAATACAACTTTTCCTGCTAATGCGTATAGGAAATTACACTACCGTTCAAAAATTAGGTGTCTAAGATTTTTTTTTCTCTTATGCTCATTTGTTGAAAAATACAGTAAAAACTCTAATACTGTGAAATATTATTACAATTTAAATAACTGTTTTTATTGTAATGTTTTAATGTAATTTATTCCTGTTATGCAAAGCTGAATTTTCAGCAGCCATTTTCCCAGTCTTCTGCGTAACATGATCCTTCAGAAATCATTCTAATATGCTGATTTGATGCTCAACATTTTTTATTATAATAAACATTCATTATTATTCTTATTAATGTTGAAAACAGTTGTGCTGCTTAATATTTGTTTCAGGATTCTTTGAGAACAGGATAAATAAAAGTATTAAGTTCTTTAAAAAAAAGTCTTACTGACAACAATCCAATGAATGGTAGTTTATAGTGTGACAATTGTAGTCCAATTTAGTGATAAAATGACAATTCTTTTTGCTGAATCAGAACGACTCAAATGAGTCACACTTTACACCGTTTGAGTGAATAAGTTGGCGCACTTGGGAATTAACATTTGATTCACTCATTGAACTGCAAGTCAATCAGTTGAACCATAATCTTTGTTTTATGTAAGGTTCATGAAATGTTAAACTGCAATTGCTGTAATATGTTAAAGAACCGTAATCGTTAACTGGAATCGTAATCTGAAACTGAATCATTAAATTCTTATGATTCCCATCTGTAGTGTTGGGTGTGCTGGGTCTGGTCGCACATCTCCCTTGCTCTTTTTTTCAACCCATTAATGTGATGTGTAAAATAAATGAATAAGCAAACACCACCATCCATCATGGCCATGGGGCCATGCGCCAGTCGGTTATGAATATCAGCCATTTCTGAAACTTGAGATTCTTCCCCTGGAGGAAGGCAGCGCTCATTAATAATGGAAGCCTACAGCCCTGCCCAGCCCCCAATAATCTCTGGCTTTCCAAATGTGTTTATAAACATAAATGACACCAGTGCAATCTGAGCCATCTGCTCCATCAAGACCTTGGGGTCCAGCACAGTCCGACACGACCTAGAGGCGCTACCGGGGGCATGAGTTGAGAAAGCCTCTCTTGAGCGGGACGTTCTAAGTGACCTAGAAATGTGCAGAGGTTTCAAAAGCTAAGTGTGCTAATGGAGTTTTCTTGTAAATGTGATGTGAAATAGGGGTGAAAGGCAGCAGGGACCTTGACGATATGATATAACTTGGTCACGATACATTACGTTTCTTTACCTTTAGTGTAGTTTTTCTTTTTGAAAACTATACCACTTTGAAAACTATGTATATTGAAATCTTTTACTTGCTTGTTTCTCTTTCATTTGCATTACACCGCGACTACATCAGATGTGAGCGGCACGACGTAACAAAAGACAATAGAAACCATTGTAATCAGTGATTCTGTCTACTCTGGTTGCGGCGCGAAACGATAAATCCCATGGGTTCTATTTCTGACATACTCCAAGTGTTGTGCCACTACATGGATTTGCAATGGTCGCTTTGTTGTGCCAGTGTAGACGGCCTCAAGATGTCGCGATGTGCCTAGTGTAGACATGGTTAGACTTTGGTGCTTTCGACGAGTATTTTATAAACTTGAAATGATTTTAGATTTTGTCCGAAAAGACGAACACTGGTGTTCACATTCAGTTTTTGTCTTTTGTCAATTGTCTTTTTTAATAGTTTTGGATTTTATTATTTTAATTAATTTTAAATGTAATATTTTGTCTGTCATTCATTAATTTGAGTCAGTTTTTCCTCTGACTCTAAACTCTTAACACCGTGTCTACACCGGACGTGACAAGACAATAGAACCCATTCTAATCTGTGATGCTGTCTACACTGGATGCAGCGCAACACAACAAATCCCTGACAGTAAACTGCTGCACCAACCTACTTTTAGCGCTCGCACTACTTCTGACAAGAAGAACGAATGGATTTGCAACAATCACGGTCTCATCCAGCGTTGACAGCCTCAAGCTTTAGCTTTGCGACAACTGTTGTTAAGAAAGACAATGGAATATTTTTGTCAATGTCATTCATTCATTTTTCAGTCAGTCAGTTTTACTCAGAGTAAAGTATTTTGAAATGACAATAAATTGTAGTTTACCTTTTTTTTCTTTCTTATTCATGATGTGAATTAAACTTCATATACTTATGAAGATTAATATACATAACATAAACACCCAATACACCATAAACAATGTTTTTTGTTGTAATGTGACCCCATGAAATATAATTATTAGTATGTTGAAGTATTGGCTACTTATCTAAAAATGTAAAATGATTCTTAACGTGAAAACTGATACAATATTTGGACGTGTTTTGTATGGCAGGTGTCTGCATGGGGAGGATACGTCTTCATCATCAACCTGATCCCCCTCCATGTTTTCGTGCTGCTCCTTATGCAGCGCTTCAGCAGGAGGCTGTACATCGGTGAGTCACCTGTGTTGTGTGTATGTTTGTGTGAGCGTCTCTGGTTCCTGTATGAAGTACACACTTCATCGCCCACACAATCACGCTGCGTAGTGCTTGTTCTCCCATACAATAATGAAGCGTGAACCAGCTTTTTCCCACTTTCTTTTTGTTTTGGAAATGCAGACTCTTGCGCAGTCGTGGTCGCGAAGTGTTCGTCTATTTTCACATTGACAGCAGCATTTAAAGTTGACGTTGATGTTTAATGACACTTTTTTTCCGCCCACTTTACTTTTTCTTCTTTTTTTTCCACAACCAATCATAAGCAGCGCTGTTCGGTTGGATACATGGATTTTCATGTTGCATAAAAAACCTTTGGCTCCACATCCACAGTCTTGAATGACAAAACAACATGCTTGCTGTGAATTGGGACCTCAGCTAGCATGAATAAGCTTGCCACTTCTGCAGAGATACCAGTTCTTTTCCTTCAAGAGCAAAGAGTCAATTTTGGAGTCCTTTTTTGTCTTTAACAGATTATGCCATTTTTTAAGTGGATGAATAATTAAAGGTGCAATGTTTTTGTGAGGCTACTGAGCGAGCGCTTTGATAAAAGAATGAGGCCTTTTGCCATTGGGCTAATTTTGTTTAAATCTTTATTAGCCTCTCACACTCTGCGCAGCTGCCCTGTGTGAAATGTACTACTGATGGATGCTGGGTATTAGCTCAGTTTGTCTCCGCTCTGGAAAGTTCTTGCACTTGCCGCAGGTCCCACTACACATTTGCCATGGCCCGACTCCACATGAGTATCACTGCCACCTCTCCTAATAGATCATACTGATTAGATTAAGTAGCACTGCTCTCGGTTTATGGGGCCAGTGCTTGAACAAAGAACAGCAGTCATGTTCAGAGATGGATGGAGAATGTTGTAAAACCAGTGGGATCTGGTTATTGCATTTCTGTTTCACCTTGTTGTCTCCTCCTAGAGTGACGTTTTCTTTGCTAGCTAACAGTTTAAAGACTGTTAAATGTATATTTTGGCAACAAACATAGCTAGAACTATCTGGAAATCATGTCCGAACTGATTGGTTGGGTGATACTTGACTTTCAAGGGTTTCCAAAGTTGGTGTTCCAGGTTAATAACATCAAATCAAGATATTCAGAGTTTTGTTTGAGGCTCTCAGTAATAGGCAAACTAAATTATCGTTCAAAAGTTTGGGGTTGGTAAGATTTTTTATTTTTTTTTATGTTTTTGAAAAGTCTCTTATGCTCACCAAGGATGCATTTATTTGATAAATACAATAAAAACAGTAATATTATTAGAAATTAAAAGGACAAAAGACAATTTATGTATTTTAAAATGTTATTTATTCCTGTGAAACAATGATAGTTTTTGTTACTGTACTGTAACCGTTTATCAAATTAATACATCCTTGCTTAAGTAGGCCTATGCATTTATTTGAAAAAATATTAAAATACTGACCTGAATTTGAGCAGTAGTGTAGGTATTGACAAGTAGATCTGATATATATACTCCACTATTTTTTTGTGAGGTAGTCATTACTTCAAAATCTGAACCGTTTCTTCTGCTAATTTCTCACGCATTTACAGTACAATCATTTAGAGACCCAAGACTTTAAGATGATGCTATTGCACTGTTGTTTTACATCTTGGATAAACCTGCATCAAGTTATGGTTTTTGTTTTTACATGCTGTCTCTTCCTGTCTAATTTGGCCAGAATAAGTTGTGGTGATGACCAGATTTTAGTTCGATACTATGACTCTGTGAGAATTTAGCCACTTCCACACTGCAGGAAGTGATACACGTTTCAGAAACTTCAGAAGTATTCCAACATATCAGAATAGTTTTGAATGTGTATTGACGTTATCCAAAGAGATTTTGAGTTAGCAATGTTCCCCGCTCTTTCGATTTGCATGTCGCCTATCCAGGTCTCATCCTAACACAAAACCAACAAAGTATCTAAAAGAATGTCTTCCATCATAGTCGTTGGTGTTACTACTATTTTGTCATGCACCGAAACGACACGATCTAGATTACGTCACCAGAGGGTTCCCGTTATAGGTGCCAATGCAAGAGGGAAAAGTCTCTTCTGGTCTGTACTCTGTGGTTCCACTTCCAGGGAGTCCCTGTTGCGGAGAACCAGAACAAGATATTCAGAAAGCCCTGTTTAACTCCAGACCTTGAATATTTTGTCACTAGTTAAATCAACCCATTTTATCGAGTTTTTTCTTTTTCTTTCACAAAACAGCCTGTCAGCTGTCCACAAATGAGGAAGTGTTTGTGTGTTTGGAGGGCTTGGTGTGTATTGTCTCATTAGAGCATCCTATTTTGGAGTGTACATGTTCCAGTTTGGCCCTTAATTGATGCTTCTCAAAGGCTGACAGCTCATACAGTCACTTTGTCACACGCGGCTTCAGTTTCCTCTACTGCGCAGCTGTATCGCCATCTCATGTACCCACATTCATACCTGGACCTCTCTTCTGACAGGCTGTCAACACCTGTCTCTCAGGTAGGGGTCCACTTCACGGAGCTGTCAGTCAAGTATCGCACAGGTGACAGACTGTTGCGGTTGCCATTCTTCTAGGAATGTCTGCTCTCCATCACTGTTCTGCTCTCCAAAAAACACTGTTTTTTCACCGTTTGGTTTTTATCGTGCCGTATTTGTCACTTTGGATAATATGAAGGGACAGATTGGAAACACAATGATAGCTGGTTTAGAAATGGAGGAATGTATATATATATATATATTGTGCAGTAAATTATAATTTAGAGTTTAACAGACACAAAATCAACAAATAAGCTAAGTGAATCCTTTTCTTGGTAATGCAAGTAACCACATTTACAAGACTGCCCTGTGGTGGCGGCAAAACGTAAGCATGTATTTCACTTTCATTATTATGCGAGTTGTGAATAAAGCATTATAAACCCCAGAGTATTTCAGAATGTCAGCAGGAAACTTGTACTCGTATTTGAAGTTTCTACAACTGTGCCACTTGTCCTTTGGCTGCACGAGATGAGGGATTTCTTGGGTCAAAAAAAGTTGGAGTTTGCGATTTATCATCTTCACTACCGCGAAACACTCGCTGTGGCTGGGTGTGCTTAAGGGCCAATCCCAATTCTACCCCTTACCCCTTCACTTTCCCCTTCCCCTCTGTTTTGCGCGTGCACGTGAAGGGGTAGGGCTGTCTCGATTCTCTTTTGGTTGGAGGGGGAGGGCTAGGGGGAAGGGCCAGATAGCCCTTCAAACGAAGATTTTTCGGGACCACACTTCAAACGAAGGGGTATGAGAAGTGTCACTGCATACACCGGCTACAGAAGCAAAATGGCTGCCCAAGCAAAAAAGGAGACCCATAAATGTAAGAATTGTTGGCTTTAATAAGTATTTTAACAACAAATAAGGATTTGTTTTATGTTCCATTCAATCTTGTGTTCATATTTAGGGTCAGTTCCTTCAAAGAAACGTTTGTAAAAAAATCTCCTCTCCCCCGAACAAAGCACACAAGCTATTGGTGCATTCAAGTCATCTCGTAAAGATCGTATTTATGAGTTGAACGCACATGAATGCCACTCAATGTCGTATTTCAAACAGTTTCACACAGTAAATAAATAAATAGGTCAAAATAGGACAAACATAGGTCTGTACCTCCAACGTGTTAATACAACACCACAGAATACAAGTCCTGTGTACAAGTCTTGTGCATCTTGGAAGTTTGTGATAAATATCGGCGCATCTCCTGTGACGTAGACGACGACGTATAATGACGTGTAACGGTGTAGTAGTGGTGTCCCATTTCTTAGGGGAATATTTTCACCCCTACGCCTTGCCACTTTGTTTCAAGGGTCAAGGGGAAGGGGAAGGCGAAGGGTTAGGGGTAGACGAAGGGGAAAGGGGTAGAATTGGGATTGGGCCTAAATCTGCCGTATAAGAATGATTTTCTGTCACATATCACACATGCGCACTTCAATAAGCCGACATAATGCAGGGATATGTCAATCGGTTTATTCTTAAGCTGTTTATGACCTTAAGGCGATAAAGGAAAACTGTTTAACGTGTTTACATGACCACACGCGTAGTCTGCTTATATAGCATTATTGGGTTAAGAACATGTAAACACACTCGATGTAAATCCAGGACCATCAGGAATTCATTAAAAAGCTTCACGTCAGTTAGCAGTCATACTTTGCAAATTTTGGTGGTGCTTTAAAGAGACCCTTTTTTCCATTTATTTTCCTAGCAGACTCTTAGCAATTTGCAAATGGGGAAAAACACACAGGCAATTAATCATAAGGAACTAACAATATTAAGTGCCTCAATGCATGATTTGGAGTGTGTGCATCAGGAGAGTGCAAAGTGAATTTTTTTTTTAAACATGGTTATGAATTAAATATTATTCTACTGTTCAAATGCTCATCAAAGCTGCATTTATTTGATAAAAATACAGTAAAAACGGCAATATTGAAAATATTCCTAATTGTTTTTGTTTTTTATATTTTAAAACCATGAAATATAATTTTATTCCTGTGATCTCTTGTCTTCAGTGCCTCATGATCCTTTAGGAATTATTTTAATATGCTGATTTGCTGCTCGAGAAACGTTTCTTTTATATCAATGTTGAAAGTTGCTGCTTAATATTTTTGTGTAAATTTGTCTACCTTTTTTCATGATTAGTTTATAAATAAGAAGTTGAAAAGAACAGCATTTTGAAACCGCATTATTTGAAATTTAAATCTTTTGTAAATTTATTACTATATATTTTTTTCTGTCACTTTTGATCAATTTAATGCATCCTTGCTGAATAAAAGTGTTAATTTCTTTCCAATAAATCTTACTGACTCTCTTGAAGTTTTGAGTAGTAGAGTACATTACATTTATGCATTTAGCAGAAGTGACTTGTCGAGGAACATAATCAATTTGTCACAGGGATGAGGATAGTTAACCCAAAAAACGATAAACTACTGTCATTTACTCTGCCTCATGTTGTACTAGACCTGCATGACTTGTGTATATGTGGAACAGAAAATATATTTTTAAGGATCGTGCTGGTCGCTCTTTTCCCTGCAGTTTTGGTAAATTAGGCATTTAAAAGGCAAAAGCACAATAAAAGCTGACCGATGCTCTATATTCCAAGTCTTCTGAAGCCATATAATGGCTTTATCTGAGGAACAGACTAAGATTAAAGTCATCACTTTTTCAAGTCTTCAGAAAACTTGGAAATAAAGTTTTATAGACCATATTCAAGTTACTTTTATGGTGCGTTTTTTATTTTTTTATTTTTTTTACGCTTGACAGTCACATCAGTCACTAGCCACGTTTCCATTAGAGATTGCGCAAAACTTTTGCGTTTTTTCTTCTTCTAAATATCGATACAAAACTATTGTGAAATGACAGCGTTTCCATTAACCGATGTTATGTGACTAAAACATAATTTTTTTTCTTCTCATGGTAAGTCATTTAAAAAAATCATGCCAACGGATGTTGGTTGGTTTATATATCACAGCCACCGCACTAGATATTATTATTATTATTATTATTAACGGAAGGAGACGTAGGTGTGTTATCCAAGCATTAATGGCAAGGAAATACCCTTATACTGTGAGTGGCACATATGAGGAGTTTCTCTCTCATTTCTGCTCTGAGGTCTTGATTGCGGCATTTCTTTGAGGTTAATCCAGTATTCCTGTAATTCTTTTGTCTTTTATGAATTTAATAAACAACTTTGTCTCGTATTCTGTCCGAACACACCGTGCCTTCTAAGTCAGGTGACTGTAAATGCGCAACAACAGTTTTGCGAAATATTTATTTTTCGAATTGCCTGAAAAACCACCTCATGCAAGTGTAAACTTTTTTGCGATAAATGGGAGTTTTTGAGAAATTGACGTGTTTCCATTGAGCGTATTTTCAATTTGCAATTTAAATTTGCGCAATTTGAAGGGTAATGGAAACTACGGTTCGTTGTAATTGCATGGAAGACTTTGACTGGGACATTTTCTTCAGAATTACTTCTTTTGTGTTTCACTGAAAAGAGTAAGTCCTACGGTGTTGGAACGTAAGTCAATATTGACAGAATTTAAATTTTTAGGTGACCCATCCTTTTAAGTGCTCACATAAGAAAAGTCTTTAGTCTTTTTTTTCTTCTTTTGTTTTTGAGATGCAATGACCATCTAGGGCTATTCTAATTTTCTTTGTTTCTTTTTATCTCAGCCTACAGCACCTTTTATATAGTGGGGTTGGTGCTGTCCATGCAGATCCCCTTCGTAGGCTTCCAGCCCATCAGGACGAGCGAACACATGGCTGCTGCAGGTAAGACCGGTTTGCCTCCATTCTTCATTTACACTGATTTAAAAGCAGCACTCTCAACTCAAATCCATAAAGCCATGAGGGCAATCATTTACATAACATCCAATCTGCAGCAGTACTTCATGACCGTGTGTGAGAGCTAAGTAAATGGGCTAATGGATCATTTGCGTTTGCAGGTGTATTTGCTTTACTTCAGGCTTACGCCTTTCTGCAGTATCTGAAGGACAGACTGACCAGGCAGGAGTTCCAGACCCTGTTCTTTCTGGGCGTTTCTATGGCTGCAGGGGTGGTTTTCCTCACTGTTATTTACCTGACCTACACAGGTGAGTGCAAAAGGACAACAGCTGCATTTAATTTGAACAATTTAAAATCTCTGAACATTTTTGAACTAACTTTTAAACCGAACTTTGACCACAAATGTGACTTTCTCTCTCTTTTTTTGCCAAAAATTCAGACTTAAAATGGGTCTTTGCTTGGATATCAGTTAGGGGAGAGTGGGGTAAACTGCATCCTTTTGGGCTTTTTTGCCTCTTTTTTTTTTTGGCCTTTTGAGTAGTGAGAGGTAGAAAATAATATTCTAATTTCAGATGATAGCAAACATCCTGAAATATAAGAAATCATCTATTACATACAAATATGAAAAAAAAAGATAGCCTTACCTACTCAACCTTTTTAATTGGTCTTTTAAAAATGTGTAATTCGGGATTGTGAACTATTTATACCAGCGTTAGCGTTGGGTTCGTTAAGATTATTCTCAAAGATGCATTTATTTGATGAAAATACAGGAAAAAAGAATATTAGGAAACATATTAAAATAGAAAAGTGATTTAAATTATAAAATAAAAATATAAATTATTTTTTTCTATGATGCAAAGTTTTTTAGCTGCCATTACTCCAGTCTTCAGTGTCACATGATAATTCAGAAGTCTTTCTTATATACTGCTTTGTTGCTCAAAGAATATGTATTATTATTATTATCAATTTTGAGTATGATGAGGCCTATATAAATATTTGGTTACATGTTAAAAATGATGCCTGTTTTGATGGGTACAGATTTATCTACCCATAGCACAGATTTATCTACTGACATATCTTACCACACTCTCTATTGAAAGGTCACAACTGTCACAGGAAGATTTGTTTTTTTAATGCCCCACTATTTTGCAAGATTGTCAGTAAATAGATTGCACCATAATAAATTGTCGCCCTGCGTGACTGATTTGCAGTATAAAAAGCAGCTTTTTTTTCAGTGTAATATTAAAAAGATCCAATGCTGTTTACTTGTCAAATAGAGGACACAATGCTGATTGACTATGAAACACTTTTTTTTTTTTTCCAACATATCACCCTTGATGGCATTGAGATGGCAAACTCTTTTATATTCCGTCCTTGTCTAAATCATCCAAACCAAACAGCTTTCAGTGAGGGAAGAAAAAAGAAAAACATCCACGTCACCGCATCCAATTCTCTGCCTTCTCACCTGAAAAACAGCGTGACTTCATGACCTCAGCCTCTTAACACCACACCTCTGCCGGCATATATGAAGTCAGGGTGATTTGCTTGTATTCCCGTCGTACCCGAGGCTTTCATTAATCTTTCTGCTGCAGGGCCTCGTCTGCAGAAGGCCTCTGAGATCTCATTAAGCACTTCCCTCCGCTCGCCACACTGCTTTTCAAACCGAGCGCAGTCTCGCGGTGCAGATTAATTGAAAACGTTGCTGGCTATATGTGTGGTATTAAGGTTCACTGGATGTAGTCCAAGCTCATCAGCGCCTCAGAAGCTGCTTGAAAGTGCTCTTGAGTCAGTAATGGTCGGGTGGTTTGCGTGTGCCTGTTATCGTTTAATCACCCTGTTGTGTTCTTGTGCTTTTCAGGGTACATTGCTCCTTGGAGTGGGCGTTTTTACTCTCTCTGGGACACAGGGTAAGAATGCGATGTAAACTATTCAGCATACATTTTTTTTTTTTTTTTTGGTGCTCGGTCGTACGAGTGAGTTGCTAATAGCTCGTTAGCACACCCCGTTAAATGGCTTAACAACAAAAGAGCTGATTTTGTCACAGGCTCAAGCATGTAGCGTGATTTAGATCTTTAAGCAGGTTCTTAGATTGACTTGAATTACGTCTGAATAGCTGCATTCAGTTGATCTTCATTCACACCACCAATGAAACCCCGCTGCTAGCTCACAAGCATGTGGTACTTTGCTGTTATGACTAATTGCTATTGTAATAATATTTTGGGGATGGATTAATAGAATTTAGTTTAATCTCACAAAGCTTAAAGACCCCCTGTGGTGAAAATCAAGTTGTTAATGTTATATGTATATGTGGTGTTTCAAATATGCGTTAAGACAAACCTTGTGCAAATTCATCAGTCAACAGCATTGCTGAGTATTTTCTCGTTAAAACGGCAGTGAACCAAAACCGTATCAAAAATGCAGTTTGAAATCTACCTTGTTCTCTTGTACATCACAAATATGTTGTTTAAATATGTCATTTTGGTGATCAAAGATGAGTTTTAAGGAATACAATTATTAACTACAGGGGGACTTTAAGAAACGTCTGGGTCATATTTCACCCCAGAATCATAAAATCAATCACAATGTTTGGTTGAATCTCACTATTTATTTATTTATTTTTATTTTTACATTTAAGTTTGGTTTGCTACAATGTATTGCTTTTATAATGTGAGGTTAACTTCATATATGCAACATAAACATGATGTCTGGGTAACATTTCTTTACAATTTGTTTGTGTTAATTTTCAGGACTATTAAGCATTTTACTTTCAAGTTCATGATCATAATGTATCTTGATGTTTTTCTTTTCCAATTTTTTCCAATAATTACTGTAATATCGTGTTCTTTTATTAAATGGGAATGTAATTTAGCATAAATTATTGTACAACAGCCACATGTATAAATAGTCATTTTAGAAATGAGATTTTGGAGGGGAAATTGAGAATTGTCTGTCCAGAAAATTGTCACAATGCAAAAAATCTTATCGGTCATAAAACCAGGCTTGATACAAACAAAAACATATTGATTTTGAAGCGAAATGGGACCCAAACAATTCCTCTGCAGATTTAATGAGACTTGCACATTTACATGTAAAAACTAATTTTGCGTGGACTGCACATGATAATTATTGTAGGCTGCTCAACCGAAGAAGGTAAAACTGTTCTTCAAGTAATTTGTTGCTGTTTTAGATATTTTATATCTGTAGGTCAAGACCTAAAGAGTCACCTAAATGGTCAATGTCACATTTGCTCTCTTAGCTGCATGAAAAAAGTAATTTTAAAACTAATATATATATAATATATATATATAGGAAGCTGACAAAGCTAGAACATTCCCATCCCATTGCAATCAAGCTGTCACTGCAAGTGTTTGAGCGGTGCAGTTCCGTGCAAGCTCTCATGAAGCGTTCTAGTTTTGTCACATCACTCACTTACAGTGTATTTTGGGTGTTACAATAAGTGTGGTGAAAGTTGCTGCTGTGACATACAATTTTTCAGGACTTTAATTTGTGTATCACCACAAACAGAAGTGAAACGGATCACACAGCTGTGGACCAGACTGCTCGAAACACGCTCAATAGGACAGGTTGTCGTTGCTGATAGGCCTGTATCGTAATCTTGATTATTTATTCAATTATTTTGGCAGCCCTGCCGGTATGGCAATGTTTGTTCTTTTTTTTTTACTTTGCAGCCGCAAAACCCATTTGCTTTTTGCCGGCTGCTTTTTGTTCTTTGCCCTCAGTGAAACGTCGCCCCTCATAAATTCATAAATGTGTAACTCCCTTAATGCAGCAGCTCTGCAGGGAGAGCCAGTGTCCTGTCGAGCTCTCGCTGTGCGCAGTCAGCCATCTGCGTTTCAGTCAGCACCTATACGGAAGGTCAGGTCGCCAGATAATGATCACTAGAACACTGATAGTCACCAAAATTGAGCGCAGTAATGCAGCAAAATTGAGAGGAAGAACAGCAGCGCAACGCCACAACAAGCAGACCCGTTTTAACACAAACTGGGAGGTTTTCGCTTGCCCAAAAGTATTGACATTGTTTCACTTACTGGGTTCTGTTTCATTTCTTTTTATAATGCAAACTTTAGTCCTTAGTGTAAAACTTTTTGTTGGCTGTTGAAAATGCTTTTCGCGGATCTAAAGTTGGCTTTATTCTTCAAAGAGCTGTTTTGATATGGATTTTGTGGACGCTCTGCTCTCGAAACCGACACAACCCGATGGTGCTCTTTTCTGAAACATTTCTGAGATGGGGTTTAAAGTCAATATGAAATTAAAATGGTGTGTGACTGTCTTTGTGAATCTTTAATTTTTGTCTTTTTGTCTGACGTCACCTGGGTTGTGCCAGCTTAGTTCATGTTAACCAAGAGTCAAACAGCTATTTTGGTGTTAATGTGAGTTTCATTTGCAACATTTTTACATGGCAAGTTAACAAAGCTTTCCCTGCTTGTTATCCTCAGATATGCAAAGATCCACATCCCCATCATCGCATCGGTGTCAGAGCACCAGCCCACCACCTGGGTCTCCTTCTTCTTTGACCTGCACATCCTGGTCTGCACCTTCCCAGCAGGCCTCTGGTTCTGCATCAAGAACATCAATGATGAGCGAGTCTTTGGTGAGCATGTGTAATGTCCTTGCATTAACCAGACGATGTGCCTGTATTCAGTTCGATTCATGTTGATTTGTATAGCGCTTTTCACTAAGCAGCTTTACAGAAAATGCATGTCTGTTACCTCGTTAACCTACCTGTTAACTCGGACGTCTTGGCTTTCTTGTTGCTTTTTTATTTATCAGTATGTCTTGACAGATTGACCGTTGACGAAACAATAATTTATTTATGTAATACATATTTAATTGATTTAACACAAGTTAAAACCTGCTAAGGGGTAATTAAATGTAACAAACCATGTAAAAATAATCATATTTTAAACAACTGAGAAGATTGTGATCAAACTAGATTTTATAAAAATTAAACCTGTCAAGTTCATCAGCAAATAAGTCAAATTGGACGACTACAGGGACTCATATCAGGCTCACTCTTTTAACAGTCTACAGCCAAACACCAAATTGATGAAAAAATTATCAGTCAAAATATTGAAAATATTCAAATCAGGAATGTCAGAATCAGAATGTGTAGTTTGTGCATAAAAATGTAAGTAAAAACCAGCACATTGAACAATGTTCTCTAACCTGGTGATTTTTTTCAATTTAACATGCAGTGTGAAGTATTTCACTGTTCTCTGATCATTCCCATTCAAATTCAGCAAGTGAAGACCACATTTATACTCGCGTGCGTTATGTATTATGTACGGTATCGTCTCTGATAAACAGCAGGCTGTTTATTCTGAACAATATTAAGTTGTGGTGATTGTATCCTGTTTGTACATGAGAACACTCACTGCTATTTTGATGTCTGCTATGATCATTTCAATTTGTGGAGGCGCTTGGGAACAGAATGCATTGACTTAGTCTCAGTCCCCAGAAGAGTGTGTTATTTTTCAATGGCTGTCATGAGCCCCTTTCACACAGCGCGTTGATCCCCGGAAATTGCCGCAAAAATGCCAGAGTGCCTTCTGTGTGAACGCAAACAAGTCCCGGTATTAATGATGGGATCAATCCCGGGTTGTGGACCTCGTAACATTGCCGGGATCAGTCCTGGAACAAAAGCCAGGATCAATGCCGTAAGGGGTGTGTTGTAGTTATGACACACGTGCCATCGCACGACTCTGTTGCTCTTTGAAGAAAGTTTGTGTTCGTCATCAACAAAGAAAGATTGAAAAAATGTCTGCAAACTGGATCGAAGCAGAGACCAGGAGCTCCTTATTATCCGCGCTGAAGCTGAGATCGTTCGCCAGCTTTGTGGAACGGTACGCGATGCGTTAGTGTACATGCTTTCGACACGTACGTTACACGTCTCACCCTGACGTCACGTGTCTTTACTGGGTTCTTACCGGGATGTGTGTGTGAACGCACTCACAGATCCCGGAAAATCACTGGCAGTGTGAATGAACCAAAATCAAACGATCCCGGGACAAATCCCGGGTCACGTTATCAGTGTATTTTCCGGAATCTCTGTGTGAAAGGGGCTAAGGGAACTTGAACAGATGACATGTTGCTACATGTTTAAAGGCCCACTTCCGTCTTTTTTCTCTCTCTGGAGTTATCCAGTACAGAACTATAAACACTACACTGCAGTGCTACATTGTCTTCTGGAATCATAACTGATGTTTTCTCCATCGCCCCCTAGTGGCTCTGTATGCCATCAGCGCGGTGTACTTTGCTGGTGTGATGGTGCGTCTGATGCTGACACTCACCCCAGTGGTGTGCATGCTGTCAGCCATCGCCTTCTCCAGTGTGTTTGAGCACTACCTGGGCGATGATATGAAGCGCGAGAACCCGCCGGCTGAGGACAGCAGTGATGAGGACGACAAGAGGAATCAGGGGAACCTCTATGATAAGGTGAGTGAAGGGTCAAAGGTCAGGCCAAGGACCCCTTGGTGGATAAAATGTCGCATTTTTAAGCCTGCCAAAAACAAGCATGGTACCAAATTAATGAATTTAAATAATATATACAAAATAATTATTATTGTTGTCATTGATAATTTTTATAAATGTTATTTAAATGCATGAACATTGTCATTTTTATGATTATTATTATACTATAATATAAATAATCAAATAAAATAAACCTATTAAATCAAAATTATGATTATTATAGCTATGATTACTTTTACTTTTAATAATTTAGCAGACACGTTTGTCCAAAGCGACTTATAATAGAAGCAATTGAATCAACAAAAGAACAACAATGTTTATAATATGTATATTATGTTTATTACAATGTTTATGTGATTATTCTTATGCCAATTAGTTTAAGAACTTTGTAATATTTATTATATAATATTGCAGTATTTTATGTAACTATTTAATAACTAATATTTTAAATTGAATAACTGTTATAAATGATGATGATTATTATTATTATTATAACAACTTTAATTACTTTTTGACAATAGTTTGAGATCAAACACCAGACCCCTGTTGAAGACACTTTGTTTTTTTATAGGAAATGTTTTGTTGTTACTGAGAACTGAATGGTGATTGGTCGGTAGCTTGTATGTAGCTCATCTGTATTTTGTCTGTTTGGTGTGTCCATGTGCATTTGCAGGCCGGCAAAGTCCGAAAGCACGTGTCGGAGCAGGACCGGCCAGAAGAGGGCTTGGGCCCCAACATCAAAAGCATTGTTACCATGTTAATGCTGATGCTCTTGATGATGTTTGCGGTGCACTGCACGTGGGTCACCAGCAACGCCTACTCCAGTCCCAGTGTAGTGCTGGCATCATACAACCATGACGGGTAAGAGCACACCTTCATGTGGCCTATTTCTTGTTTAAAAGAAGGAATTTTGGAGTTATTGATTTTTCCTCATTCATTTATAATTACCTCCAGATCACGCAACATTCTGGACGATTTCCGTGAAGCGTATTACTGGCTCAGGCAGAATACAGATGAACACGCTCGAGTCATGTCCTGGTGGGACTACGGATATCAGATAGCCGGCATGGCCAACCGAACCACGCTGGTGGACAACAACACGTGGAATAACAGCCACATAGCACTGGTGAGGACAGACATTTACAATGGGGTCTGATTTGCTATCATTTAAGAATAAATGTCGACTTTTTCTAAAACTAGAAGAAATGAACTGCTTTTGACATGGTATCAGTGCTTTGTCTCAGTAGCGCCATCTTGAGGACACTGAAAGTTCGCCATCAATATTCTGTTCCTCCTTCTGCAGGTCGGTAAAGCCATGTCCTCCAATGAGAGTGCAGCCTATGAGATAATGAAGTCCTTGGATGTGGATTACGTTCTGATCATCTTTGGGGGAGTGATCGGATACTCAGGCGACGACATTAACAAGTTCCTGTGGATGGTGCGCATCGCTGAGGGGGAGCATCCTAAAGATATCCGGGTCAGTGTCAATGTCAATCCTGGCCAGTGTGCTATGTTTCTGTAATCATTATAGATTAGGGATGGGCAATTATAATGTTCATATATATATATATATATATATAATTTTTTTTTTTTTTTTTTACAACAAATTATAATTTTCTTTTAGTATACTTTTTTCTTCTTCTGAGAATAGTGTATTTGTAAAGGTAAGGGGATTAGTTGTTTTATTGCATTATTGAATTTGTAATAAAGGAAAAAGATTAGAGATGGGCAGGGTTGTTTTCTAGTTGTTTGAAGAGAAAAAAAAAGTCAGCTAGTTCAAGCTTTTTATTTATTAGCTCTTTTCTTTTTTTTACAATTATTTTATTAGATGTCTGGTGTGCTATATCTAGTCATAGATTACGGAAGGGCAATTATAATGTTCTTTTAATTTATGATTTTTTTTATGAACAATTTATGATTTTCTTTTAGTATTTTTCTTTTAGTTTAACCGCAAAACTGTTTATGCATTTTGTCTGTACATTTACATGACAACGGTGTTACGGGGACCTGAAAAGTGCACGTTTTTGAAAGCGAGATCATTATCGCCTCCGTGTTAACTGAAAAAATGTGTATTTGTGAAAATACATGTTACTTGTTTAGTCCATCGGTGACCTCACCAACTACTGGCCTGGCTGCAAATACAGGATTTTTAATTGTTTTCGTGTGTCCGTGTGAACGTTGACGACGTTGTCATCTGTATGTGAAAAACGTTCCGTTTTTAGTACATCATCGGTCTAGTTAAAAGACCATAGTATTAAAAATAGAAAAAATATTTATTTTTTTACCTGAATTTTTGGCATTGAAAACAAAAAGCAGTTTTTGTAGAAGTGCTGCAGAGCGAGTGAGCTTCTCTGACAGGATTTGATCATGCTGTGCTTTAGCATGCTGTTAGACTGTCACGTAAACTCTCTCTGAGATGTTGCGTCTCTAAATGAATCCTCTTTAACGCTCCGTCGCTACAGCAATTAATAAAGCTTTATGTAACATTCACTGTCTTTTACAATACATTTCAAGACACTTACCGTTGATGGGCTTTCAGGTCGCCCACAGTGAGAAATGTATATTATACATAATTCACATGTTTCTGATATTTGCTGTTTTTTGAGGTGTCTTTTTTGTTCTTTTGTAGGAAAGTGATTACTTCACACCGCAGGGAGAGTTCAGAGTGGATAAGGCCGGCTCTCCCACCCTGCTCAACTGCCTCATGTACAAGATGTCTTACTACCGCTTTGGGGAAATGCAAGTGAGTGCTGCTTCCTTCCTTTCCTCTCGGTTCCTTAATTCAGGTGGTCTAGACATGAAGTGTGTTGCAACAACAATGGCTGATCCTTTAGCTATCACCATTGTGCCCTTCTGATAGTGTAGTAATGTGTATATAGATAAAAAAACTAACAGCAAACGCCTCTCCCACAGCTGGACTTCCGCACACCCCCTGGATTTGACCGGACACGGAACGCAGAGATCGGCAACAAGGACATCCGTCTGAAACACTTGGAGGAGGCGTTTACATCTGAGCACTGGCTGGTGCGCATCTACAGGGTGAAGAAGCAAGAGAACCGACAGGCTCTGGACCACAAGCTCCGCAACATCGCAGCCAAGCAGAAGTACACCTCAAAAAAGGTTCTTCCCTCTAGATTCCTTTAGAGCAGCATCATTATTTAATGATGTGAGACTAACTTGAGAGTTTGCAATACTTAATAGAATTATAGCTTAATAGCGGTGTTTGTAGTAATTTTCAGAATGTTCTTAATTGATTGACATTAATGATTCATTGATAATTTATTTAACACAAAATGCCTGTTAAAGGGATAGTTCTGTCATTTACTCACCATCCAGTTGTTCCAAACCTGAATGAATTTCTTTCTTCTGCTGAACACAAATTAAGTGGGTAACCAAACAAGTTGATAGACCCCATTGACTCCATAGTATTTTTTCCATACTATGGAAGTCAGGTGGTGTCCATTAACGGCTTGGTTATGGAGAATCACTATTTTTTTTTTTTTTGTGTAAAATGGAGATTGTGATACTCCTACGGTTCTGAAGAAGAAAAACAATGTTAGACAACTAAACAAAATAACATGCAAATTAGAGGTTCGGACAAAATATTGTTTTGGTTTATTTTCCAATATATTAACTTGAACAAAATAATTTGAATGTGAGTAGATGTCGATTTTTTTTTATTATTATTGGACGAATCAGCGTTTGTGAATAAATCTTTAAAATTAATGATTCAATGACAAACTTTTTGAAACACTCAATTGTCGTAATGACAGAATTTACTCTTTTTTGGGGGGGGGGTGAACTGTCCCTTTAAGGTCTGCCATGTCCATGTAGCCTTTTAAATAATACTTAATAAATGTAATTAATAAAATGAGTTATAATAATAGCTATACAATTGCCTGTTATTATCGGTTATTTCAAATGTGATTAACTTGTTTCTTTTCATGGTTCACAGACAGCCAAAAGGAAGAGGGGATACATCAAAAACAAGTTGGCTCTGAAAAAAGGCAAGAAACTGAACAAGAAGTCTGTTTAGCTATTGAATGAAAACGTTGAGAATGGAAAAAGAGGAAAACAAAAGACAAGGACAAGTGCAACTAGTAAGTAATCCACCAATCAAAAAGAAGAACAAACATGTTGTCTGGCGCCGCCCACCTGAGAACGTTTGATTGGAGGCTGTTGGTCCTGCGATTGCCATGATGATGCGGAGGTTCTGTGAGCGGTTGGAGGATGGGGATCTGCACCGCCGTTTTAATCTGACAACTCTGGACTTAATTTGGTCTTGTGTTCTTTTTTTTGTTTTTTATTTTGTACTTGAATATGCTGGTGAAGCGAGAGCGCTGCCCGTGTCTCAAACAGCAGGCACAATTTTTTTGTGGTACAGTTTAATATAATACAACTGAATGCTTAAACAACCAACAAATATGAATTCATTAAGCTCAGTGAACCTCGGAGCACCAAAGAGATTTTTTTTTTTGTCTTGTCTTGATAAATTGTTACCTTATGATTAAAAAATAAAATCTGAGGAATATGGAGCCGTCTGCAGTGTGACAGCCCCTAAAATGCTCTCTTGGTTTTAATTGTTATCTGACAAACCCGGTTTCTCTGTGACAGAATGCAGTTGGGTCTTTGTGGCTCTGAATTTGAGTTTTTCTTTTTTCTAAGGCAGACACTGCAAAGGACTCGATTATTAGTAATGTTTAACTGTTGTGGTGATTTTTGAATATAATTTTGTTTGTTACATCATTTTGAATGTTTTTGGTTTGTTTTTCTATTTGGTTGTAAGATTTTATGCAATAATTCAAATGAAGAATCCGCTTTTATTTCCTTTATTGCTCATGTGTTTTGTCCAGAGGGGGCGCTGTGGCTTGGCATCTCCTGCACACACATTTGCGAAGATCAGATGTTTTTCTTGGGCCAATTAGAAATCAAAATTTTCCCACCTCTTCCTAAACAACTGTCTGCCAGGACAAAAAGTGAATTGAATTAGTTGTAGGTTTATTAAAATGCTGCATTACTAGCCTGAATGCACTTTGTCTTAGTTCACCTTAATGTGGATCCACTACTGAGTAGCATGCAGGTGGAGAGTGCGTATTTTTAGTGTGAATATTCAATTTTTTTTATTTTTTACGTTGAAAGGGTGCTTCCTACAACATCCAATGGGTTTTCTTTTTCTTGGTTCTTCTGGGCTGCCATTTAAACTGTTCCCCTCTTTGTTTTCTGCCTTCCTGGTTTTCAACCCTACTTGTATTGCTTTTGCTTCATCTGTTTGTTTTTTTGTAAGATAATTAGAAGGAAAATTATTGCTTTTTTCCCCCTCTTCTCCACAACATATCCATATTATTCTTCTCAGAGGGCTCTGAATCTTAGGAGAAGGTATTTATTAATAAGAATGAATTTGCAGTTGAGAAGAGGAAGCTTTTCATCCTGAAATGCAAAAACTGTATTTTTTCTTTTTCAAGTGAAAATTTATTCCATAAATTGTAAAATAAAGTTAAAAAAATAATAATTAAAAAGAACGAGAGAAAGGCAAAGATGCTGTTTGTGAGAATGAGTTTATGCCATTTGTGATTAAAAGAATTAATGAAAGAATATGCCTTATGTCTGCTTTCAAGAAATGTTTTCCATTTTGTTTGTAGTCTCTTCTTTTAACAGAAATGGAATTTAAAGTTCTCCCTATTATTGTTTTGCTGGTCTCCTGCAATGTTTACAAGTATCCAAGAAAAAAAAAAACATGTTCATAATATACACTGCAGCGTCACCTCTTTTCTAAGTGTCTGAAATATTTCGATAAAGGATCCAGTCTCTCTCTAAACCCCTCCTTTCCAATAACTTCCTCTGCTCTGATTGGTCAGACGGCCCAGTCTATTGTGATTGGTCTATCACTTACAGTGCGTGTCAGAAACTAAACCACTATTACAATATCTGCATCCGAAATCACATACTCTCTTGACAATGTTTTGAACAATTATTTCACAACCACTAAAAAAAAAAGTATGTTCTTTATAGTATGAATGTGTGTAATATAAATGTAATTGGAAGTACTACAATTGCCATGCTGTCATTATCATGTGACCTACCAGCGTCAGTTGTGTCGCTTCACTGCTAATCTTCTTCCGTGGTCTCATGGGATTGTAAAGTTACCATCGAATGCACACTTCAGAATCTTGCTGGTAGTAGTAGGCTAGGTCATCTGGGTATTTTTTGCCTACTCTGAGTTCTGTGAATTTGGACATTGTCACACTGTCTTTCACCTACTATGTAGTAGAGAAGTATGCAATTTTGACAGGGATGCAAACATTGGCAACAACAGATCATTCTGCATACATTCAAGACTGTTCTCTCCTCGTCCTTTTGAAGTGCATGCAGAGTAGATTTACTTTCACGGCTCAGAAAAGTCTCTTCACAACATGTCGGCAATGTGAACCAAACTCTCAGGCCTCAGCTAACTTGTTTTTTTAGGGCGAAAGTAGATGTTTGCGGGCAGCCAATGAAGACCATAGGCTGCCGTTATGCAAATGTATTCAAAACCTAATGGGTTTGTGCAGGAAGTAAGACTGGAATTACTGACGACTCATTTCAGGCTGTTCAGATTATTTATTTATTTTTCCTTTGGGAGACAATAACTCCATTTGTCTTGCACTTTAATCTTTGAAACGTTGTAGACCGTTTACATTCACAAACAACTATCACACACCACTTGAAAGGTAATATCCGTAAAAGCATTATATGACCACTTTAAAAATCTGCTCAAGTCCATCTGTTCTGCATTGGTCCTGCTCTACAAGTGTCCACTAGGTGGCAGCTCTAGCACATCACACTAAGGAGGTGGTCAAGTATCCGTCGCCTTCAGAACAACTCATGCGAATCAGATGAGCTGTAAATGTCATGTGACTATCATTCTGGAAAAGTGCGTCATGATAGCAGTCTCAAGCTAATATTTTCATACAGTCAGGGAAGAAAAAAGTATATTTCATAATTTTAAGATGACAACATTATACCTAGGCAAACCGTAAACCTTTGCATCGTCTTTGTTTACGCCGTTGATTTCTCATTCAGATGTAACAGCTATAACGTTGCACTAGTTTTCATTTGCATGAAATCTACTTTAATAATCTGTTCTCCCCGTTTTTATATTCCTGATGTGTAAATAAGTCGGTTACATAGCTATTTAAATTTCTAGCTGGCTGTTGACCTTTGCTTACTACTATTTACACATTTGAAGTGTGTCACTTATCTTTGGCAGATGAGTTTATTTTTTTAAACAGTGTTTGAGGAAAGTCATTTCACCTCTGAGGTTTACAGTAGAATCACTGTGCTGCGTTGAATCTGTGCTAATGGAGTGTTTTAATCAAAACTCAATACTGTCCTATGTTCACTTGCACAGACAGAGATAAGCTCTGCATGTCTGTCTCAGTCAGACCCTCAAAGACACGCATCTTCATTGTTAAGACACTAGGCCTATTATGGAAATCACAAAAAGGAGCAAGTTACATAACTGGATGTGGTTGACTTTACCTCATTTAGATGATGTGCAAGTAAGATGTGCAAAATCAAATCAGTTCACCTGCTGTTTATTACATTACATTTTACTTTCCATGAAAGCTGTGAACATTGGGGTCCAATTACTTTTTATAAGCATTCGAGACATCTATTTTTTTTGTAAGAAATTGGTTCATTTTATGAATAATAATAGATTATGTAACAAAGCATGAACTGTAGCTAATTTTAAACAACAAATGTCTGTATCCCACCTTGCATGATTTTGAATGATCAACCCCACAACCATTGCTCAAGGCCATGTAAATAAATGTGTGATACTTCTAAAAAATTTTTGGGGGGAAAGCATGTATGAGATGAATAATTATGCAAGTTACTAAACACTGCTGATATATAGCTGTGTGAAACACTGTCTTCTTCACCATATCCAATTACCTTTACTTGGAAACTCCTGATATGTTAAGTTAATTTGCACATTTAAGTTAATAAACACCAGCATGTTCAGAAAATAGTGTATTTTGAGAAGAAATTAAATTGTGTCAAAAAGTCAAAATTCTGAAGAGCAGCTTATTAGAAATCAACTTTTAACTTTTAATCAGCATTGAATAGTTCAGATACGTGACTGAAAAGCATGCATATCACTGACCTAGCTAAATCATGAAGGAAAAAATACATTTTAAAATCCATTCCTTCAAATATCCATTTTATTATTTCGTCAGGTGTGAGAGACTCGACTGAAGCACAATACTGTCATCGAATGGTAAGATTGATTCAGTCATTCAAATAATACATAATAACATGAGGGGTGAGGTCCCTTGAACATGAATACATACTCCTCACATACTATAGCCGCTCTGTGCTCACTGGTCTCAAATAACCAGAATGCTCTATGGTGTTCTAAAATAATAGCTATCGGTTATTTGTGTTATACTCTCTGATACAGATGCTACATCTCTTCTGTGTGAAAATTCACTTTACTGTAGTATTGATTACCAGAAGTAATATTCAAATATAAAGATATTGCACAAGGTCACACAATTCAGGCCTCCACATCCTAATCTTCATCGTCCGGAGGGGCTTCTGAGGTATTTGAACCACTCTTGAGTTTTTTTGTTTTTGGCACCTTTCATTCTCCGTACGACAAGTTGGAGAAAAGGATCAATGTCTTTCCCTGCTGCTTGAGTCCCATTGGTTGGCCAGCCCCTCGTTTACATGGCCACTCCCATCTGTGGGGCGGGGGCGGGGGGGCTGTGACGGACCGGAATCATGTGGCTCCAGCTTTTCTTCATCACTTCGTCTTCCATAGAGGATTGTGGTACACCCATCCTTCCCCCTGCAAGCAATTCAAGGACAGAATCAAAAGTTAGACATGCTAGATCTGATATGAGAACAAATATCCTGCATGACTCTGGAGCTAATCAAAAGAGGCAGTGAAGGGAAATTAATAATATTCGGCCCCGTCCCAAACATGGTGACAATGTAAAATGCTGTAATGAGGTTGAATTGTGACCACATTGGATGGGTGCTTCTGAGCTCCCTTTTAAACCAGGACATTTAAGCATGGGTCACAATGCACACTACCATTTAAAAGGTGGCTTCAGTAAGAGTTTTTTTTTCTTTTCTGAACAAAGTTTTTTTTCAACACTCTTTATTCAGCAAGGATACATTGAATTGATCAAAAAAGACTTTTACATTGTTATAAATGCTGTACTTGAGCAGCAAATCAGCATATGAGAATTATTTCTGAAGAATCATGTGACACTGAAGACTGGAGTAAATAGTGTATAATGAATAATTTTTAATAAGAGTAAAAAAAGAAACATCATAAACAGAAACAAAATATGAAATATAAGTGAAACAAATCTTACCAACCCCAAACTTATGAACAGTACTGTAGTTTTATAGAGTTTCCTTCAATAAAAAATAAAAAAAAACCTGAGGAGATCTTGCATTTTGCTGTTTTTGAACATATGAACATGTCTTGTGTAACCACTTCCTGAGAAACTAATCCGTTCAGGGTCTGGTGAACAGAAACCAGCCTAATTATAAAGGGCTTCCTTAAAGGATTAGTTCAACCAAAGATGAAGAATATCCTATAATTAACCCCCCTTTAAGCCATCCTAGGTGCATATGACTTTCTTCTTTCAGCCAAACACAATCAGAGTTATATTTAAAAAATAACCTGGCTCTTCCAAGCTTTATAATGGGAGTGAATGGTAACTAGGATTTTGAAGCCCAAAAAAGTGCATCCATCCATCATAAAAGTAATCAATGCGACTCCAGGGGGTTAATAAAGGCCTTCTGAAGCGAAGCGATACGTTTTTGTAAGAAATGTATCCATATTTATCACTGGGTTGCGGCGGAACCTTCCACCGGAACTAGACTCACGTTTGGCCGTTTCCAGAGGCCAGTGATTAAAGTTTATAAAGTTATAAAGTACAAAAACGCATCGCTTCGCTTCAGAAGGCCTTTATTAACCCACTGGACCCGTATGGATTACGTTTATGATGGATGGATGCGCTTTTTGGAGCTTCAAAAACTATTCACTGCCAGCTTGGAAGAGCCAGGATATTTTGTAATATAGCCTAAGTGAAAGAAGAAAGTCATATACACCTAGGATGGCTTTAGGTTGAGTAAATTATGGGATAATTTTAATATTTGGGTGAACTACCCCTTTAAGACCAATTAGCTGACTAGTAAAAGTACTGACTAGTCAATTATGAAAATATGTAGTTTTGCACAACCCAAGTAAAATGACAAATGGGACTTGTATGGACAAATGAAGGCTTGTCAGGTCTTTGATGCAGAATTAGGAAGCCTCACCTCTTTGATAAAGTACTTGGGTTTCCAGGTGGTGCTGCTGGCTGTTCTCTGCTTCCCTTCTCGTCTCTGTTTCTCCTCCAGCTGGTGTTTGTGTTCAGTGGCCACGTCGATGTCCCCGGCCTTCAGCGCCGAGGTCACATGCTGCCACAACCGTCTGTCAATCATTGCCACAAGACAGGTTAATACCACAGACTGAAACTTTTTTTCATGCTTGTAGATTGTTGTGGAATAATATACTTCAGATACATTTGCTCCTAAATTGCACCTACAAACTTTTCTTCCTAACTTTTTCTTGAAAAAAATGTAATATACGGTTGCACCATATGACATTTTTTCTGGTCAATTTGTATTCATATGCTAAATGTTGTTAGCAGTTTTGATTTATATGCAGTTTAATTTGATGATCACGTTATTTTACATAAGGAATGCTTTTATCACGCCTGTGTTTTGATGCAGAGATTCTGTCGTCTTTCAGAAGATACATAATAGCGCCCCCTACCGTATAACAGTGAAAACATGGATTGTCGGAAATTTGTCAATGGCGGGGAAGCGGTGCGTCATAAACGGCGGAAAATTATGTCAATGCCGATGAAAGAGTTAAAAAAAAAGAAATACAGTTTTCAATCTTGAACAAAAATTAATTTTGGAAAAATTCAATGCAATTTATTGTCTAAAATATACTTTGGACAGTATATTGTAAATATATTTAGATTTAAATTATTTTAAAAAAAAGCCAAATTTAAATATATTTTTGTACATAATATAAAATCTATATTAGCAACTCAGCCATTTTTGTTCATTTTGAAATATACTTAAAATATATCTGAATTAATTAAGAAATAAATATATATACATACATATATCTATCTATATACAGTGTATATATATATATAAATAAGCTGCAAAACTTAGCTGTTTAGTCAAGGGTGATGCGTCTAGCCGTATTGATCAGAATAAGAAAATCAACCTCAGATGATGAATCAGCCAAATCTTTTATTACATTTGATCCCAAACCTTTCAAGGATCAATGGATCCACACTTTTTGCAAGCGTAGCACTACTTCAGAAGCACCTCTCTGCCGCTAGATCTTCTTTTGATTGCATTACGCGGCTGTGGTACCGCCAGGCTGAGAGCATTAGACTACTCTGACGGGGCTCTGTCCTGTCCGGCTGGATCTCTCCTCTACAATAAGCCAATAAGCAGCATTAGAGTTTATTAAGTGAATCCTCCAGCTCACTCAGGGCCAGAGCAGCGCATGAGGGTCACGAGCATCTTATAAGAGCTCTAGAGGGGCAGGATGATTTCGCTAAAATGCTTTAAAATGAGAGATGCTCATCCACCGTGGCATTATCTGGATCACTGAGTTCTGATCTTTCACACTCGCTATTTATTTGCATTGCTTGAGTAACTCTCTTCCCTAGAGGGAAGCCTTCACTATGCTTCCATTTGAAGTTAATAGACTTCTGCAAAATTAATAGAACAAGCTAATAACACATAATTGTTTATATAATTATATTTAGTCCATTTTGTGGACCAATGGACCATTTTGCGCCCACATTATCCCTATTGAGATGAAGTTTGTGATAAAATCTTACCTCGATTCATACTGGGCCTGTTTCTCCAGTGGCCGGATCTTTTTCTTAATGACTGGCAGTTTGGATGTGTCAATCACTTTGGTCTCTCCACTGCTGTAAGTGAACTCCAGGGTCCCGTTCCACTCCCCCTGAGCCTTGCATACGATGGTACCGGTGGGATTGTGTTTTACCTCACCTGTGACTCTGTTGAAGAAAAAGAGAAAGTAAGTTAAAGGGGCTATATGTAGAATTCAGAAACGGTTGTTTTTAGCGACACCAGTGGCCAATAAGTGAACTGCAGCCAGCAACTTCGAGCTGGAGGATATGTTTGCGCAACCTCTGACTGCGATTCACCAGCATCATGTCGACAGATGAGGTCATTACAATGATAGCTTGATTATAAAGTATATTTAAGACTATAGATAGACTATATAGATCTGACTACATCTATGACACATTGACATTACAGAATAGCTCTTTCAGTTTCCTGAACATTGTACATGCCTTCATTTCATGAGCCACTGAAGGAAGAGGGGATGTAGCGTGTAAATGTCACATCTTTTTTTATTATCACGGCAAAAACGTCCCGAGTCCTTCACATAAAAATCAGCCTTCTGGCTTTTATAGAGAACTCAGGAAGTCGGGGAAGGTTTCGTTTTTTTAAAGTTTCGCTACAAGCTGTTCACTCACTGGCGATAAAAAAGTGATTAATAAATGAAAATTCCTATAGCCCCTTTAAAAATGACAAAAAATAACTGTTATTATATAATAAGTAAAGTAAATAATAAGTCAATAATACAAACCTTACCATCAGCAAAATACATATTCAAATATGATGCATGTTTTGCCTGATCTCAAATCAAATGAGCTTCTTCACTCTCACCTGTGAACTTTCCCTCCATAGAAGGGTTTGGTGTGGAATGTGACGGTGGCAGAGTATCCGCTTTTGGCGCATCCGATGGAAACTTTCCCACCCAGCTCCACCCAGGGCACTGTGAGGATGGAGCGAGCGTAGGCAGAGGGCAGCGTGAACACGTACTCCTCGTCATGCTCCAAGAGATGGAGGACTCCTAACATAAAAACACAGGACACACTCGGTTCACTTAGAATGGTTCCTGCTCAACTCCATACAAAGCAAACAGAATTCTGATCAACGTTGATCCCAGTGCTCCGCAGGTGTTTATAGCGAGTCCTGAAGCAAAACTAGTTGAAATCACTGAGCTTGTTACAAATTATATTCGCGAAGTATTCGCATTCCTTCAGAAATTCATATCCACTATAGCAGTGTCATGTTTTGACCTGTTCTGATTTACCAGTCATCAGGATGACAGATTATTTATATTATTTTGGGTACCATACGCTGAATCATGTCAATGTGTGTGTCAGTCAATGTGCATCACTTTTTTTATAGTGTACTTAGATTTAAATACACTATATTATAATGCAAACCTCGAACTACAGTTGGAAGTTATTCATTAAAGTGATTACTTGTGTCTATCTGTATAACTCAGGTAAAATCTGAACAGTGCGAGCATGTTCGCAGCAGCTCTCTCAGCGGGCCTGGCCTATTTTTTATTCTGGTTACATAATGGACAGCTGTCTAGTGGCAAAATCTCTGTGGGCTTTCAGCCAGGACTGACAACAGCACATCTGTTTCCCAGAGACAAGAGAGCTGAAGGGGGGGTGGTGGACCCTGCTCCAGAAGGGTCAAGCGTGTTTCGGCCCAGTTCCTTGTGATAATGCTGAGACCAGAGCTTCTCTGATGATCCCAGTAGAGGACAGATGAATTCATCTGCGCTGACGCATGAGGAAACTACATTTGATCGAGCCGACATGGCTGAGCTGCAGAAGGGACATTCACCGTGTTCAGGGTGTTCAAGCATCCTTAATTTGTAGGCGAACCTGGAATGCTATTTGACAATGTGTTCCACTTGTTTCAAAATTCCTGTTTTGGTGAGTATTCATGTAAACACAGTCAGTCTAAAGTGAGATTAAACAGCTTTATTAAAAATCAGTGTATATGTAATTCATACAGTGCAGTTCATACTATTCAGTTTAATTGGGGGGGGGGGGGGGGGGTACTATGGTAACGATGGTGGTAACTAACTAACCATCGTGTATGTGTTTGAAGGGAAGCCCACTGTCTTTGACTTTGAAAACGCCTGATCTAAGTCAAAGTTAATTTCAACCTGTACTAATACATTTTAACTCTCTGGTGCTCTTCGGTCATTTTTGAATGAAAAAGTTTGCGTTTTTTAATTTTTTGCTTCATAGGAATGATATGAAACTTGGTAAAGGTTATGGCACCTGCTATGTGAAGGAACACACACACACACACACACGGATATGATTCGAAAAGGTCCTGATTAATCAAGGTCAAAAGGCATTTTTCATAATAATTGAAATTATTATTTATTATTATTATTACTTTATTTATTTCAATTTTATAAAAAAAAGTGCAATTCCTTAGAAAGAGACCAAAACAAGTATGTGCACCAAAACATTCTAGATTTATGACAGTTTAAAGGATAATTCCGGTATTTAACACCTTGAGTCTATATTGTAGTTTGTTTTGGATGAACAAGAGTGGTGGACAACATTTTTTTTGACAATGGTTCCTCTCTCGAGTTTTTGACTATAAAAGAATTGGCCATGGACCCATTTAACATTGGAGTCAATGGGCATGTCCGAAAATGTCATTAAAACAACCTTTAACATTAGTTTTCAAAACTGTGCAACTCACCGAATGATTAGTGATGTTAGTTGATGTTCCAGAAACAAAAAGTGTTGCGAAATACAGTTTCTGTCGTGTTTTATTCGTCATTTTGTAAAATCCCATTGAATTCTGTTGAAGGACTGAGTGCTCGTTAATATAAATGCGCTACCGGAAACGGAAAGGGGGCTGTTTACATTTGGTCGATGTAGTCTTTTTGCTCGCTTCCGTTTCTCATAAGGCTAGCGAGCAGAGCAACTGTGCTCCGGGAGAGTAAGCGAAATAAACAAACAAAACCTTGAAAATATTGAAAGACGTGACCACTGACCAGTGCAATATGAAGTTGAACTCGACTGTGACCGTGAGTGTCCCGCGAGACATAAACATCGGTTATCGCCATCAAGTGGTCGGGAGTGTGCTAACGCTTCAGATTCAAATATTGAGCGGAAGTTACACAGTTGTGAAGTGTCTGAAAAAATAGTTCCACTATAGCAAAATAAACGGATTGGAATCATATATTGCGACGATATATTGTTTATAATCATCAACGAACACCACTAACCACTCGGTGAGTTTAACAGTTTTGTAAACGAACATTATTGGCTGTTTTAATGACATTTTCGGACATGCCCATTGACTCCAATGTTAAATGGGTCCATGGCCAATTCTATTATAGTCAAAAACTCGAGAGAGGAACCATTGTCAAAAAAATGTCCACCACTCTTGTTCATCCAAAACAAACTACAATATAGACTCAAGGTGTTAAATACCGGAATTATCCTTTAAGTTGGAAATGTCATTTTCAGGTCTATGCTCAAAAAGTGAATAAATTCATTACTGCATAATTTAGTACCATAAAAACCCCTAAATACAAAATATTAAATAAAAAAAAACATTATCAAACTAAAAGTACATTAATTTAATTGAAATAAATTAAGATTAAAATTCAATTGATTTTTGACTGCCAGATAAAGAGTTAACAAAGATAATAAATTATTTAAAGAAATATATTGTTCATTGTAAGTTAATGTTATCTAAGCAATGTGTAATGTGTACAAATGAGACTTTAAAGTAAAGTGTTACCAGAAAATCTTCATGCCAGCGTTATTGCAGTTAACTAAAACTAAAACCCTAAAAACTATTTAAAAGTTAACGGAAATAAAATAAAACAATTTAACTTATTTAATTTAGCTTGTTGCCAAAAAAAAAGTCTTATTTTTTAATCAGTTTAACTTGATGTACTAAAATAATTCAAACTTAAACTAAAATAAAAATGCATAAAAACTATACAGACATATTCAAAATAATAATAATAAAAATGACAAAAAACGAACTAAAATGAAAATGGAAAATATACAAATAAAAACTAATTAAAAATATGAATAAAAACTATAGTATCTCAGTGATCAGTGAATGAATTGTTTATTGAGCCAGTTCTTTTCAATTAATATTTTCAAAATAGACAATGATTCCCTTAGGGATCAGACTGAATCACTTACACACAGCGCTGTGACTTACTGATCTGGTGTCAGTTCTAGGCCTAACGGAGGGACACATTATCAGTGAATAACAGCTTGATCTGTTCTTCATCACATGACTTCAGAAAACTTCAATAAATACAAATACGAAATGTCGTCATATGGAAATGAGCGTGAAGATTCTTAAAAATATCAGTTTTTTTGTGTTCGATAGATGATGAACAATAAAAGGATGAGTAAATGACATCATTTTTGTGTAAAATATCCTTTTAAATTCCTCTAAAATTCCTGCTGCTCCAATTAACACTGTGTACATTACTCCAGGGGATTAGTGCAAGCCGTCTTATAAGTAATTAATGTTGTCCTGATTACAGAAGAGTCCTAACTGGTTAAGCTCACCAAATGCTACCTTCATCCTGCATGATCCTCCACTTCATTCACTCTCAGTTCGGGAGTGTTGAGAACATGCTCAGGTTCAATTACATGCTGTTCTTTTGAATGTACTGTTCATCAAATAATCCAGCAAAAAAAAGAATCTACAAAGCAGCACAACTGTTTTCAACATTGATAATAATAAGAACAGTTTCTTGAAAACAGCATATTAGAATGATTTCTGAAGGATCATGTGACTGAAGACTGGAGTAACAATGCTGAAAATTCAGCTTTGCCAACACAGAAATAAATAACATTATAAAATATATTCAAATAGAAAATAGTTGTTTAAATTGTAATACTTTTTTACAATATTGCTCTATCTTTGATCAAATAAACATCTATAGTGAGCAGCATAAGATACTTTTTACAAAAACAAGTGTATTTAAAAATGACATTTATCTGGCTTCATCTGCCATTTTGTCACAACGTGAATGGGATTTCATTCTCAAAGAATCTGGCCAAAACAAGGTGTGTTAACTAAATGAAGGCGGAATCTTTTGGGACAATGCCTGAAAATGCTCCCTTTGCTGGCAGTTTTGAGATCAAGTGAGAGAGGGAAGTGACACATCAAGGGGAGAGTTTTCCAAACAGCAGAACATTGCTGTTGTTGTTCCTGCAGACAGATGGAGTTGTGATATAAGCAGAAGCACCAGTAAATATCACAGGCCCCGAGGCAGATCAGCTGATCTGGAAACAGTATGCTCTTTGGACACACAGTTCTGGCTGAATGAGCAAACCCTCAGGCTTTAATCAAACAGTAATGAACAAAACTCAATGATCCCAGCAGACAAATGATCGCCATAAACAAAACACAACTGTATGCATTAGCCTAATAAATGCTTCTAAGAAGCTATATTAGCATTTTTTTTTTTTCTAGAAATGTTTTGGTAAGTATGAAAACAAAGACTCGTAGTAAGATGTTATGGATGGATCTTGAGAACTGGATGAACTGAATTCTCATTGCATTATGGAGCCCTGCCCACTGACTAATCTCATTGGTCCAAAATCCTGCAGCTGTATATTAAACACATTCTGATTGGCTGTGATTTGTCACTTTGCACAATAGTACATTGTCTCTTTTATCTTTTGTTGTGAATTACACGGTGTAATTTTTTTAATAAATTAATTTATTTTGTTTTGCAGAATTTTGATTTTATGCACATTTATTAAGATGTTAATACTGGTCGATACCTATAAGACTAGCCTATATAATTATTTTTATGTTATGGTTGATCAATAAATTACCAAAATTAAAAGTATCCTATTTTGTCTAAATATATATTTTTTTTAACTACAAACAAGAAAAACACAACAACGTTTCTCATTTTAAAGTTTAGTTTAAGTTGAAGTACTATAATGAAACTGAAACTAAAAACTTAATAAAAACAAGACACATTATATAAATATATAAAAAAATGACTAAATTACAAAAAAATTAAACAAAATGAAAACAAAAAATATACAAATAAAATCTCATTCAAAATATTAACGAAAACAATAATAATATATAAATGACAAATGAACAATGATCACAACAACATAATGTGAAGCATGAAAAAATTATATTAATTCTGAGATTTGCTAAAGACAACTAGATTATTATTGTTTTTAGTCGACATTAGATGACAACAAAAATCCTAATCCTAACTAAATGTAAAATTAAGGGGAAATGACCACAATTATCCAATATCTACTGATACCAATACATAAAAAAATGTTATTGGTATCTGTCAATATGGTACTAAAATATTGAGCATACTTATGTGAAATATTTGTCATACCAAAAAAAAAGCACATTAAAATTGAAAAGGGTGTTACACAAGCAACATTTTGAGCAAAAAGCTGAAAAAAAAGTATATTTTTGTCAAAGGCTACGTCCGGATAGGATTCAGAATGATGAAAACATGGATGGAGTAGATTGAGTCCATCAACACCCGCAAAGCTTCACAGTCTTATACCTCGCACTGGGTCGACATTTCATTCAGTAACATTAGGCCGTTTTGATTTATATGCTGTTTAATGTAGATAATCACGTTATTTTACATATGCATATGATTACATACTATATGATATCGCTTGATTCTGTATCTTCTTCGCATGTGTTTTTGATCAGGAGATTCAGTAACGTTACTCACAGATGTGTAATAGCGCCCCCCACCGTATAACAGTGAAAACTAGGAAAGATGGAAAATTAGTTGTATGTTCCGAACTTCGTGCACAACCGGAGGCGGCAATTTCAGGCATAGACATAATAAACCAGGACCCCAGTTCTAAAAACTAGGGTCCTGGAACTGCGGTCCTAGTCTCCGGTTGTGCAGGAATACCCTTCTTGAAAATTCTGTCTGGAAGCATTATCTCACAAATAACGGAAAAGTCCATCAATGGCGGGGAAAGAGTTAAAAGAGACTCAAACTCACCTTCTCCAAACATTGACACTCCAATGGACATGCCCATGAACTTGCTTTTTGTCCAAACGTGTGTGTTGACGCATGTCTGGCGCTCTTTGCACTCGCAGTAAAATCCAGAGACCGGGGGGTGGTGGGATACCTGTTCAGCCACAAAGCGTAGCCGGTAAGATCCTAACCCATCATTGGAGGTGGTCTGGGCGGAATGAGCAGCCGCGGGTGCTGGGCTTGAGCTGGTAGTCCTGAGGGGCCGAACCTTATCTCGCGGTACGTCCCACGTGCAGTGGAAGCTCTCCCCCAGAATGGGGTTGTAAGGCTTCTTGGCCACAGCACCTTTACGACCCTCGTGGAAAGCGGTCAGGTAGTATTCCACAAACCGGATCATGCGTTCCTCTGGCGTCGCTCCAGACGTGATGGCCAAAAACACATCCGGGTGGGCCATGAAGTTGGCATACATCTCCAAGAGGGAGCGCTTCTCTAGGATAAACGTGGGCAGCACCACCTAAGAATAAAAGATATAGACCTACATTATCTGACCAATCTTTAGACAGTTTTGATGGTATTTGAATGTGAGAGAAAAAATGGATATTGCTGAATGTGACCCATGAATGAATTTTGTATCAAATGAAACAAAAAATGAATACGTTTATATTATTTGTATCACTCTCACTCAATGTTTTTATGAGTGAATGTTTTTTTTACGACCCCTTATTCAACCGATTCACTCAAAAACATGGATTCTTTCAGGAATGAAACAAGTGTCTGGCTGCATCCGAAATCGCATACTTCCCTACTATATAGTAGGTGAAAAACAGTATGTAACAAAATAAGTCAGAATTCACAGTACTCATAAAAGAGTAGGCAAAAAGTACCCGGATGACCAACTGCATACGACGGACACTTTAATATCCCATGAGGCCACGGGAGAGGATTTATAAATGGCAGTGAAGCGATGTAACTGACGCTGGTAGGTCACATGATAATGACAGCATGGCGAATAATAGTAGCCTACGTCCAGATTACATTCATACTACACACATTCATACTATATACTATATAGAACATACTTTTTTAGCGGTCGTGGAGTAATTACTTATTCAAAATAAGTACCTACTCAAGAGAGTATGTGATTTTGGACTCTGTCTTATCGAGCAAGTCACTGAATTATTCACTCAACCATTTCAAAATGCTGACTCTTTCAGGAATGACCCATCCCTACTTTGCCACACAACGGCTCTGATGTGTAAAATTGTTCTGAGCAGTTTTAGTTGGTGGGGCCAAAGCAAGTCGCAATATTGCCTAAATTTACTCAATACAAATTTCCTGTTTTTACTTGTGTATAAAAACATTATCATACTTGCAATCGTGCTGTTTTATCAGCTTGGCTTTGGTTACCCATGACACGATATTTGTAATATTGCTAAAATGGTATTTTATATTCAAACTATGCAATGTGATGTGATGTCAGTGTAAGCGCGTACCTATTACTGGTGCTCAAAGATAATATAATAACTGTATGCTTGTGTTTGTAATACAGATTCTGACTCCATGGATCAATGCTCTGTCCCTTTCCCCTGAGGCCTACAATACACACTCACACACACACACACATCACTGAACTTCATCATCTCAGCTATCCAAATGACTGCTCAAATCCTGCTGAACTATAAACACAAGCCCAGAAGGAAATGTTTATATCAGAGAGACTAAACAAAGACGCCTCTGTAGGTACTAGAGAGAGAAACATATATCAAAACCAACACTGAGATATTCCTGAGGCTGATGAACCGTAATTACAATAATAATATCATGACACCTCTCGACACGCTTGGATCGGTCCATTAGATTCCTAATCACGAGGACGAATAGGATCATCAAATCAGATAAAGTATCCTGCTAACTGATTACGTAAAGTATAATTATGAAACTGAATTTCCCCTGAGCTATGATTATGTTAATATTCCTTGTGCGTAGCATGGTACTGTAACAGCGTGGTTCAATCAAACGTAAGACGATATCAAATTCCAAGAATTAGTCTTTTAATAATAAACCAAAATACTCAGGGGATCATACAAATATACAGAAGATAAAACCACACAGTGTCAACAAGGGGTGTATGTGTAACTGTGTATATATATATATATATATATACACACACACATACATTACACACAGGACTAAACGACTAAGTTAACAATGGGCAGGTGAACACAATAATTTACTAAGGTAAAAGATAAACCCACACTAGGAAACTAGGTCAACTAAGGAAGACATGAAATGACCACAGGAGCTGAATGAACCGAACAGCACTGTGATATGACAGGTACATTCTCAATCTGTGTCCGAGACTGGACAATGTCCACGCAAGACTACAATACATGGAAAGAAGTATGTATGAGATCGTGGAAATGAAGCAGAGTCTTCATTCCAGTTTACTACATCTACATCTCCTGAGCACTGTCTAATAGTAACACACATTTGTTTCTAAATTAAGATTATACTGTACACCTTTATTATTTTTATATACAGTAGATTATACTGAAAGTTTTAGATTTTTAAAATAAAAAAAACTACTCTATTTTAGATCTGTCAATCAATTAAAATGTTCAATTTTGATTAACTGCATACTTTTTAGTTTATTATTTCTTAAAACTGCATCAGAAGAACTAAAAATGCTTACACAACACCGTTTTCAACTGAAAACAGAAAACTTTTAATGCATTCTTGGCCGTTCATTGACACGACAATGGTGTTTGGTGGCCTGAGAACGCAAATTTTGAAGAAGGTTTCAAAGTTTTTGAAAATGGGTTTTGAAAGCGATACCGTTATCAGCTCCATGTAAACTTCAAAAACGTGAATCTGTGAAAACGGTGATGGCATGCATACAATGGCACATGTGTATTACACATTTAGTCTATAGGCATGCGCGTTTTAATGCGTATGTGCACAGACACCCATTCTTTCTTTACAAAGTGATATCGCCAATTACTTGTCTGGCACGCATAATCATAAAAAGCTGGAAAACCCATCCTGAGATTGAGAACAGATAAATAGTCTTGAGTGGTTCCTGTTTGTATGAGAAAAGGAAGAATGATGTATACAAGTACAGAATGGGCGAATTCTTTCAGCACCATTAACTTGATGATCCGTTTGGGTGGGACAGCAAGTGTGTGTGTGTGTGTGTGTGTGTGTGTGTGTGTGTGTGTGTGTGTGTGTGTGTGTGTGTGTGTGTGTGTGTGTGTGTGTGTGTGTGTGTGTACCCGTGTGAGGTCCATGCCCAGTTTGAGTTGAGACAGCAGATGAAGGATGATGCTCCTCTGGTCATCCAAGACTCCGAGGTCTTCCTCATCATTATCTTCTGTGTCTGTGATCTCCTCGCTGGAGTCCACCGATTCTGGGTTGGAGTTCTGCAAATCACACACAGGACAATTTGCAAATGGTACTGAGCAAAGATCACTTGTGATTTACCATTACACACAATTGTTAAGCCTCATTTCAGGGCACCACATATGTAGCATGCTATGAAAGCCCATATCCACCATCCAAGGTACATTGTTGAAAAAATATATGATTATATCAAATGTTATATCAAAAATTAATTTTCTCTCCATCCAAATGACAGATGCTCTTTGGTTGCAAGGCAACTGTGCATTTTTATGCAGTCTTGGTTGGCTAATGTAGTTGGTACCCCCTGCAATCGCTCATGCAAAAACCTTACATTGTTCCTAATGCATAATGTAAAGAAGTGGTCCAGAAGCGCCTGCCCCAAAGCATCATGGGAAGTGTATAAAAAGCCCCTTCCTCTAAGGGCTCTACGTAGATAGTGTTGAAAGATGAGCGAAGCAGATCACATGATGCTCTCTCAGTGGATCACTCTTTTTTCCTTTCCAAGGCACACAAATGTAAGTAACTTAGGGGCGGCAGATGGGATCTAAATGGGTTACGATATGGTTAGACTGTAAAGTAAAACAGTAGGGTTTTGTGGGCTAGCCGTAATCCCCGAGGTGACACTTACGACTGGGCACATACCATTGCCCGTGGCGTTATGGCTAGATTTTATTAGATTCTCTCGCAAACCATTTATCATCTTTTTTTCTCTCTCTTTCCTTCTGCATTCTCTAATAATGGTAAAAAGGGAATATTGTGTTCCCAGAAAAAGTACGGGAGCTCATCGTGCAGGATGGAACGCCCTCATTTCGAACTGCAGCTGAATATTTCATAGAACAAGAGCAGAGCACTTTCTCCTTCCCTCTACGACATCACAGATATGATTAAATAAACACATGCGAATGAGGTCACATGCAAGGCCACACATCCAGCGTGACCACAAATCTATACATCATCAATACTAAATACAATGTTCCATGCTGGCATGTTGTTCAATCAGCTCTGTGTATATCCCACTGTCCTTGTAGGATTTGCAAAGGATCATGTCAAGGACACCAGAAACAATTCGTTTGTGTCCTTCTTTCTCTGTGGAGGTTCAGTTGGGTGGTTTTGTTTTGTTGGGCTGTTTGGTAGCTACAGTAACTAGCCAAAAGTTGGATGCAGAAGCTGTTTATGCAAATCAATAAAAGCTAATTAGATATGCAGAGATTTTAAAGATGCAGCGAAATGAAAGGAAAAGTACTTTGATGTTTCTTCTGGGAAACAACAAGATGGAATGGAAAGAAAATGGAGGAATCTCCTTTAAACTTTCAGAAGAGATCTTAATGTACCGTATACCAAAGTCAGCGTTCAAAAGCCAGAGATTTCAATATAAACTGAAGTATTTCTCATCAAACTGTCCCAAATGATCTAAGCATTGCTATACATATTCATTTTATAGCTCTATTACTCTGTTAAGACAATTGTTTCCTAAATTTATCCTATATACATTTACTTTATACATACATAAATCATATCTAAAGAACACCATTTTGTCTCCTGAGCTATTAAAGAGAAACCTCTGACTCTGAAGGATATTTTGCTCCAAGAGTCTTCAGTCTTTTGCATTGGCTAAAAACTGCCACAACAATAGGACCAATTTGAAAAGATTACAACAATGAATGGAGTTTCCAACTTTCCTCACTCCCAGCAATCCTCTCTCTCTCTCTCTCTCTCTCTCTTTCTCTCTCTGTCCAACAGGATAAACATGCTGCCCTAATGATTCAAATGAACTCAAACTTACATTCATTTCAGAGCTGGTTCAGATATAGGTTCTTGGGTGTTCATCTCATAGTTTCACTGTGGTGGTCTCGACAAAACTCTCTCTTTCACGATCTCTCACTAACTCTGACACTCTTATCTCGCTGCCCAGCTGTCCCTGAGCTAAGGAAGCGCTGCTCCCTCCCACTTTGCCAACCTACACACACACACACACACACACACACTCCCTCTCTCTCTCTCTCTCTCTCTCTCTCTCACGCTGCTGCCACACCACAGGTCTCTTGTATAAAATACAGCTGAACTTCATGAGTTTGTTTGCTCAGGATGGAGTATAGAGACATAGCAGCGAATAGATGGAAATCATGACTGGTAAGAAGATTAAAATTGAGAACCCCATATTATAAGAGCCAATCCCAATGCATTCACTTCCATAGTGCATTTACATGTTTCACCTCTGCCCCGCCCCCATTATGATGCAACCAATTGTACTACTTTTATATGCATCACCTATGTTTCTCAGAGCATGCACAATGCTGAGGACAAGTGTAGTTAGCTTAACATGTTGGAAAAATTCACTACAATTTCAGTCTAAAGATAAATGATTAAAATCGAACTTTTCAAAGTGCAGGTATACTTATTTAGTGTGTCCAGTCACTTCCGGTTCAAGCAGTCCTGCAGTCATCAAACATCCCCTTTAGTTACTGTGTCAATACTAGTCAACACACCTACACTAACCTGAACATTTACTGAACAAGTCCTCAGAAAAAAAGTGACACATTGGGGATGTACTGTAATACTTTTGAATTTTTGATTTAATTCTTGAAGCATCATTACTCCAGTCTTCAGTGTCACATGATCCTTCAGAAATCATTCTAATATGCTGATTTGGTGCTCAAGAAACATTTCTTAATATCAAAGTTGCTGATAAATATGTTTATGGAAACCATGATAAAAACATGTTAGGACTATTTGATGAATAGATGGTTAAAAAAGAACAGCAATTATTTTAAATAGAAATCTTGTCAAGTCAAGTCATGTCATCTTCATTTATATAGCGCTTTTAACAATGTAGATTGTTTCAAAGCTGCTTTACAGAGATAAACGTATAATTTAAGGTAACAGATTGTTTTGGCTTTATAGCGGTTCTTGAATAATGTTATTTTCCAGCTAAAGTTAGTTTTGATTGATTCACTTCAGTCGAAAGGATTCACTTGTAACATTATAAATACCAAGCTCTGGCATAAAACTTTAGATGATGCAGGCTGATAGGTCCTTAACTCATTTGGTAGCGATCAAAGCACAGCTGATTGGTTGCAGTTAAACCAGCGGCCAATGAGCTGTGGCACAACATTCAAATACTGGTAGTGTTGCTGTTTGCAGTGTCCAGCGCACTTCCAGAAACCCTCCACCTCCCCCAGCTCCACCTGTATAGATCTGCTACGGGGGTTAATTCATGCATGTTACATGTGCAGCTGCAGCAGCATTTCTTACATGCTCACAGCAATGTCTGTGAATGAATTGGCAGTAGCAAATCTCAGTACTTGCTCTGCAGCAGCAGCGTAGCAGATCTATTCCGCCAAGGACAAATACATTACCATTACCAATATCTATTACCATTACCATGCCAATCTCTCAGAGAGTTGTCATGACAGAAAGGTCTTTACTGTAATTTTTTACTACTTTAATGCATCCTTGCTGAATGAAATTCAAAAATAAAAATATTCACTGACCTCAAACTTTTGAATGGTAGCGTATAAATTCAAGTGTCAAAAAAATAAATAAACCCAGTGTTCACCATGATGTTAGGACAGTATGTTTCAGAGTGTGATGTGTTCAGTGTAATTTCAGATGATGTGTTTAATCCCCATGTGGTCCCATGACATGGTCTGATCCACACATGACTCCACAGGGACCTCCACCTAGTGTGTGTATGCGTGACTATGTTTACAACGGAATACTAGAATACTGCACAGTATATTACACGGAATACCGCCTACTATTTATTTAAAAAACATTCTAGAATAAAACATCCTAGAATCAGCACTGCCTCAGTGTGTGATGAGCAACAGAGGAAAGACAAAACAAGGAATAGAAAATGAGAAAATCCCTAGTCAGAGGATTAAGTGAGGACTATAGACTTCAGATTGGTATGATCTCAGATTATACTATGCTATGAATTTACTGTAATATACAGCAGAAAAAAAAAAAGAGTTCACAAACACAACCCAAGTACAGCTCTGCCTCCAGGCTTCGGCTTATCATACAGAGATGCTTTTTATACAGCATCCAATTATCTCTCTTATACACTCGATGAAATACAGTGGGGTTCAAAAGCGTTGGGAGACACCTGTGAAAATGATCAAATAACCACTTAAAATAGGAGACACTGTTTGTGGAAACCTTCATTTTCAGGGCCCGATCATAAAAATCAGCTGACTTTGGTCAGCTGACCTGACATCATGTTAGAGCTCTTGAGAAAACAGCACGGGGTTGTGGGAACACAGTGTTTTAAAACAGCAGCCCCTTCATGAATTAATAAACAGCGGCAGCACGTTGTCTTCAGGGACACGGTTAACGGGAGTGCCTACGCAGTACGCACTGAGAACAGGATGAAACCACGCTGCTCAGACAAAGAGCCTTTAATCAACTCTACCATGTGGAATTAAAATAGCAGCACAACTGGCTGTAGAAACAAACAGATCGCAGGGGTGAACGCAATGATCATGAACAACACAAGTGCAAACACAGAAGTCAAACCATTTGAATTCACCATTCCAATCTTATTCAAAAAGCTATATACACTAGTAGCATTACATTGAAGTGTACAAAGATAAGGATAATAGTAATAATTTATGGCCTGGTTTCACAGACGTAGACGTCGCACGTTGGCTCACTATTGGCCGACGCTGGTCATGTGTGTGATGATGCGCGTGACGTACAACACAAAAGCGCTGCGCTGTTACACTACGTGAACTCACTCGAGGCCCACAGAGATGAAAATGAATAGTTGAATAGTCGTTATTTTTGGGGGGGGTTTTGCGCACAAAAAGTATTCTCGTCGCTTGATAAACTTATGGTTGAGCCACTGTAGTCACTTGGACTATTTCAACGATGTCTTTAATGACTTTATGGGCCGGCAAGTTTCAATTACAAAAGAAGCCTAAGGAGGAGTGACCCAGCTCTCAGATTTAATCAAAAATATCTTCATTTGTGTTCCGAACGAAAGTCTTACGGGGTTGGAACAACATGAGGGTGAGTAATTAGACAGAATTTTCTAGAACTAAACCTTTAATGGATCTTGAATGTCTGCATTCTTGTAAATCAGAACTACTGGAATCAAAATATGAACCAAATTGATAAATTACTTATGATTCTATCCCCACTAACCCCTGTGGCCCAATATGTCTGGTGATCTGACCTTTTCCAAGAACACAAATTCAAATCCTCACTGTTGCGTTCCTGAGTGTGTTAGGCAGCCTACCTTTCTGCCCCAACAGTGACGAGGACATATGTTTGCCTTCTACTCACACACACACACAAACAGCTCACCCGAGAGACACCAAACACCCATACACACACCAATTTGAATCTTGACAAAGATCTGCACCGCTGCCAGCGTTATGCTCCTGTCAAACATCTGGGATCTGTATGCTTGATGGGCCATGTCTCACAGCTCGGTTTTGTTTTTCTGTTCCCTGCAGTTTTGCTGGCGTTATTTTCCTCTGACAGCACAGAAGAGAGAGCTGTCAGACCATGAACAGACAGACAGCACTGAAATTTCTCTCTCTCCCTCTCTCCTCTCTGAGTTGAGACTGCTGACAGCCTCATTTCAATCCCAGAAGTCCCAAAATCTTAAAAAAAGAACCAGTTAAACGCTCTGTGTACATAACACAAACCTATACACTTCCTTCCCAGACAGCTTTATTCAGTCGTGACCGCTAGTCGTGACTGCTTTCCTCTGCGGTTCACTAGCAATCTTCAATCACAGCAATCTTTTCTGCACTCTGCCTTCCTCTACTGGATATTGCGCAGAAGTACAACCATTCTAATGAAGAAAACAATAGGCAATCTGCCACGAGAGATTGCATTATGTTTCATTTACATCAGAGCAAACACAATCTGCAGGCATTTAAACACACAAAGGTACATATTTGTCAATTAAAAGACTCAGACGCACACGTTGGCATTTGGCCAGCAGAGGTCCCGTCGCTCCAATCCCGAACGCAGCCAAGATTTATAACCTCTCGGGCGGCACTGTTGTTTTACAGCATGTCTTGCTGCTTTTACATTCAGACAAGAAGAATCACTGGGACGGCTGCTGAATAAATCGCTTGGCTAATCATTTGTTGTGTTCCCTCTATATCCTTGAGCAATCCCTGTGAATTTTAAACTGGTATGGTTGAACGACTCATGGCCCTGCCTATCAAAAATAATTACATTATCTCAAACTCATGTAGAATAAGTAATCGTACATTCTGATGAGTCTACTTTAATAAGAAAGTAGGATAACCACAAAATCAGATTTGAAAGGTCAAGGTCAATGCATTATACAGCAGTTAGTTCTGGTCAACAAATTTGATCTTACTGTAGAACACAACTGGACTGTTTTAAATACAAATCAAATATCTGGACATGATGTATCTGAAAGGACAGTTGTAAATATTAAAGGGATAGTTCACCCAAAAGTGAAGATCCTCACCCTCATGTCGTTTCAAACCTGTATGGTTTTTATTTATTTATCTGTGAAACACAAAAGAAGACCTTCTGAATATCGTATTATTCACTCTTTTTGATTACAATTGATAGGGAAATTTTAAGCACCAAAAAGGAGGCAAAAGCATCATAGAAATCAGGGATTCCCAATTTTTGAAAAAGTTTTTCAGTGAATAATGACTTAAATTTTGGTCTCTTACCTCACATAAAGTCTAAAAATATTGTTTACAACTTCTATAGTGCATTCACTTTTGTGATGGAAATGTTTTATGTAATGGTCTCAGAAGTGCAGATGTGTGGAAAAGTGCAGACTAAGGATGCTCAGGTCAAAGACCATGTATATATCTATATACATCACATACTAGACTTAACCAAAAAGTGCTTAACACGGTAGAACTAACAGTCATACAATTAGTGATGAAATCAATCACAGTGAAGAAGACTTCATTCCTGCAAAAGGTCTCCTTTTGTGTTCTGCAGAAGTCAGTCAGTCAGTCATATGGTTTGACTTTGGAATGACATGAGGGTAAGTAAACGAGGACACGGTTTTCATTTGTGGATGAACTATTCCTTTAATTCCCACAGAAGCTGAAGTGGCTTTTTGGAGGTGGCAATCACATTACGCGGCGCGAAGACTTCGGATAATTACGTATCTCCAGGGCTACAATATCCAAAGTGGGATAAAGATTACCAGAGCACTCCTGTGTGACGCGGACACAGCATCCGTACAGCAGCAGAAACTGTAAATGCACTTCCAAAAAAGGAGGCTCTTATATGCAGTATGATGGGATTGATTGATGGGGCTCATATGAACTCATTTCAGACCTCAGATATCAGCATATTTCACTGTCTTTGCTGGCTTCATGCCTAGATAATCCATGAGCCATGCAGTCGATGCTGATGCTACATATATAAAACTGCATTTGGTGCTGGAAGCGCCTTAAAATAACTAAACTATACACATACCGTGCATTTGTTTTACACTTCAGCATCATGCTATCATCTTTTTAATATTCAACAGTGCGAACTGAGTGATTCAAAAGTGTAATGATATGAGTCACAATGTTAAATTAATTAGATGCATTATACCGGGCATATCAGAGAAAAAAAATACATAGCACAGATTCTGTGTGTTGCATTCTGGGAGTATGTTCATCCTCATAGGGTGCCGATTTAATGACAAGCACACAGAAAGCAACCGCAAAAATGAATTAGCTCCCTTCAGGCACACGCTCACACACGAATTAACCCGTGTTTATGCACACGCCACGCAAACAAACAGTTGCACACTGTTACGCCGAAGAAACAGCAGCCCTGGCCTCTCTCCAGAGGAACGCAGGCGGATAAAAGGTTTCCAAGAGGGACGGGCTGACTCATTCAGGGCTCCAGAGGGATTGTGGGTATCCTCAGTCACCCGCTACAGATGCTAAAACTAGAACACGTCCAATTAGCGCTCCTCTTTCACTCCTTCGCTGCAGAAGTCTGGCAGGCGTGCGTACAACCGCGCAGCCACGCTTCTGAAACTTTTCAAAGACATGCCTACTCTACGGGAGACTTTAAATGAGTCAGAGACCATTCTGATTTTTATGGGCTATTATCAGATAAGCTGAACAGATCCCGGTGACAGATTTTACCCCTGAAAGATCATTTCCCTTAAAAAGTGATAAGCAGCGTGTCACAGAGCTGCCAGCTTCAGAACGATAATGATGGGTGTAATGATGACTATATTGCAGGGGTGTTTTCTTTGAAGAAAGCGAGGGAGAAAGTGCTCCCTCAGAAACTTGGATGAGAAAACTATTTGCAGTCCAAAAGCAAAATGAAATACAAGACCAAATAGTGTATAAATTACTAATATACTCATAACAGTGACAGCGGCAGATAAAGTTATAAATCTATATTAAATAAATAAATAATATATATATATATATATATATTAAATAATAACAATAAATCATACAAAATAAGATAAAAAATAAAAATAGTATAAAAAAATAAAAAAAACAGTGCGCTGCTTAATATTCTCGAGGGAACCGTAATAGATACACACATACACGTATACATACATATATATATTATATATATATATATATATATATATATATAGTTTCATATATTATATATAATTTATATCCATGTATGTATACATATACGTATATAAAATGTATGTATTACAGATTACATAAGAATATTAAGCAGCACAACTGTTTTCAACATTAATAATAAGAAATATTTCTTGAGCAACTGCTATACAAAATGTAAAGGATGCTAGGAAAAACATAACATATCTATGTCCTTTTCTAAAGTAACACTGTCTAAAAGTGACAGCAATGTATAAAGTTAAAATAAAATAAAAATGTGATTAAATAATAAAATAAAATTGGTATCTATCAAGCGTAGCGTCAGTTCTAGCAGGTCACGTTAGTTAAGCTCGCATCAGCTGACTCTCAGCTGATCCACATCCACCTATAGGAATACGACGCCTATCACCGTATACATATATAAGCTCCTTCAGTATTATCAGCAGCTATCGCATTTCTCAGGAGCGAATTACCCTCCTCCATCCCCAGCTCCTCCTCTCACCCAGTCAGGATTTTGCATTCTGATTCTTTAAAATCTTAAATTAATGATATCTGCCATACATTCATGTTGGTTCTGTTCCGTTTACCCCAAGGGGGGTTATTGCTGCTCTCCCTGCTCTTATCCATGCTAGGCTACATGTTCTCGCCCAGAACAGAACCATACCTCAAATCCAAACTGTATGCTAATTGTCAATCATATTTGACGATAGTGGTCCTGACAGAAATACTAGCAACTAGGGATCCTTTTCTAAACGCCGTCCAAAAGTGACAGTAATGGATACAATTTCAAGCAGCATTTCTAAAAATAAAATAATAAAAAAATAATTCAAATTAATCATATTTGTGAGTACCTCTGTGTCTTTGAGGCGTTCTTTGTTCCTATGAACAGGGGAGTGGGGCTGATGTAAAGCTGAGGTGTTGTTACGTGCCAAGTCTCCGTTATTCACATGGTCTTCAGTTTTGGGCCTTGACCAAGTAGAGATGTTATCTGCACAAGGACGATATCAGTTATCATACATTCACTATGTACTATTATTGAAATTGCTGTATACTGAACGTCAAATGAAGCTTCCAAAACTATAAATCAGACTATAATATTATATATATGATGTGACAAGAGAACACATTTTGGCACGCTGAACTAACACACATCACACATTTCAGAAGAGACAGACAGTGCCATATTCTCGCCTGTATTGGATCCCTGCGTGTGGCTGTGGGTGATGTGTTGGGCAGCCTGGCACACGTTGTGCTGAAGGATACTCAGGCATTCTCCCAGACAGCTGAGTGTGGCTGCAGACGTGGCTTTGAGCAGGAGCAGGTCCTGATCCAGGGAAGACAGCGGCCCGCGGCTCGGCAACGACTCGATGGAATTCACCAGGTTCTTCTGTTGGCCCTCCGCCTGGGACATGACCTAAAGAGCCAGGTCAATAGACAGTCTTCATCGATTTCATTTGGACTTCAAAAACATCTTAATTAAATCAATCTGAACAGCACACATTTGTATTTAGACCTACTTCAGTTGGGCTTTCCATTACCTACAGAACAGCCCTCGAGCAAACGAATCCTTGATAGAATCAGTGTCAAGAATTAGTTCTCTAATATTTAGACAGGCAAATGCTGCCAGCTTGTATACTATACAGCATTAGCTTATTTTATTTCTGTATTGTATGTAGGCTACTGTGTGTGTATTATATATACTGTATATTACAGCTTCCACAAGAACATCAAGAAAAATCTGCATTTTGGAATGATGGCATCATGTGACACTGAAGACTGGTGAATATTCAGCTTTGCCACCACAGGAATAAATTGCATTTTAAAACATATTAAAATAGTATATATTTAAAAAAAAAAAGAAATGTTGAAATTGTAATAATATTCACGCCATTACTGTTTTGTATAGTTATTTTTTTACTGTTTTGCATAGATATTGAGGTAAAGTTAAGTAGAAATGAAAAGTGCAGTATACAATAATCTAATATTGTGGCTTTTATCACCGGTGCCTGATTTAGAGTAGATTGAGACACCTGTAATCCCCCCGGAGTGAAAGTAATCTCCTGGATTAGCTCAATCTTATCTTCCCAGTGTTCAAAACAAACCACATCCTGTCAACTGCAAATCCCTCTGACTGAGATCACATGGCATATTTGTGTATATGTTGCTCACTTTTTAGAGCACATGACTGTGAAGCGAGTCGTGAGGGAAAGTCCGTAGTGTTTGCCACCCCCGTTTGAGACTGTCATGACTATGAGGTGTGATGCTGTAGATATTGGGCAGCTCTAATGAAAAACAGACAGATAGCTAAAGAGGAGCAGAAACTTGCAGGACGTGACTCATCACTGTAGGCTGCTCTCTCTCTCTCTCTCTCTCTCTCAACACTTCAGTGATTACAACACTATTACAGCACAGCTGCAGTTTTAATAGATGAAACTTATACTCACACTTAAAAGGAACATCAGAGTCTCCTCAAGATATCTGCCTCTCTTAAACCAATCAGGTTTAGTCTAGACATATTAATGGACCCTCAGACACTAGAAAAAGATTATACAAAATACTGTATGCACATTCTCCATTCAAAAGTTTGGGGATGTTTTTTCTTTTTAATGAATAAAGATTCTTGTGTTTATCCAGGCTGACTTCAATTGATAAAAAATACAGTAAAAAAAACAGTAATATTGTGTACATTTTTTTCATATTTAAGTTATTTTATTTTTAAATTGTCATTTATTCCGATGGCAATGTTGAATTTTCAGCATCATCACTCAGTCTTCAGTCACATGATCTTTCAGAAATAATTCTAATATGCTGTTTTGAAGAAACAATTCTCATCAATGTTGAAAACAATTGTTAAATAATATTTTTGTGGAAGACGTGATCATTTGTTTTAGGATTCTGTGATGAATAGAAATCTTTTGTAACATTATAAAAGGTTTCCAGCCATTTGATCGATTCCTTGCTGAATAAAAGTTTCATTTTCTTAAAAAATAAAAAATAAAATTAACGTTAGGTCTACTGTATATCAGCTAAAAATTAACCTCTTAAAGCAACAGTTCATTGAAAAATAAAAATGAATGTCATTATTACTGATTGTAAAACCCATATACTGTTTTTCTTTTGAACGGTTAAGACCAATTCACACTCCACCGAGTCCGACAGACACACACCAACGGCGACAGTCACCGGATTACAGGGCGTCACTTCTCAGACATTCTCCGATTCTGCATGTTCAACAAACTCCGACAGACACTAACAGACTCTGACAGGAGAAACACACTGATCCGACGAAGTGTTTGTTGCCATCTGTCGGCCTCTGTCCGTGTGGTGTGAATTGGCCTTTAAAAGGGATAGTTGACCCAAAAAGGAAAATTCTGTCATCATTTACTCTCCCTCAAGTTGTTCCAAACCTGTATAAATCTCTTTGTTCTGTTGAACACAAAAGAGGATATTGTGAAGAATGTTGGTAACCGGGGCACCATTGACTTCCACAGTATTTTTTTTTTTGTCCATACTAAGTCAATGGTCCTCCACAAAGGTTTGGTTGCCCATACTCTTCAACATATCTTCCTCTGTGTTCAGCAGAACAAAGAAATATATTCAGGTTTGGAACAAATTGGGGGTGAGTAAATCATGACAGAATTTCAATTTTTCGGGTGTACTATCCCTTGAAGGCCCGTTCACACAAAGAATGATAACTATAAAGATAAGTATAACATCACTATATAGTTACGTTCTGTTTATTCGAAGCACGAGCTGCAGTTTTGTCGTCTCCTGCATTAAATGCTCTTTAAAGCAAGTTGGATTCTGATTGGCTGTCAATGTTTTTGCAGCAGGAAAACTATCGTTCTGAAAGTGATTCCAACGATATCGTTTCTCTGTGCAGTTATTGTTAGTTGTGATGTGGACTCTGCTATTCTTTTATATTTAGAACGATCCTACATCTTTATCGTAATCATTGTCGTCCTTGATGCGAATTGGCCTTTATATGGAAAAGGGCTGTGTGGAAATTATCAAAAAATTCTCATGTGTTCAGGTTTAGAACAACATGATATTGAGTAAATGATGACAGAATTGTTGTTTTCTGGTGAACTACTCCTTTAAATGTGGTTTCACGGGTTCGACTGTGTTTGTAGACTCACAGACATTGACGTCATCTTTAAATAATTCACCGAAACAGGATATCACTGCCGGCTCTCTCTACAACAAGTGGAAGACTTTAGTTTTTTTTATATTAACTGTCCTGTCTGTCTGCCACAGCATGGCAAACTTTGAGCAGAGAAGAGATTTTGCAGTTGTTCATAACCCAACTCTCATGAAAAATTGATCTGTCACTTTATTCTCGCTCTTTGATCCGTTTCTCTTTTTGAGCGAGTATTAAAGGGAAGGGACGAGCATCACAGCTGTCACCTGCTCTCGGCACAGAATCCCCAAGGTTCCCTGCGCACAGGTTTAGTACTGATCAAGATTCAGGAGCTGAGAGATCACACACCCTCAAAACTGTTGCATAATACTGAGTGAAAAAGACCAAAATAGCATTGAAGGAATAGCTCACCCCGAAAATGTTAATTCTGTCATCCTTTACACTCTCTCATTTCATTCCAAACCTTTCTAACATGGAACACAAAAGAAGAAACTTTGAAGAATGTTTAGCACATTAGTTAATGAAATACAAGTGCAGCCGACCAGGCTTGGGTACAGCCAATTTGATTTGTTTTCAAAGTAAGAGTATAATCATCTGTCTTCTATATTCTAGCACGTCTCTCAGGGTGCGCTACTCATGAAATGAACAGAAAATCTATTTCTTGTACTCCAGCTACTCTTTTTACCTCCCCCTCTCTGGTTCCTCCTTCACAAAATCAGTCTTTCTTGTCATGTCTTTTTCATTTTTCACCGTCAAAATGTTCATTGTAAGAAAGGTTACAATTCTCCCAGTCACTCTCCATCACTGTCACTTTTACACACATCATTATTTCTCTCTCGCTTGCTCTCTTACAGGACATGCAATGCCACTGGATCTTATCTGAAACTTTGAAAAAAAAAAAAATCTTTTAAAGAATTTTAAGTCTTTTAAATCTTAAAAAAAAAAAAACAATTTTAAATAATTTGAGTACATTTTAAAATGTATTCCTGTAATGGCGAAGTTGAATTTTCAGGATCATTGATGTAGTCTTCAGTCACATGATCCTTTAAAAAGGTGCTCAAGTAAAATTTCTTATTATCATCAATGTTGAAAACAGTAATATTCATGAGGAAACCCTGATACTTTTTATATCCTTTGCTGAATATAAAGGTCAAAAGAACAGAATTTATTTGAAATTTAAATTGTTTGTAACATAATAAATGTTTTTACTGTCACCGTCACACCAATTCAATGCATCCTTGCTAAATAAAAGTATTCATTTCTTTAAAAAACAACTACTTTTGAACAGCCTAGTGTACATCCTTGGCTCACCGGTTCACACCTGATATTAAGATGTGTTGTTGTCGATCGGATCACAAGTGGATGCCACTAAACACAGAGTCTAAAGCGTTTTGAGCTTGCCCACTTTCAACCACTTCCAGTCGAAAACGCATTGCTTATAGTGTAAACGCTCATGTGGTCGAATGTCTTCAAACAGCTACAAAACACTGCCTACTGTCCGCCTACTAACCACGTTCATATGTAAATTGTCCTCCCTCGTTGTGATCCAATCGACCAAAAGCATCTTTAGACCAGGAGTAAAGGATCTAAATTTGTAGTTTTCTCATCTAAATTTGTAGTGTATTTTGCAAACATGATGTTAGATGCAAATATTCAACTTTAACTCACTCCGGTAACTGAACTGAATCACACCATCAGCTAATTTACTGTACAGCATATATGTTGGATATACCATGCATATACTAAGGTGTTTCATAAAAAAGAAAAAAAAAGAAAAATGAAGGTCAAATAATACCAACTTTAGTTATATACACTATACAAATTCTGTTATGCATAAAACATTGCATGTGAATTTTTGTAAAAAATATGTTTTTGTATAAACACCAAGTCCTGATCACCTTGAAACAGACACATCAGCACATCCCTATGAAGACGATCACCTCTAAGCAAATGATTTCTGTGTGTAAGCAATTTCCACTCACACTTGTACAGTGTAACTAATTGCACATCAAGCCATGGATAAAAATAAATGCAGCAGGATAATTAAAATGCCAACACTTCAATTCAAGGAGCCTTTCAAAATCGTATCTGGAGGTGATGTGTCATTTCTTTCAATATTGCAATACTTAAATCCAGGCTATATGTTCAAAAGTTTGGGGTCAAGATTATATTTTTATTTTTGAAAAGATGATTCAGTAAGAATGTAGCCTATTAAATTGATCAAAAGTTACAGCAAAGACTTTTACATTGTTTTAAAAGTTTAGTATTCTTTGAAATTTCAAAGAATACTGAAAAATATTAGGCAGTCAAGTCAAGTCAAGTCAAGAATATTTGTATAGCGCTTTTCACAATACAGATTGTATCAAAGCAGCTTCACAGAATAAATTAAAATAATAATAAAACGTCCATTTGTTTGGTAATGCTAATCAATAGTATTATTCATTGATTAATTAAATTGAATATGCCCAACTGAGCAAGCCATTGGCAACAGTGGCAAGGAAACGAAAAACTCCATCAGGTGACCTAATGGTGACCTAAAACTCCATCAGGTGACCTAATGAAAAAAAAAAAAAAAAAAAAAAAAGGCAGCAAAACAATGGGTCTCATTCACTAAGCATGCGTAGCGCAAATTTGTGCGTGAAATGTGCGTACGAACGACTTTTAGAACAAATCACGATTCACCAAAAATTTCGTACTAAATTTTATTCTAAGTTTACGAAAAAATATAGGAACAACTATATTTTGTGAGAAGTTCTCCTGTGCGTACAAATAGGCTACCAAATAATCCTAACCATTGTTGAGACCCAATGTGTCAATCTTGATAATAAGAAGAAATAGGTAGTAGTAATATATAACCGTATCTGTTTTTGCTGTATAAATGCAGCTTTGGTGATGACAAATCATTGAAAGTTAAAATTCCTTACCGACCCCAACTTTTGAATGGTAGTGTGAGTAATAAGCCATTTGCAGGTTGATTTCCAGAAATGAGTATAAACTCTGTGGCGATATCACAACATTGAGCATCCTAAGTCCCACTCCCAACATGGCGTGAGATGGGGTCGGGACAATCTATGTAGCCGACCAATGGCAGATGAGGGAGTGTTCCGAAGTATTTTTCAGTTTAGGGACGCTAGTGGTACAGAAAAGAAGCCTTTGAACATCAAAGATATAAATTAATACATCTACAGAATAGAGCGGATGAACTTTAAGCCAAACCTAAAAAAATACGGCAAAAGAATTCCACCTGCTTAAAAAAAAAAGGTATTAGAGATGAAAGCAACTGGTGTGAATATGAAAAAAAGCAAAGCAATCTCCAGTCGGCAGACGAGAAGAGGTCACTTTATGTCTGGGCATCTTTTCTAAAGCACAGGTGCTAGCTATCTTTGATTGACAGCCCGAGGATTACACTCTTTGAGCTCTATATCAGCAGGTGTAAATGGGCCAGGGTGAGTTTAAATACGTGGACTGGCTCCAGGACCGGGAAAGATGACTGAAGACGAATGAGAGGACGATCGAATCCACCACAAAATGCCACATTTAAAGAGAATGTCAGTAAACTGTTGCACTCACTTGGGATAGTTACTAAAAAATGTCACCCTCATGTCATTGCAAACCTGTATGACTACCTTAGGAACGACATGAGGGGGAGTAAATAATGACAGTATTTACATTTTATGTGAACTATCCCTTTAAAAATGCTTGCCAACTTTACAGCCAGTAAAATATACGCTGGCAAGATATTCAGAGAGAGTGCTAATAATAATTTCCACCTCATTGCTTGGATGCACACACATTTTGAAAGCACATTTTATGAGTCTCAGCTGGTTTCCAATGACTTGCTGCATGTTTCCTTTGGACTGTCAGGGAAAGTGACAGTGTTGTCTAATTCGAGGACAAAAATATGGCCTAAGAGATAGAAGAAGCAGCTGGTTATCACGGAAATGTCACACCAAGGCAGGGTCGTACAAACTGACAGTTTGAAACAGCAAAAAGAAAGGTTCTTAGATACAATTTATTGATAAATGAGGGACCTCGCAAAAATATAAGCAGCTCTGCTGGATGGGTGTATAATAAGCGAGACACGTTCGCTAGACAGAGTGTTACTCAGTTGCTTACTCTCATATGACACACAGCAACACAGATAAAAGTATTTCTAATATGTTGGACCTTTTATTGAAATTCACCCATTGTGACAAGAGCTGTGATAGTGTTGTTTGAGTTGAGGGGGGTGCAACGTGTGAAAGGGGCGTTTGCGAAATATGAAATGAAATGCTATGAAAATAGTGAAAATGACTTTTTATTTTATTTTGATTTTTGATTTTTGAATCAAATACAATGTGATTTTCGGTGTTTGGGATCTGGCAGCAACAGCACATTTGTCCGTTTGGGCGAGCGATTGGCGGACAGCTTTCCCTAAGCATGAATTCCCCCATATGCCAGCAAACCAATGAGAACGCGGGGCAATGATGACGATACATAACCCTAACATCTAACCATAACCTACCATATAGAGTAATATAATTACAAAACATTGATGAGTCTGATTAAGCAGTTTGAGGTGTTTTCATAGCACAAGCAGTATAGGCGAGACGAGTTACGTGCCAAAGTTTAATACTTAGGGTTCGGAATTCATCCAAAACTCTAAGCATGAGCAATAGCCTGTAATCGTGATGCTAGTCTTAGAAATTAGCGCTAATTACTGTAATCAGGAAATTGCAATCGACAATTGGAATAAACATGAATGAGAAAGAGTGTAATTTGCATAGTTCGGTGTCAAAAACAGACCATTTCTAACATCCTCACTCCATCGTGGGGTATCACTGCAACAATGTCAAAACAATGTGATGACAGAAGCTTCCTGCTGAACAGCCAGTTTCTGATGCTGACGCAGCACTCGCAGGCCAGCTGAGGTTGAGACGTCCCATAAGGGAGTCAGCTCAAAACTGCCAGTGCTGCTGACTGCATACTGGACCTCTGTCAAGCCTTCAAAGCTTAAAGCAAGAGACTTTGTGCTGTTTAATAACGATACTAACATGTGACAACCCAAAACTCCTCAGCAGAACAGAGACAACGTTTTATTTTTAACCCTTTGATGCATAACCTCTACTACAGACAGATCTTTAAAAGCCTATTTTAAGCCTGCGAACAGAGATGAGCTTTTTATAAAAATAGCAAAATTTATTTCTGACTGACTTGAAAGCATCAGTAAAGATTAAAATTACAAAGCAGTAAGTAATATAATGCATCATATTAAACAAATGTTTTATTTTAAAGGAGTGTGTGTGTGTGTGTGTGTGTGTGTGTGTGTGTGTGTGTGTGTGCGCTGTCACATCAATTAATCGCGATTAACAAATGAAAGTTTGTAATATATGTGTGTATGTATAAATAGGCTACATATAGTCTATACACACTTTTATGTTAGATGTCATTAATCACAATTAATTGATTTGACAGCACTGAATCGATATACATAATATTATATATATATATATATCTTTCTATATTGTTATATCACTTCTTACATATTATATACCGGTAGAAATATGGTGCTAAAAATAAACATTTAATAAAAAATAAAATAAAAAAATAAATGAAAGTTTATGCAACTGAATGTAACATTTAACACAAAGATATATATAAAATTATATATAAAGTTACACATAAAGAATACATATACAGAAAAAAGTATATATCATTTTTTTTAATTATATTTAAAATTTGCATTTAAATATTTGGTTATTAAACTAAAATATATTTTAGATAAAATATACTTTTATACTTATATTATATATAAATGTAATAGACAAATATTTAATATTTAATAAATAAGTATTTTCATTATTTATATCCAACATTTATTTTTTATAACATGTTTTAATAAAAATACATTGCTAAAAACAAAATTAGTAATTATTGGTGGGGCTAATTAAAATATTGACAGCCGGAAAAAAATCTGAACTGCTAAAAAAATCCTACAAAATATGCATCCAAGGGTTAAATCAAATGAAAAACCCTGACAGACTCCGTAAAACGTCAGTTTGTTTAAAAACACTGTCTAGCTGGCTCTGTCTGACGCTGTTCATACCTCTTTGACCTGGTGCAGTCCTGCAGGGTGCTGACTGCAGGCCCGGTGGCTGGCGGTGGGGGACTTGTGGTGGGTGATGGTGATGACAGAGGCGGGCGTCCCGTGCTGGGGGGTCTGTCTTTGGGCGGAGATGGAGGAGCACTGTGGGACGGGGTGTGGGTGCAGGGAGAAGCTGCGGGTCCGGCCGGATGAGGAGGAAGAGGAGGTGTTGCAGGAGGAGGAGGAGGTGCAGCCCTGAAAGAGACAGCAGCAATGGCAGCAGGAATGAGAGGGAGAGCAGCCGCCCAGGCCTCGCTTCCCCACGGGCACAGGAACAAGCCCTGTGCCGCCAGCACGGTCTACCATCACGCAAAAGAGCATCATCGGCCCGACACGACCAAGACAGCAGCCACGTACAGACAGGGAGGGGGAGAGGAAGCAAGCGCATCACAGGGTGGAAGATGAGAATATGAGACGGCAGAGAGAGGAGGAGAGAGAGCTTCCTGTGGAGTCCTGTTCTCCGCAGCAGAGAGATAAAGGTTGTCACTCGTTTCAAATGCTTTCATCTCTAAAAGCTCTCCGGTACAACCTGAGAACTGCAATCTCATTCCATCACAGCTAATCATAGACATCTTTTTTTTTTTTTTTTTCATGATTCACAAAAGCGTTTAGTGCGCTGCTGATGAAAAAGTGTCTAATGCATGCGTTCACAAATGTCACTAAAATGCAAGTCTAAGTAGATTTATACTTTGTTTAAAACAATGAGGAAAACTTTCTTCTACAATGCTTCTGGGTTTACTGAAGACTTTGGAGTGTTTTTTTTACCGCTCTGCTTCATGGCGTCTACAAAATATCTTTATTCTCATCCATTTGGGTCTATTGTTTAATGTACACTACCATTCAAAAGTTGGGGTATTTTATTGTATTATTACTATTACTGATATTTAAAACAAATACTTTTCAACATTTTTGAGGCGGAACAACTGTTTTCAACATTGATAATAACAATGTTTCTGGAGCATCCTATAGTATCCAGCTGCAGACCCGCAGCACCACCAGTTTCAGAACCCCAGCGCCAGAACCGGAAGCAAGGGGCGGAGCTTACGTTCTAACACCAGCGCCAGAACCGGAAGTAAGGTGCGGAGCTTCGAGTAACGCGTTTTGGAGCGTAATTTGCTTAGACACGAAACGGTATACTTTTATTACACACGAAACGTCATACTTTATACGTATGTTATAATGATACATTAAGGTACAGAAACATTGGGCTTCACCATATTTTTTATATCGTGGTCCGTTGTATGCATTCATATTTACTATGGTTCTTTTTTTATAATAATTTTTACAATGTATTTACCTACATATTGTAAATACAGTTGTTATGATAACACATTTATTTCTATTTGTATATAGGACAGTTAAGCTGTCATTTGTAACTATACAAGAATATAGAAACTATTTAGCTATTTTAGTAAAATGTTCTTATTAAAGTGGTACTACTTACAAGCAGGAGTATGTTGTTTGTGCACCACAAATTGACACTTACCAATCAGGTGTTTCAAATAATTGTAAACTAGCATGAGAGAAAATGCCACAAACTATTGTAAAGTGACACATACCATTGTTAAAGTAATTATGAAAACTGTCACCAATCATTCAGAAGTGTGCTGGACCTTGACACTGGCTTTTCACAATGCAGAGTAGTGTACATCTGTAGATCCTATATTATAATGTGGATACATCAAGTCAAATATTTGAACAAAACATTCGGGAATCTCCAGAAGGAATATATATTGAATTAATTTGTAGTTATTGTAGACTAATCCCCAATGTTTAGTCAATGGTAGCTTATACAATGTATACACCTTTTTCAGTAAGCAGAGACAGAAAAGAGACTCAACAAATATGTAAGTTAAAGTAATGAATATTTAGAATAAAAAAGGAAAAATTACATAAAAGCAGATCATCATTCATTCAGCGCTGTGTTGTGGTTGCGCTGTGTCACGTGACAAGCAGTGACGCGTCACCATGGAAACCATAAAGTGACAGATTCGAAATAACGGTCGCCTTGAAAAACTCACGCTGGGGGGGTCAATTAGAATATTTTAAACTTACGTGTGAAAGGGTTAACATTCTTCAAATTAGTGAAAATTCTGTCATCGTTTACATGCTTGTCTCATTGTAAATAACTCAGCCCCTCACTTCCGGTTCTGGCGCTGGGGTTCTGGCGCTGGGGTTCTGAAACTGGTGGTGCTGCGGGTCTGCAGCTGGATATGTCTCGGAGCAGCAAATCAAAATGATTTCTGTAGGATCATGTGACTGATGCTGAAAATTCAGTTTTGCCAACATAGGAATAAATTACATTTCAAAATTCATTCAAATAGAAACCATAATAATATTACACAATTTTACAGTTTTTACTGTATTTTTTTTTATCAAATAAATGCCGTTCCTTTGAGCTTTCTTTTCATCAAAGACTCCTTAAAACAAGTATCATGTTTCCCACAAAAATATTAAATATAAACAGAGGATGTGGTTAGGTAAAAATAAAAGAAAATGTAATAGCACCTGTGCATTCATACGAAACTACAGGGAACATTGCTCTCCTGGGAGTTTCAAAATGAACTCTTAGGCTGGATGAAGATCGCACTCTTTGATACGGCCCAAAATGAGATCTCACTACGAGGTTTTCTGTGCAAGCCGGAATGAGTATTTTATTCAGGTCTGATGGAGCTCCCCCACCCTTTATGTTTGCAGTCAAATGGCAGCCCATTGTACAGACGTCTAAGATTTCAGCTGTGATTTAAAACCACAAAAAGATTGTGTGTGTGTGTGTGTGTGTGTGTGTGTGTGTGTGTGTGTGTGTGTGTGTGTGTGTGTGTGTGTGTGTGTGTGTGTGTGTGTGTGTGTGTGTGTAGTAGACCCTATTGGGATTGTAAGTTTACTTGATTATTATTCCTCCCCAATGGGAGTCAATGACAGCACTATGAACCGTAAGGAAAATGCTGAAAATTGGCATACTTTTAGTGATGGTAATGAATAGTAATCTTCTAAACCAACTTTGGGGTCTCTAGGACCAACTCTATAGCACCACCACCAGTTCACTTTTCAAATGGTTATTATAATTTTTGAACCCTTTGATCTGGAAAAAATTAAACTTAGTACTGATTCCTCTCATCATGCTGATCACATTCAAAAACGTACATTAAGACTCATTTTTGAAGGGACAGTTTTATGTTTTTTCGCTACTCCTTCAATTTGTCCAATTCATACGAACATTGGATCAGATTATTTTTTTTGACTGAGCTGCACAGAAATGACTGAACAGATTTTTTTTATTGATTATTGTTCAAAAGTTATAATGTCGCCGACTTAAAGTCGACCCAAAATTGATTCAGAGGCTCTATCTCGGCCAAACTTTGATAAATCGAAATTAAATTTGGTAAACTTAATTGAAACCATGATCTGAGGGTCCATGCCAAATTTGGGAACAGCGCCACCTACAGGTCATGAGATCTGGAAAATGGCTAGTTTTGCTAATAACTGTTGAACATTTGAAATGTTGAAAATCATGATCTTGGTGTATATGGATTCCTTGTGTCATGCCGAATCCGATGATATCGTCTTTTAAACGATTTGACATAGTGACACAAGATTTGGTAGGTATCATCATTAGCATGCCCTGAAGATACCTGAGAAATTTGAACACAGCGCCACCTAATGTTCTAGAGATATAAGTTTTGTTTGCAAAAACGCTTTAACTTCTTTGTGTCATTGCTTCTTGGTTTAAGCCAATTCCGACGATATCTCATTTATCATTTTCCAAAAATGTGTCTGTCTGCCAAATTGAAGCAATTGAAAAGCAGTTTTTTCGCTACTCCGACAAATTTTGCCCAGTTTTGTCCAAAGATTGGACCGAGCCTCACAGAAATGACTGAACTCATTTTTGATATTCATACTTCCTGAGCATCATCCAAAGAAATATCCTGAGAAATATCACTCCAAAGTTGACCCTGCTTGTGTTTATCTTATGCTAGTTAGCTTAGCATGCTAATTAGTTGCCATTCTTTCTAATGTGGCTCTTCAGGTATCAGATTAATCACAAACTACATTAGTATAAAGTTATCTTAGCATGCTAATCTGGTTAAAATATTAAGCCATGCTTTTGTGTGCTCATTCGAACACTGAAGGCTCTCCTCAGCAGCCTTGTGAATCAGCGACCATTCAGGTCGTGGGATCGAACCCTGTTTGGCACATGACTAGACCACAAGAGGTACTGTGGCCAGAAGTGGTGCAGAAGTTGCTTCTGTTCCAAACATTGTCTTTTTGAGAATGATCTCATCTAACAATAACATGCAGTGCATTTATATACGAAATCTTCATTTTGAGTTGATTCGGTCTTGAACTATGTAACTTTGGCATCTTTGTGAAAACACGTCTTCCCAGTGGCACAACAAGATGAGCGACAGGAACCTGACCCAGATGTGAGTTTGTGTGGGGCAACAAAAACAAATTGTGTGTAATGTTGTGTAAATAGAGCCAATAGCTGTGGTTCTGCCTTCATAAACTCAAGTCTCTGTAAAATTAAACTAACCGTTGTATGAGTGGCATGCTGTTTAAAGCAAAATATATCTGTAATTATAAACATTTTGTTGACAAAATTACATAATGCTTACATAATGTTAAAAAAACATAATAGTACCGTGCTAACACTGCAGCAGGTAATAATCAGTAGAGTGCCAATTTTTACAGTTATGTTAAAAATTTAACATAAGTACACCGAGTATAAAGAATCCATGGAGCATCTGTTGCATGCATTATGGATTTAGTCATTAAATGAATAAATATAACACACTGGTTATGTATTTGGCCTTAGGCCGATGATGGAGACAAGGCCCAGATTTGTGTGGTTTCAAATTACTTTGCTTATAATGTGATTAATCAAAGAGACTGCAAGGATTTTTCTTCTTTTAGAAAACATTAGCAGCTAACACTGGGTTGTGTTAATAGACTACCATTTGTTGGTCATATATTGAAAATGAATGCTAATAGAAGTCATACAATGTTTCAGCCTCAAGGCTAAATTCCATTCCATTTAACCCACACTCTAAATTAGTGGATAATGCTGCTCTCACCCATATGTAAACACTCATTTTCATATCTGGCTGGAGTTACCATCATTTTCTGCCACTCAAGAGCGCTGAAAATGACAATAAATAATTGGACACAACACCATCTGCCTAAAACAGTGTCGAATTTATACATTTCTGCATTTAACATCTTTTTAAGGCTAAGAAACAAACATTGTGCATCTCGAGGCATGATTAAATGACATGTTTTTAAAGAGGCGAATGCTTAAAGATTAACTCAGTAAAGGTTAAGCATACAAATCACTATCTGTTCAAAGTCAGACAATAGTGGGAAACAATGCGTGACAAGCAATGTGTTTTTGTCACATGGTATGTGAACTGACTCAATAAAGATAAGTCTGTTTCTCCTCTCAGTATCAAACGTTTGCATATATTTTTGGACAAAGATAAACCGTGCCATGTGGATAAAAGAGAAATGAGTCTACACTTTAAATGATCATGTCAGGTGAGCTATCACCTGTATAGATCATATCCATACAGCTACGTATTTTATTGCTCACTGAATTATAATAATCATAACTAAAACCTGTGAATAACAATAGCTGTTCTGTATATATGAGCATTATTATAATATGGAATTCTTGGAATATGGAATATTGGAAAATGGCACAGAAGGCACCATCAATGCAATGTTATTGGTGAACTAAAACTAAAAAAAAAAAAATATCATCAGCCAAGCCAAAACCTTGAGTTAAACCACTTAGAGAGGTTAAAAAAGTAATAGCACACCTCAACCAAATAAGCAAACTCAAGACCTCATTGGAAATGCCACATTACAACGAACCTTATATCCAATGTGATGAACTTTATTCTCTGCTGAAAAGAGACAGAGAAAGTAAGCAGCATCACAAATCACACGACTACAGGGGCAGTGTGTCATCCGAGTCAGAGGAAATGGAAAGCGAGTCAGTCAGTACAGAGAATGTGTGTGTGAGAGAGAGAAAGAGACAAAGACAGGAAGGATGACAAGAGGCACTTACAGATAGGACAGTAAGTACATCGCCGATGACAGGGTGAACTAAATCAAAGGAAGAGAGCCTCGAGACAAACACTGTGTGTTTTAAAAGCAAAAGGGAGCGAGAGAGATGTAAAGGAAGGAAATGAGAGCACAGTGTGCCGAAGTTAAATGTAACTGGGTTACCTTGGCGCTGCCGTCTGAGTGGCGTCGGGCACACAGCTGAAGCTGGGTCATCCACATCTGCTGCTCACGTGCATCACAAGCTAGAAGAAGACACATGCTATAAATGGCCACATTCATTCATGTTGTCTCAATATCTAACTTAATCCAATAAGGAAGGAATAATTGACGACTGGCCTTTGAATTATTCGAAAATAATGCACACCCGAGGTGGTAATGCGGCCACAATGTGAAGCGGAGTAATGGAGTCAATAATTCCACTTATTCGTTACCACACCTCAAGACATTGTTCAGATGTTGTATTTTAAGACATTCAAGACATCATATTTTTGTCCTTAAAACGCTCATGTGTGTGTTCTTACGCATCTCATTCCACGCTTCCATTGCTAACTCCAAAATGTAGGCTAATTTTAGAGCTAGTAACGGAGGCTTGAGCCATTGACAGCAGACTAGCGTGTGTGAATTACCCGAGTCTGTGCATCTCTTAACAGAGTTCGGAAGCAACAACTCTTCTAATAGCGAAACTATACATTTACCTGCTTCAAGAACGGCGCCATTATTACCTCGCTAGAGAGAAATGTCATGCAGCTTTTAAGTTGCTAAACTATTTTACTCCAAAAAAAACATCAGAGCAGCGATGACAACAGGTTTCTGTGCGAGTGTGTGTGTCTGTACTGTACGTGTGCTTGTTTGAGTGGGAGACAGAGCTTTCAGTACATATTAAAACGTAATTTTGTGGCAATAAATAACCATGGAAACAATTTGTCTTTTTTCCCTATGAAACCAAAGGTCATAAGCTCCATATTTTATGACTTTCAGTGAATAATTACTAACATTTCGGCACACGCTGAAGTTGCATATCAGACAGGGTTTTTATATGGCCTATGATAAACCATTAGGTATTGTATGGTTACCCAGATAGACCAAATGCAAGTATTTTCACCGACACAAGACTAAAAAACTCAATTTGTGGCTTGTCTGTTACCTGGGGTAAGATTGAGGGAAGGTGCGAAATGAGAAAAACAGCACCTGAAGATTATCATTTCAGAAGACTGGAACACTGGGAGCAGACGAGGCTCTGTCAAACTGCTGGGAATAACGCTGGAGGTGACAGCTTATTTCCTGCGAAATTCATCCTCTCACAACCTCTCCGAAATTGCCTTTGTTACAAATGGCCGATTTGGCTGGTGGCATTTTGCTTGTAAACTCCTGATACGGTCTAAATGAGTTCTCAGAGTTGCCCCGAACCGACAGAGAATTTTGATGTAAAACCATCATAAAAAATTGTGGCATACAGTGAATGCCAACCATGAAAAGACTCCTGGCGTACTTGAGATGACAGAGAAACAGAGAGAGGGAGACGTATAGAGATCTAATCTTATGTAGGTGAGTGTGGACAACTAAATCACAGATAAAGGGGGATGCCTGAGGGGAAAACAGATTTCAAAGAGATTCTTCCTTAAGAGACGTAGCACGAGGTGACTCAAGTTAAAGGATAATTGAGACGGGAGGGATCAAATCGGACACAGATGGCCATGTTAAAAGCAAAAGCAAAAGATTAAAACCCCACGAAGGTGAGAGGACACTCACCCCGCAGTTTGAAGAGATCTCCATTCGCAGCATAGACTGTGAACATGAAGGGAAACTCGTCGCTTAGGGCCACCGAGGAGCCAATGAGGGGCAGAGACCCCCGTGGCTTCTGGTCCTTATTGTGCTCGTTGATGAAATACTGAAGTTGGCCAAGCTCAGGGTCCAACACAAAGTACCTGCATGACGAAAGACAGAGAGGAGAAGATGATGACATTACAACTAACCTGGATTTTGTCAGTGAGTGATGCCTGGTTGTATTCCATTGGTATGCATTTTCTAGAGTGTTCTCATTGGTTCCCAGATCATTGCTATGAGGTTGCTAAAATTGGGTGGTTGAAAATACTAATTCTGATCGCTTAGAAAAGAAGACCTCTTCTCCAAATGCTGCACGAATTGAGGTATTATTTATGTCCGTAACAAAAAACCTGTCGCATCAAAGTTTAATACTCCAGGGGTTTGTTCAAAAGTACAGTATGAGAAGAAGTAACAGTGATGCTTGCCTTAGAAAGCACAACTACATACATGCAGTATAACTGGCCTACAACAAAGAGCCTGTGAGAGCTTTACGGTGGCCATTATTACTGTCTCTCTCTCTTTCTATCTCATTATTCGTGATGCATTACATGCCTTGTCTGGTTCCCCCACTGTCAGAGCCAACCAGAGAGGTGCTTTATACGGGATCGTAACTCTGCAGGGAATGGATTGTAATCACACGGTTTGGGTGCTATAACACAACAGCCACCCTCTTAGTAAAAAATGGATGTGCTGCCAGTTTCTCTTCCACGGTCTCTCTGATGGAGTCTCTGAAAGCTAGGCATACACACATCATTATTTTAAAGAGCAGCTAAAAGTATGAAGATCAAAGCGGCAGCAAATGCATTGCTTTTGATGGCGGGGGACAGACAATCACTGTGGACCTTTGGTGACATTTTCTTACATAACCTCGTTCCCCAGTGTGGAAAAAAAGACATTGTGTTATGCCCCCACACACCCGTTTAAAAACATACCCCCAGTTTCACAGACAAGGCTTTAAGCCTAGTTCCAGACTAAAATGCATGTTTGAGCTTTTTTAACTGAAAATCTTATGTCATCGCCATTGTTTTGTCTAAAGATGCACACCAGCAATGTTTAATTCTAAGGCAAGTTAATAAAAGCTACTTAAATGTCCTAATTAAACTAAGTTATAGCTTAATCTAAGCTCTGTCTGTGAATCCAGGCCATAGAATAAAAAAATATTCTATGAAGATTATTATTATATATATATGTATATATATATATATATCTGGTACCATAGCACAATGTATTGTATAATACGTTATAATACCAATACTGTATTATTTACATGCTATTCAAAAATTCATGGTTTTACAAAAGATAGCATGGCATATTATGAGACATAATCAAACTCGAACTGAGCTAACACATGCATGCGTGTCTGTCAGTGGGTGAATTAATTACATTTGTGATAGACATTCTCTTAACGGTTCTTTTCAGTAAGTTATTCTCTCCAAGGCCCAATTCTCATCAGGTCAAAATATTGAGTGGTGTGGAAACCTTTCTCTGTAACACACACACACACACACACCCACAAATCATTAAGCACTAAACAGTGACTAGTGCTGGGGTTAACGTGAGGGCTATTTCTGAGCCATTGCGGAGGGCGAGTAACCCTCCGGTCCTGATGCTCGTCATTTGCTTGGCCTGTTTCCTTATCGATCGTTGGACTAAGCAAGAGAATGAGCACAACATTATAGATGTGAGGGGTTTCCCATCACGGATGAGTCATAGTCTCTCTCCCAGATGAAAGAGCCTTAACTGTGGGCTGTGCTGCACTCAACCCTGCAGAACACACAACCATGAAATCCGACAAAAACAAAAAACCTCCAGCTTTCAATGAGAGGCTCTCGCTTTTGGAGTGTTTCTGCACAGCTCAGCTGTTAAAGGGCTCCTTTCACATTCAGATTCCTGACTACAAATAGACTCTTTCATTTTGGGAAGATCCTCTAAAACAGAGGACTATCATGAAATCATGATGTTTTGATGTCTGATTTTAAGAAGTAAAAAACCTTACAGATTTGTGTTATTTTGTAGAGATACAACCAGTATAATAATTAAGCATACTAATGCAATTTTAATATACAATACATATATGCATTAAGACTGTAGGATAGATCAAACCATAAGAGAATATTACATAACACCAGAACTTAGATAACAGCCTACAGGTAGGCAAACTAAGAGGTGGGATCGTCTTTTTCAATAGATTTCATCAGATTTGACAAAATGCAACATTGCTTGAGTCTTAGGCTAATTGACAAAAATATGGAATGGAGAGTGATGTCCAAATCAAAAACCATTAGGAGAATCATCAAACAAAGATTTTACATTCATATATGCATGAATGTAATATATATATATATATATATATATATATATATATATATATATATATATATAACCATACTGTTTACTTTCATGCATGATGTCATAACGGATCGACATTATAATTTTTTTATACTTGTGCTATATTTGACCAAAACTCGACATAAGATACGATGCAAGTACGAGGATAAAGCTGCCCATATGCTCAGCATCAACAGGGGTAGAATCACAAAAATGTAACTGTGAAAAATATGATTTCATTCATGCATAGCGTCATATTGCATTGTAATAGACCGCTTTTTTGCATTGCTGGAAGATGACGTGTCTTCATTCTTTGATCCAGATACTGGATGTCATTAAAAATGAAGGAATGATATGATCAGAAATGTGAACAATCTTCAACATATTGGACTATAAGTCTGCCACGAAAAACATTTAGTAAGGGTTTAAAAGTTGTAAAGAGTGAGCAAACGCCATGGAACTCTTTACCTGCTCTGCCAACCTTGTAATAAATTGGTGTATTTGTTCAAAACCCCCTCCAAGTGTCTCTTCTGGGTCTGAGATGGATGAGTGTCCGAAGCAGCCCCTGATCCCGGACTGTACGAGCCGCTTCTTGCCTGTCTCTGTGCGGGATTCCCCAGATCCGCGGACCACTTTCCTTTACTGCTCCCTGAATGCGACACGTTCAGTGTTTTTTCCATGATTATTCCAAACTCTGGATCATACAATATGACGATTCAAAATCCAAAGCACAGTTTCAAAACCAAACCAAAGATACTGTTAAAATGAGCATCGTATGGAGAGGACGTGATTGGAGATTACTTTCATTTTTTATCTTGCTGCCTTGCCTTTGACTCTTTAATAGGCTTCTCTGTGTTTCCATTGGAATCAGCGTGTGGTCACTCCCCTCCCGCTCTCCTCAAACAGGAATGCTGCATCAGGAAGGCGAGACGAGGGAACGCAACGCCACGCCCCCTCATTATCGTAGACACGAAGAAATTATAAAATGAATGAAATAAGTGAAATAATAATAAATAAACGAAATAAAACAATACAAATTAAATAATGATTAAGTATAAAAATTTACAACAAATTATAAAAAAAATTTGACCAATTTACTTTTGTAAATCCTTACAAAAGTAGATCAAAGTATATACAGAAAAGGCTAAAACAAAATTTGTGAGCAGTAAAAAAAGTTTCCAGGTTTTGACCACCACATTGCAAAAAGAAAAAGATGGAATAGGTGTAAATGTTTTTAGTTTTATAAGCGAGCAACCTGTGAAAGAAAAAAGAAAGAAAGATAGAAAGAAATTAAGAAATAAAGAAAACTTTGAGGATGCATTAATGTAATGGATATTAATATAATGAGCTATTTGTTTTAATAATAAAAAAATCACAATGTGTTTATTTATAATGTTTAATCTGCTCAAGTAGAAAGGATAGCCTAATTATTTCCATAAAAGCGCTATACACATAAACTGAATTAAATGATCCTCCAATTTGTGTCAAGGTTTTTACAGCAACTATTTTAAACATCTAAAAGAAACCTGTAGAAATTAGAGGGAAAAACTACAACTCCCAGAATTCCTAGATATCATTGATGACGCAGTCAAAAGTGGACCAGCACGTTCCCTCCCACCGAGAAACTGCTTGACTTTATAGTATTATTGCCTATATTGTTTACTTAAAACATTTATCCACTAGTTGATCGCAAAGGTGGCGATGGCTGTTCCGCTGAAAGTATGTATTGTTGGTTCAGGAAACTGGTGAGTATGAACGTGTAATGATTAGATATGATCAATATGTGATTGGTAATGAGATTAATATATAGAACATATGGCGCGGACCAACTGCTATAGCTCAGACAGTACCGCTATAAACTGGAGCACTAGTTTAATTGCCTGCGTATTCATATCGATTTTCAGGTCCATATGTTAAACATTGTTATTCTGGGCAAAATTAAGTGATGACTTGATCTGATGAGCTGCATGCTGCATAACACTCATTTGTTTGCAGCTGGCAAAACAGCTTCTCAGGGTTGTAAACCCTGCTTGAAACGTCTCGGTGAACTGCTGTTTAACAACAGACTGGCATTTTGATTAAAGATACTGTTGTGTTGTACTGTGCCAAGGGGCTCTGCTATTGCAAGAATCATTGGCTCCAATGCACAGAAACTCCAGTGCTTTGCCACAACAGTCAAGATGTGGGTGTATGAAGAAATGGTCAATGGCAAAAAGCTTTCTGAGATCATCAACACAGAGCACGAGAATGTCAAGTATCTTCCAGGCTACAAACTCCCAGAGAATGTGGTAAGACAGTGGGTGGGGTGTGCATAAATAGTGTTTTATGCTAGCTTGATCTGATGTGGAAATAAGTGTCAGATTAATGGTGTTTTTCCGGTAGGTTGCTGTGCCGCTGCTTCGGGATGCCGCGGATGGTGCCGACCTCCTGGTTTTCGTGGTCCCTCACCAATTCATCCGGAAACTGTGCGATGAGATGGTCGGGTGCATTTCGGAGAAGGCTCGTGGAATTACACTAATCAAAGTGAGAATACTCTGCGTTGTACAGAATTGACTTGTAGTGCTTTTTGAAAGGCTTCTTAAGCTATACTGAAGAGGGGTAGTTGTGGCCTAATGGTTAGAGTGTTGGACTTGTAAGGTCGCGGGTTTGATTCTCAATACCGACAGGAAATGACTCACCCAACCACTAATCGCTCCCCGTGTGTGTTCACTACTCACTGCTCCTAATGTGTGTGACTGTGCGCACTAATTCAATCCCACAATGCACCGCAATACCGAGTGTACAGCCGATGTATGCTCAGTGGCTAGAGAATACCCATAATGCACTGTGAGGGTCGCACACTGAATGAATTCCTGCGTCTGACCAGAAGATGGTGCCCGCAGCTGAATCATCCATCCATTAATTTTCCAAACCGCTGGTCCAATGTGGGTACAGCGTAATACCATACAGCTATAACTTCCTTTTTAATTTATTGTTAAATTGTTTAATTATACGTAGTTTCCATGACAGAGTTCAAGATAAATCTTTTCATCTTATAACTGGAGCTGCAAGTTTGCTAAATTTCAAATGATTATTAATCAGCAAACAGAAACTATGCAAAAGCGGCAGCCCTTCCGGCACACTCCGTCTCACTCATCATTCACTCCCTCCAGTGAACTATATTAGTGGACTGGTGTAGGAAATAGTGATTGAGGGTATAGGGGGCCATCTCGGACACAGTCCAAGTTTTGGTCAAACCTTGAGAATCCTCCTCCATGCAGACAGGATGTTCAGGACTGAAGAATGCTGAGAAGTCTCAGACAGACTTGATGTCTTTTTAAAAGCTCAGCACAGTGCACCATATGTGGAGTGACTCATGGGTAAAAAAAGGCCCTCTGTCCTGCTGGCAAACTCTTTGTGTGCAAATTACCTCCTGGTGCTGGTTTGTCTCCTCTGTAACTGACTATGGCACTCAGGGCTTCATCTCTGTAGTTGTACCTCGCCAAATTAAATGCATCTTCACTTCGCTATTTGAAAAGTAGCCTCATTAAATTTCTCACAGTGTTCCGTGTTTAATTTGAAAAGATATGGTTTGTCTGTTTTCTTTTTCAGATTTCTGCCCATTTCTTGTGTACTCATTCCACCTCCCTTATTATTTTTGTTCTGCTTTGGTGTTCCTCCTCATTTTTTGAGTCATTAGGCAAAGATAGTCCTCCTAACATCTGTGTTTCAGAGTTATATCGACTGAGGGGGAAATGGTGTGATGCTACATTAAAAGAGCGTTGGTGTTGATAGAATTCTCTCTCCCCCCCCCCCTTCTTTGTAGGGCATAGATGAAGGACCAGAAGGATTGAAGCTCATCTCTGACATCATCCGGGAAAAAATGGGCATCGATGTCAGTGTCCTAATGGGGGCCAACATTGCCAATGAAGTGGCGGCCGAGAAGTTCTGCGAGAGCACCATTGGTGAGTGAATGTAAACTGTGAAAATACTGTAGATAGTGGTGCTTGTAAGGAACCACATAGACCACGAACACACTGCGGGTAATTTCAGTTCACCTGTTAACACTTAATCGTGTTCTGTATACACAAAGTTAAGTGACAATTTACAAAAATTTGCATTGTGTACGAAACCAAACTTGACAACCAGTTGTTAAAGGGGTCCTATTATGCCCTTTTAGTCTAGGGGTGTACTAGAATATGCTTTCATGCTTGATTGTTCAAACATTATTTTTTACATTATTACAGCACCTCTCTCCCCAGTCTGGTTCGAATGCGTCGTTAGTTTGATGAAGCCCCTCCTTCCGAAATGTCCTGTGATTGGTTAGCTGTCCCAGTGTGTTGTGATTGACACCACATGTTTGGGAAATGTCACGCCCTTTACCTTACCGTGAGTTTCATCTGTTCAGGTGTAAATATTAAGTATGGTGTCAATTTCAAGCCTGATTCAGACTTAAGAATGGTTAATGGTTAATTTTCCTGAGGGGCGGTGACCAGTCCTACAAAAGCGAGAACTTACAAAAGCTACAGTAAACACTACTTCAACACTAATGTTGGCTTGCAGGCAAAGCTCTGCCCTTTGTTTACATCGTAACAACAACATAAAACGTATAATTGGAACTGTTAATAGAAAATGCAACTACAAATAATAAGACATGCTTACAAGTTTTGATCCATAAACAACAGTTTGTCCCGACAAAGTGAGAACTGCTCCGTTTTGGGGACGGGGTGAAAAAAACCAGCGTCTCTTTGATATAGCGACAACATCGTCTTCTCTAACACCGCTCAGCCAGGCCTCGTCCCATTTTTTACATATTCCGTGAGCGGGGATTATTTTAATGAGCAACATTATGACTTCATATGATCCGGAAAAAACTCGTTGTAGTCCAAACGAGTCATTTGTTGTGGTTTTTGGAAAGTGAATTCTGTTACATTAAATATCTCTTTTTGGAGTGTACTTTGAGCTTTGTAACCTTGTAGGTCTTTTTTTATGCTTAAACAGCAACATTACAGACTAACTAAAGTTGAAAAAGTGAAAAGGCAATATAGGACCCCTTTAATGACATATTTAAGTGCACGTTAGAGACGTTAGAGAAATAAGACCAAAATAGTGTGACCTGCACCTTCCCACTTTAATAACTCCATAAACTTGATCACTTTATGAGCCAAGCCCAAAAACGTTTATAATAAGTGGATATGGCAACACTTTAAGAGAACGCTCTGCAAAGCAGCCTTCCAATAATAGACAAAACATGACGGCTCTGTTGGCAATGATTTAGTTAAAATGATATAACATATAATAAAAAATTTAATAAAAAAACGATTCTTTGGATACTGTAATATTACTTTGATCAAAAATAGCGGATACCAAACAAACACACAAGGCAGCAGAACATTGCTATGGTGATTACCACAATGTCAGTCATCGCAATTTCTGGAGCAAACTGTTCCGTACACACACACAATGATCATTTATGGGATTCACTCTCATGTTTAAATGGGTGTACTGTAGTACACATAGTAACTTGCTAAAAAGCACCATGGGAAATCTCAACAAACATTTTCTTCGATCCACAGGCAGCAAGGTGTTGGAGAACGGCCACTTGTTCAAAGAGCTCCTGCAGACGCCTAACTTCAGAATCACCGTGGTGGATGATGCTGACACAGTTGAGCTCTGTGGAGCCCTCAAGGTAAATATCAGTCTTGTCTTGCTGCTCATCCCAAGGGAAATATCTGGACGCAGGCACCTGAGATGCAGGGCTTCGGGGGCACGACTCAGACCTCTGTGTAAAGAAGAGCTTGCGCTGCTGAATTTACAATTAGATGCTGTAAGGCCGCTGTCTTCCTCCTCGTAAATACATTGTAAAAACCGTTGTAACATTGGCAAGCTTTGACAAATATTCAAATATTTCTAAAAGAGGTTTTTAGAAATGTCTCAGTGGCATTTTGGGCAACCCCATGATGACTTTTTTTTTTGTAACATGTTAAATAAATAATGTTTGTTTTATTCGATTTAAATATCTAAATGTTAGTGAGAAGAAGAAAAAGAAAATAATGTTTAGATATCAATCTGCATATGCGATGGACATCGGTTATGCTTATCTTTGCTTGTATCTCGAGTAAACCGGCTCTACACAAAAGACCCGAAATCAAGAAAGAAGAACAAACCGGAAGTGATGCAACCTGTTTAAATGAATACAGAAGTGTGTTGCGCAGAACCCCTAATGTAGATCTTACTGGTATTCTAATAACCCTTGCTTGCTTATTTTAAAAAAAATTCTGAAGGATCATGTGAAACTGAAAACTAAAGTAATGGCTAATAAGAATTCAGCTTTGCCATCACAGGAATAAATTACATTTTAAAATATATTAAAAAGCTAGAAAAGTTATTTTAAATTGTAATAATGTTTCACAATTTTACTGTTTTTAATCAAATAAATGCAGCCTTGTGAGCATAAAAAATCATACAAATCCCAAACTTTGGAACAGAAGTGTATATAATATAGGAAAGTAGGATTTATGCTTTTGTCGCTTACAAAGTTAATGGGCTTGACACATTATTTTTTACCATATTTCTGGAAAGTGCTGGATGCATTGCACCATTCTGGCATTCTGATAACCTTCCCATCCTTATTTGTCCTGTTTTAGAACATTGTTGCAGTGGGCGCAGGCTTCTGTGACGGTCTGCGGTGTGGAGACAACACCAAAGCAGCCGTCATCCGGCTGGGCTTGATGGAGATGATCGCTTTCGCCAAACTCTTCAGCAAAGACGGTTCGGTGTCCTCCGCCACATTCCTCGAGAGCTGCGGCGTGGCTGACCTCATCACCACCTGCTACGGAGGACGAAACCGCCGCGTGGCAGAGGCTTTTGCCAAGACAGGGAAGGTAAACCGAACACCCATCCGTTTCTGTCTTTCTCCACTTGCCTGGTGGCGTGTAATGTACGTTTTATGGATTGGAGGAAGATGCTGAGCATTAGGCACATTTGCTGATGCAGAAAAGATCAATACAGATTTATTTTTCTTTCAGAGCATCGAGGAACTGGAGAAGGAGATGTTAAATGGACAAAAGCTTCAGGGACCATTGACTTCTGCTGAGGTTTATCACATCCTCAAACAGAAGGGCCTAGTGGATAAGTATGTGTAACCATTTTTTGCCTGTCATATTATTATAACTGTATTATATATTTGCGTTAGCCTTTATGTCGGTTGACATTCTCATGACACAACACTGAATAAAATTCTGAAGTTAAAAAATTTTGTCTTAGCAAATGCAATACAGTCCATATACAAGAGATCTGATTCTAGATATTTTATAAATGTGCTTCTTTTTGATGCATAATTTTATCCCCCCGTGTCTGTCCTTATGCATTAAAAATAAGTATGTATGGAATTATTATTTTGTCGAAGCATCTGAAAAGTGTGGTGATTTTCTAGTAATTCTAGTAAACAAAATAAAAATACCAATTAAATACATTTTAAAAATGTCCCAGAATGTCAAAATTATAACATGATTTTAATTATTGGATGATCATTTCCATTTTAGAGAAAGTAGGGACATTTGTTGCGTTTAAACTAGCTACTTGCTAATTTTAGAATGTTTATTTAGATAAAAATGTATCTTACATACACTACCATTTAAAAGGCTACATTTTAATACATTTTAATTCAGTGAAGATGTATGAATTTGTTCAAAACAGGCATTTATAATGTTGAAAAATTTTCTATTTCTTTCTATTCATCAAAGAATCCTGACAGAAAATATATCCGTTTCCACAAAATATTAAGCAGCACAACCGTTTTCAACATTGATAATAATAATAAGAAATGTTTCTTGAGCATCAAATCAGCATAACATGTGACACTGACGACTGGAGTAATGATGCTGAAATTCAGCTTTGCATCACAGCAATAAAGTACTTTTTATAATGTATTAATATAGAAAACAGGTATTTTAAATTGTATGAATATTTCACAATATACCTGATTTTACTGTAATTTTAATTAAATAAATTCAGCCTTGGTGACAATGAGACCTTTCAAAAACATTTAAAAAATCTTACCAACCAAACTTTTGAACAGTAGTGTACCTAATACTAAGGTGGGATTTGTGCTTTTATCGTCTAAAAAAACATCTGAATACATTGGACTATTCTTCATTTAACAGAGTGTGTATTATTCAGAGTGACTTTGCAGTGACATGTCTACTGCAGTGATTACAATCCCCCTGGAGCAACCTGGCGTTTAAATCACTCGCTCTACGGCACAATGTTCTTTGTCAAGATGCATTTACAAAATTGGTGACATCTCAAATCTGCATTATTCTCCAGGTTCCCCCTGTTCACGGCTGTTTATCAGATCTGTTTCGAGGACAAACCGGTTCAGGACATGATCACTTGCATGCAGAGCCACCCAGAGCACCTGTGAGTGTCTCACGGGGACCAGAACCCCCATCCCCTACGGTCTGTTAGGTGGTCCTACCTCTAACACTTCTCATTTTCTATTATATACACATACAATGTTATATTTTAAGATTCTCTTTTCCAGTTTTTGACTAATGATTAGGCTTGAACTCAGGGGTTTGCCTCCGACCTCGCAGGTTTTTTGTACATTACAGAATGTACTCAAGTTTTTCGTTTGGAAAAGCCATGTGTTGTTCACTCTGTTTGAGCCAAGATGGAGTTTTAACTATTTTCTCTCTGTCTGACTGCCCTCTTGTGGATGGTCCACAATATCACCTCAGTGACAGATGAGATGAAATGCCTATTTTTATTAAATGACCATAGAGCGATCCAATCATAAACCCTCACTCCACGTCCACATTGAGAGCAACACGACACGACTAGAACGCGTCCGTTATAATCAATGAATTGCATGTGTTAATATCCTGTTGAACCAGCACAATACCACTTTCCTTAATAAAACGGAAAACGGGGGGGTTACTTTTCCACATTGTTCGACACAAGGGCACAAGTTAGGTTTAATACTAAGTATACACATTAATTATTTCAGTTCTGATTGTTTCATGTTGATAAATGTTGAAACTGCCACTTACACCTAACATTTTGGGAGACTTTAGATTTCTTTAAATGTGAAGATGCCTTACTGGTCAGGAACATTTCTCAGACAGTTCAAATAATACTTTAATGGACTCACTTTAGGTTTGAGGTTGTTTTGTTTGTTTTAAATGACAATATATTCTATAAAAGGGGCTCAAATCTGTCATCTCAACTTCCCAGCAACTCCCTTTTTAGGACTGAGTGCTTTTAGTTTTGAGACAGAAAACTTGTTACAGAAGAACATTGTTGACTACAACTTTTATTGTGTTGAGGTGATGATGCACTTGGCAACTTTTTGAGCAATGTTGCCATCAACGGGGAACCAGGTGAGACACAGGACTGATCTAAATTATCTAGATACAATTTTGTTGCCCATTCTCAATAGGAAAGTGCCCAAACAATCACTCGGCAGCATTGCTCTAAAAGTCACCCTGTGTATCATCACCTTTTGTGTTAAAATGTTGCCTATCTAAGCTTCAGGAATGCATTAACATCTTGTTTGAAACCCCTGATCGTTGATGTAGTAATAATTTTGCATTCTGAAAAGCTGAACAACAGTTCAGGTTACCGTTTTAGTACTCGCATCTTTATGGAGATTAGCATTAAAAATACTTCTGTAGTTGTACTATGAAAAGAATGAAGGAATGAGATCTGTAGTTTTCAAACAAGGGAGCTTGTTAGGTGAGCAGCTGGTGTTTGAATCCATAATGGCCTTTTTTAGCACTGTACTGTGCTTACAGATCGGTTAGGTCATACCTAACACAAAAAGATGAGCTCTTAGCATGTAGCTGTTACCGTGTGTCTATTATTCCTGTGTTGTTGTTGTGTTTGAATCATATAAAAGTATTAAACTGTGCAAATGTTGCAGTGTCTTCAGTGTAACACTCCAGTGGATGAAGTATGTAAAACTGCTCCATGTTGTTTTATGAACCCGTCCTGTATTCTCTCCTCTGAGAATGTGATCATTTTGCAAGTTGTTCTAACAAACGTCATCAAGGCTGAACTTTAAACAAATGCTGCTTTTTGAAAGTAACCAATAAAATAATCTCTGTGCTAAATGTTTGTTTCATTAATGCATTGATCTTGGTTTAAATATGAACATTTTATGATCCTAAAGTAGCATAAGATGTCACAATTTAGATTGTAGATCACAAGTTATGTGGAAGAAAAACTCAAATTATATTATTTTATGGTTTTAATTCATTAAAACTATCTAAATTTAAATACAATAAATATGTAAACTGTAGATCACCAATTATGTGGATGAAGAACTGAAGACTCAAATTATATTCTTTTTTTTGTTTTAATTCATTAAAATAAATTAAAATAAAATCAATATGTAAACTGAAATAAAATAAAAATAAAATCCTCTGAATAACTTTTTTTTAAATCGAAGAACATGCAATTAAAACTTATGGTAGGCTTATAACAGAATACATTAATTACAGACATACACACACACACATATATATGTGTGTGTGTTTATGCAAGAGAAACCAAGCCTGTCATCAACCACATTTAGTGTGAGCAACACTCACCAACTCGGAAAGTAATGTGGAGGACTAAAATATTCAGAGTAAATGTATTTAATACATTTAATTATATACTGAATAAAGATGAACTAAATAAATACTTAGATGAAATACCTAAATGTGTGTATGTCATTAATAATTACATATATGTGTATATATATAATGTATTATGTATGCGTTTGTGTAAGTGTATTATAGTTATATTATCTGTCATTATATAGAGGTCCTTTGGATATTATATGACAGGCCTTTGAGTCAAAAAGTCTGAGAACCACAAAATATACAGGAAGTTATATATATATATATTTTTTTTTCTTAGTGTAATTTCACTCAACCAGATCATGCTGATAAAAAAATCCTATTTTGATTTTTTTATGAGATTTCTTCCTGAACACAGACATGATTTATCTTCAGAATTTCAAGTTGCAGCACAAGATAAATGGTGGTAAAAACATTTTATTCCAGAATGCATTTTTTTCTTTCCTCTAAATGGGACACAATGTATAATAAAATACAACTGCAAAAGTCCCCGAATCAGGGATTTTGAGTGTCAACGTTTTGCAAAACAAAAACTTAAAACAAAGATAAAAAGGGTAACTGCACAGCTCCTTCATAGAAGCCATATATGTACATCCTGTTGGACATCTCTAACAGGACAGTTTCATTTCTATGAAACACTGAATAGCCTCCTCTGAATCAACCTCTATGTTCCATTTTCTATCATATTTTCATTTCTAATTGTTCCAGATGTTTTTGTCTATCTTTTCGCCCATACGTTTATCATCAAGTTTTCAAAAAACTGTCATTATTAATGATTCTGATGTTGTTATATATATTGACTTCCTGCTATTGATGATCCTTCAGAGGCTCATAATGACTCATATGTTTAACAAAATTATTTAACAAATAAGCTGCATGGACTTGATCACTCTCACAAACATCTATATACATCTATCACCATCTACACACACAGAAATATATTTTTAAAAGTGCAGATTGGTAATTTCAAGGACCAGTCTGAGACACAATCTGACCAAAAGAAATGCTTGAATCCATGTCAAACTAGTCTTCCTCATCATCATCATCACCAAAAGACAGCAGACTGTTGTTCTTCACCTTCACACCAGCTTTTGACTCTTTCTTGTCGCCATCCTCGCTTTTCTTCTTCTTCTTGCTAGAGCTGGCCGTAATGCCTTTGAATTTATCAGAGGAGCGTTTGACAGGCTTCTTAAAGACGATCTTTCCATCAGATGGAGGCTGTTCATCTGGAGGAAATGAAAGCATTTACTTTAATGAATGACTTTATACTCACTGAACACCAGAACATTAAGGGAGACTAGATCGATATTTTACTTTTCCCGTCATAACTCACAGACCTTTACAAATCTACCTGCCAGCTTTGTTATAAGAAACATTTATATGCGTCGCAAGTAACTATCATTAACAGACCAGTAACCAGACAGAAATAATAACAAATTTAAAGAAGCCAGAGTGGGAGTTTGCAACTTGGGCAAAACTGAAAAAATGAAATTGCATATTTGCTTACCGTCTCAAATAAAAGCACATGTTTTAATTAAACTTATCTAATAGTTATTTATGTTACTGAATAATTTTCTTCAGTGAAAAGACAAATAAAATGGGGATATAAAAAATATCAATTCAATCCCTCACAGTAGTCTATACAATGAGAACAAATTCCCATTGGACAAACTGTGAGAACAGCTGCTAAGCAATTTACATATTCAAAATGTGTGCAATTTCACAGCAAAAGATCAAAGAGCTTGCATAATTATCTTTCTTTTCATTCTTATGCAAGTAAAAAAAAGTCTGCCATCAAACACATTCTGTCTGAGCAACAGCAACACACAGCAACTCGGAAAGGAATGTGGAGGACTAAAATATTTAATACATTTAATTAGCAAAATAAATATTTAGATGGAATACCTAAATATGTCAGTGTCATTAAAAATTAAACCTTTTCTTATGAATAACATATTTGAATGTGAATACTGTTTATTGTATTCGTTTTATGAAAGAACTAGAGGTATATTATGAAACGTTAAAAATAATAAAAAGTGTGCTTTTATCTATGGAATATAGTAAATAAAAAAACATGCACCTTTATTTAATTGTAATTAAGATAATTATGGCATTTAGAGTATGTGGGTCATCATCAAGAATTTACTTAGAATTGCAAGTAAGGTTTGGTTTGATCACATTCTTATCCATGAAAGCAATGCACGAGCAGCGCATTACCTGTGTCTGAGTCTGTGTCCTTGGTATCTTTTTTGACTTTGAGAACCTCTTCAGCACTCAGATCTCCTTTCTTCAAGACCACGACCTGCGGCATCTCGTCCTCCCGATCACTGTCAGCACTGTCCCCATCATCACACTGCGGCATCTGCTGCTTCTGCAACAACAACATACTTCATTTCCTATACTAAACAAGAATACAATAGAGGCCGTCTGAAAACCTATGAGCTGCCTACATAGACAGCATTTAGGAGACATACGTTCATATAGCATTTTTACGCTAGCATCTCACTATGTGTTGAGGCATGACCAATGTGACTGAAAACACTTACCTTAGTGTCCACTGTCGGCCCTTCTTTATAACCAACATCATTCTTAAATTTCTTCAAAAAAGATGGTTCGGCTGGCTTCACCCATGATACGTTACCCTTTTTACTCATTGTGTTTTAGTTCAAATCAGACTGATAAACTGTAAATGTGCTTAATGTTTCACAAACACTAAACACACAAAAGCCAGGCGTGTAAATTTTGCGTCATCAATAAGTGCCTGTGAATGACCAATCAGCGCGCGCCTTCCTGATTTCTTACATTGAGCTGCAAATGTTGCTGGCTAATAATTTCCCACAACATTTATTTTCCTCAAGAGGCGCTAGGCGGCTCAGAAAGCCGAATTCTCCATTGAGCCCCGTTTATATTACAGTGTTTTTCCCCCTATTGGAGACATTGTATACTAAACTGTACAATCGATTATCGATTTTAATAGCTATTATTTGTTATACAAATGGAAATACAAAAAAAGCAATTCTGACAAACTTATCTTTTTTTTTTAAATGAGTGATTATGCAGTGATCACAAACGAATGTGATTGGTCCATTATGAACAGCATTGAGAAAAGTAACACGCCTCACAAGAAGCCTACATATTTTTCAACTGTGGTCTAGACTCAGGTGATAATTTTCACATAAGAAATGACACCTCAATATTAAAAAGCAATTACACGGGGTGAAGATGTAAAATACGACGTTTTAATTTAGGTCAACAGTGCATGTTTTTTAAAGTCCCGCCCATTATTGACAACGTGATTCATGCTGACTGTCACTCTACCTGTTCGATTTATTTCTATGATGCACAGTAGGAAGTTTCATTATATCTTAAAATGTTAAAGATGGTGGTAAAGTAGTGGTGTTACCATAGTGAGGCAGTAGGTCCGAGCTGGAATTATGTTGCCTGGGGTGTTTTATGCGTCAATCGCGGGGTTTTTGGCAGCTTTAGCATCATCTTCTGCTAAGTTGTCCTTGGGTGCTGATTATCTGAAAGGTGTGTGTGAAACAGGGCTGATCTGGATAGATGGACAGGGAAGCACTACAGGAGTTGATACCACAGCTTGTGACTGGGTAAGAAGTGTTTTTCTCTCTATCACACACACATAGGCCTACAGTATTTTCTTATATCAGATATCATATGTATGCATATATGTGCGTGTGTGGGGGTTTAAGGCAAGACACCTCAGGTGAATAGGGTAAAAAAATAAATGTTTTACTAATAGATATCACCATATTTCCACAGTTGATTGAGTTTAGTTTTAGTTTCATTTTATGAAAATCCATAATTTCAAAATTGACAGATGGATAAAAAACACTGTTTTTGCCTGTAGTGTCTCGCCTTAAATGAACAATGAACATAATGTCATTTTAATGTTGTCATTAATCGCAGTTACATATACCTCTGCGGCTGCTTTGTGGTGGTCTTCTGTTCACCTGCAATGCTGTGATGTGGACCTTCTTCGCCAAAGCCCTCCGACACTCGTCTTCCTCTGCCCGGGCCACTGTGACCACCACTGCCTCAAATTTTATCTTTTCTGTAAGATTGCTCAAACCCTCAAGTTCATATTAGAAACTAGTTACTTACTCATTTATTATGCATTGTCTTTTCCCCAGGCTTTCCTTGGACATGTGATCTTTGGCGAAACTCATGCCACGTTGTGGTGGGTTGGTATCATTTTGACCCTGACAGGGCTTCTTGTCTTGCATGGATCGACGACTCAGGCTCCACAGGAAAATGTGGAAAAGAAATATGAGTGACAGAACAACACAAACATTGCCTTATCTAATGATTGAAGTAAAATCAATCAAGTCAGATGGTGTGTAACTTAAACCATGTAAAGCTATTGAGCTAATAAGAATTATGCACAACTGTATGATATGTGCTGAATGTTTGTATTTCTGTCATGGGATTGTTTTATAAAAAATTTGTAGTTAATTTATTATTGTGCTATGTGCATCATGGTATTGTTAATAATGACACGATGCAAAGCCTTGAAATGTGTCTCACTACTAGTCCTGCCTCAGTCATGTAGGTTAATGCATACTTCAGCCGTCAAGGGCACATTATGCAAGTTTATAATAAATTAATTTATACTCTTGGTTACTACTACCTTAAATATGTATGTCATACTGTGTAAATATATAATGCTGATACACAAACACTCTTTATTTTTTAAATGTTCTTAAGTTTGCTGTATATTTGACCAAATACAGCTGTGGATCTCATTTTATTTTACTGCTAAACTTAATGTTTCTCTGATACATATTTTTTTCAAGTCTTCCGAAGTAAAACCTATTTCAACTTGCACTCCAAGTAGTGAACAGGATGCACACTCAGATACATTAATTTTCTTATATATTTTTTAATAATCATACATTACACTGTTTTAGTTCATATAAATTATATTAGGATTAAATAGCACCTGATAAGCAAAATAAGCTTTTTTTAAAAATCCACATGTATTTTAAAATGAAAGGTTCTTCTATTGTGTGCCATTTTGAGCAAACCACTGACCTGGACTCTATTTTAAACCCAACCACAAAAAGCAGCATCTGTTGAGCACAGCTGGCCATTACAATGTATTCTGCTCAGAAATCACATCTGAAAATTGACTTGGTACTACCAAGTCAGCCGTGAGAAACATCAGGTAATGGAAAAAATCCAAAACATAACAAACAACGCGCCTGTAATGGAAAGATGCACAAGTCTTTTTTATTTTAATTAAAAGGTCGTAAATACAATGAAATATAAAGATATGACAGAACAACAATAAAAATAAGCAATATATCAATCAAATCCTGGGATGGTAAATCTGATGTGTGTTTTTGACAATTATGGAAAAGTCTTAACAGATCTACAAATAAGCACCATCAATTTATATTATCAAATACAGCACCATAATTTGCATAGTCATGGGGTTATGCCTGTTTCAATGTCAGGCAATTTTAAGAGTCTTGTAGTACATTAAGGCAACATTAGAGATATTATATATATATATATATATATTTTTACTGTGATGATACATCTTAAAAAGTTTTATATGAAAAAATATTTTACCAGTTACTTAATTTTTTTTTTACCAAAACAAAAATGATAAACTCCTTGGCAAAAAAAAAAAAAAGGTCCGACCAAAAATGGCAAAATATTTACTGGTCTTTTTAATTGGTCTTAACCATTAACCATTTTAATCACAAATAAATCACTGGTCAGGAAATGAGCAAGAATTGCACAAACACTGTAGATAAAATAACTTAACAAGGAATAGCCTTCCCCTTTGTTTTCTTTAAATGTTTAAGCCATGTGGTGTCCAAGCAACTTACAGCTAGTTTTTTTACAGGAAGAAGAGTCTGTGTTGTTCCACTCAATGTTAATGGCTCAAGCAGTTCATGAGTAGTCGAGAAATGTCTCCCAGTTCATTTGAGCTTAATGTGAGACCAAATATTCAATAGGGGTTCAATCTGGACTCTGATCAGGCCAAAACATGAGCCTGATGGTCTTAATAACATCTGATCATTCCTCTTTAGATAACAACTTTTCAATTGTGGGAATCAAGCCATTCTGCAATATTCTCCTGTACTCCAAAGCATGAAATGACTTTTCACAGTGAAGCAGCTCACCAATACTAGCAGATAAAAAGGCTTCCCACACCATGACACCGCTCTGGAGCATCACCATGTGACTTGCGTTTCATTGTGATCCATCACTCCACACACAACTTCATATCCTGCCAACGTCACTCTCTCTTTGATGCTTTTCCTGCTTTTTAAGTAGTACATTTGCTGAAATCTTGCTAATTTCCTGACCAATAATTTGTGGTTAAAACAATTAAAAGCTTAGTGTTTAGCCATTTTTTTGTGTAGACATTACTGCTCCAGGAACAGCTTGTATAATGTTAATGAGCTAATGACAGAGTCACATCTCCCTCTGCATGACATACGTTTCTCTTTAGAAGAGTGAGATGTATTTTTGGTTGTAAATACTGTTTTAAGGCACGTTGGTACAGTACATAAATGCTGTTTCCAGTCAAACTCAAATATTCACAGTAGTCTCTTTGCAAGTCCAATTGTGCCTTCTCAGTCATCAGGAATTAAGCGGCAAACACCTTTACATCGAATAAGGCTCCAAAGGGATTTCAATCACATCCTCCTCAATGATCTCACCCTGTGGGAACATGGGAACAGGAGCCGAAGCGTCTTTCTGGCACGAGAGATCTGTGAAAGGGCTCAACCAGGCCACAGAAAGAGGACCTCCGAAAGCTGACTTTATAGCTTCCCAGGATGAAGTCTTCTCCCATGTAGGGTCTTCACGCTTCAACTTTTCAATACCCTGCAAAAAGAAAAAAACAACACATCTGTGATTCTGTGTCTGTTGAAAGAGATAAATATAATCCATGTATGCATGGAAAACAACATCCATAGTGCCAAAAAAAAACACGTACATTCCATTAAGTGAACGGAAAAGGAAAGCAAATGGTTAAAAAAAAAAAAGGAATGGGAAGTGATTTATTTTACTCATGCACCTGCGCGTTTAATCTTTAATGAGAGATAACCCAACTGGAAGAAATGGTTCAACTGTCACTTTATGGAACAAATTGTAAACACATGAAGCATGCAGCAGGCCTTCACAATCCAAAGCATGTATCTAAATAAAAATAAAAATAAAAACAGACTATTTTAAATAGCATGCGATCAGGCAAAAGGCACATCGAATGTGTTTGAACGGCCTTTATAGCGATAGCGATCCAAGCTTACCTCCATCACACCAATCAAACAGGGACATCAGCCTGATTTAATACTAAATAGAATTAGTTGTTTTTAGATTCATTTTCATTCCCAAAACCACGAAGGCTGGATATTTTGGAGCAAGGGAACCATTCATAAGACAACTAGTTTGGGGAAACTAAGTTAGTGTTAAAGACAGAGAGGAAGTAGACAGGAAGATACAGACCAAGCAAATTTGAAAACATTTAGACCATTTGAGAGATTGCAGCAACACAGTTATTTTGCAATGCGAATAGAATTTCAGCTGCAGAATTTCCTGAAATACAATTTTAGACTTTTCAGAAGCAGAGATGGTTTCACGTGCGGATGTGCATTTAAGAAATCCAATGTCAGACGCTTTAAAAGTGATACGTTGTGTTACATAAAGCACTAGTGACCAAGTGTTTCAGGTTTTTAATTCACCATTTGACAAAGAAGAACAGAATGATTGTCTTTTTCATACATACTTAAAAGTTCAAGCACATATCATCCGTTCATCATAACAAAAATGTATATTAATAAAATGTAAAATATATGCAATTAACCAAAACATTGGCAACAATGGTAAATCAATAAAGTTGTCGAAAACACAATTTATCCTTCATGTAATAAGCCATCGAACATATTACATTTTTTCGTATACTGTATATAAATGTAGTTGATCTTGAGGTCAAATTCCCACAATTTCTTAAGCCTGTTCCTTTCTTATACATTTCTGCAAACCAGGTTTATGGAAACATACCAAGTAAATCAGCAATTCTGTTCTGTAATGGTAAGTGCTGTTATCACTCAAATTGTTATGTATAACAGCAAAAGTACTCAATGTAGAGTCTGTACATTTAAAAAATAATAATTCCAATGAGTCCAATGGAATGTTATGGTTTAGGGGTGTAAAAATGATCGGGCAATGCACTGATTATTAAATTATTTTGTACAATGTGAATACAAAAACTGGTGGATCACTTTGTCAATATTCAACTACAGTATCAACCGTCCCTTTGGTTACATTTATGTTTATTACCATTTTCAAAATTATTCTAATCAAAAAATCTAAAGTAATCGAACCAAATTGTGATCAGATGTCATGACTGCATCTTTTAGTGAAGCTTTGTCAGAACAAATATTTACACCCCTATTAAATTTCCGATACTATTTTTTTTATAAAGCCAAAGACTATAACCCATATTCAAGGGATAGTTCACCTAAAAATGTAAATGCTGTTATCTCATGTTATTCTATACAAACCCAAAAAGACTTTAGTTCATCTTCGAAAGTCCATTGACCCAAAACCCTGACAGTTCAAAACATTCATAAAGAGATTGTAAAATAAAAAGCAATCGATTCAGTTGGATTTCTTTTACGATCTCATTATGAACGTTTTGAAGCATCAGAGTTTTGGGTCAACGGACTTTCAATGGAGGGACAGAAATCTCTCAGATTTCATTAAAAATATCTTCATTTGTGTTCCGAAGATGAACGAAAGTCTTATGGGTTTGGAATGACATGATGGTGAAATGACGACAGAATTTTCATTTTTGAGCGAACCACCGCTTTAAGGCCTGATCACACCAAGAACCATAACAATAATTATAATGGCACACACACCAACAAATGATAATTCTCTGTTTATCATAAGCGCGCATGGCAAGTATGTCATCTGCCGCTTTAAATTTTTGAGCTCCTTAAAGTCATGTGGTTTCTGATTGGCTGTCACTGTTGTTATAATTCATCAGTTGGAAAAAAAATCATTTTTAAAGTGATTCCAACAATATTGTTCATCTATGTCATTATAATTATACAGTAGCTGTGGTGTGGACTTCCCTATTCTCCTAGTATTACAATTAGGGCTTGAAATTAACACCATTTCATCAATGGCGTGCAACGCAGTCACTCCTCTCCTACTAGCCACTTTGGTGGGTTGAATTTTACATATAATAAATACATTTTTCAATTGTAGTCTTTTAAAAAGGCATCTGAAAAAATAAACCAAGTGCAATGTAGTGTTGTCAAAAATATATATATTTTTCCGATGCATATCGAAACTATAATATCTGAAACGCTTCAAATTTTCGCAGAAGAGATACACTAAAAGCTGCGCTTTTCTCGCCCTCATCTCTCCGACAGTACTAAATTGTATTATTTTCTGCTGCTTATTGCGCTTAAACAGTCAAATACACACAAAATACTCTTGGTGAGTATTCACGTAAACACAGTCAGTTATGTTTTAAATTAACGTAAACCATTGATAAAGAAAACGCATGTGTAACAGTATAATGGATCCGTGTGTCAGGTCTTAAAGTGACAGCAGCCTAATATTCCTGATATCTAATTATGAAATAATATCAAAAATATCTATATGGCCGTTTTTCCCCATGGAGCTGGTGAGAAAAAAAGTTAACGTCAAGCCCTGATTACAATGATTATTAAAACTTTATAGTTATAGATATCGTTATTCCATCCTAGGTGTAAATGTCCCTTTAAAAATGTATTATATCTGTAAGAATAATAATCCTTTTTAGTGAATGGTTGTCAGTGCTCTTATGCCATTATGCCGAAAGAACATGGGTTTTATATTGTAGATAGGTATAAGGAATAAAAGAAGGTATTTCAGAAAGTAGGTTATCATTTTAGCAACATTCTGAAGAGATTACAATAGTGATTATATTAGCATAAATTGGCTTCTATAATCTGCACATCATCCATCTTTATTTCAGTGTAGCTAGGCAGAGATGCTTGAGAGTATGACATGAAGCTTCCACTTTCTGTTTTAATTCAAATAAATAGGCAAGAATAATTGGATATGCAATGATTTGTTCCCTGAAAAAAAAAAAAAGAAGGAAGATGATGGTGATTTAGTCTCACTGGTAAATGCTCCGCTCAAGTCCAGATTAATTAAAAGACGCTCTTTAAGGGAAGTCCAAGTGCACTCGAGTCTCTAAGCTTAAAGCTTCCTGAGCTCAGACCACATACTGGTAGGGGTCGGCTTTCCCGTGTTCGGGTGTGGAAAACGGGCTAAACCATGCTATCGAGAAGGGGTGTCCGAATACCGCCTTCATGTTCATCCATTTTGTTTTTTTAGCCCATCTTCTCTCTTCCTTTTTCAACTGCTCTATGCCCTAAAAACAAGAGATAACCGAGACTTCAGAGTGTATATTACAAAACAAAAGAGGAAAAGAACAACTGACCCATTCCATAAAACAGAACTGTAACCATATTTTCATCGTAGATGGTGATTTTCATAATGAAAAATTATGCCAATAAGTTTATGTTCAGAATAAAATACTAGGATACTGCGTAGTTCAGTGCAGTATACAGTACATTGCATTCTGCCCATTTATTTTATAAAAAGATTGTGAAACAATGCATTACGTAATGGTATGTATTTCAAAAAGTAGTACGCTACAACTATATTTTAAACATTTTTAATCCAATTTCATGTAAAATGTCTTAACTCTCAATATTCAAATCAAATAAGGATTCAAAAAGTACATCTGACATTACTTCAGGTTTATTGTCACACTAGGAAAATAGGTAAAATAAGTGCATTGCATTTTGGGATAATGGTTCACTTCTTGGAAATATTTTTATCATTTTTTTTCTATAAATATGCAATCATTTTAGTTCATTAATCGGAGAAAGGAAGGTCAAGTTGAACGAATTGCATTGTGGGAAATTTGCTTACTGCACACAATATACACCACCATTTAAAAGTTTGGGGTCTGTATGATTTTGTAATGTTTTTTTATGTTGTTTAATCAAAAATACAGTAAAAACAGTAATATTGTGAAATATTATTATACGGTAATTTAAAATACAACAACAGAAACATAGTAGTAAAAATTTAAGAATAAATATAAACATTTAAATAAATGAAAAATCAATATTAACAAAAAAAACCGTTAAGTTTCCTCAATGAGTTGTATATCTCCAGACTGGAACTCCGTTTGTCTGATGATGTGAACACGATAACTTCTTGTTACGATGAACACAACGGATATATTCACCTCAAAGAAGAAGGTACATGTATTGCACGTGTGTCGCGCTTTTGCTAGTCTTGATTTCTCACAACTTGTGTGCTTTTTGTGGGCAAGATGGGGTGACATGCGGTGCTAACAGAACAAAGCTGGATGCTGGTCACACTATTATATGTACGAGAGCGAGCGAGACTTTCAATTTTTTTTTTTTTTTTTTTACAAATTCTCCTTTTGTGGTCCATAAAAGAAAGAAGGGAATACGGCATTAGAACAACACCAGGGTAATTATTTTATGACTTATTTTTCAATTTAGTGTCACATGATCCATTAGAAATCATTCTAACATACTGATTTGGTGCTCAAGAAACATTTCTTATTAATATTATCAATGTTGAAAACAGTTGTGCTGCTTAATATTTTTTTGTGGAAACCATGATACATTTTCTCAAGATTCTTTTTCACACATTTTCAAATAAAAAACAAAACAAAAAAACAATTCTAATCAATGCTAATGTCTTTACTGTCATTTTGACTAATTTAAATGCACCCTTGCTGAATAAAAACATTACAAAAATTTAATGGTAGAGTATATACTGCATAAATAGTACACTACAAGTAGTATGATAGTGTGCTATTCTGAGCAGATGCTGAACACCTGCAATTATCAAAGGCCTCTAGTGAACTCTACACATACACCATTGTAGTCCATCAAAGAGGATCTGATGGCAGTGTCAAATAGCGACCTCCTTCGAATAAGTTTTAAAGGATCTAGTTGCATCTTTAGCACAGGAATATATGGGGGTTGTGTTTTCCAGGTCAGTTGTTAGAAATTCACAAGATTGTGTTGTGCAAGTATGTTGCCCACAGCACTGGACCATTTGGACTCATATGTCAGATGTCAATATCATGTGTCACCAATATACAGTATATTTTAATAATAACTAGCAAATAGAGCTGCATGATTAATCATTACATGATTGAAGTGGTCTATTCAGAATCGTAATCTCTATTTTAAACAAAAAAATACATGACAAATAACCAGCACGAATGTATGTAAGCATACTACTATACAATGGCCTACTTCTACTTCCTGTATATGTGTTACATCTCACTTCAAGCACAATAGCATTTTAGGTAAAACTGTCCACACATTAACCTAAAAATAACAGCGCATATCAGGCCACAGGCACTACCTCCACCACATTCGCCCACTGCCTAAAGGAAGCGATCTCTTACCGTCTCATCTGTGCAGATGGAATGGATTTGGGTGCCAAACATCACAGAGGTGAAGATGAGGAATAGGAGGGCCTCAAAGCACAGGAGGATGAGGAGGATGACAGTGGCTGGAGGGGAGAAGGAACTGCACTCTTGGGTCAAGAGGGGAGAGGGAACACACACACACACACACACACACACACACACACACACACACGGCATTAACACAAGCTATACAATTTACTAACACATCTATAAATTATTTGTAACTAGAAGGAAAAAGAGGGTTAGCGGGCATGAATATCTGGCAACTCATCTAGATTTGCATGTGCAAACTGGGACAAAACACGGTTGGAAAAATCTAAACATTAGAACATGGGTTAAGAGGTTTATCTTTTAGCTATGGTTAGCAACATTCAGGTGACCTGTTTGAAAACACGGATTACATTGTTAGGCGTATATGAATTTCTCTGATAATGTGGATCTTTTCTGTAAAGCAAATCAAAGGCTATTCTTGGTAAGGAAATTGAGAGAGTTCTCTGTAAATGAAGTTCTGCAAAGAGTTTATATTAGTTTAATTGAGATTGTTTTTGGGTGTAACATAACTGTGTGGTTCGGGCGAGTTATATCTCTGAATAAAGTCAAATTAAACAGAATTACAAGAGTAGCAGGTCAAATCATAGGATCCAAGCAAAAATCAGTTGATCAATTATATGAAATTGCTGTTCAGAGAAAAGCTTTGACTATAACAAGAGACACAACACACCCCTTGAATCATGTTTATGAACTTTTACCATCTCGTTGTCGTTATAGAACACCAAAAGCAATTGAAGCAATATATAAAGAAACTTTTGTACCAAATGCAATAAGTCTTTTGAATAAGGGGCAGGTAATGTGAATATTTTAAGCTTTGATATTGTGGATGTTGTGTATTGCTGTATTGGGTGGATGTGCATTGCCAATTGTTTTGTGATTGTATGGCTGTCACGGGTATGGTGCGGATGAAGACAGGCTGAGGCCCAAAGTTCCAATTCAAACTTTTACTAGAATCACACTTAAACAAAACTGGTACAGGCAAGGGTAACACTCTCCATACAACGTAACATGTACAAACAGAAACAAGCATTAGCATAAGCATTGACCGACAACTGAAGGGTGAGAGACAGGAACTTAAATACACAGATGACAACGAGTGACGACAGGTGATGATGATGATGATTAACAAGGCTAATTAACTAAACAGGTGACGAAAATGAACTAATGAAAATGACGACAGAGATGATGAAAACACTGAAGATGGAAAACAAACTAAAAGTCCATGATAAACAACAGAAAACACATTAACAATGTGACAGAACCCCCCCCTCCCCCCAGGCGCGTCCTCGCGCCGTAAAACATCCAAAGGGGTGGGAGGGTGGGCGCCCTGGAGGCTGATGAACAGGTGGCCGATCTGGAGCAGGAAGCCTCCAGGGCGGAGCAGGACGTGCAGGTGGCCAGGGCGGAGCAGGATGAGGGCGTGGCCATGGCGGAGCAGACGGACCCTCAGGCGTCCATGGTGGTGAGGACCCTTCGAGCGGCCACGGCGGAGACGACCCTTCGGGCGGCCATGGCGGTGAGGACCCTTCGGGCGGCCATGGCGGTGAGGACCCTTCGGGCGGCCATGGCGGTGAGGACCCTTCGGGCGGCCACGGCGGTGAGGACCCTTCGGGCGGCCACGGCGGAGACGACCCTTCGGGCGGCCATGGCGGTGAGGACCCTTCGGGCGGCCATGGCGGTGAGGACCCTTCGGGCGGCCATGGCGGTGAGGACCCTTCGGGCGGCCATGGCGGTGAGAACCCTTCGGGCGGCCATGGCGACCGTGTCGGCAGGGCCTCCACGATCCCCTCAGAGGACTTATTGCCCCCCCCCAAAATTTTCTTGGGGAGGTCAGCACTGGACTGGACCCGCGGCGAAGAGGACTCTGAGCTGACCGGGGCCAGCGGCGAAGGCGGTCCTGGGCTGGACGGGACCAGCGGCGAAGGCTCTGGGCTGAACGGGACCAGTGGCGAAGGCCCTGGACTGGACGGGACCAGCGGTGCAGGAAGCTCTGGGCTGGACGGGACCAGCGGTGCAGGAAGCTCTGGGCTGGACGGGACCAGTGGTGCAGGAAGCTCTGGGCTGGACGGGACCAGCGGTGCAGGAAGCTCTGGGCTGGACGGGACCAGCGGTGCAGGAAGCTCTGGGCTGGACGGGACCAGCGGTGCAGGAAGCTCTGGGCTGGACGGGACCAGCGGTGCAGGAAGCTCAGGGCTGGACGGGACCAGCGGTGCAGGAAGCTCTGGGCTGGACGGGACCAGCGGTGCAGGAAGCTCTGGGCTGGACGGGACCAGCGGTACAGGAAGCTCTGGGCTGGACGGAACCAGCGGTGCAGGAAGCTCTGGGCTGGACGGGACCAGCGGTGCAGGAAGCTCTGGGCTGGACGGGACCAGCGGTGCAGGAAGCTCTGGGCTGGACGGGACCAGCGGTGCAGGAAGCTCTGGGCTGGACGGGACCAGCGGTGCAGGAAGCTCTGGGCTGGACGGGACCAGCGGTGCAGGAAGCTCTGTGCTGGGCAGCGATGAGGGCTCAGTGCTGGGCAGCCATGAGGGCTCTGTGCTGGGCAGCGATGAGGGCTCTGTGCTGGGCAGCGATGAGGGCTCTGTGCTGGGCAGCGATGAGGGCTCTGTGCTGGGCAGCGATGAGGGCTCTGTGCTGGGCAGCGACGAGGGCTCTGGCGCAGGGTCAGCGGGCTCAAGATCTGGCTGGACGCGAAGATCTGGCTGGACGCGAAGATCTGGCTGGATGTCTCCCACAGTGAGTGAGGAACCACACACCCAAAGAGCTCTGTCCATAAACTCAATAAAAGGTCTATCTAAGTCCCTGAGCAGCAATATCTGGGCTAGAGGATCATCAAGTCCTCTCCAGAACCGTTGCTTCAAAAACTCCTCCTCCCAGTAAACATCCTGATGAAGATGAAGGTAAACTTCCACCAACTCCTCCAATGAACTCCCATTCTGATTGAACAGAAATGCCTCCATAGCGTCCTCCTCCATTACTTTTTGGTCGGTCAATCTGTCACGGGTATGGTGCGGATGAAGACAGGCTGAGGCCCAAAGTTCCAATTCAAACTTTTACTAGAATCACACTTAAACAAAACTGGTACAGGCAAGGGTAACACTCTCCATACAACGTAACATGTACAAACAGAAACAAGCATTAGCATAAGCATTGACCGACAACTGAAGGGTGAGAGACAGGAACTTAAATACACAGATGACAACGAGTGACGACAGGTGATGATGATGATGATTAACAAGGCTAATTAACTAAACAGGTGACGAAAATGAACTAATGAAAATGACGACAGAGATGATGAAAACACTGAAGATGGAAAACAAACTAAAAGTCCATGATAAACAACAGAAAACACATTAACAATGTGACAATGGCGAGACCAAAGACCAATTTTCAGCTAAGGATAAACAATAAAGTGCTACAATAACAAAAAATAGTTTGGGGTCAATAAGATTTTTTTAAATGTGTTTCAAAGAAGTTTCTTATGATCAAGATTCTAAGACACTTATGTGAACAAAAGCAAAAACAGTACGGTAATATTGCTAAATATCATTACAATTTTAAATAACTGTTTTCTATTTTAATATAAAATGTGATTTATGTGATGGCAAGGCTGAATTTTCAGCATCATTACTCTTCAGTGTCAAATCATCCTTCAGAAATCATTCAAATTTGCTGATTTTGTTTTTAATCATTTCCTATTTTTATCAATGTTGAAAACAGTTGTGCTGATTAATGCTTTTGTGGAAACTTTTTAGGATTCTTTGATTAATTAAAATACAAATTATAACTTAAAAATTGGTCCCAATTTTTAAAATGGTTGTGATGATGAAAATCATTTCCCAAAAAAAACTCCCAACAGTGCTGTGAGTATATTCACCAGAACACACTCTTAACATTAAATACAGGTTAAAATGCATTCATAAGAGGAAAAAATTTAATAAAATGCAATGTTGAATTAAAATGTCATATTAGTGTCACTGGAGCTGTGTTAGGGAGGCTAGCACAGGTCCTCAAACACATCGAGCTGTGGCGCTCATCTGTGCAATCTGAGTTTGAATCTAGCTTTCAACATTTGCTTATATCAATATCACTTCCCCTTCTTCATTACCTGCCCTTTGACCACTCTTTAGTACCAATAAAATTGGCATTACATTACATTTGCATTATATTTATTGCCTGACATAGCAGCACTTTTCTGTTCTCACACCAAAGGATCAACTTCCCCAAGCACACAGACTATGGTCTACTTTTATAATACATTTATGGTGCTTTTGCATCCTTTTTGGATATTAAAACCGTTATTTACATTGTAAGTGAACACTGTACTGGAAAGAAAAACACCTTTGGAATGAGGGTGATTAAATGACAGAATTTGATATTTGGGTGTACTGTCGCTTTAAGAAGTACTTATGGTTTGCAAACTGTCGCTTTAAGAAGTACTTATGGTTTGCAAACTGTCGCTTTAAGAAGTACTTGGACTTGGACGAAGGTTGGACTTCTTTTTCCCAGTAGACAACATTCTTAATTGCATGCTTGTCATCTGACCCTGTCATCTAGAGGTCACAGGGGGTCAAGTTATCGGTCTTGCTAACAATAACCTGCTTTTCTCACTTACTTGTCCAGTCATCTTCAAAGCAGTAGAGAAAATGAAAGACCACCATGACCAAGGTATGCAGAGAAATCAGGCAAATGTACATCTGGAAAACACATCAGCATCAATATTAGATGTTTTTTAGTGCTGGTTTCAAAGAATCTGAATGAAATATGAAATAAAATATACAATTAAACCCTTAGTGAAATGATTACAATCAAATTAACATTATTCATACTACCAAATTCAGAGAGGAGTCATTATAATCTTATATCAGAAAGTCCAAGACTACTTCTGAATCTTTGCAACACTTGTAAAATGCTTACAACCTGTGGCTAACACAACTCTGTTTGTGGTATTTTTTAGAAGTGTGCAGGATGAGACTTTTTTTAGTACAACTTACTGTGAAAAGCACAAAGTACTTCTGGTTATTTTCCCCGACACAATTGTTTACCCAAGGGCAATGATGATCCATCTTCCGTATACAGCGCTTACAAACACTAAAATGAGTTTGAAAGGAAGGGTGGAGAAAGAAAAGAGATTAAAAAGTCACTTTAACGCTGTGAAAAAACCCCCCTGAAAGATTGTTTATAACTTAAAACAGGGATGGATGGATGGATGGATGGATGGATGGATGGATGGATGGATGGATGGATGGATGGATGGATGGATGGATGGGTGGATGGGTGGATGGGTGGATGGGTGGATGGGTGGATGGGTGGATGGGATATGAAGTGATATGAAGTGATATGAAGTGATATGGATGGATGGATGTGATATGAAGTGATATGGATGGATGGATGTGATATGAAGTGATATGGATGGATGGATGGATCTTGAAGTGATATGGATGGATGGATGGATGGATGTGATATGAAGTGATATGGATGGATGGATGGATGGATCTTGAAGTGATATGGATGGATGGATGGATCTTGAAGTGATATGGATGGATGGATGGATGTGATATGAAGTGATATGGATGGATGGATGGATCTTGAAGTGATATGGATGGATGGATGGATCTTGAAGTGATATGGATGGATGGATGGATCTTGAAGTGATCTGGATGGATGGATGTGATATGAAGTGATATGGATGGATGGATGGATCTTGAAGTGATATGGATGGATGGATGGATGGATGGATCTTGAAGTGATATGGATGGATGGATGGATGGATCCTGAAGTGATATGGATGGATGGATGTGATATGAAGTGATATGGATGGATGGATGGATGGATGGATCTTGAAGTGATATAGATGGATGGATGTGATATGAAGTGATATGGATGGATGGATGGATGGATGGATGGATCTTGAAGTGGTATAGATGGATGGATCTTGAAGTGATATGGATGGATGGATCTTGAAGTGATATGGATGGATGGATGGATGTGTTCCTCTTTCACCTGCAGTGGTGAGCTCTGTCCGGCTTAATACTGCTGCACTTGGGACATTTGTAAACCACCTGGCCTGGCTTCAGCTGCAAGCTCTCAATGTACTCCTTAGTGGCGTTGCCCTTTGGCACAGCTCCCTAAGAAAGCATCAAGCAACTTCAGTAACATTTTAACAGTTTCTGACACCCTGCTGAAGATTTAGGGGAGACTGGGGGCAGATATCACACCAATCTCTTATTGGGTTTGTTAATTCAAAAATGAAAATTCTGTCATTATTAACTCACCCTCATGTCGTTCCAAACCTATACGTTTTTCGTTCTTTGGAACACAAATGTAGATCGGTTTGATGAAATCTGAGAGCTTTGTCCCTCCATAGACAACCTAAGCAACTGACACTTTGACGCTTAATAATAATAATATAAAGAGAATGAACCTTATTGGCTTTCGCACGTCAACTGAACATGCTTGAGCAGAGCTTCCGTTTACCACAACTGCGTTGATGAATGTTTATATGCGCATACAAGCCTACATTTAATCTGTTCATCATATAGTGATCGAGTCTCTTAGGAAAATTTTGGACTAAACCACTCAATTCATATGGATTAGTTTTACGATCTCTTTATGAACTTCTTGAAGTGTCAGTTGCGTAGCAGTCTGAAGAGGGACAGAAAGCTCTCAGATTTCATTAAAAAGTTTTTGGGTGAACTATCCCTTTGAATTATTATACATGCTATAGTGATGACATTTATGCCCAATATTTTTACTCTGCAGTGTAAAGTTTTGACACCGTCTGAATTCAAATGAATGTCTATTTTATATCTAGGTTGTAAAAGTGGTTGTTGTGGGCCCCTTCTCATTTACATGTTAATAATTCTGTTTACAAGGTCTATGTTTACATGATTTAATGTCCAAAAAACATATTTTCTTATTTACATTGTTGTAGCATTTTTTTTCACCCTTTGTGTTGCCTTGTCCAAATACCCACACTTGCGGTCTTTGCACTTGACCACAAGTAGGCGTAAAGACTGCAAGTGTGTGTAGAACTTTTGATTACTCGATGGGACGCACTTATAGTCTTCCTCAAGTGTTTACGGAGCTTTTATTTATTATATTTTCAATACTTTGCATTTTAAAATAAACTTCTACATGTCTGTTTAGTAGTCGCTATGTAACCCACACCTATAGGTGCTTTTAATTAAGTGATAAAAACAGTTGCAAATGTTGTACAAAATAGACCTACACATACTGTAATACTCATATTTGCACCAATAAAATGTGCAGCACTTTATGTTTTTACCACCCAATTATATGCATCTAATTAATTTAAATTACAGTGGAATGTTTTCCTCGACATCTCGCGATTTTGGGGCACGTACGTTCCCGAACATAATGCATGATGGATATATGCTTAGGCCTAAGTGTGCATTAAGGGTACTGCACTTTGGCATTTTGAAGACATTGAACAGTCTTGCGCACTTCCTGTCGCGTGCACACACTCTGAAGTGGCCAAGACGTGTGGGTATTTGGACAAGGCTGAATGCTCTGTTTTAGTTTCAGTTTCTTTAAAACCCCGCCTTCCAAAAAGCGTAATCTGCTCTGATTGGTCAGCCTGTCCCCAGTCTGTTGTGATTGGTCTACCACTTAGAGCGTGTCGGACATGTAACACCCCTTACCATAAACATTAATGTTATGTTGTATTTTTACTATGGTAATAAACCATTTATAATTATATAAATATAACATTATTATAAAAAAATTATATATACATATAAGTGTTAAGTTAATGTAATAAATGTATATTACATAATAAATGTAATTATAATTATTAACATGTGATATATCATGCTACAATTCCCCCTATATACTGTATAAAATTCTCTCATAATGGGGATGTTGTCTCCCCTAGCCAAAGGCACCATGAAAGCATGCATTTATTGCTGTAAGTAAAACCCACCGGGTCTGTGCACATGGCTCTGAAATGAGACGCCAAGGCGAGGAAGGCCAGGCTATTGAACAGGGCGCCGTTCACCAGGCTGTAGGTGAGGTTCTTCGATGGAATCAGCATGAGGAACAACACCACAAACTCAGCAAAGAAGACAAGAAACCAGGTGATGATCCCACAAACGATGCCGCAGGCATCTCTGATGAACCACATGTTGTTCTGTCGCTCATGACAGGGAGGAAGACACTGTGGGGGCTGCTGGCCACCGGCCTGCCTCTCGACGTCCCTGAAACGCGGCACTGGACTTCTCATCCTACCACAGAGATGCCATCCTGTCGAGATGATGGGGAAAAAAGGAGTCAAAGTTGGATTAAACGGTCTAATTTCATAGCAAAAGTTTGGCAACAGTCTATTTTTAGTTCACACAATCAAATGGTTAGCAGAAGTGTAGACGTGTCTGGACAGTGGATCACAGAAAACGTCCAAACGACTGCAAGATGAATTAAAATGATTTAAAATAAGATAAAACAAGCATTAAAATAAGCTAAAATGAAAATCAAAAAGAAATGATTTATTTAAATAATCTTATTTAAATAATTCACTCAACAACTGTCATTTTTATGTAAGAACCAGCATTCCCAGTCTTGGAAAACCTCATATATAAAACGTGTGATTTCTAGACATAGAAGAGTCAAATTTATAAAATGATGGATGGATGGATGGATGGATGGATGGATGGATGGATGGATGGATGGATGGATGGATGGATGGATGGATGGATGGATGGATGGATGGATGGATGGATGGATGGATGGATGGATGGATGGATGGATGGATGGATGGATGGATGGATGGATTATTTGAATGAATAAAATTGTTCTAGTTATGTCAAGCGCTAAAACATTTATTGGAGTGGAAATTGCTATTTGTGAGAAAAAAATATTTTAAAACCATTTCATCACAAATTACTAGAAAAAGTCAAAATCAAAAGCCTGAAGTAATTTAGTAATGAACATTTAGGCCCTAATTCTGGAATTTAATAATGAATATAATGAATATATGAATATATTTCCACTCTTAGTTTCTGTAAATAAAGTTTGAAAACAAGCAGTTTTGTCGTTTCAGCAGAAGTACTGCAGATAACTTGTTATTTAATTGAACTATTGTCTTTGATAATTGGTGGACTTGGGAATCAAGAAGCTTGAGATCCACTGGTTTAGGAGACACGGAAGGTCATATTTAGTGGACACAGCAGTATGGGAGCTGCAGTCTGACTGATAAAGTCACTTAAGCAGAACCAACAATGTCAGTAGAGGACACACTGTAGTCTCAGTCTTTTCCCCCCTCTGTTATGGCCCAGAAATCAATTCTACATCCAACTTTTATGACTATGATGACATTCCTATCTACTTGAGTCCATAATGAGACAGCCACGCACTGTTCAAGAGTGCCAGACATTATTTAGCATGATCATTATGCGTTTCAAAATCAACCTCAATAAACAGCCCAAAATCTGGTTTAACAAGCCAAAGCAGCCGAAACAGGACATAGTAACACAATGGTGTAAATTACGCACTGACTGTGCCAACTGCCAAGACATCAGCAATAACATATACAGCAACCAAGCGCACTGTTTATAATTTAATTACATCTCATTGGAATATTAATGACAGTTAATAATAACACGATATTGATTGAATAACACTGAAATCAATCAGCCAGCTGTGTAGAAACCTGCGTTACCTGGCCATGGCGATACTCACATATTTGGCGACATTGGTGCTCCTCGCGTTTGCTCGCCCAACCAAGGCCGAGACGATCCAATGATGCATGGATCACACTAACAGGGGGACATGTTCCAGGTTAGTTTTAACACAATAAAAAGTGGTTTACCCGATTAATGCACAGAGGCTGGTGAAATGCTGCATTTTTGTGCGGTGCCAGCTCCTCCCTTCACTGGAGAAACTGATAGCCACACCTCCCTAGCTTTCACTGGAGGCGCAACTGGACCACGATCCGAAATGGAAACCACTTCCAGAAAATGAATCATTGGACTGCTAGGCGTTGCCAAGGAAGCTGAAACTTGAGTTATTTTATTAGGGGGCGCATCGAGGCTCTGAACGCAGACTGTTCCATTGATCCGGATTCAAATCTCTGGTTGTTTTTATACTATTGGATATATGTTGTACTAATACAATTATAATCCTTTAAAACGGTTACTTCATTAAAAAAAATAACCAGACACACAATTGCATATCATCTCCATAACGTATTGTAAAATTACTTTTAATGTGGCCCTTTAAGTCATCGTGAACGACTGTGATTGGTTCGTCCTGTCCAGCGGAGAGAAAAGTAACAGATTCCTCGTGGTATCGCTAGATAAGCCACACGCCAAATAGTTAACTTCATATTTCCGGTCATATCATATGTTAATACTGCTGGTAACATTTCTAGCCTCTTATTTAATTTCTGTATTTTAAATCGACTCATTATATTGAGTAAAATATTATGTGGGCCGTTGATAATGCATTGCATTATTTTTGTGACACCCAAACAGCCAGTCATGAAAAACATCGTTTGATTGTGTGTATCCTAAATATAACATAATATATTTATAGCATTATAATTGTAATTGTGAAAACAAATTATAATTGTGCTAAGAAAAAAGGTACATTTTCAAGCATGGACTCTTACGGCTGAAAATGTAAAGCGTCCCTCAAAATTTGCGCAAAAGAGCCTAACACATGGGTTGCCAGGGTGCATTCTAACCACGTTGTTAAACAAAATTATATTGTTTGACAAAACCGTACAGATTATTTTATTATTTTAATTTAATATTTCAGTTTCTCCGCAAGAATAACGTGAATAAGTATTCGTACAAAAGAACCCTGGTTAATTCTTTCTGCGTTTATATCACTGGTCTGTGGAGCACAAACACAGAACCAGTATGAACAGGTGTGTATTTATTTCTTTTGCAAAAACAAAATGTCTTTTGCTGACATTATTACAAGTTTTTTTTTTTACAGTCTATCTATGGTGTTTAATCCAGTGAATTTATTGAATGCGACCAACCTGGCAACCCACGGCACGGACTCCAGACCAGTTCCCTGTTGGTGTGACGTGTGGTGGTACAATGAAGAGACGATGGCTGCCTGCATCAGAGTAATATGGATGAGATTGACCGTCTTGACAGCCGCTATTCATGATGGTTCTGCTCTCCTAAACTCTTTCTTTGCCAAAACACACTAATATCCCTGTTCGTCCCATCTGCACAGATCAAGTGCTGTATTTGCATCAGACTGCTAGCCCCGTGCTATGATTCTACCTATATCAACTCTCTTTAATTGACCTGACGGGTGAGTGACTAAGTTAGATGGATCTGCACCATTTTATAATTAATTTACCCATACAAGACCTGTAAATGTAAACTAAAGCGAAGCAACCTCGTTAGCCAACATAGTTGATCAGTTAGCTGGCTATAGCTAACATTAGCAATTGCTATTGCAGTTCACTTGCTTCCTTGGTTGTTGCTGGTAAATGTCAATATGGCAAAATGGGTGAAACAAAATTGCATGATATAATGCATGGATCATATTCGTTTTTAAACCTCAGAACAGAATATTTGCGAATCCTGCAAATAACACGTGTCCAAGGACTTGAACCTGGATTCTTTCAGTACCATCATAATCCATATGTCTGGATTGCTAATGTTATTTGTCTTTGTTGTTGTTTTTTTACTTGATGTTTCTACTTTGAAGTTATGAATTAAAACACCCCCCTTTCCCTCTCTGCTCTTTTTCTCTTCAGATATCACTCATAACATGGCCATCACACAGTTTCGCCTTTTTAAAATATGCACCTGCTTGGCATATGTCCTTTCATTCTTGAAAAGACTGATTTGCAGGTGGGTTTACATTTCGGTAACACTTTATTTTATGGTGTCCTTGTTACATTTAGTTACTATAGTAATTACTATAGATTGTGCAAAATTACATGCAACTAACCCTAAACCGCACCCTAATCTTAACCCCAATCCTATAATAACGACATGTAGCCTAGTTTATTATTACTCAGTACTTAAATATATAATTACACGGTAACATGGACACCTTAAAAAAAGTGTAACCTTAATTTATTTTGTTGGATTGTTTGCTGATGTATCTTGTAGATTGTCAATCTGAAGCCTTAGGGCAACTATATGAACGAGGATCTAGAGTGTGTCTCTTACTAAAGTGATGCTGTGTTAATGAGTTTTCTCTGCTACACTGTGTTTTGACTGTTGTCTTTTGTTAATGTAGGACTGGAAGGGCACGCAAACTGAGTGGGGATCAGATCACCCTCCCGACCACAGTTGATTATTCTTCACCAAAGCAGGTCAGAGAAAAATAGGTTGTAAGAAAAAACGTAATTTACAGTATGGCAAAAAGCGACATTAAATTGATCAAAAGTGACAGTGAAGACTTTTACATAGTTACAAAAAAAACTTTATATCCATCAAAAAAATTTGTGTTATATTTCAAAATATTACTTTTACTGTTTTTACTCAAATAGATGCCATGGTGAGCATACTTTTTCAAAAAAACATAAAAAAATATATGTATATATGCTTGTATATTTTTAGAGCTGCAAAATTTATCGTTAAAGCTACACTGTGTAACTTTTTTAGTTTATTCTTAGCTAAAAACACTTAGTTCTTTCAAAAATATATGTGCTCATTAATGTATATTTACTTCGTTCAAGTAATAAAGTATTCTCGTGAGTGTATAATATGCCATTGAAAATACATACGGGTGAGGGGTTCGAATGCCGGTCGCCATGTTGCCCCTCCATCTTGAAAGTACATTAGCCAAAGAGGGACATACCCGTTAATTCACGCTTCGCCTTTTAACACCCATGGCACCGTGTCGAATGTGAAGAGGGGGATTGCTTGAGACTGCTATATAAAAACCTGAAAGCCTTTTTGAAAGTCTGTTGCTGATGGAAGATCACTCTTATTCTCGAGAATATATATCAGAGTCGCCAAGGAAACGAAAAAGAGAATTAAGACGGCAACGCAACAGGCAAATCAACAAGACAAATGAGACGCGAGCACACACACACGAACTCTCCACGCACATATTCATATGAGATGCGAGCACAAACACACACTCTCCACGCACATATTCATATGAGACGCGTCACGCGAGCACACACACACACACACACACACACACACACACACACACACACACACACACACACACACACACACACACACACACACACACACACACACACACACACACGAACTCTCCACGCACATTCATATATAACCTACTGAATGTAGGCCTACACGGCCGTTCAAAAATGTGTTGGTTAGTCAGAATTTTTTTTTCAGTAAGGATGCATTAAAGTTATCAATGGTGACATTAAAATGTGTGTAATGTTACAAAATATTTCGTTTTTTAATAAATGCTTTTCTTTTTAATTTTTTATTCATCAAAGAATCATGAAAATTTTTATCATAGTTTCCAATAGTTACCTGATAGCTGATGTTAGCAATGAAATGGTAAACAAATAACGAAAACATAAAACTATTATTCATTTTACATAGATGTCATAACCTATATGTTAACTGACAAATTTAATTACTGCAAATTATAATAGTTTTCTAAAGTAACCTCATCACTTGAAGGAACACTCATGGACGAGGTCGAACTGGAAGCCATGTTAATCTTTGACTACATTGGCCACCGTAGGAGTTAAAACGAAATCGGAAATGAGAGGAACAGAAACTAATATTCACTGGATGGTCATATACCTTTTCACCGCTAGATGGGAGTAAAAATCACACACTGTAGTTTTAAAAGATTGAGATCTCGATTCAAACACTCATGTAATCTTATTCCTACAGTAAATGACAACGATCACAGCAGAACATTCAGATCAGCATTCTGAGCCAGAGAGAGTTGTCGTCAATATAAAATTATGTAACAGTCTTTTCAACCACACAGTATCATTATTTCTGTGTTACAATTCATTTTATCACACAAGTAGACAAGATAAAAGTTTATAGTTTGAACATAAACAATGTCTACGGTAGCAATCAAAATAGAGTAAATCACCTTTTGAAAGTGACTTGACTCTTCAAAGAAAGATTGTATCATTACATTGTTACACCAGTATGTGGCGACAAGTGACTGTTAACTTTTATTTGTCATTGAATCATTCTTTCAAGAGATTCATTCAAAAATGCTGATTCATACATTCATACAAACAAGTGAAGTATTTATGAGTGAGTCATTGAATCATTCATTCAACCCAATTAAAAGACTGTAGCAATTAACTTTTTGTCACAACCTCTCGTAAATTACAGGTTATTTTGTTTAGTTGTCTGTTCAGAACCGTGGGAGTGAGAGTTTTGATATCTATTTTAAACAAAAAATTGTGATTCTTAATTTATCCAGAATCGTGCAGCTCTAATATTTTTATATTACGCGTACTTGTGCACTATTTTATGCCGTTTTGTAGTATACATAGTGAGTAGTGTGTTCACACTGAAATTTCAAATAGAAAGAGTGCGCTTTAAAAACCCCATTATGCGCTTAATTAACTGAAAAAAGAAGTGTGTAATGATGGCAACTTCATGTACTCAACTGTCACAGCTTTAATTACTTAGCGATGGGGGAGGGGCTATTAGTCTGATGTTGAATGAAATTTAAATGAATAAATGAAATAAAACTGGAAAGATGACTGTTTACTATTGACTTCTGCTTGATTAAATAAGTGAATATTTGGGAGCAGTAGTGGCCGAATGGTCTGAGAATCAGACTGGTAACCAGTTGTGGCTTCAATTCTCAATACCGGCAGGAAATGACTGATGTGCCCTTGAGCAAGACACCTAACCCACAATCACTCCCCGGACGCCACAGCATAATGTCTCCCCACTGCTCTTGTTGTGTGTCCACGGTTTGCAGTGTGTGTGTTCCCTACTCACTACTCCTAATGTGTGTGCACTTGGATGGGTTAAATGCAGAGGACAAATTCACAGGCCTTCACATGTCACTTAACTTAATTTGTTTGTTGTATGATTAAAATAGCCGGAGATTGAGGAGTGGAGCTCATGGGATGAGGAAGCTCCCACGAGTATCAAAATTGAAGGTGGTAACGGGATAGTTCCACCTCCACAGAATGAAGCTGAAGAAGAAGAGCCGGACTATTTCAAAGACATGACTCCCACTATCAGGAAAACACAAAAAGTAGGTTCAATATTTGGGCCCTCTTCATTTCCTGCTACATCTGCTGCCATTTCATTGTCATGCGGTTTCTTTTCTGTCCTAGGACATGTGTTTCTCTTGCTTTCTCTCTAAAACAATAAGGATCATCAGATACAATTTTGTAACATTTGTTTTTTTTATTAGTTGGGGCAAGTGGAAATTAAAACCTGTTGAAATAAAGAGACTTTTATAGTTTAATGGAATAAATTCAAGAAAATCTTGTGGTTTTGTGGCTAACAGTGATGTAAAGCAGGGCAAATGTTCTAGCCCTGGTGCAGTGGTAGTGCTGAACTTCTCAATCCCATTTTTGTGTAATATATACACTACCGTTCAAAAGATTAAAAAAATAATACTTTTATAGTGTTTCAAAAGATTTAAATTTTTAAAATAAATACTGTTCTTTTGAACTTTCTATTCATCATAGTATCCAGAGGAATGTGTCATGGTTTTCCACATAAACAGCACAACTGTTTTCAGCATTGATAATAATAATAAATGTTTCTTGAGCACCAAAACAGCATATTAGAATGATTTCTGAAGGATCATGTGACACTGAAGACTGGAGTAATGATGCTGAAAATACAACTTTGCCATCACAGGAATAAATTACATTTTAAAATATATTAAAGTAGAAAGCAGTTCTTTAAATTGTTATATATATATTGTTTTTTTTATCTTACAGACCCCAAAAATGGTATTATTGTATTATTATTGATAATGTAGTGTATATATATATATTTGTGCTCTTTTTCCAGATTGTCTTGAAGAAAAGGGAACCTCTGAATTTCTCTATGCCAGACAGCTCCTCGGTTTTCTCCAGCCGACTAGCCGCCACTCAGGACATGGCCTTCATCCAGCCCTCTGTGAGTAATGCAAAGTAACAATGTTAATCACACGGTTATTGTGAGATCAGTTAACACTCTAAATCATCAAAAAGAGAGAATTTATGGATGGTAATTCTTTATCTGACTGCAACCAACTCCATCAACGCACATGACATTTTATTTGTTGAACCAAATTGTACAACATTCACAAAACGCTGTCTGTGGGTTGCAGGCGGAGCTGGGGGACATGGACACCTGGCAGGGGAACACTAATGCCTGGGAGGATGAGGCAGAGGCATCCTGGGATGCAGAAGAAGTGCTAAGGTGAGGTGCATTACCAGCAGACTATGAGGTGTTCCCCAATTTTATATACAGGGGTTGGACAATGAAACTGCAACACCTGGTTTTAGACCCCAATCATTTATTAGTATGGTGTAGGGCCTCCTTTTGCAGCCAATATAGCATCCATTTGGAATGACATATAAGTCCTGCACAGTGGCCAGAGGGATTTGGAGACATTCCTCTTCCAGAACAGAGGCCAGGTCAATACTTGATGCTGGTGGAGGAAACGTTTTCTGACTCCTCCAAAACAGCGGTGGCTCAAAAATATTTAGATCTGGTGACTGTGCAGGCCATTGGAGATGTTCAACTTCACTTTCATGTTCATCAAACCATTCTGTCACAAGTCCTGCTGTGTGTATTGCTGCATTGTCATGCTGATACACGGCACTTCCTTCAGGGTATAATGTTTGAGCCAATGTTTAACCTCCTAAGTAACAGGTTAACTAACTTTCCTTATAAAAAAAAACTCTGAACATTTAAATACAATAAAACAATACACCTAAAAAATATGAACTAAACAACTGATTTTCACAGATTAAAGTGCAAAAGAACTATAAAGAACAATTGGTAACACTAAGGTCAATAATGTCCCATTAGTTAACGTTAGTTAATATATAACGTTATTATACATAATATATAGCTATATAGCAATAGCTACATTTGTTACAGAAGTTATTATTCTTTGTAAGCGTTAGTTAATACAAATAAAACTGTTCATTATTAGTTCATGTTAGCTCAAATCCATTAAATAATATTAACTAATACAAATTTTAATTTGTAAGTATTAGCAAAAGTTGAAATTAGCATGAACTAAGATTAGATAATGCTTTTAGAAGTATTTTTCATCGTTAGTTCGTTAAAGCTGCATTTCGTAACTTCTTTGGGTTAAAAATGATCCAAAATAAATGTTTAAAAGTACATAACCAGCCTGTGTTCAAAACTATCTGCTTGCCTTAGCTCGATTCAAAACGGTAAGCTTGTATTAATGTTTTTAATTCCAGTGGTACTGGTGGATTTCCGCAGGGAATTCAAGCATGTCTTTGCGTCATTACGTCACATCTGTATGTGTACACATAAAGAAGGAGTCTCAGCTAGTAGGCTATATTGATGGCGGATCCAGAAAGGTTCAAACGACAATCACCAGTGACAACTGGAGATTCACCCGTTGTAAAATGCAAAAGACTTTGGAGTGGCTACAGAAAAAAAGAGCATTAAATGTAGTCACGCAATGCTGATGTTGTTAACATTAACAATTTGAGAACAAAGTATCATTTGCACGGTTTGACGTGATATGATAAGCGATCGTTAGATTTAATCAGCCCGATTTACTGCAATGCTTTTTTCCCCTTAGTTGGTCAGAACAAAAGTGGATGTTACTTACTTGTTAAGATGACATTTTCCGGTGAAAATTCTTATGTTGGTCATATTTCCGAAAAGTAGAATCTGTGATTCCAAATGACAGTATCCACACCGGCGTGGTGATTGACAACCGCACATTCTCCTCAAAACATTGGATTCATCCGCACTGTGCCGTGCCGAGGCACAACCCACATAAAGTTGATAATTCCGCGAATCACTGCAATTGCAGATTTCGAACAGAGATGGTGACTAAGAGGAAAAACTACGGACTGCAGCTTTAAGTTTGAAAATAAACCGCTATTAAGTCTTTAAAGCTACACTGTGTAGGTATTACTCCCATCTAGCGGTGAAATTGTATATGACTACCAACTGAATATTACTTTCTAGCCCCTCCCATTCCGAGGGCGTTTTAACTCCTACGGTGTCCGTATTATTTCAAATCTGCCGGCAGTCGCGAGTAATCTCCCCCTCGCACGGTGCCACTGAGTGTAAAAACACGAAAGGCGAAGCTTGAATTTCCAGGTATGTCCCTCTTTGGCTAATGTATTTTCAAGATAGAGGCGCAATATGGCTTCCTCCGTTCGAGTAGCTCACCCGTATGTATTATAAATGGCAGATTCTACGCTTACGATAATACTTGATTAGTTATAATCAAGAAACAAATTCTTGATTAAAAAAACCCAGCAAATTGGTTTTTGCTAAGAATCAACTTAAAAAATTACACAGTGTAGCTTTAAGTATTACATATTTAAGTATTTGGTGCTGTGATAACACTATAGTTAATAGAAAATTCTGGTGCTGTGATAACACCATAGTGAATACAAAAATCAGAATAGCTGTTTATAACATTTAAATATTGAAAATAGAAATTGAATATTCAGCTGCTTTCTGCTGTCAGAAAGTGAACGTGCGTTTTCATTCAGCGCGTCTCCTTCACTCGTTCCGCCATTTGTCTCATGCGAGTTGGGGTTGTGTTACTGTATATCGCACATGTCTAGTCAGGAGTTTCAGTTCTTTAGAAATCAGCGGAGCAGGTTCTGAGTGGGCCTGGCTATAACATAATTTACTCTGAGGGAGAATTTGGTGCTTTCTGTATGTTTTTGTCCACTAGGTGTCATTGTACAAGCACAGATGAATTCAATCATCACTGCATTGTGCCAGTCCTTGATTAAGCTTTACTTTGATAAATCATGTATCACATCGTATTTGAACGGTCATGATTGTTGAGTGTTTTTCCCCTCAATTTCACTGAAATGAACATGTCAGCATGTCAATTAACAATGATCTGTCTCTGTCTATCCTGAACTCAGGCAGCAGAAGTTGGCTGAGAGAGAGAGACGGGCCATCGAGCAACAGAGGAAGAAAGTTGAGAAAGAGGCACAGAGAATGATGAAAAAAGAGCAGAAGATCGCTGTCAAACTTTCATAACATTAATACAGCGCACTGGACACTCATAACAACAGCCAAACAACTGTTCATATTACATTTGACCTTGTTTTGTCCTGCCCTCTACACTGCTGTCTTCAACACTTCAGGATATTTTTTTCAGTCCATCAGCCATCTTGGGAGAATCGTGTGTGCGTGTCTCTTTGTGTTTTTTTGTTGTTGTTGTTGCATTGGACAGAAATCAGCACAACAAAATCTTTCCTTTCAGTTATGACTGTTCTTACTGTGCGCTCGATGAAAGAAAAAAAATAGTTTTTTTTTCTGTCAGTATTTATAACACTTGAACGATTTTGTCCAGAATAATTTTAGATAAGGAATTCCGTTCTTCTTCTTTTTTTCACCTGTTTTTCTTCATCAAAGTCTTGTAACTGTGCTTTAAACACTGGACCTCACCAGAAATGGGTGATCTCAGTATTTAAAAAAAAAAAAAAAAAAGTTCAACAAATTTATGCAACCTTGAGTTTCTGCTCTTCACATTCTATTTAGCTGGCTATCTAAGCTTTTACCATTCAGTTTACCTGATAATCGTGCTCTTAATTGTGAATAATCCTTCAAGACCTTATATTTTGATCTTGATTTTTATAAAGACAAAACTGATTTGGGTCATTTGTGTATAGAGTTAATAATTGTCAGTGGGAATGGAGAGCAGAGATGTACAGTATGTACTGAGACTCTTTTAAGAGGATGTGGGTTGGTCGTCATGGAAACGCCGGAAAATTTTTAAATATCCGTATTGGCAACCAAACCGTCTTTTATCTTTAGTAAGACACTGTTACTGAGAAGAGCATTAGCTGAAATAAACATGCACAGATAAATATTTTAAGGGAATTTCAGTCTTTATTAAAGAATTTCCCATCTCTTAAAAATATATAAATTGATCTTGTTTCTTGACACGAGGATGATGAGGATGATGATGATGGTGAGCTGAAATTAACCTCTGCATGCTATGATTTTTAAGGAACGTGAAGCCATGAGAGTCACAGGTACAGATAAACAATGAAAAACTGAATAAAATCACTTTTTTTTATCATTTATGCTTTCCCCTCATGCTTGCTCATGCCATTTTAAGTTGTTTTTACAATTTTGCACTGTCCAGCCTTGGCCGTAATAGACATTTGGATGTCTGTTCAATGGTTTATTTGTATTCGAATGGTTTCCAAATCTTCTCATTTCATAAAACAAAAACGAAACATGCTCATTGTGCTGTGGTAAAGTTGTCTTGTTTTTGTTTTGTTTTTTACATAACCAGCAATAGAAGACTTTATTTGGTCTGTTTGTAGCCAGACTGTTAAACTGTAAACGGCATCATGAAGCTGTCATCATTTATGATATTCAAGGTCAGACGCATTGTCCGGACGGGTGGAATATTCCAGCTCTGAGAATGTGATGTCATAATCCCATCTGCCTCAGCAACGCCCCCGGTCGACCAATCCTCCCACAGCCTGACCCACTTACACGGAGAGAGGAAAATAAACTATGACTGAATTATACATTACGTGCTGTCTTCTGCAGCTATGCGCATCTTCATCACACCTGTCTTGGGTTTCCCACGACTTTGTCTTTGTAATCGAGACTTCTGGAACATGCTCATTAAATAAAATGTATATAAACACTGTTTGAAGATTGTATCCACTAAAAATGCATCACAAATGCATTGAGAGAGAGAGTGTAAAACACCACAACTAAAGCATATTTAACACTGTTATCTTTTACAATACATAAATTGGATTTCCTCATTCTGGAACATATCCAATAGCTATTTGTAGTGTCTAACTGGGCTAAGAGTACATGACAGCAAGCATTTGCTCAGTCTTGACACTTCATGCATGTGGGGTTGCATGTTATGCAACAGTCAAGTCCCATCTGGTAACATATTTACTGTGTGTTCTTCAGGCAGCCCAGGGTTCCACACTTGCTATAATGATTGGTCTCCGCTTCTGAATGTATGTCACCACAAGTTTAGTAATACCAGTACATTTTGACCTTGTTGTGGGGACATTGTTTTTGTCTCCAAGAGGAAAACAGCCTGTAAATCATTAAGAATTATCTTTTTTGAAAATGTAAAAATCCTGAATGTTTTCTGTGATGGGCAGGTCGAATACAGTTTGTACAGTGTAAAAATCATTTAATCTACAGAATGTCCCCAAAAGCATGGAAACCTAACATCTAAATATTAAAATCCATCATAAAATGAAATAGGAGATGCATGAAATATCAATGTCTGTCATTTCCAATCAAAAACAAAAAAAAGTGTAAAAATATTTTACATATATACACAAAATGCTATAGCTATGACATTAGTTGCCGATTTTATTTTATTAATATAAAAATATATAATGTTATGAAACACAATGTTGGAAATGCTAATGTAGCATAGACATTACAAAAACTATATTTTGGTATGTTAAAATATTGCTTTATAAATAACAGCTAGCTTTCTAAAGAAACGTAATCTTGTGAACAGCAAAGAATTAAACTGCGTTAATCTAGGATTAAAGCTAATCCTGGAGATTAAGACTCACTTTAACTCACTTTGCTGAGCATTAAACCTTTTTTTCTCCAGAATAAAACATCACTTTCATTCTTGGGTTATGGACATTTTTTTATTATATTTATTTAAAAATGTATAAATATGAGATGCACCTGAAAAACAGGCCCGGATAATCAACCAACTCTTTTTGCATTTTATGCACCAATTTGAGAAAATCTGCAGAATTTTACTTCTTACAACAATACTGCTCTTATTGGTAGCTGAAAGCATGATCAAATTATGCAAACATTTACAACAAACAGGGACCCCGTTGTAACATCCTACAAGGTAAAAAAGAAAAGAAAAATGATATAGTCGAGTATAGTAATAATTTTCACGTTAATCAGATATTGGTTGTGTCCGAAACCACCCTATACCCTCATATCTATATACGATTTATAATGATTGAATGCGAGATTGAATACGAGCACAAACGTCCACAATTGTTTCGGACACCTCAAATAGTGCCCTATTTCAAGTATCTATGAAAGGTTTTTTGGCTTTTAGTATGAATATGTTAGCCTTACTATTATCTATAAGCTAGTGGGCTCCAATGAAAAAAATAGCATTTAGAAGACCAAACGCAACGTTGAAAATGAAAATCCGGTTGATGTCAGAACCCAACGTCAGATTGATGTCAATCTCCGACGTTGGACAGACGTTGTAATGTGGTTGAAAATTATATTTTCAAAATGACTTTCATTTCCAACCAAAATCATCCCAACTGATGTTACTACTTTCTACTCAAGGACATTGACAGTAATGTAGTGGAGTAAAAAGTACGATATTTGTCTAAGTGAAAAGTATGATAATCAAAAAGTGTACTTAAGTAGCATACTTAAATGTAAATGTACTTTGTTACTGTCCACCTGTGACAAGGAAACATGCAAATGGTTGTGGGACATTAGACAATTTCACCACAAAATAAAAGGCCAAGCTTGAAGGGGTTTTTCATGCTTTAATAATAAATATAATGATATACATCTGATATAAACAAAAATATTGCACATAGCTCAGGCACATAACAAGTGTTCGCCGTACTGTGGCAAGTGCTGCCTTTTAGGAAATGTCAGTTTACAGAGCAACATGTGAAAAGCTCGAACTCCAAGGAGAGAAATACAGTTTCACTTAACACAAAAGGTTGAACACATTTAAGCTTTGGCAGAAGGTTTTAGTTCTTTTGGAACAAGTGACATTTTAACTACAGCAAAAACAATGGTCAACTGACAGTCAACCCCTATTGTCACACCAAATGACTCTTATAAAAAGCAGGGAATAGCAGTCAGCAACGAACAAGACTTGAGCAACATAACCACCAACAGTACATGATCAGATTCTGCAAAAATATTTATATATTTATACACACAAACATAAGGGTAATAAATAACAAAACAAAAAAAAGAAGACAAATCAGGTCCCTTTATATCCCCATAAACTCATCCTTTGTGCCTCAGCTGGCAAAAATACACAGTGCAAAGTTGGAATTTCACAACTAAACGGAAAATAAGTGTATGCGTATAGTCACGTGTGCAAAAACAATTTCTATTTGAAGATAGTTTAAGTGCTCTTGTTGTAGATGTGGGTGAAGGCTACTAAGTGTCTGGCCCGTGAGAGACATGGCGGAGTGAGTGCAATCCCATAATGCAACAGCCTCGAATCAAAGCTACAATGTTGTACACTGGAGCCCCTCCGACCAAACCGTGCTGCGAGTAGAGCCACGCCACGGTGGGCAGCACGGGTGCCGCCACAGCAACCAGATCTACCAAGAAGTTGTTGCTCCAGTGGCTTTTCCCCACCACTGCCATGCTAGAGGTGTTCTTTGAATTCTTCAGGTCGAAATTCAGCTCCTCCATGAACTCGGGACTCATTCCGGGCTCAGAACCGCACAGACCGGAATCACTAGGAGAATTTTGGGCAGTGTTGGTGCAAATGAGGCCAACATCTTTGACTTCTTTGTCTTGTGCTTCAGGTAACTTCTCTTTTATGGGTTTTTGTGCTTCAAGCAAGTCCTCAAACTTTTTGGGAACCTGTGCTGAAGGTAATTCCTGGGATTGGTGGGGAGAAGAGGGGATAAGGAGGCCAGAGAAGCCACCACCCTGGAGCTTTAGCAGTTGGAAAAGGAGAGCTTGGAGATCAGCGGTGTAGATCATCTCATCCGTCTGGACACCTTTATCTTCTGCACCAAACGGGTCGCTTGAGATATGCTCCTCGGTGCTCTTTTCCGAGACACACGTCTCCAAGGTGGACAGTCCTGGTTGGGGGATGATTTTTGTGCCACCGTCCTGGCTTGAATCGACAGCAGTGGACATGAGAATGTCCTCCAGAATCTCTGCTCTGTTGGCCATCTCGTCATTGGCCAGCAGCTCACTATCAGCCATCTCCTCCACCGCTTGTTCCTCACCATGTAGATCCATCTCCAACTTGCCAGCGGCAGATAATTCTGGAGACTCACAGATAAAGTCTAACGTCGGCTCATCCTGCAAGTAGCAGCCATTCTGCGCTAACTCCATGCTGTGGAGTAAGGACTCCAGCTTCCTGTTTTGGATGTTTATGTCGATGAAGTACTTCTGGATGCCCTTGTCCTTCTCCACGAGGCTGTTCTTCATAGTTTCCACCACTTGGCGCAGCTGCTTGATCTCTTTGCGAGCTTCTTTAAGAGCAAGCTGAGCTTCCACACGGTGACATTCCTCCTCTATCCAGTCCTCTCGCATACGCCCCAGTTGGGACTTCAGCTCCTCAATCTCAGTCTCCCTGTAACCCATCAATGTGATATCAGTGTTTGAATCGTGTCAGAGCTCTTGAGGGAATTGCAATTAAAAATCTCATTCGTTTCAGTTTTAGTTGAATTTCTTGACCTCAATGCTGCCTTTTCTTGTAGTTTTACTAAAAATATAATCATGCAGTGACTACCAACTAACATTAGCTGAATATCTTCTACTGTGTTTTAGACAACTGTTCAGAGGTAAAAACAGGGATTAGTATAGGAATGTATGTGTATGAACAACCATAAATTAATGAAAACTGGGCATGTTAACATTTCCAATGGAAAAATTGTTCTTAAAGGCCCCCTGAAATCAAAATGTAAGTTTTTTTTTTTTAGCTTTTAGTATGAATATGTTAGCCTTAAGGTTATGAATAAGCAGGTGTGTTCCAAAACAAAGACAAAATTTGCATTTATGAGATGAAATGGATCACAGATTATGACATCACCGCGCACTTCAGCTTCTCGTCACATATTCTGTCCTATCAAATGCTCTCTAGAATCTGAAGAGTCCCGCTCCCCATGCAAATATATATACACACTACCTGGCTAAAGTGACCGTTGACACATCACAGAGCAATATAGAATAGAGATGCGTGTTCGGTTGCTCAAACACTCAAGTTTTATTCTGTGAATAAAAATAAAATTATGAATTTATTCACACCTCTACTATTGAATCCAACGTATCATTGCTTCCATGGTGCTGTCAAGTACAACTTGCAGTCTGTGAGGTAAACTAAACACTATTGGCCATTTGAAAAAGGGGAGGAGCCATTCAATATGTCCCACCTTAGCTTCCTGTTTAAGTGGAAATTACATCAACGCATCATACAAAGCTGCACACTCCAAGGCACTTCAGTGGGCCTTTAAGGGAGTCCCCTAACTAAATCCATCAATTTTAACACAGTGCCATATTAGCCCATGAATGTCAAAGCAAAGTCTTACCGGTCACAAACGGTGTTCTGTGAGTCTCTGAGATTGGTCTTGAGGTGTCGTATGGATACCTCTTTCTGCTGTAGAGGGGTAAGGTACTGCTCTGGATTGGGAGGCTTGATGCCATGATTGTCTCCGCAGGAATGGTAGCGCACAGGAGTGGTTCTTCTGAAAATAAAAACAGGTTTACCTTTTTAAAATGTGATGCAGCATGGTAATATGAAAGCTACAACAAGAGCTTAAGTAATGAACTACATGGCCTGTTGTGTCTGTAATGAGTTACTGTTTCAAATGCAAAATCTAAAAATGTTCAAGCTTTTCTAATATGAAAAACTTCATTGAGCATACATTACACAAGTCACCACAACTAACTTTATTTTTTCAATTAAATTTAGTTTACGTTAGTGGTTCTCAACGTGGGTCATGACTCGTGACACGAAAATGGACTGCAGTACTTTTCAGGGGTGAGTTTCTTATACAACGACGAAACTCGCTGCTTAACTACCATAGTACGGTGCATCGTTGAAGATATCAACTAGTTGCTTACGACGGTTTCCCGAAACCATATTGTCGCAAATTTGTAGTTCAACCAAAATTATGTCACATGTGGTGATAACTTCTTTTAATGAATCAGTTTGAGATCGAATTAATGCTAGATTATTGCCATGAATTATGGACATGGCATCGGAGGACTTATTTTGCTTTATTTTCAGATTCAATCATAGGCTCAAAGTACACACATGCACAAAACAGCGATTTAAATCTCTTGACAAACTAAAAGATGTAAATGAAATCTGTATATATTCGAAATAAACGATATAGATTGTACTGAATGTCAGCTTGCTTATTTTACTCAAGATAAGGATTTATTGAGCCCACATGTAATGCAAACAAGAAACTGTGCTTCACAGGTCGAGAGCTGTCGTTCCAACCACACAACTTTGAAATGCGGTTTGCGAATGTTCGTTGGAACTATGGTTTCGGGAAAAACAGAATCGTTGCTGATAACGAAGGAACTTGTGACCATAGTTGGCTAACGATGCTTTTGGGAAACGCACCTCATGGTCAATAGAGAGGGAAAAAAACATGCCAAAATAATCATGCATTAGACAGCAAAATAAAAAAAATGATGAAATGTATATATCCCTCAGACGGTCCTCGGTCGGTTCTGACCGAAATATTTTCTGTTTTGATTTAAAAAAAAAAAATCACAGCTTCATCTGAATGTTATGAAACTTGGTGACTTTTATGGCATTAGGTATGTGAATACCAAAAAAAATTGAGGTCATGATCCGAGCATGCTAAGTGGTCGTGAAAAAAATAGTCACACTTGTGGTCTTCGGTCAAAAATGACCGACCCATAGGAAATGAATGGGAAATTTACAAAAATTCAAAAATTCTCCGCATTTTTGTGTGTACAATCTACAAATCGGACACAATCCTAAAAAAAAAAAAAAAAGTACACCGCAGGAAAGGGGGGAAACTCTACAACATCAAGAGTGCAAAACAGACACACCCACCCACACACACACACATACACACCAATAAATTCAGATTACAAAAAATATGTTTTGAATTTTTAAAAATCACAGCTTCATCGGAATGTTACGAAACTTGGTGACTTTTATGGCATTATGTATGTGAACACACAAAAAATTTGAGGTCATGATCCGAGCATGCTAAGTGGTCATAAAAAAAATAGTCACACTTGTGGTCTTTGGTCAAAAATGACCCCCATAGGAAATGAATGGGAAATTGACAAAAACACAAATTCACCCAAACAAATTTGACTTTTTTTTTTTTTTTAAGTACACAGCAGTAAAGGGGTGACACTAAAACATCTAGAGAGAAATTTTTTTTTTATTTTTTTTTTTAAAAATTACAATTTTTATTTTATTTTTTATATTTATTAAAAAAATATATATTTATATTTATATTAAACATCATTATATCACTAAGCCATGATGACATATGTGGATTGTGTGATTTCCACTCTAGGATAATTCTTCTAGGCTTTCTAACACAATGTTTAGGTTTGACTAATCATAATGCAAAAACTAACACTTTAAATCACTATTTCTAAAAAAATATATATCTAAAACTTGATAAGAAATAGTTTTTGAGATTGTTTAAATATATATTCAAATCCACAAAAAAAAAAAAAAAAAAAGTAAATGTGTCCATTAAACAGCTGGGGAAGTCACATGCCTCTCCATAGAGTGCTGTTTATGCCATCTAGTGGTTACAACATGGTTCTACGCTTTCTCTCCATACTCTCACCAGATGGCGCTAATCTGCTTCAACCATTTTTTTTTTGGAGGCCTAGACTCTATATTAAACTAAAATACTGCATAAACATTTTTTAATTTTTTTTTTTTTAAATAATTTTTTTTTTTTTTTCAATGGCAAAAATAGACCATAAATATTGCATAAATATTAATAAATTCAATCAAATTCTCTCAAAATACAAAATTAAAAAGAAAAAATATAGAACAAAAATAAATTGCATTGGTTTTACTGGGATGGAGGAAATTGAATTTTTAGGTGTCCGGTCACTTCTGACCGGGAAGGCCCAGGAGGTGACTCCGAAACGAAGACCGTCAGAGGGATAAATATAAATTAAGAACATGTATGATAAACAATTTTAGTACGGTCGCCATTTGATCTTGAAAAAAAGAATCAAAGTAATGGCCATGTTATCTGACTAGAGGCACCATCTCCTAGCAACCTGCTAAGTTGCTTTGAAGTCAAATTTGCATCTGTGCCAGAGATGGAACAATAGAAGAACAAACAAGGACTCTGAAAAAGCCCAGGGAGGCATTACAGAGCGCACACATTCTGTGCTTGGATTTAAAAAAAAGAATCAAAATGGAGAGTGTGGGTTATATAAAAAATATTTAATAAAGATAAATGGATACTACATATACCAGAATGACCCAGAATCACTCCACCACCATTCCACCATCAGCAAGAATACCCAGTGTTTTTTTTTTACCCTCCATCCCATAAAATGGAAAGTTAAAACGGCAGAAACACCACATCATGCTATTAACAAGCAAAACGACACTCCCTGACTGTGCATACTGACTGCGCGCACATGAAATATTAATGCCCCCCTCACCCGCTCTACAAAATCTTGGCACTGAAAAACACTTTACTCCCATCAGCCAGTCAACAGATTTGCTGTCTGCGTGGGCAAAATGAGAGCAGACAATTTTGTCAAAATCCCCACAAATCCTCGCAGAGCCAAACCGTGACCAATCTAATCCTTTATTCTGTGAAGAGTTTGAGGACACGATAACACACTCTATCTGTATGGTGTCTGAGCCCTGCGTAGAACATGTTCTCAACTTCCTGTCCTCAGCCTCATGTCTGTCTGTTTGTTGGTTTCTACCCCCGGTTCATACCTTCTGGTAGAGCTGGAGTGGGTACTGCTGTTGGTGACAGAAGGGGCTTTGGGGGGCGTCCTGTATGGGGCATAAAGCTCTGCGTCGCGAGAGGCGGTGGGGCTTCCCGGGGGCTTAAACACAGGCAGGCTCCTGATGTGAGGCCCATGGCTGAGGGAGATAAGAGCAAGCAAATAGGACAGGACTGTGTCATGATGGGCAAGACATAGGTTATGTTTGGAATAAAAAACAGAATCAGAATGCATGGAACTTGCTACTTACTACATCATGCTTAACTTGAACTTGTTCGCCATATGTACATCATTTACTGAATTTAACATGCATGTAATGAGATCATGTGACAATGATGCAGCATTGTTTAATGCACACTGTTTTAAACATTAAAAAGGCAATAAAAAGTTTTGTTTTGTTTGAGGCAACATGCTAAATTGTAAGACGACTTGGATGAAATATCAAATCTTACAGAAAAAAACAAACAAATATCAGCCATCTTGTATTAGACTACAGATACAGTGCATAGCATAAAGCATACCTGCGAGAAGACGAGATCTTCCCTGTGGAGTGGCTGAGCAGAGTTTCACGTGTCTTGTAGCTTCCAGTGCTGCTAGATGAGCTGAAATCGGTCTCACTGACTACAGTACATACAAATGGAGATCAAAAGTTTAAAGTTTCCTCTAAAACTTCAACATCAATACAACTTTTTCAATTCAAGGACATCCAAAAAAGACAGTGTGGAAGTAGAGACTTCAAACCTGGCAAATGCACAACCCAAGCACGTTTCCAACTAGCATATTTCCAGTAGCCAGATCAAAGAGGCTTGTCAGAGGATATAGGGTTACACACTTCTGTGACTAACATTGTCTGCTTCCATTATGAAAGAACTATAGCTGGGAAAGTCAAAGACTGAATCTTTCAGAGGAATCCTTCACATTTGATTTCTCTTGAATATTACCTTAGCTGCAACCATTAACTTTTCTAGTCAGCTTTAGCATTTAGACCACTGTTTCTGCTTTGACAGCCATTCAAAAGTAATGTAGTTAATCTAGGGCAAGCAACATATTAATTGCAAAAATGTCATATTTTAGGTTTTACCAGTGCAAGGGTTTTTAAAAGCATGGAATATTCTTATATTTTTCCCTGTTTCCTGCGAAGAGATCTAACATGGAGTACGTACTTCCAGGAATGCGAAGATCAAGACATGTTTCAGATAATGCACTATATTTTGGGGAAGTAAAATACATAAATAAATGTATTAAGCTGTTAATTCTAAAAGAGGTGACTGAAAGACAAGGATTCTGGGGGCAAGATAATTCAAGATCTTCATTTTTTTCTAAAGTTTTTCCCAAAAATATACACACCTGAGCAGCATCTCTTTCCTTTTGACAAAACCATGATAAAGTGTACTATTTTTTTTAAACGTGCTACTAACTATCAACCTAACCAACCAACTAAATAACCGAACAAATGTGACTAACTCACTAACAATCACAAAATTGTGCAGTTCCTCAATATGAATCAAGCTCAAATGCTGTGTGAATTCTCACAAGCAGTGGGAGGAGCCATCTTTTAATTGTACTGATTGGCCATCTACAAGCCAACCAATCAGAGGCCTCAATGAGACAGGGTAATCAAGCTAATGGCACCTGCTGCTTCCTGGATTGCGTTGCCTCCAATTATTTATGTCTACAAGTAAAGTCATCAGAGAAACCCAGGCTCAAGAACTTCTAAATGGATTAAACAGGCAGGTGTGACCATCACATTAAATGAATTCATTAGAACTGCATGTGTTTACATGTTTGCACTTGCATCCCAGTGGACGTGCATGCTTGCACACAAGTTGATAAGGACTTCATGCACAAACTTGGTTGTTTTAGTGACTAACCAAACATTAGCTTTCTAAACCCAATCGTCCTAATTTGACATACTTATCTGAATACAGAAAAACACACGGTTCTATAAACATTCACTCAAAGCATTACTATTTGGCCTGATATTATAATCATGTAAATCATATATCTATCAAAAGATCATATTTCTTTTATTCTGATTGATTGTAAAGTGTCCACGAGCATCAGAAAGGCACAATATAAAATATAGCCTAATAATATTTATTACTATTATTTGAATAGTCAACTTTTAGAATATAAAAAGTAGCTAATATAGCAGAAATAAAATGACCTTTCTGCATGATGGAGGCCGGCTGTTGCTTCTCTCTCTTGTGCTTCTGTGTGGGTTCGCTCCACTCGGCCACTACGTTCATCCGAACTCTCTTCACTTTGACCGTGCGCTCTCCCAGAGACGGTGAACCCATTGGGCTGTTGTCAGAGCCTGAGAGGGTCTTGGTTGGCGATGCGCATTGACTGCTTGGGCATCCAGTATCATCTGAGAAGACAGATCCATGTTTAAATACAGCACCACAATGACGTAACACCCATTTAAAAGTTATGCTATCGTGCTTTTCCTTATCAGAAAGGTCAAGTGCACTAGGAAATCATCATACAGCAAATAATGACATTTCAGTGCTCATTCATCTTAGGTTATACTTGGAATAAAATTCCCAAGGATCCTATCAGGATCCTATCAACCTCATATGGCCTACCAGAGGACAGGCTGTTTGGGCTGATGGTTCTTTTCGAGTGCTGGGAGCTAATGTCAAAATCCTTGCTCTCCTCTTCTGACAATGGCATGGTGGACACCGATGACTCCTTTGCTTTAGTACGCAAGGGGTGGAGGACAAATCGAGGGATACGGCTGCGCATGCTTCCCTTTTCCTTCACCTGCAGGAAATGGAATATTGATAACTGGTGGTGCTACGATTACATAGAGACAAGCAACCTACAGCCAGCATCCGAGGTGAGTTATTTAACCTTTTTGAAAGCTGATATTGAGCTGAATTATGCTTGCGTCCTTAAAGTTATTTCAGTATGCAATGTAAGTCTTGCATGCATGCCCGCTTGTCTCGCTGTAAGGAAAATGGGTTTGGGAAGGAAAAGGAAAGTAAGGAAAATGATTTGAAGTTAAGATAGTAAAGCACCTCATATATCTGCAAAGGTCCCATTCTTCTTAAATAGGGAACACTTCAAGTAAAACTGTAAAAGAAAAGAAAAGGAAACGGGTTACTTGAGCATGAAGTGAAAGCAAACCAGAAAAAGAAAGACAGTGTACAAAAGAGGTCATACCACAAGATGTCAGGCTGTTTTAACCCAATTCATGAATTGCTCTATAAATAGAATGCAGCTTATATGTATGAAATTGAAGTATGATAAAGTATGATTCTAAATTGTCCATAAAAGAGAAAGGACCCCATCAGCCACCCACTAAATCTAAATTAATTTCAACTAGTACTTGGAATTTAAACTGCAGGAACTCATATTCTAAATGAAACTAATCCAGTGCTCTTATTTAACATGATTCATTTGCCGGTCAGTGAATTTAGCGTGTGTTATGTAAAAGGCTTTGCACTTTGAGAAGGAAGTAATATGGTCAATTTAATCCTTGTCTGTTTTGAGAGACGATAACCCTTCTGGTTAACTTATTTTACTGCTTTGGGTGTTCCAGATCTGCTCATAACTAACAGACCAAAACAAGCTTCTGAATCATTTAATATAATGTATCGCGCTTGATTGACTGTAACGTCATCGGTCCATTTCCTGTTGTTATAGTGTATGTGCGACTTGCTTTTCAGCATCTTTTTGATGTTGGTTATGTAAGGGTTAGAGTTGCTTTCAATGCGGATGACGTAATTGACCCCTAAAGTTTCACGCATAGCTGGGTTCTTGCCTCTTTCCATTTTGCATCCGGATGCCATGTTTCATTACAAAAGAAGTCAAAGCACTTATGTAGGTTTCCCCAATCCTTTCAGATATGAAATACATGTTTCTTTTTGAGTATCTTATGCCACTGTATTCTTTTCAATTATGAAGTATTAAGTCACTTTTTTTATTATTGCTTATGCTTCATTAAAAAAAAAAAAAAAAAAAAAAAAAAGGTTTTGTGAACTGTTCTGAAAATACCATTTAAATGTTTGGAGTTTGTAAGATTTTTTTTTCCTGAAAGAAATTAATACTTTTTTGTATAATGATACAAAATATTTCTATTTCAAGTAAATGCTATTCTTTTGAACTTTCTGTTTATCAAAGAATCCTGAAACACATGTATCACCGTTTCCTAAAATTACTAAGCAGCACAACTGTTTGATTATTGATATACAAAATATTTCTTGAGCACAAATCGGCATGTTAGAATGGTTTCTGGAGGATCATGTGACACCATAGACTCTGAAAATTCAGCTTTGCCATCACAGGAAAAAATTTTTTAATTTCAATATAAATTCGAATAGAAAATACTTATTTTAAATTGTAATAAAACTTTACAATATAACTGTTTTTTGATCAAACAAATGTATGCAATCTTGGTGAGCATACTAGACTTCTTTCAAAAACATTAATAAATCTCGCCAGCCCCAAACTTTTGAACGTTAGTGTCGATATTTATTGCCTTATTCAATAGCTATCAAAATCTTTTGGCCAAATTGCCACTCATGGGAGCTAGACTGTTCTCTCTTGGAGCCAAAGTCAGACCCTATAGCAACACAACCAAGCAACACAGACCTGGCAATGGCAACACAGAGAAACAGAGCCTTTAGAGAAGCCAGATAATGGTCAGTGACACAGCCATTCCCTTAACTGATGTCTTGTGTCAGGACAAGAAGCTTAGTGTTTTTACTCCTTGTCAGCCTAATAGAAAAGCTGAGACTAGTTTCAGCCTGACACAGTTAGAAGTGATGCAATCTCTCTTCAATCACCTTATCCATATTATATGGAAATGGCATGACTGGCTTGAAGTCATAAACAGGAGTGAAGTCACCGAGTTAGGTTATATATATTCATTGAATCACAACAGGTTATGTAATGTACTGCTCATATTTAATTAAGAAGAATGATTTCATGCATAAAACGTGACAGTAAAAATCGACATCATCTTACATATTATACTTTAGCTTTTTTGTTTTTAAAATATACTGTAAATTTGAACTACTTTTTATTCTGAAATGCAGAAATATAAGTAAACAGACTGTCCTCTGGCTAAATACCCGGTCAACACAACACATTAAGATCTAGAGACACTTTAGTTGCCTCAGCACCAGTGACTCCTCATTCTGTCATTAGTCCACTACAGCAACGATGACTCAATGTTATTGGAGACAGAGAGTAATGTGCGCAAATGCATTTGCTACTGGCTTTGAGTGCTTTCTCTGCTTACTTGTTTTAGTGTTGCCATTTGAGCTTGACTACAAAAGACGATGCCTACATACAGGTTGACAATGTACATTAGTCAGTGAGTAAAAATTTCAGTTATGCATTGTCTCTAGTTGCTTCTCTTTTAGTCTACACTGTGCTGCATTCCATACATTTTTAACTGACTAGGATTTCTTGTGCATCAGCAGATGTGAAATCTCTATTTTCAGTGAGAATTTAGTGCACTCGGATACTTTCGGTGATACTTCTACCAGCTTTTGAAAAAAATATATAATACAAAAGTATATATATATATTTTTTTTTTGTCATTTTAATGTTAGTTCAAAAGAATTCCCGTTATTCTGAGGATTCTCACTAGATTTTTTTTTTTTTTTACTTAAATCAGATAATATAGGCTTATCATTTATAATAATTTAAAAAGTATATTATATAGGCTACAAAAAAAACTTTCACCTTGTTTGCCTGGCTGTTGTTGAAAATAAGAATTTGTTCTTAAGTAACTTGCCTGGTTTACTAAATAAAGGTTAACTTTTTAACACACTTTATATTGTTTTATAGCGTTCTGTGACACGACCTATTTTTTCTTTCCGCTTTCCCACAAAGGATAGATGCTTTATAATATTTTGGCTTGCAAAAATTAATCTCAATTAAATCAAAGTTGATTAAGTTACCTGATTGACAAACGTTGACGCTTCTGCCGCACCTAAACAGCAAATATAAAAAACACGATTTAAAATAAACTGCTTTTCTATGACAAAATTGTATTGTATCCCTATTGTTTATTCAAAATAAACATTGGGTTAAACAATAGCTGTGTTATTCAGATTTAGAGCAAACATGTTGAATTAAGCTTCCGTAGCCTATATGTATTTTTCGAATTAAAAAATAGTTATAGTTATATCAAATAATATATAATATAGGCTATAGTATTCTTTTCGTTATTATATGTCCGTAAAAAAACCCCGCTATGGAAAACAACAGTGTGACGCAGTAAGTAAATACACTTGCCTCGTGAAGTGCTGGGTGGATTCCTGTGAGTGAGAGTGAAGGATGCGCAGCTCCGTATCCCTTCAGAACAACACAATGCGCGCTCTCGGTCCTCTGCTCTTGTTTTGATCTGATGTGAAGGACTCTCAGCCTCTGTATGCGAGAGAAGCCAGATTATTCCGCACAGCACATCTCAGCGCATCAGTGTTTGTGCTCAAGCAGAAGAGACTGGGGAGATTGACATCGCCAGTACGACGTAAATGTTCCAAGTGTGTTATGTAACGAGCAGCAAGAATTAACTCTTACGTGCCCGGGTGAGATTTAACAAGTCGCTTTTATTGACGTGCACGGTTCACAGGCTAGTAAGTAGCCTATACTGATGACAGTAGTCGTTTCATTTGGCTTAATGTTTTATCAAAAGTGACTAGAAGTCCCCTTGTTTTAGGGTAGTGATGGATGCTAATGGATTGGGATTGAGTCTGACCTGCAACATTTTATTCAGCAGCCTAGTTTTTTTCACCACACCCCATGGTGTTTTTATTCCTTATCATCATAGACAGTTTTATAACAGGATTCTTACTCAATACAATTTATTTTTTATTCCTAAAATAAATACAAACAAATAAGCACAAGCAAATAAAATCATGCAAAAATATGCTAAAGGAAAATATATGATACTTTAATATTTTTGCTTGTGGATATTTTATTGTGCTTATTCGTTTATTTTTATGTTAAGAAAAAAGTGCTTATTCATTCAATTTTAATTAACAAAAGAACAATATGGATGGAAACCCCTTTTTAATCTTCGGAAAATAAAACAAAAATGCACTAAAGAAAATAATTTTGTATTTTCAATCCAAAGATCTACAATACATTTTTTAAATAAATATAGCAGTCTCATTCAGTATCAACATTATCAACATCAGAATGAAAACTCAACAAAACTTTTAATATACACCGTGTAAATGACTTGCGCAATACTTTGTCAACAATAACCACTACTTTTTTTTTATTTTTTTTATACCAAACCAAAAGTAGCATAATACTTTTGAATCAAGTACATTCTCCATTATTCTTACAAATCCAACCTAAAATGGTGTAAGATCGTAGGCTGTCCAACTGACCTGCTAAAAAGTGCTCATCTTAAGTTGACCGGGCTGGGATACCATATAAGATGAGAAAACCATTTTAAGCTGGTTTAAGATGTTTATGTTCGGTATAGGGTTCTCACTTGAGTAGCACTGCTGACAGAAAAGACTGAGTGCAGTTGAGTGGAGACGTCGGCTCTCCATGGTGCTGAAGTCAACTCACCACACGAGCGCGAATTCAGGGCGATTCGAAGTCATTCTCCATAAGATTCCCAGGCCGATTGAGTACTAACATCCAAAGTATATTATGTCTGAAGTTTGATCAAACGTATTTTACCACAAAATACTTTAGTTTAGTCATTTAGTTAAAAAACGTTGTACATTTCGCAAAGGTAGGGTTGGCAATTTCAAACAGGCTAGCAAAGGCAAGCTAACTTTGAAACAATGCGATCCCACCCTCAGAGCGTCTCCAAAGCCACGCCTCCTTTAAAACACAAGAACGCGCGCACACAGCAGCGTCTGCAAAGCAATTACCTCATCTCAAAGCACATGCCATTACAATCATAATGAATATAAACAACATACCGTGTTCTAGTTGTAGGCTTCCACCTAAGTTCTGTAGATTATTTTCAGCTAGTGTTGACATAGCATAAATCGGCTTGCCATCTCGTAATTACTTTAAGACATAAATGCAGCATAAGCTTGTTGTTGTGGTTCAGGGGGACTGTAAAAAAAACAGATGCTTTTTCTTTGTGGCGTTTGGTGACTGTCTGTCTACAACTCTGCTTAGCCTTGTAATGTCTGCACGAGCAGGATGCAAGGAGGTATGGAAAGTGTTGACATGGACATCCTAGCATTGAAAAATGTTGGTCCGGTGACTTCCACAAAAGATATAGGCCTAGCCTATGTGTACATTTAGACCACTTCTATTATTGATTGCTATCAGGATATGAGAGTTTCAACCAGCATAACAAAAAGTGTTTGTAAAACAAATTGCTATACCCTTCCTTTAACGCAACAAATTAAGTTACTCTAATACAAACACGTGTGACTGATTGAATATAGGCTACTACTGTATCTGCTGTTTGTCATATGAGGTAGCGCAATAATAATAATATGGTGTTTCACTGCCCTCTGCTGGTAGATAATCGAACGACAGGTGACGTTTCACTGTTTCAGTTATTAAAGTGTACTAAAGTGTTGTGATGGGGTGAGTACTGATGAATTTGTTGTAGGCGCTGTCTATCCTAGTGTAAAAAAATACATTTGTCATAAAGTATCTTTATACAAATATGTACAAGGTTTCCTATTATTTACAAATTGTGTTGTGGGAAAATAATGATACTAGCCTATGTGATATAGGCTGTCATGCTGAACTGGACATGTATATGAAAACGAATACCATTTATTTGGTCTAAATCTATGTTAGGCTATCTGTTACATTCTTGCTGTTTCATGATTTTCTTGAGGTTCGTTTTTCATATTTGTTTAAATGTTTGCCTGTTTAAAGACAGATTATATTCGGTCTCGACAATGGTGCATGTAAATATGGAGAAAATGACTTAAAATTAACTTTCCCTGATCATTTTTCAATGAATTGTGACAGCAAGCCCCCAGTCTCCCCTGTATGAGTCTGGCCATATTTGTTGTGTTAGCTCTGAAAATGTTATGAAGTTTAAATCGACCTATAGTACACAGACTAACTGAACATGAATTTTGCTGGCTTCGGAGGCTTTTCTCAGATTTCTTTTCTGCTGTTTTTTTCTTCTTCCAAAAATGCAACATTATTGCAATGGATAACCGCAAGGAGGCAGTGCAGCGCAAGGTAACGGGACATTTGAAACCGGAGAATTTACAGTGTCTTGCAGCCGGTTATTCTGAGGATAGAAGTGAGACGACTAGTTACAAAAAAAAAAAATCTTTTAGCTTTAGGACTTTAACATATGCATGAGACAAGACTGTCTGGAAATAAATATGACCATATATTTTAATAAAGTTGTACGTTGAAGATTGAAACTTCAAAAATATTAAAGTTAATTACCAGACCACCAGACGCATATTCTCAGCTGACCTGCAAATAAGTTCTCTATTTCGACATTTCATTTTAATGGTATTATTGATTTATTAAGCAACTTCTTCTTTGTACATGGCTGGTGTAATTCTTCGCGAGACGAAGCGCCCTGCAGTGATGCGCTTTCGCACCATGATCACTTGTAGCCAGTGCAATTGATCTGTGAATATTTTTGTCAACCTGTTAACCTCTGTCAACATGTTAGTCTACTTGGAAGATCTGGCATCCTGTTGCGTTGCCTGGTGCAGAGACGGAGATTAGCCTATGACTTATTTTCCTTTCAGGACAGAGTCATGAGACCGAGCAATTGTTGTCCATCGTTTTTGTTCATTTCTGAGACCAAACTTTTTTTTTTAAAGCTCTACTCTGTCCTTAAGAGCACACATATATAATTTCTAAATGTACAATTAATTAATCATATTTAATTAAGATTTTTTTTAAGAATAATGAAGTAGGCTACATTATATTAATTATTTATGTTATTGTTATGTATCGCTATTATGTAGCCTAATAGGCCTAATAATAATAATCATCATCATCATAGTAGCCTAATTCTTTCACAACTGCTAGCTACTATACTAATATTTGTAAAAAAATTATATTAAATGACTAACAAAACAAAAACAAAACAACCGTCAACAACTCAGAGGTTTTCAGAGAGTCTGGAGAAGTTCTCCAATAAATACTGGAGCTTCTGTGTAGTGGGCGTGACTCGTGAGTGAGTGAGTGTGTGTCTCCAGCCTCGCACTCTTGAGCGTACAGCGCACTTCACTTGAGACACGCAACACGGATCTCGCGCTTTCCGCGTTCGTGAGACAAACACAAACCAAAAAAACAAAGCAAAAAACACCCCGGCTTCACTGGGAGACACGGCTCTGCTTCACTTTTGGGGGGACAGTAACACCATGGATGCCTTGAGAGCAGTCGCCTTTTACACGCTCTTCATTTTCCTTTGGAGTTTACCGTGTTGCCAGTCAGCTGCGCTTCTCTCGCAGAAAAGGAGCAAGGGTGCCAGGAGCGCGTATGATGGACAAAGGTCACCCAAATTTCTTAAAGAGATTTTCGCATCCTCCCCGGGCGTGAGTCGTCGGGATGACTTAAAGGACCCGGTTGTGCCCCACGATTACATGATCTCTATATACAGGACTTACTCCGCTGCTGAAAAACTGGGGCTCAATGCAAGTTTTTTCCGCTCTTCAAAGTCTGCAAATACCATAACGAGTTTTGTAGACAGGGGAAAAGGTTTGTTTTGTTTTATTCTCTTGTCCATGCATTATCTGAACTATGCAATCCAGCATTTTCACTCTTTATTAACTATTCTTCTTACATGAAATCTGTATACTTATATATAGGCCTAATCATTTTAAAATGATGTAAGATATGCTTTAAACACGCAGACTTGTAAAGCAATAACTTTTTAGTAAAAAAAAAAAAAAAAACTCTTTTGCGCTAAAAAAAAAAGATCTAGATTATTGTTAAAAGGGGAAATAATGATATCTTCCGTTGAAATTGGAGGAATGATTTTCAGGGTTTGTTCATGTGCTAATGGTTTGGTAATCACTCGTCCTGCTTGGGCCGCAATTTAATGGTCAGCACGACCTCATATTTTGGCTAGTATAAAGTTATATTGGCTTTACATTGACCCTAAGGTAACATGCCAATAAAACACTAATTGGTCCGTTTTCTAAATGAAGGCAATAAATCATTCCCTTAACATCCTCGCGTGCAAGCAGTCCCACAAACGGTTCTCACAAACCTCACGAGGAAAAATGACTTGCATGCGCACATAATATATGATTAAATGTGCTTTTTGGCACTGAAAGAAAATATTTTTTATTTCTACAAAACAGATCAAATCTTTTTTTTTTTTTTTTTTTTTGCTTTTAAAAGTTAAAACAACTTTTGATCCAGTTTAGAGTTCCCAAGTGGATTATTTTATTTAATAATGCTGTGCGTATTAGTTGCAGTTAAATTGTATTTACTTGCAACAAAGTAATTGTGTGAACATTGTGAAGAAAAACGAACACAGAAACATGCAATAAAAAGAGGAAGGCGGCGCAAACATTGCACTTTTCTTTTGCAGATATACGCGCTCGCAGAAAGAAGAGAAGCGCGCACTGATTTGATGAAAAAAGCTTCACTTTCCTCACTGATTTTGATTTGATGTGTCATTGGCTATGACCCTTCACTGGACCCTCTGAGGGTTGCTTTGCATCAAACCGCTGATTGGAGTATTTGAACTGGGTGATCTAATTGAGTGTCCATGTCATAACATATCAAACACTGTCTATTCTCCCGTAATGAACTAGTTCAGCAAGTGGCACATCACCAAAAGAGGAAAGCAAAAAGTGGAGAGGACCTTACGTCTGTTCAACTTTGAAGAATTGTTACTTTATGGACATGTTGCTGGCTTTGTAGCATTCAAATTATCGATAGTTTAGTGCATTACGCGGGGGTACAGATCAAAACTTTTTTTTATAAGCATCTTAAAGTGCTGTAGCAATCGGTGTGTAACATTTACCGTCAGTGCTTAATGCAAAAATCAAACTGTTGTAGTTGCCTGGCTGCACTACAGTGTCTTGGCTATATGCGCCATGCGCGTCATTCGCTGCTGAATGTCATCAAGAATCATTTCCACTCAAGCGCCGTTCAATTATGATAAGGCGGTAATCTTTTTGTGTAACAGGAAGGAATTTCCTCCAAAACAGATAAGACATTTCCCCAAATTTTAGATCGTTATGGTTGCAAGATCAGACAAGAACAAACGGAATGTATGAAAATTACTTTTGGCACTTGTAAGTAACTCATTAAAACGCAGATGGTGCCCCGGTAGCCACACCAAGACCAAGAGAACTCTCTCTCTCTCTCTCTCTCTCTCTCTCTCTCTCTCTCTCTCTCTCTCTCTCTCTCTCTCTCTCTCTCTCTCTCTCTCTCTCTCTCTCTCTCTCTCTCTCTCTCTCTCTCTCTCTCTCTCTCTCTCTCTCTCGTCCGACAGATTCGAATTATTGGACAAGAATGTTCATTGATTAAAAGCGTGCGATTGTGTGGCTGGGATGATTTATGAATTTATGTTCGTGGCTAAACTTGCCTCACTTATCTGTTTAGGCCGTCGCGTAAACTCGTCCAACTCTTGCTGCATGCAATTGCATTTTATACGGGCAGTAATCACTTTTGAAGCGGTATGTTTGTTTTTGGCAGAAGGGATGAAATATAAGAGGGGTGCATTTCAGTGGGGTGGGAGGGAATTTGGAACTGTTAATTATTTGGTGACCTTGTATTCGATTTGTTTGTGGTCTTATAAAAACGCAAATGTGGACCATACGTGCATTTAATTTTAATACTTTTACAAGCCTATTATTATTATTTAATTTCGATTTATTTGTTCTAAATGGCAATTTAAAAAGGCTTTGAGGTTTGAATTGATTTTAATGCAGTGCATTTTTGTATTTCTGGACATTAAAAAGCAATCTGCTCTCGAACAGCCAAATTAAAATTAATGGTGTTATTGAAAATTCTGCACGTATTTCTCTGGCATTTTTGTTCAGGCTAAATTATATATGTGCTCGAGGCGTATTTGGAGCGATAATAGTCAAACAGTTCAACTAAATTTCTTTCATACACAAGCCCACGTGAATTCAGATAAATGCTTCTCGTTTGGTCCGTCAGAGAGATAAAAGGCGGTGATAAAGTGAGACTAGGCCTCTGGATTCCTGAAGGGGAAAGAATGCATTAATTGTGCATTGTTCAACACGTACAGTATGTCGCTTTGTGTCTGGCGCACTCTTTCCCCCCACTCTCTCTCTTTCTTTCTCTCTCTCTCCCTCACTATAGCTACCAGATCTCTCTTATTATCACCTGTACATATTTATGACAAATTATTTTGCAAACAATTTACCCATTAGACAGGAATAATGACCACATAAGGAAAACAAAAAAATAGCCTACCCCCATGCTATGATTTATAAAAATGGTCTAAAGTTTCAAAAAATAACGAAAACCCCGCTTTAGATTCAGTCACATGATATATATTTTTTATTTTGTAATTCTTCATGGTGCTTTATTGCCCCAGAGACCAATGCTGATCTGAAGAACCTGTAAAGTACAGCCAATAATATATTTTGAATCCCAATCTACCAAAAGTAGCCAAAAGTGTTTATTCAAGCTTGCTACATGTGAAGAACGGAGGAAAAAAAAGAAAAGAAAAGAAAGATATCTCGGAAAATATTGGTTTACAAATTTGTGGGCTATATTGCTGTTTCATCATTTTCATTTTTTTTCCTTCATACAATTTAGAGTGAGTTTGCCCCACTTTCCAACTAAAATTAAGCTGAAAATAAGGCGTTTTAGAATGCGAGTCAGCAGAGAAATTATGTAACCATCCATCTTCCTTTTATTTTTACGACAAGCTGCATTGTAATATAAATAAAATGTTTAAAAATGTTCTATATGCTTGTTACGGTTACCAAACATTTTAGAAAAAAATATCTAAAACGACGAAACTATTGCATCTTCGTTTCTCTCTCTCTCTCTCTTTTTTTTAAATTAGCCATCTGCTCTCTTATGCTTAATTTTGTATATATTTTTTCCTCTGTTCAACTTTGTTCAACAAAGACTAAAAGAAAGCCGAAAATAAGGTTTTAGGTTTTACCTGGCCCCTTTATTAGAATGTGAGTCACTCTAAGTGAATCTGACTGCAATTATTTCTCTTTATCTTGCAGACGATCTCACGCTCTCTCCTTTGCGAAGACAAACTTATCTGTTTGATGTCTCAACTCTCTCAGACAAAGAGGAGCTGGTCGGTGCTGAATTAAGGATATTTCGCAAAGCGCCCGGGGATGTCCAAGCGTCCCCATCAGGCGTCTACAACATTCATTTACTCTCATGTCGATCAGAGAGGCCACTTGCTTCCACATCCCTTGATCTTCAGGATTCCCGAAAAACAGAATGGGAGGTTCTGGACGTTTGGGGGATTTTTAAAAACAGGCATCAAGGGAATCAGCTTTGTCTCCAGCTCAAGGTTACGCATGGCAAAACTGACACTGAAATTGACCTAAAGCAACTGGGTTTGCACCGGCACGGCCGAACGCAGCAAGAAAAGGCCATTTTGGTGGTCTACACGCGGTCTAGGAAGAGAGAAAATTTGTTTAATGAGATGAAAGAGAAGATCAAGTCTCGCGGAGACCACGAGGAGGAGGAGGAGAGCGCGCTGCAGTTTAAAGCGCGGCGCAGACGGAGAACTGCGCTCAATAACCGCCATGGGAAAAGGCATGGCAAAAAGTCCAAATCGAGATGCAGCAAAAAGGCACTGCATGTTAATTTCAAAGAGCTGGGATGGGACGACTGGATCATCGCTCCCCTGGATTACGAAGCCTACCACTGCGAGGGGGTATGCGACTTTCCTTTGAGGTCGCACCTGGAGCCGACCAACCACGCCATCATTCAGACGCTCATGAACTCCATGGACCCCAACAGCACGCCACCGAGCTGTTGCGTCCCCACAAAACTCAGTCCCATCAGTATACTATACATAGACTCCGGCAACAACGTCGTGTACAAACAGTACGAGGACATGGTGGTCGAACAGTGTGGCTGTAGGTAGCGAATCACACACCAGGTTTTGGCACCAAGGCATAAACAAAAAAACAAAAAAACTTGAACGATGCGTAAAGACGCGCTTGAGCCGCCCAAACTGCGCATTCTCACCTATGCAAAAGGGATTTTCATCAGAGACATTTTGACATTTTAAATAATCCACACCGGCCACTGCTCATGGTTGTGCCAAGAGCGCGTGCATAGTTTTTCTAGACTTGGAACAAAATCTACACATGCTGGGTTTCTTTTTGTAATTACGTGCCCAAACCCCAAAATATTTCTATAACGATTCGTCTCTCGGACGAGGCAGGTAGAAGAAACGCCAGATTCAGTGCATAAGCGTCTGGACAGGATTGACTGAGGATTGTGTTACACCATTATCTGTGTGGACTCAGAAGAATGTGGAGACGGGCACCTGTTCAAACTCATCTGTTAGTTATATCGATAAGATACTGTATGGTATATGGATATGAATGAATGAGTAAAACGCAGTGCCCTGGAAACGCTTTTTTACGACCAACGATGCGTAATCGAGTCAAATTCAGGGCAAAGGTGAATGTACCAAACACTAAATACGGCATAAAGCGATTCTGCTTCATCCCTGCAGTGAGAAACAGAGAGACTGACAGATGCTTTTGAAGGAGCATCGGACAACTGTTTTTTGAAGTGCCTGGACATTTTTTACTTCGGTAGAAATCCACAAAATGTCATTTTGTACTTTCAGAGAAGTCAAAAAGTGGAAATCCATCAACGTTTGCATCTTTACAAAATGCACTTCCGCAACTGTCCAAGTAGCCTGGAAGGAGCGTTTTTTCACGACCTATTGACTGACAAGAAAAAGAAAAAAAAGAGACTCGCAAGCGAGATTATATTTAAATGCACATTAGCTTTGAATGCACTGTTGTTCATTATTTGAGCTGTAAATATTTGTAAAGTAAAACCTAAAGTGCAACGTATGAAGAAATGCAAAACCACATTTCTTTGTTAATGTACATTTATAAATGCACTCAAATCGCTATAATTTCTATTCTATAATTATTTTATTATTTGTGATGTACAGAGTTTTCATGATAATCGTGTATTTCTTACGCTGATAAAACAAAATTAATTTAAAATGTATTCATTATTGCTGAGGGTGGAAATACCATTATCGATGTCTACCTCATAATTGCATAGAATATACGTCCTGAGGTGCATTCAGCTAGAGTTTAAGGTTTTTCCCAAATATATATATATATAAATACAGTATATCAATGGATAATACTATATCCACACTATTACTGTACTAATAAAATGAATAAATGCACTTTGTGTGGTGCCAGTGACTCCCCAGATCCATTTAAATATTTTGCTTTTTAAAAAAACCTTTTGAATGAAATCATAGTTTTTGTTTTCTCTCATTTAGTTCCAGTTGTTAAATATGAGAAAGTCTATCAGAGAGATCAAGGTTTTCCTCTTTCTGAAAGATATCTCCTCAGACAAAGATTTGAAGTATATGAATGAAATGTGATGCTACTGGTCGGAGTTAAAATAGTTACACTTTATTTTAAGGTGCCCATGTTACTGTGTAATTAGATATTTAAGTACTGAGTTATAATAATGAACATGTACTTACTATAGTGTTTAGGATCCGGGTGTTGTTTGGAGTTAGTTGCATAAAATTATGCACATTCCTATAACATTTAACAAGGATACCGTAAAATAAAGTGTTACCAAATTATTCAATGTAATCTGTAAAATTACACATAGATCAAAATTTTCCTTTTATGTGTGTATAATACATTCTTCTCTACCCCACAGTTCTTTAACAGAGAAAGCAATTTTATCGGTATAGGGTTAAATCATGATTATTTAATATTATTTAATAGGGTTAAATGGTGACCTCATAGAAACCACTGCAGCAAAACAAACTGTATTTGCAGTATTCCTGTAAACTTCATGTTGGCTTCTATCATTTTGAATTACATAGTTTTTAACCACATATGATGTCAATATTCTGCAGAAAAACTCAATATCTATACCAAATTGCATAGATTAGATTAAACAATTCACACAGCTGACTTTACTTTCTCATAGTGTGGGGCTTGATAATATTTCTTGTTGTTGTGTGATTTTCCCATGTAGTTATGCAGTGTCAATGTTAGTTTCAGTCCTGTGTGAAGTCTTGTTTTCAGTCCGCAGCTTCTTTTCATGTGTCCATCTTTTGTTTCCATTCTCCTGACAGTTCCTCTTGTGAGATAATCCAGCTCTTCACCTGATCTGTTTCACATTTTTATTAGCTCTCAGACAGTTTTAAAACCCCATGAGAGTTCTGTGGCTCATTTTCACAGTGCGTTATTAGCAGAGTTTTTATCCTCGCATACGTTTCTGCTCCAATAATCAGCTCCGCGTAATGGTGCTAATATGGCAGAGTAATGCCTTGCACGGTCACCTCTCAGTGAATAGTGTTGAAACATGTGGACCACAGAGATTTAAGGAAATACATCTCCAGCGTGGATCTGAGTGTACGAGCAACAGGCTTTTTTCTCCAATGAATTAGCTATCCGCAGGTCAAGTTTTCTTAACACTGTAATGTTTCCCGATCTTCAGATGAAAAGGTTGAAGGCAGGGATTGCTTCCATATAGGCATCGGCCTTGGCCTGGAAGCAATTAGGAAATTGCTTTGAAATGCTATATGTTGTCCAGACTCTGTTACAGTATCATGCCACTCCACACATGTTTGTTCAAGGAGGGGGAAAAGATGCTAATGTGCCCTTTAGCTGTCTGTGCGAATGACACTTACAATGATAACGTCTTTCAGAATGAGGACAGCATGTGCAGTGTCAGGTGGGATCTCATCACCCCATTACACGTCCTTTTAGAATGGATAAAAACACAGGAATTAGTTCAGCAGATTCTACCATTTTCCTGTTAACACTTTACACCAGGTTCAATGTGTTAGCATTTGTTAATTCATTAGGTATATCACACATTTTTAACACCATTTATGAATCAGGGTTGTATATATAAGTTCAAAGGAACATAATTGATTTGAAATAGAGTTTGTGTAACAATGTCAAATTCATTATTGTAATTTTATGATCAATTGAATGCATCCTTGCTGAGCAAATCTTATTTAATAAAAAATATATGATTTTGTGTTATACATAGATACATACACTACAGTTAAAACATTTGGGGTCAGTATTTTTTAATTTATTCATTAAAAAGAAATGAATGCCTTTATACTATAATATATGCACACACACACGTATGCATGCATGTGTATATATATACCGTATATATATGAAGACTTCAGATGCAAAAGCCTCTAAGTGCCATCTGAAATTTTCTTCTAAAATGATAATTTTTTATCAAGCTCGTATATTTAAGTTCAGTAATTTCACTTTAATGACAATTAATAGGTAATTTTCATTGCCATTAAAGTGAAATAACTGAACATAAACATACAAGCTTGATAAAAATTAAATTTTCAGATGGCACTTAGAGGCTTTTGCATCTGAAGTCTTCATATGCACGCACACATTTTCTTATGCACAACAAATTGGAGTATTATACATGTATTATTATATGTAGAAATTATTAATTTATTTTATATTATAGTATATTATAATTTATAGTGGCCAAAGATTGTGTAGAAATACGCACATATGGTATATTCTTTGGATATGATTCAAATAATGGGGATTGCTTTGCTAGATACGATAGGCTTCATGTCATCTTGACCATATTGTGGACTTTATTTGAGGGTTTCAAGAACATTTGAGTATGACAATGATCAGAATCTTATTTTTTCTCTCTCAGAAAAGTTTTTCTCAACTTCTTGTAGAACATCAGTGACCTTTTAAAGGATAAAAAAAGGAGACTGATTGCAGACCCGAGTCTGTCTCTTATTTGATTTTGATTTATGAAATAATGGCCGGGTTCATAGAAAGAGTAGATGGAGATCGGAATGCAGGAGATACAGAGGGTGTTTAGCAAAATGGAATGCAGAGTTTACCATTTCGGGTTCTTCAGTGCATTCCTGGACTCAGTGCTGCATTAAGTAAATGGCTCTTCCTGGTCATTGGAGAGCTATCTTCTACTGTCGGGAATGCCACTTGAGACATCACTGTTTATTTGAATGTTATGTCTAATGTGTGTGTATGTGTGTTTTTGTCTTTCATAAAACTGTACAGTGAAACGCCTGGCAGAGGGACAGATACCTTTCAGTGGAGTTTTGGGGAATGTTCTTCATAAATAGCCTTGACGCATCACATCTGTGCACGGCGCTATCAGACAGGATTTCGACTGCGGAGGGCTCTGCTAATGCTTAATCTCAAAGATATACAGTCTTGATTCTTCCTTGATTCTGGGAAGCTCTCGTAATCTTACATATCAATTACCGATAATGGATGCATCAAGTAGACATTAAGAAAGCATAATTCAAAAAGTGGGACAAACACATTTGAATGAAATGTTAAAAGGAATATTCTGGGCCCAGTTCAAGTTCAAATTAAGCTGTTGGTTACCACAAAATATTATTTATCTAAAGTGCATAACCATTAAAATACTGCTTCAATGGCAAACGATGTAAACATCATGTTGTCAAGATGATTTTAGTGTGAAAAAAACTTGCTTACTATTTCTGTGTAAATTTATTCAGTTTTTACAATATCGACTGTGATTTAAATAGCTTTAGAGCGATTTTTTTTTTTTTTTGTCAAATTCACAACTTTTTATAAAAGTATCAGCTTTACATTCCAAAAATTGTAACCTTAAAGGGATAGTTCACATTGAAATTTTTGATATGTTTTAGCTTACCTCAAGGGCATCCAAGATGTAGGCCTAACGTTAGGTGTCTTTGTTTCCACAGTATTTTCAATTTTGATATTTTTAGGTCAAACCGTTGTTGTCTGTCAGTCATACGTAATGCAGGTCTATGGGGTCCACCTCAACGAGCATGCACAGAGAAGTCCAAATTAAACATGATTTAATGACTCGTAAATGTAAGTACACATTGATGGCCTAAGACACGAAACGAGCGGTTTGTGTGAGAAAACGAACAGTATTTATATCGTTTTTACCTCTTGTAATCACAGTCACGTCCAACTACTCTGAGGGCGCGGGCGCTTCCTTCTGTGTGACGTGTACGCAGACTGGTGCATAGAGATATATATACTAGATGTCGCATTAAAGACATTCGTTCCAATGAACTGCCGTAGCCAAGTCGAGATCTAGTGTATACATCTATGCACCAGTCTGCGCACACGTCACACACCAGGAAGCGCGCGCGCCCTCAGATCACTTTGGACGTGGCTGTGTTACAAGAGGTAAAAACGATATAAATACTGTTCGTTTTCTCACACAAACCGCTCATTTCGTGTCTTAGGCCATCAATGTGTACTTACATTTACGAGTCATTAAATCATGTTTAATTTGGACTTCTCTGTGCATGCTCTTTGAGGTGGACCCCATAGCATAGACCTGCATGATATGACTGTCAGACAACAACGGTTTGACCTAAAAATATCAAAATTGAAAATACTGTGGAAACAAAGACACCTAGGCCTACATCTTGGATGCCCTTGACTCAAGGTTAGCCTTGAGGTAAGCTAAAACATATCAAAAATTAATTTCAAAGTGAACTATCCCTTTAATTTTGCCTTAAAAAAAAACAAAAAAACAAAACGAGATTAGCCAAAATGTATGGATCCGCTAAAGGGACATGGTGGTGGAAATAATATGGAATGGGAGAAAAAAAGTTTTCCGTTCTTTCGTTCGCATTCAAAAAACACACATTCACACACAAAACATCTGCGAGAGAACGCAAAAGCATTGACATTTTTTCCTTCACCATGTCCCTTTAGGTGCTCTGTAATAATAATATTGTTTTGTGTGTTATAATCAACATTATACCACCAATTTAAGTTTACTTAATCCGTTTGTGTTGGATTACATGTAATCCAACACAAACGGATTAAGTAAACTTAAATTTTACATATATTTAAGCAGATTTAACACAATCAAATTAAGTTTGGACAAAATGTATAGCAATTGTGTTGCTTAAGCTCATTTTAATTAAGCAATTTGAACAAGCAGCAAAAATAATTTCTTTCAGCGAATGCAGTTAAATGTATGGAAAACGTAACATTTTATTACAACACAATACATTTTCTCCCACTTTAAATGTCATCTTGTTAATGATTAAGATTAGAGAACACACATGTGTCAGGAGCCTGTTCATTAAATTGAATGGGAAGAGAGACAGATCAAAAGACAGTAAGGAGGGAGTGTGTGTTTGAGGAGACAGAAGGACAGCAGCGCACACAGATGGGAAGATGGAGGGTGGACGAGAGCATGCTTGAAGGGTGGCAGATGCCTTGACTGACCCCCAATGTAGCCCTGCATTCATCCGCTGGACAGGCACAGACAAAAGACCGACCCAAACAGTACATACACTTGCCCATGCCTTGGGGTCAAAGGTCAGATAATCTTTCATCTAATTTTTTAGCACTGTTCTCTTTGTAAAGGGATTTTATATCAACAGGGGTCAGAGCAATTAGTGGCTGCGCTGAAAAAAAAAAGAGAAAATTTCATGATTAATTCAATAAATTTGTGAAATTTACCAATTTCTGAGTGAAACTTTTTCCACACCTTTTTTTTTTCAGCTTGTCGATTTGCAGAAAAACACATGACGGAGCAGGACAGATGAAAAAAACGAAAGAAAAGGTGACGTTCCTCTTATGGGGCATCTGCTGAGTTTCCCTTCGTTCCACAATCCCTGAGATGCTTTTTAGTAACACCTGGGTTTAGCTTACCTGCTAATCGCATTATAACACAGGCTGCGGGCCGTTTTGAAAACCGAGTCGTGCTTTTATCTCGTTAAACATTTCAAATCTAATAGTAGCTTGTGGAGAATGTCCAGGATTGGTTGTTCTAAGTTTAAGAAAGGGAGAATACGCAAATATTTGCCGGCTGTCCGCAATGATGAACGTTTCACACACTTGTTTGACAAGATGCTTTATTTTTCTGGAAACTCTTTAGGCGTTGTCACACTCGTGGCTCAATTGAGTGTTTAGAGACAATGGCCTGGTATTGGTTACTGTCGTTAAGTGTGTGTGCGTCTTGTTTCGGCGTTTGGTTAGAGTGTGTGCTAAGAGCAGGGTAAATTTGCACAGCCGATCAGACAATAGCGGTGTTTAGTGGCAGGGCAGGGACGCGACCTTTTTGCCACCCTCCATCTGGTTGCGCTGCTGGCCGTGTGCCTTGACTGCTACTCTTAAAACTTGACTTAAAGTTGGGGTGAGCCGGAGACCTACGAGCCTGCTTGATTTCATAAAAACAAGCTTGCGCCGAGAGGAACAATGGAGCGTTTGGAGTTGTACTGTAAAGTGATCCACTGAGAAAAACAAACACGGGGCAAGAGCGGCGGGCTAGCAGGAACAGACCCTCCACGAACGGGGCGGGCCGGGGGATTCAACTCGGGTACTTGATTGGTAAGTCGCCCTGATGGACACCTTCGGGCTCTGTCGATGGAGCCTGGGGTGTCTCAAAAGGTCACAGCCCCTGCTGGCTCGCACCATCCATTAGTCATGAGGCTTTGCAGCTTACCTGTCTAGCGTTTCAGCTCGGCACAATACAGTTAACCTCAATTGCGCTTGATTAGGAGGTGTGGAGAACCGCCGGCTAGGAGCGCAGAGCCTTCCTAAAAAAAAAAAAAAAAAAAAAAAAGATCAGACATCAATTATGCACCTCCAGGATGGAGATTGGGTGACAATGACTTTTCGTTGGCTTTCGGGACGTCAGGCTGCACATTATGTGAGCCTTACTAAAGAAAAGGGGTTCAGCATTGTCCCGAAACCCACCACCCCTCATTTGGTAATTACCCCATTACGTGTCAGTGGCGGATGGAACTGTAACAGATGTTTTATGGCGGGGAGCTCTTTTCATTTTGTCTCCCTGATGAGGGACAGATTTATGGTGTAACTCGACAATGCCATTCAAAAGTGAGATTCCAAAAGCACACACACACACACACACACACACACACACAGACAAACAACAAACAGATGAGTTGTTCCGGATGTGTTTAGTTTTTGTAGGCTCCCGTCTGGGAGACAGTCAGCCGGCGTGCATTCATGATGTGGTCTGACACTCTCGGCAGCGAGCGAACCACATGCACTTCATTTGGACTTGGAGAGCGAACCGGGATTCCAGAAAACAGTTCTTTATCAGAAATCTCTGTGTGTGGAGAATCATGAGAGCTAAAAGAGATTTTCTCAATGACCGTGGCCTGCAAGGAGGTTGTTATCAACTGAAGACGTTTCTTCTCTTGCCTTTAGACTTATTTGAAGTTTAACAGACGACACAAAAACCACATTGGAGACTGATAGGTTTTCAGACAGTGTGCTGTTGTTGTCTTCAAAAGCAATGGATGATTCTCTGGCTCCTTGTGGCTGTCTTCATTACTTAAAAAATGTTTGATGACGTCGTTGCTGAAAGACTTGGAATGATGATATGCAATTTAATACTTGCTTATTGCAATAGTGCATACCAGACTTTATAACTTTATAACTGCTCAACATAAAATGTATTTGATGCATCAAATTATTTTAAAAAATATACCACGGTGAATTCCAGGTCATTTAACCTCAAAAGTAAATAGAACTTATAATTTGCTTCAATAATAGGATGCGTTTAGGATAAAGATATTTTTTTCCCCATTAACAATTTTCTCAATGATTCTTTTCTCATTACTTCAATAAAGTTAAGGTTGCACTTTATTTTAGGTGTCTTTGTTACAGTGTAATACATTTAAGCACAGATCAATGGTAACTAACACCACTATAGGGTTAGGATTAGAGTTTGGTTAGATGCATGGAATTATGGATAATTTACTTTAGTTTACTATAGTAAGGACATGTACCATGTGTAACAAAGATAAAAAGTGTTACCAAAGTTTTTTTTTTTCCAAATACTTAAAATGTTTTCTTTTATATTTAAAAAGGCAGCACACCAAATACGATCTAGTTTATATATAGTTTATTTTATATATTTTGTATAAATAATATCGAAATATAAGTATTTACAAGTTACGTGTTTATGCATTACAGAAATAAAGTATTATTTTCATTATGGGAAAAAATGCTTAACTGTAATCTTTTTTAATTAATAATTTCTTCCTTATTCTAATTTTAGGTTTCAAATAATGTTCTTCACAGGTTTCATGAGAAGCTATACATATAACGTATCACCTTTGGTTTATGTTGTCAGGTAAGTTAATATTGCAATCTTGTAATATAAATACTGTGTAATTATTTAATAAAATGAATCCTAACTTTGCAAATCAAACAGGTAAGCTTATAAACCTAAAGCAAACAGTGAGTTTTTCTCTTTTCTTTCAGAGCAAGAGAGTTTCTCCGTGTGACTGATGAGGCGTTTCTCTTCCAGCTAAGGATTGAGAGTTGTCAGGTACAAGTCTTTTAACCAACAAGGTCAGAGGAGGAACAGTTGACATTAATCATTTACCAGCGTGACACAATGGGGACCTGAGAGACTAGATAGCCCGGTGCAACCAGGACTCTGAGAGACAAACACACGCTCATCACACCTAGATAAAGCACATGCTGACATCACCGCACCTCAGTGCAAATCAATCAAAACGAATCACACTTTCTCAAAATCATAGATGAATAGAAAAGAATATTTACCGTAATAGAACTGATAATTGAATTCATTACTACTTAGAACGACCGGCATGGTTTGTTGAATTTTTCAGAAAATGCAGCATCTGAAATACATAATGTAGCTAGGATTCAGAATGGGATTGAATAGGATTCAGGATTCAAAACGGCCAACTTTCCCATTAAACCTAGTGTGCCGCAATCCCCTTCCTGTCTAAGCAGATGTAACTTCATCTTCCTCTTGCTTTTGTCTTTTTTTCTGTCTCCCATCACCTAAGAATGAGAGCGAGCGAGCGAGAGAGCGTCTCTCCAGCCTGATATTTCTGTTTGCAGAAGTCTGACCTTTTTCTGAACTGTTAAGTGAAAGGCACTTTCAGCTGTGGAATCAGATGGCAGTAACCATATGCTGCTCAACTGATACAAAGGTGGGAAGGGAGGGAGGTTAGAGAGTCGGCATGTTGTGGTGAAAAGGAAAGTGTCGTGCCACTTCTCTTTGTGGCGGTTAAGGGTATGTCAATGCGTGTGTGTGTGTCACAGTGTTTGACTGGACGTGCTGAGAAACACACAGACGGTCTGCTTTGCCGTCGAGATGGTGCTTTTACATGGATGAGTGCCGTGAGCAAACAGAATTCTTTCCTTTGTGGACCACTTTGTGTGTGAGTGTGTTTGCATGGGTCTGAGTGTTCAATAGTGCATGTAAGTGGGTTGGTCTGCATTTGCCTGCAGATGAGGGACTCTGAATCTCCTGGTCGGGGTGTAATAAACTCCTCTTGACCCTTGGGTTTAGTGAAGTTGGGAGACAAACTCTCCCTCTTCTTGATCCCGCTCCTCCCTGGGCCGCTGACAGGAGGGCCGCTGACCGTCCCGTTTGATTGGCTCTGAGAACGACAGAGATGGAGAACGAGGGCCAGCTGCGAGTGGTCAAATGCCACTAATACATCATTTCTCAACCAGCTATAATTCACCAACTAGATTTTACAACACATCAGCAAAAATGTTATTAGTCAATTGTTGTCCATTTTACCTTATTTTGACGTACTTCTGAATGATACAGGATATTAAATGAGAATAAATGGAGGACAGAATTTCATTTCATCCAACATAACAACAAAAGGTGTTATATAAGAGTCAGGCCGAATGCAAGTTTGCTAAACACAAAGCTATTTGGCTATTAACATTAACATTATCCAAAAGTCCATGTGAGTAACTGCACAAAAAGGAAGAGTGAGTTATTATATTTTAATAGTTTATAAACCTTTTTTCTTTGTAAAAACAAACTCAAATAAGTAATTCACTAAGGTCATGAACAAGCATTAAGAGCATAAAAAGGACAAATGTGACTTTAAAATCAAGCATTGAAATAAAGTTAAATGCATAAAAATAAGATATTAAATAAGATAAATACAGTGACCAAGAGATTTGAACCTAACTATACACAATTATATGCTTTAATTACATTTTATTATTCACATTTAGTGTCACATTTAAGTTGTTATTCATGGTTAATATTCCTCTCTGGCATATATATATATATATATATATATATATATATATATATATATATATATATATATATATATATCATGAACTTGGTGCATGAAGACACATTGTGCCAGTTTTGAGTTGTAGGTTGAATGTTTGGCTAATGATAAATGGTTTTTCAGAACAAGCAAAGACTGTTGATCCATGAATCACATGCTTTAATGTGCAGAAACACCTCATATATGTTAACAAGACTGGCGTGAGTAAGATTTTTATATATATAAAAAGGAATTAATACTTTTATTAAATAATAATCAAAAGTGACATTAAAGACATTTATAATGTTACAAAATATTTATATTTCAACTAAATGCTCTTCTTTTGAAGAATACGCTCTTCTTTCTATTAATCAAATAATCTTAAAAAAGTATCACAGCTTCCAGAAAAATATTATGCAGCACAACCGTTTATAACATTGATAAGAAATATTTCTTGAGCAGCAAATCAGCATATTAGAGTGATTTCTGAAGGATCATGTGACACTGAAGACTGGAGTAATAATGATGCTGAGCTTTGCCGTCACAGAAAGGAAATACATATATTTAGAGGAAGTACTAATATTTCACAATGTTACTGTTTTAAGTGTATTTTTGATTAAACCTTTACGAGCATAATAGACGTATTTCCAAAACATAAAAAAAAAAAACCTTAAGAAGGGTGCTGTGTTTTTTTCGGGCACTACTGCTTTCATTTGAAATCATATTATCATACTTATCATAACTCTTTTGTGCTTTCAATCACACCTAAATTAGTAATTGTGAATGTGACCCTCAATGTGTGCCAACCCCTTCATAAAAATCCCTTCAGGATCCCAAATATACACACCCACTATCATAATCGGCGATATGAGGATGGGAAGAGGGGGATGAGAGGAAGAGGAAGGATGTTAGTTACAGGAGCAACATTAATTCATTCCTCCAGCTCCTCTTTGAAGAGCACAGGCAGCTATGACAGGCTAAACGCTTCCAGAGATGTCACATTTCCAGCCAATCTTAAAGAGCTCGAGCCTGCACTCTTCCTTTCATGTTTGATTCTGTTTTCAAGATTCTATGATAAACAGACGAGGACGGACTGGGGGCAGGAGAGAGCAAGAGAGAGAGAGAGAGAGAGAGAGAGAGAGAGAGAGACAGAGAGACAGAGAGACAGAGGGCGACAGGGAGGAGGGCAAGTCTATGCTGTCAGGGGAACCAGATGCCTTTGCAAATTGGCTCTTTGTCTGTTTCATAAGGGTTTGGAAACGCAAGTCCAAATTAAGACCTGGAATTTGCCTTCAGCCTTCTAGGATTGCAAGGATAGTGCACTGAATCCAATTAATTTACGTTTTCAGGCCACCAGATCATGACTTCAAATGTACAGTGGTTAGGTTAAACTATTCTTCACATGCTGGCAACACTGTAGGAAACTGAAATCTATTCTGATCACAAAGATGAATTTGTTGCTTCTGGTTATAGATTAGACATCAAGTGCCGTACCAACCCTCTACTAAACTTGTTTATTGTACATAACAAAAAATGTTCTTGAAGTCAATGTGGATTGCTTTTTCCATCTAATTTTATTAAATATCTAATAGTCAAATATTTCATATATTGTGATAATATATAGATATTTAAACAATTAAATAATGTAGGCCGGGCTTGATTTTATCCCGATGGATGGTGAAAATTGGACATTACTTATCATTACTTATCAAACAAACAAGTACTGTGGTGGTATTATGGTAATGTGATGTTGGGTCTACCATGGTATTTTTGAAAGTACCTGTAGTGCCTTCAAAGTACCTTTGAAAGCACATAAAAATAAGATGTATAAAATAAGATGATGTATATAAATAATATAAAATGAGATAAGATTTTATTGAAAGAAACCAATACTTTTATTCAGCAAAGAAGCATGCTTGAAAGTAAAGACTTATATAATGTTAAAAAAATCTCTCTTAAAAAAAATTACTTTTCCTTTTGAACTTTCAAAGAATCCTGAAACCATGAATCATAGTTTCCACAAGAATATTAAGCAGGACAACTGTTTTCAACACTGATAATAATGAGATGTTTCTTGAGCACCGAACCTGCGTATTAGAAAAAACTTTATGTTCGTGTGTTGATTTAGATTGAGTATTCGGTTCTAGTTTGTAAGCTAAGTAACCCAAGGTCATGGGTTTGATCCCCAAAGAACACAATGAAACTAATACTAAGTACATTTGAATGAAAGCACCTCCCAAATATTAAAATGATTCTGCTTGCACGTCAGTGGTGTTTCTTCCTCACTCTCTTAATAAGCATTTTGAATCAATAAATAAAGTGTCAGAAGTACCATGGTGTTTAGGAGAGGAGTTTTGAAGAGCTAAATTTAAGACAACCATATGTGACGGGAAATGTTCCGCGTGGCATTTTGCTCGAGTTTAAGAGTAAACGTGAGCCCGAGAAAATGAGTTTAACCACATCCTTTTGACATCTCAAACCTACCCTCCTCCTCTCTTGCTCCCTCTTTCTGAGGTCTGTGGAGTATTCTGTGTCCTAACACAATGTTAGGGGGCAATAAAAGCCTTTGGGGAAACAGAGCATTTCCAGCCAAACTCCGGAAAAGAGGCAGTAAAGGGAATGTTAACCCAGTCAAAAAAAAAAAAAAGAGAGAGAGAGAGAGAGAGAGAGAGAGAGAGAGAGAGAGAGAGGAGAAAAAATTGAGCACCCATAAAAATAAAATCATAAAAATACCAGAACAGTAGTGAAACATCTTTTCATTATCTGTAATAAAAGCCCTAAACAAGCCCTCAATAATGGGTAAGGTTTCATAACAAGGGACTGGTTAAATGTCTATGAATCTTGTTAAAAGATATTGGTTAGAGCCGTTACATGGTCGGTTACGACGATGGGTCACTCGATAAATCTACCTTGTGCTTCTTTCAACAGGGTGGATGGAGCACATGCTGCACCGTGATGCTCTGGAAAGCACGTGGAAGGTCAATGACTTCATGGGATCATGGGATCTTCTGAGAGAGAGAGGGCAGTGAGGTAGGTCTGGATGCTGGCAGAGGTGATTGAGTTCCCACAAGCTGGTGGTGCAGCCCATCCCAGGGTTTTGGCAAAGACCGGGGGGCTCCTGGTGGGTTTGGTATGAGGAGGGGGCATTCCAGAGTTCCAGCCAGGCTGATCGGTGATTACTACTCCTCCTCTCCGCTCTGAGGCAATGCACTGGCCCCGAGCAGCAGGATGCCCCCCTGACTGGCATGTCTCATTAACTGGAGCGAGTGCTGAGAAAACGAGAGAACGACCCAAAGGAAGCCACTTTCCATGCCGAACACTCCTACGAATACGGCTGCCTGCGTTTCTTCAGGTATAGTCAAAGGTGTAATCAAACTAGATGCAAATATACATACAAATGCTCACTTAGAGGTCAGGAAAGGACGTGTAAAGAGAGATGAGCATCTTTGACTGAATGAGTAATGTGCAGTCTGAGAGGAAAATGCAGCTCGCTGGCTCCATCAACAGGCTGCTGATCTGAATGACGTGCCCTTGGGCCAATTGCATTGCTTAGTGCAACAGCCATTAGCCAGTTTAGCTGTGAAGCACCACTGACCTCTGGAAGCTGGGACGCGCCTTAAGAACATATGGCAGGGTGTTCAATGTCTTTTTGGGGACTTAATTTTTATGATTATGGAGCTTTTTTCACTTATTTTGTATTTCATTTTATTTTATTTTTATTTTGTGTGTGTTTGTTTGCTTTTCCAGAAGTCTTTTTTTCTTTTGTTACTTTTCTGTTCTTTTTCTTTTATGTTGATGATAATTTCTACAGGGACAATTTATACATTTTAACCATAAAAGCTACCTTTCAGCATAGTCCTTAGGTTGCAGACCATGAGAATATTCACTTAAAAAATGTGATTTATTATTAATATGCTAATATTAATATACACATAGACATTAAATAAAATGTCTAAAAACTAGCAAAAAAAGTATACATTATACACAAAACTTTAAGTGCATATACCTACCAAGAATATATTTTATTATTAAAATGTTTATTTATTAAATTATTATTATTATTATTATTACAGGGAAAGCACAATCTACTCATTATACATAAAAGCAGAATTTTAGCTATAATCCTATAGGTGATTTATAAACATCCTAATCTATACATTAAATATAATGTCTATCAAAAATCATATATTGTGTTTGCCTTCCCAGAATATATTTTTATTGCTAAAAACACTGCATTTCATTGTTCATGAGACTTAATGTGGTTCTCAGTTCTTTAGTTCTTTTAATGCACTCGTGATCCCAACAATTTTGGTCCTAAATTTTGTGCGTCTGTCTTTTTCAGTCAACTCCCAGGTTTAAATCCCTCTTTTATTAAGTCCGTTGTGTATCAAAAGAGACATCGGCAGAGCAGAGAGTTCACTTTTAAAACACTGAATAATAACAGTCCTGTAACAGACAAACAAAAGCTTTCCAGCGCACAGAACTGTGTCAATAAAAGCTTGGATTTACAGACATGTCAATTTTATGAGTTGGCAGTCGCAGGACCAACACTCTTCTCTTACTGTGCGCTGGCCACATAAAATGGCTCAAGTGTTTATGTAGCCTGTGGCAAAGCTCTGCTCTTGGTTACAACAGTGCCGGCGTGACAAGATGTTTCCGGATGAAGTTTAGTGTATGATAAAGTTGTAGTTTCACATCCTACAAGAAGAAAAAAAAAATCACTAATGAGATCTTCTCAAATCTCAATCGCTTCTCCTAGACCACAGTGTGTTTAGATGGAGAGTTTGTTGCTTCTCAGATTTTCCCCCCAGAAATTTTTAAACGGGCTTTTGGATTTTCAGAAGAGATCTGTGCAAAGAAATTGACATTTGCAATCAGAAGTATTCTATAAGTATTCAAACATTTCTAAATGAAATACTTCCAACATTATTTTTTTCTGAAAATGTCTGCTTTGATCCAGCCTGAGATGGTTGGCTGGTTTAAGTGGCCAAAAAAAAAGAGCAGTGTGACCAAGTTGGGACCAGCAACTAGTTTAGGCTGGTTTAAGATGTTGTTTTTCTTCCTCTCTCTGCCTCTAGGAGGGATGCTTTCCACATTCAAATATTTCTTTATATATTGACTGTATATTAACATTTAATTTGTTTGTATTTTCCCTAAGGGATTACAGTAAAAAAACATTCAATGTGTTGCTAAGAACCACATTAAGTCTCACGAGAAAGCAGTGTTTTCAGCAATAGCATTTTCCTCTGGGAAGGCAAGAACGAAACTTCTGAAGCACTTGATGCTTAAACTGGTGATGTGTTTTTTCTCTTACTAGGGGGAAAAAGTGAACTTGCCAGTATATAAAAGCATTACGCACAGCATTGCTGTAAACAGCGTTTTCTAACAGAAACAGCTCTGGCTATATACATGGAACAGGATGGTGGCAATCTGCTTTAAGTGATGTCATGTTGCTGGGGATGGGGTCTCCCACCCCTGCTCAGCGGGGAGATTTTACAAGGGACACTATGATCTCACATACTGCCCTAGGATCAGTGGTCGGCCTGTGGGGGAGTTCTGCAGTGCGGTGTGTGTTTCTCTGCCAAGCACAACTCTAAGTAAATAAACAGTGGAACATTAAAAGCTTGGCCCATTCACCTCTGCACCGCTGCATTAGATTGTGCAAACATACATTCATCCACAGTTAGCGCTGACACTGTGCTCTGGAGTTTGGTGATTATCTTTTCCTGCAGTCTTGATAAACCACTCTTTGCTCTTTTGATGTAAAAAAAAAAGAAAAAAAAGTCTGAAGACTAAAATGAAAATTCTGCTATAATTTACTCGCGCCCATTGACTTTCTTTCCTCTGTTCAAGACGAAAGGTTTAAAGCAATACACTTTTAAAAATAAAGGGTCCAAAAGGAGGTTTTCACACTGATACCATAGAAGCACCATTCAGCGAACAGTTCTTAAAATAATTTTTTTCTTAGTGTGAAGAACATTTTAATTATCTAAAGAACCCTTTTCCACTATAAAGAGCTTTTAGTGCAGTGGAAAGGTTCCATGGATGTTAAAGGTTCTTCATGGAACCATCATTGCCAATTAAGAACCTTTATTGTTAAGAGTGAATATAAAGAATTACCAGTATCGTAAAAGTGATCCATACGACCTGTACCATTCTAAATCTTTTTGGTGAATTAATCTTTTCAGTGCATCGTTTAATCCTGGTCTAAACAATTCATTTGCATATCAGAACTGAATAATTTCTTTAGTGTTAAGTATGGTGTGAGTTTAGGAGATACATTTGAGAGGCAGGTATGGAAATACATGTTGGCAGGCAAGTAGGACATCGTATCATTGCATTAGGACCGAATGCAATGATTGGACGAGCATTTGGACTTCCACAGAAGATACATGGTTTAATATTTAGATCACTTTTGTTTTATTTTTTTTTGTGGGGGAGATTTTTGTGTTTATTGAGATATTATAGAGTGATGTTAGTATACAGTCAACAGGAAGTGAGGTGGGAGAGAGATGGGGGACGGGATCGGAAAAGGTCCGCGAGCCGGGACTCAAACTCAGGTCGCCTGAAGCACAACCGCACAATATTTAATTAACAATATTTATATCACTTGTATTGGTTATTGCTATCATGATGTGTAGAGAGTTTCAACCAGCCTGACCTATACCTTTAAGTAGGGTATGTTAAATATCAGTTACTTCTGTACTTTTACTCAAGTAGGCTAATAATGAAAATTAGTATTTTTACTGGAGTAATATTATAGGATATCTACTTGATTTTGTTTACATTGGTACTTTCTGAAGCTTCAAAGCTTTGGACTCCATTGACCCCATGTGATGAAGAAAAAATCACTACATTAATAAAAATCCTTTTTATTATATAGAAAAATAATAAACATCCTTTTGTTTTCCACAGAGGAAAGAAAGTCATTCAGCTTCGACATGACGGCGAGCAAATGATAACAGTCTGAGAAAAAGAGTGAGAGAGTTAAGTGCACTCACCGCATTTTGTCTGTATTTACTATCCGTGAGCCGTTCGTTTCCCTTAATCACCTTGGCAACATTGTCATGGTTTAGAAAACCAAACAATCCCGTTTCCAGGTAGATCCACCAGCATTAGTGGATGGAAAGCTCTCGGCTCTCTAAAGAGCTTACGAATTAGAAACCGTACCTTTGTGCGCAGTGACCACATCATTAAAAGTAGATGCCGAACATGCCCTTACATATTTGTGAGGGTGCAAGCATGTGTTCATCTGTTTGTGTGTGTGTGCATATGACCTGCATTACCCCCCCCCCCCCCCCATCTCCTCAAACCCTGGTTACAGTCTTTCGTGTTTTTGACTCATGATTTGCGCCCCGAGGCAGACAGCAGGGGTTCCATTCTTAGCTTCCTGTAAAAAATACCTCCCTACTCCACGTCCTAATTAATCTGAAGGGCATGCCCAAGATCCCTATAAAATCATACGAGACTATACCAATTTCCTGGTAGTTGTGCCCTACATGTGCTTCTTGTTCATGACTATAAGTTTCTTTTCCCGTGACTCAACAAAGATTTATGCCTCCTCGTGTTTAATCTTTTATGCATGTTTGTATTTATCTATTTAAAGTTTTCCCTATGTGAGATTAAGGTGTTATATTGCACGATAGTGAAATATTCTAGATAACAAGCATACGGATTATCCAAGTTTGTTAAAAACATCAAAAACATGTGGCTCTTGCTGTTTTAGCATATGATATGATTAACCCAGGTTGTGTGTCTGTTTTAGAGTATGTGTGTCTGAGAAAATGAGGGATTGTATGGTGTGTGTATGTGTGTGTTTGAGAGTGAGCATATATGCATATTGAGTTACACAAGGCCTAAAACAGTCACGGTCTGACATGTAAAGAAACATACATTGATTTCTGCAAGCGCTCCACCTCCAGACAAAACGACAAAGCCAGTGAAAGAAATGTCTGCGTGAAACACCGCAGAGCCTCGCTGCACATGCTAGAGCTGTGTGTCATGATTACAAAAGCCCAGCATACACTCCCAAACCAATGGATGAAAAAATTAATACAAGTATTGCTCAAGTAATCACAATGCACCGACTCTAAAACTAACCAGATTTTATTCTCAATCAGAAGGCCATTCTACCCTGAAAACAAAAAGTTGTTGCCTTAATTCCAAGTAATCAACTTGGATGTTTAAGTCATTTCAACATAAATGACATTAAACTGACTTAAAAATGAGTTGAATCTTGTATAACTTAAAAAAAGTTGAAATTTAACTTAAATTTCTTACCTTATGTTGATGAGTTAACTCAATGTAAAAAAAAATCAATTTTCATCATAATTTTTTACAGTTTATAGTTTGAAAAAGTTAAGTTATTGTTTGTAAGATTTTAAATGTTATCAGAAAATGTATGTGTTTATGTATTAGTTATTTGCATTGTGCCATGTTAGGCTAAATTTATTGCATGAAATTTATACATTAACGGTCACGTTTGGGGTCGGTAAGATTTTGAAAAAATGTTTGTCTAAGTCTCTGAAGTCTATTATGCTCACTATAGGCTACATTTATTTAATAAAAAAATAGCAATACTGTGAAATATTATTACAATTTTTAATATCGGTTTTCTGTTTTAATATGTTTTAAAATGTTAATTTTATTCAGCACAGCAGCCATTACTCCAGTCTTCAGTGTCACATGATCCTTCAGAAATCATTGTAATATGCTGATTTGCTGCTCAAGAAACTTTTCTTATGATTATCAATGTTGAAACAGCTGTGCTGCTTAATATATTTTTGGAAACAGTGATACATTTCTTTCAGGATTCTTTGGATTCAAAAGAACAGCATTTATTTGAAATAGATTTTTGTAACAATGTAAGCATTCATACTGTCACTTTTGATTTAATGCATCCTTGATGACTTTAAGTATTAATTTCTCTTTTTTTAAAAATCTTACTGACCACAAACTTTTGAACGGTATTGTGTGTCAAATATTTAGTTTGTCAATTATTAGTGTATACTTACTGTATACAAAACTGTGATAATATCAGGATTTATTATTTCATGACTGTCTTTTGACAGTCATACACAAATTTTACATAAAAGAGAAGACTTTAATTTGACCTTCAATTCTTGAAAGAATGTTGATGTTGAATTCATTACTTTAGAAAAATAAATATATGATATTAACAGGGTAATGGGTTTGCCACATAATCTGGGGAAAAAAAATCCAAGTCTTTTTAATAAAGTTGAGAGAACCCAGACTGCCAACACTTTATTTTGATGGTGCCCTTTAGACATATAGACTAAGAGTAAAGTTGCACCTAAACTAACTCTCTATAGAGTATTAGTAGACCGACTGCTTAATATCTGCTAACACTTTAGTTTGATGCTCCCCCAACAGACATGACAAGTAAACAGAATGTCTAAAGGGCATTCAAAAGGGTCATCAAAATGTAACCCACAGAATAAATGACAAGTATTTTATGTATCCAAATGTACACGTTTATATAAATGTACAAGGAAGATTGAAAAAAAAAAAGCATTCACAAATGGTACTCTTTTGTATAATGTCTAAAAAATGTTTTGCCAGGTAACCAAAAAAGGTACTTCAGTAACTTTTGGTAGTTAAAAGGGTCCAGTTAGACAGAAATAACTGCTTTGAAGCTGTACATTTCCACTTGTACAGTGCAGCTTGCTTCTGGTAAACATTTTGAAAGGTGGCAGAACTGAATTTCAGCTGGTTTACTTTTTTAGTGTTTGCCTATGCTTTATAAGTGATGGAATAAAGGTGCAATGGCAAGATATGAAGGTGGCCTAAGTGCTGCTAAAACAAGAAACACTTCCCTTCCTCTGCCCTACAGCCCGTGACGCAGTCCAGATCCCATTCCCGAGAATGTGTGTCTGTGTGTGTGTGCATGCTTAACTTGTTGTGAACTAGCATGGGCTGCTGCCTCTTATCTGTGCTGTCCCTCTGAGGAGATTCAATCCATCATGTCTAGACTACAAACTCATTTTTTGATTTATGTACGTTTTGAAATTGAACCCAATCTTTAGCATTTGCTCAGTAAGTAACTTTTTGTTTAAACTCACTCCTTATAAGTTATATACAAACTGCAAGCTCGACACCTTGAGGTGGGTTTCATGTAACTAGAAGGTTTTTATTGGCCTCAGACCAAGAAGCAGGAAAAGAAGGAACCTTGGCCAGGCCCTAGCAATAGACTACAGGCCTGAGGAAACGACTGTCGTTGGGTAACGGCGAGAGCTTTGTGCTGACTGATGGATGATGGAGGTGACAGTGTATTGATAAGCAACAGTTTTGGCCGCAGCGGCGAAAACGCATAGAGAGAACAATGTCTGTGGTCAAAGGGAGGAAATTGGGATGTGCAGTCGTAAAGTTGCTCGGTGGAAAATAGGAGTTGTATTTGTTCTGTGCTAAGAGAGATTGTAAATAGAAATAGTAAAACTTTCCAGAGAAGCATACATTCTTTGTGAAAAATGTGAACTTTGTCTCACAATTGTGACTTAATATATCACGATGTGACTCACAGTTATGACTTCATATCTTATATATGTGACTTTGCATTTTGCAATTTCAACTATTTAATACAACTGTAACTATAATTGTGATTTAGTATATCTCACATTTAAGACTCTGTATCTTTCAACTGTAACTTTTTTTTCCGTACATTTGCAACTTTATATCTCACATGAGAATGTGACTTACATATTTTATCTCACAAATGCCTATTTTTTACTTTTTTACTTGCGTAAATGTAATGCTTATTCATTTGTTTTACGTTCTTGTATATTTCAAAATTTGAAATGGCATTATTGATAGTGTCAACTCTTTAAATAGACCTTTATCATTTCAGATTAGAAAAACAACAGAAACATCAGTGAACTAAAAAAAAGAAGAAAAAAAAGAAAAAAAGTGGACACGCCGTTTTCTGTTGTTTCATATAATTGTTTGGAACATGATAATAAAAAAATTTATATATATATATATATATATATATATATATATATATATATATATATATAATGTCAATAATATGAATACTGGTAATATATATTTTATTTTTTATTGGCATATAATTGACATACATTTTATTATCATATATATATATATATACATATATGATAATAAAATGTATGTCAATAATATGAATAATATGGTATATATATATATATATATATACTGTATATAAAATAATGTTCATATTATTGACATAAATTATCATGCTCCAAAAATGATATGAAACACTTTTATATATGTCCACTTTTAGTTTATATTTGAATTATATATATATATATATATATATATATATATATATATATATATATATATATATAAATTAAAGTATAATGTATATATATATATATGTATATAAATAATGCAATTAATTCAATAAAATTGTATTCATATTTAAATTTAAAATAAGCATTTCCTTAAAATATTAACTACAGAGCTGTAAAATAAAGTAATTACATAATTCCATATTTAACAGTCACATTTACGTTTAGCACCCACTAATTAAGCTTTTGCTCAAACAGGCAGAGTGTGACCGCTGGTGTGAGCAAGACGGCCACGGGAAACCCTCTTATTCCTCATATGTTTGCTGTGTTTCATGAAATCTAGTCACTGGAGTTTGAAGTAATTCTTGATGCAGTCAAAGGTTAGATATTTCAGAGGGCACTAATCAAGCCATGTTCTCCATTTCCTCCCCATCCGTTTCTTCCTCTCACCTAGCAGCTGCATTCTGTAAGTCTAGCCTTGCACTGTAACGCTGCGTCCCTTTCATCTCATGTCCTCATTAGCATTGCAAAGACTTGTGCATAGTTAAGGTTGCTCACAGAGAAGGGACTGGCCAGGCAAGGAGGGAATACTCGTATAACAGTCCAATAAATATCAGGTCTGGGTTTATTGGTTCTGAAGCATATTTGCTATTTGTTGGGAACACTAAACCAAGGAAGGGTCCTGGCGAAGTGCTGGGGTGGTGCTCCTTTCTGGGTCAGTGAGAACATTGAGGAAATCCACCATGACATTAACAGGCTGCTATAGGAAGTGTTGTTGGATTAAACCAACGTAGCTCTGGCAGACGGCTGGAAAGGCGGAGGTTGGGAAATCATGGAGGCTGGGGTGAGGGTTTGATCTCAGAGTTTGTGGCGAATATTGGCTCGGGTGCCTATGATGTAGATTTTGCGAATTTGGAGGCCCTGACCACAAGGGTCTCTGTGAGCGAGAGGTGACTCATTGGTGTGGCCCGGCTCCTGTTCCTCTTTGCAGCACAATTATGCCCGAGGCACAGGGCGTGTCATCAAGTGGAGACGACAGAGTGTAAGGGTGAATCACTGATGGCCAAGTGCCGAGTTTCTGGTAGTCTTTCTTGTTTGCTTTTTTTTTTTTATAACCTGAGGGTTTTTTAAAAATGTGTTTGTCTCTCTAGAACTTGGGGCACCATTCTCCCAATGTCCAGTGCCACCAATGATGACAATAATCTTCACCCAAAGTTACAGCAATGAGCCAGCTGCATTACAGCTATTTCCTCTGACATCACACACTGCATGGCCCATTGCTTCCCATGACCCTTTGCTTCTCAGGGTTAAACAGCATAAGGAGTTAACATACTGGTCATATATTGACACATCTCCTGAATTTAGAAATATTTAGGATAGATCATTATATTATTATTACTATTATTATAGATCATAAATGTGCTGAACTGCATCTTGTATGAATAATCGTGTGTGAATTTCTTTGAATTGCATTCCATTCAAATTAGATTTCATTAAATCAATTTTGAATTGTACTTCAACTTAATGTTACTTAAAATCAAATTCTGAAATTTGGGGTATTACATGGGGTAGAATTTGGCAAAAAATAGGTATCTGTAGGGTCAGTGTAATTATTTGGAACATGATGCTTTGAAATGCTATCAAAAGGCGGCTCACTGGATTTTGGAACAGCCATTGTCTCTTCTTTTACAGACATAGTCATGACAGCTAAACCTAAAGTCTTTTCTCTTGCTAGAGCTGCAGTGTTCCCTTGAGTTCTTTCAAAGGCAAACAAATGGAAATAGCCGGATATGGAATTGGAATGGGAATAATCATCATACATTACACTGACAGATGCAATAATTATATAACTATGGCTGTTTGATTAATACCTCATTCTTGCGTAACTGCTTTGTGGCCCAAATACCATTTTGTTTCTATAGAGGCCTTTTCCAAAATCGTTGCTGTTCTAATGAAAGTCCAGGGCAAGGTTGCAACAAACCCTTTAAGATAAGTTACCCCTTTAAGTTATAATGGTAAGAGAAATCCAAAAGTAAATATTTTCAAGAATGTTTCAACTATTTATGTGTATAAAATTGAAGTCAATGTGGTCCAGAACAACACAGGAGCCCATTGACTATATCATTGTACAGACAAAAACTGAGATATTTTTCAAAATACATTTTTTGTTTTGTGTTCTGCAGAAGAAGGAAAGTCATACAGTTTTGGAACACCATGAGGCGGAGTAAATGATGACAGAATTTTCATTTTTGGGTGAACTATCCCTTTAAGGGGTTTGTTGCAATCAGTTGAAGCTCTTTAACTTGGGTCACAAAAAGCCGGAATGTTCCGGAAGGAGCTCACGGAAGCGAGGCTATCAACTCGCGAGCCCCTCCACAGCCTGCTCCCACCCGGCCAACCCGCCGCCCAGCATCCAAGGTGATGATTACAGTTTGATAAGGCCCACAAGGGTCCGGGACTCAGACGAGAGAGCCCAGAGGGAGAAAGCGTGGGGTCTGTAGGCTTGAGTAGCCGCCCCCTCATAGCTGTCTCTCATCACGCCATTGACCCCCCAGGAAGCTTTAGATGCCAGAAGCGGTTTCATAATTCTCTTATCCCGACGAATCTGCGAGATAAGCTAGGAGGAGTTGAAAGTGTAAACGGAGCACCACGGATCTGGAATCCTGTTGCAGGCTCATTCTTTACCAGCCCGCCAGCATCGTTTATAGCTGGCATCCTCCCCCTGTGCAAAGACATAGAAGTACGGCTGCGGGTCTGTGTTTTTTAGTTTGTGTGTGTATGTGTGTGTGGTTGGCCTCTGTCTTTTTGACCATTCCTACAGCCCTCATCAGGACCCTTCCGCCCGCCCTGCTCAGATAGTCGGAAATTTGATTGATCTATAAAAAAGAAAGAATGAAGAAAAGAGGGAGCGAAAGGCTTTGGTCACATCCTGTGACCGGTGCTGATTTCCTTTGCCTGAATGCAGCCCTGGAGTATATCTCGGGCTCAGTGTCACGTTTGTATACGTTTCCAAAGATCACTAAGAGAAAAGTGAGTGGTGTGGGGGGTGGCGGGCGCAGACCTGTACAAGTTTAAAGCGTGGCCCTTTCTCTGACATAAATCTGTGTCATGGAGAGCGGATGTAGCTACTGGGGAATGCGTTAATTGATCCACAGATCACATGAATCGTATAATGGTTTAAAACAAGGGTTTTCAAGCAGGGGTCAGTGAATATACAATTGGGGGGTTCCGTAGAGAAGTAATTTTTCTTGTCAAAAAGTTGTTGTTTTTAAATGACGTTTTCATGCATTTTCGAGACATGCATTTTTGTTTGAGGGGTTCCTTTTTGTTTGAGGGGTTCCTTTGTTGCCCCCAATCTAATGATCTCTTCCTCGAAATTCCCACTTCTCACTCAACTCTTCGGCTGACTCAACGTCTCATAACATTGCACAGCTAGTTTGCGTATGATGCTGCGGGTAATTGGCGGTTCCTTATGTGGTAATAGTATTTAGAGGTGTAATTTTAGATGTTCTAACCTTACAGCCTGTAATTAGCTTTTATACCACCTGAGGTAATGTGAGTCACCTTTTTAGAAGCGGCTGATGTGTTTGATGAGTCGCAAGTTAATAGAATCATCCACCGTCCACCACCATCCTCATAAACCTGGCAGTAAAGCTCTTTCTGATTCTGATTCTGACCATGAGAATTTCACCTTTATTTTGCCAATCTCTTTGATTGACACACAAACTTGTGAGGTTTTATTGTTTACACCTCTAGATGCGAAAGTTTCTGACGTTTTTCAATTGCTCATTCGCCCTTCCCCGATACTGCTCTTGTGCTCCGCCGTGTTTTAGCAGGTCTAGATTATAGAGTGCCACAACATTTCTTGGATATCACTGTAATACAGTAATGGCTTGGCATGAGAGGAGTCTCCCTTTAATTATGCTTTTCCAATTATGCAAGGGTCATATTTTTTCCTCCTCTTCTCTTTCTCTATTCTTTCAGAGCTGTCGCTGTCTCTTCTCTTTAATCTCTGTTCTCACCTGATTGTGGGCTGGTGTGAATTTGAGGGTATGGTGTGCAGCAAAGCTAAATAACATGCTTGGAGACTAAGACGCTTACACGCTACACTCTTTATGTAATGAGACTTCAAACCCATAGTCTCGTTTCTCGCAGGCATACACACACAATGCCTATCCGGCTGTCCTGTGATTAATTTGGGACGGGTCAAAGCAGTCACTTCTTTTGGCAAGGGGATTATTGCAAATAAATGCAGTCTGGTGTATCCTTGTTAAACGTGACAAGTGATTTATTGATCTTCTCACAATAATTATGACTGACTCCTTGTATTTTATTGCATGCATATTCTTTTTTAGTGAGAGATTCTATCCATCCATCCATCCATCCATCCATCCATCCATCCATCCATCCATCCATCCATCCATCCATCCATCCATCCATCCATCCATCCATCCATCCATCCATCCATCCATCCATCCATCCATCCATCCATCCATCCATCCATCCATCGTCTCATTGCTGTCTAAGAAATGGAAAACTAAATCTCATTTCTGATTTCCCTTGCCTAGAAAGATTCAGCCCAGAGCTTCCGCCCAGAGCTTCCGCCCACTTTGAGCAAATGGTTGATGAGGCGGTAGAGGAGGAGCAAGACTTGGAGGAGTCTTTTCTTACCCAGGGGCTGTCAAAGGGAAACTAGCCTGCTCGGAAAATCTCCTACTCATTCCAACTCCAGAGAGGGAACACTGTGATGATGTGAGTTCTGTTTGGATGATAAACTTGGACGCCTTTCAATCAAAGAAAGAAAGTATTGCTTGAGCATCGGTAAGGGTGACAATCCAGTTGGCCGGTTCACCTCTCTCCAAAAGCTTGAGCTGTTCTGTCTCAGAATGTATGTTAATTCTGTTATCTTAAGGGATCAACTTTTAATTAATCCCTTCTTTTATGTACAAAACCCTCCTCTGTTAGTAAAAGCCGTTCCAATAGCACACACTTTACAAAAACAATTAGGCCATGATGTTGAACATTTTTGATTCACTTCCATGTACTGTACAGTCTGAAGTAATCTGCAGATTCTCTTCTTTGTTACAGAGTGAGTATTGCACATACCTCCAAGACCCAAGTGCACGTGGAGCCCAGCAGCCTCGTTTGGGTCATCTGCGCGACCCTGGGCGGGTGAGCGTCTGCTCTTGATCACATGCCCATCTTCATAAGCTCGTTTGCTCATTAAAGCGCTTTAGCGGCTATGTTCAGAACCGATAAATCAGTGGTGTAATATAGGGGCATGTTAGCACAGATAGTAGCCTTCTCAGTTCCCTCCCTCATGAGAAAACCGGCCCGGTCCACAGGTCTTAGTTCAAATCAAAAAAGCTGTTGCAAAAGGGGGCCCTCAGACCTCGGTTAGAAGTAATGCACGCTGATCAAAGGACAGCTGGCTACAAGATTGGTTTATCCGGCCGGGATCAATTTTTCATCTGGGATACAGTGATGTATTCGCGTCTGTATGTGTACAAGCGAAAGAACGTGTACTGCTGTGGCAGGTGTGTTGAAGTGTGTATGCTGAGGTGGGGTGGAGGGCACTTTTTCATTATGAACCTGCACATCTGTGTGTGTGTGTTTGTGCGTATGAGCTTGCATGTGTTTAAGCAAGCCGGAGAGATGTGGACCGGGGGCCGTTTTGGGGTGAGGTCTTTTTGTTATTGCTCAGTGGATGGTTCCTGCTAGTACTGGGGCTTCTTGTGTTTGCTTTTGGGAGTGCTTCCATATGCATGGTCCCGCCAAGACATCTGGCTGAGCGAGAAGGAGATCAGCCACGTTAGGACGCCTATCCCTGGCGTCTTTGCTTTCATGGAACATCTCCAAAAAAAAAGTGCTGCACCTGCCTTCTTGATCGCCATTGTTGTGTCTCGCACATGGACAACATTCACGGTTTAGTTTCCGCTGGGGGTTTTCTTGTGCAAAGGGTTTTTGCCGTCTGCGCATCGGTGGGGAAAGTCTGTTCCATCACGTTAAGAGTACTTATTAACACTTCCCCAGACGGGGGGGAACGTTCCCCGCAGGATGGAAAAGGTCTTATAATAACCTCTTCCCACTCCATGTAGGGCTCTCTGGGGGAAAAACAGATTTAAACAATTATCATGCTACTGTACAAGAACAGTGCCCAGAGAACAGCCCTAAATTACAGTGCTTAAACTGTCCAAATGTATGCTGTACTACCTCTAGGAAAGAACATGTTATGCTTGACATAAATAATTGATATCAGTTTTGCTCTGACAGCACTGTACTACTTTTGTTCCTCGTTCTTTCAGTTGCTTTCCTAAATTCTCCCAGATCTAAGAGGAACAATCGAAGCCAAAAGCCAATTGAGTTGGTGTCAAATGCGGGAAGCGCGGGAGAATTGTGAACTTTCTACAGATGAGACTTATTGTAAGTCACTTTCTTTTGTGGGGCCATTCTCAGGGTTTGTACTTGGGGGTTTGGAAAGGTTAGCAGGTTAGAGGGGCTCTTGACGGACAAGAGCAAATTGATTGCATGTGGGAGAGGAAGCCTTTCTATTAAAGGTATTTATTTTAAAGATGTATGGCCATGCCTAAGCCCAAGCACTTGCTTATTGTAAGAAGTCACTTCCAATCACATCCCAGTGCAGGTCCTGCGGTGCGTGCCAAGGAGCCATTGTCACCCTATCGCTGGGTCCGAGGCCCACTCACTCCAACTATTTTGGCCCCTCCGGCCCCTAACTTCTCCTCTCCTCCCCTCAATTCTTCAGGGCAAGATAATCAAGGGGGGGTATTCATGCTGTTGTTAACCTGTGTTTCACACCTGCTGCTCAGTGTGGGGGGGTCACAGTTCAGGCTCCTCTGAGTTTAATTTACTTCAGGTGTTTTTGGTGCCTGTACCAGGCCTCCGCTGCCCTGTGTCCCAGCCAGGAGCACTTGGCTCCAGCACTGAAGCCTTTCAAAGGGTTTGTTTCATGAGCAGTTCTAAATTGAATATCAGGTTATCATAAACATTATTTGCAATTTTATCTTAGCTTGTGGTCCTCTGAGGAGCTGAGAAAAGCAATCATTGACGACTTGGCATGCAATACTTTCACTCAAGGTGTGCAGCAGAAGAGGCTTTCAGCAATGATATGTGTGTAGAGACTATAGAGAATGCCTTGTGGCTAAATAAGGTTGAAACTGGGGTGAAATCAACTAGAAATGGTTGTTGGCTTGATTTGTTTTACTTTCCAAGCTTTTCAAATTCTGTTCCAAATTAAGGACTGATTAGTGTATTTTTGACTATACAAGCTTGTCTTGACTTTTCAACACGTGTGCACCAAATATGTGCATTGTAATGTATTCAATTACATAATTTTAAATACAACTTAAAATAATTAGGGACTCTTTGCGCTATGTTCTGGGCTAACGACATGATTCCTTCTTTTAATATCACAATACTTATTTTTAGAGGATTTGTGATTTTTATTTCACTTTTTAACAGTGGTATTGTCTTATTTTCTATGGACCAGCTGTGTCTATATTTTCAGTGAAAGATTATAAATTGAACAAGTCATCTTGTCATGTTTACATTTCATTCCAGTATAAGCAGCCTGTCCTTTAAATCAGCACATCAATGTTTCTCAACTCAGAGCTGAAATGAATGTTGAAATTGTCTCCAATTTAATCAGCTTTATGTGCTTGGGGCTTCAACACATTCTTCTTCATTTCACTTTCTGATTTATTCTTGCATCAGTCTGTTGAAGCTGTTTTTGTAAAAGTTTTCTCTGGAATGTCAGACTCTGTCAAAAGACAGAAAACATCCCAGACCGCGCAACACAAACATAAGTGAAATACATACTTATCGTTGGTAGCAATTAATGCTTTGGGTGTGTTATGATATTGTGGACGCAGAGGGAGAGAGAGAGAGGGAGGGAGAGTTAGAGAGAGAGAGAGGGAGAGGGAGAGAGAGAGGGAGAGGGAGAGAGGAAGATGAATCATTGACCTTGGAGATTAGAGCCATATTATCTCATTTATAATTGTTGATTGATCTGAGAGGCTATGTCTGGATTCTGGGGATTTTTTTCCCATGGAGATTAAACCATACTGTTTAAAGTTGTGTCAAACAACACACTCGCCAGAGGTCAGAGGGCAACCACATAGTGGTGGCTAATGGTAGCAAATAATGTCAATCATGTCAAATGACCCAGTGGTGAGACTTGTGCCTGCCTTAAACTGGAATGCCAGGAATGAGCTTGCTAGTGTGCGTTCATGTGGGGGAACCGTTGTCTGCTAATCTTTCTTTCTTTCTTTCTTTCTTTCTTTCTTTCTTTCTTTCTTTCTTTCTTTCTTTCTTTCTTTCTTTCTTTCTTTCTTTCTTTCTTTCTTTCTTTCTTTCTTTCTTTCTTTCTTTCTTTCTTTCTTTCTTTCTTTCCTTGAATTTTGCCATTATCATTGTTTTTCCTTTGTGTTTCTTTTTGGCACTTATTGACGAATATATGATTATAAGGACAGTGCAAGATATAGTCTATAAAGTTATTGGACAGGGAAACATTTGTTCCAAACAATTATGTTGAATCCATCCATCCGTCCGTCCGTCCGTCCGTCCGTCCATCCATCCATCCATCCATCCATCCATCCATCCATCAGTCCGTCCGTCCTTCCTTCCGTCCTTTCATCCATCCGTCCGTCCGTCCGTCCATCCGTGCCGTTATTACTGATGAGCGACACCTGCGCGACGCACCGGTTTCGTATCTCTTTTATTTTAAATGAAATGTTCTATTAAAAGTTATTTTGAAATATACCCTAAATATTACATGTTAAACAATACCTGTGAATGACCCTGTGAGCTAGATTCAAACTCAGATTGCCACATGATCAAGACCGCTAGGCCACAGCCCCGACTTGAGGAGCACCGTCTGTCAGGTATTTCGTCTTTTAAATTTTGTTTTTCCCAGTGCTATGGTGTGGAAGACTCTGAAGTTTTCTGGTTACTAAGCAATAATATTACAGATACACGCATAAATACAGAGCCATATTCCCAGATTATCTGCCCCTTCTAATAAGTGCATGACTACAAGAAGAAAGAGGTATGAGACCGAAAGAGAGAGAGAGGGAATAAGAGTGAATGTATAATGTGTGTGTGTGCTTCTTAAAACTCAAAGCAGCCCCCTTGTCATTGATATGATGTATATCAGTATCACTGTTGGTAAATGGCCATTGGTATTCAGCCCATGAAACTGGAGATCAGGTGTGTGGCACACAGTTAGGATGTTAGTGCCGTACACACGCACACACACACGCACACACACACACACACACACACACACACACACACACACACACACACACACACACACACACACACACACACACACACACACACACACACACACACACACACACACACACACAGAACTAAACTAAACACAGCACCATTGTGCATTCAAGCTTGCGTAATTTGAAATATGTGCTATTTATTGGACTTATTTTGTTATTTATACACTCTAACGAATTAATGAGCAAATTTACAAATAAATTCAATCATGTCCGCCATAAATCCACAGCCTCCTGCTTGGCTGCAAAGACTTATGAGGAGGAGGAAGTGTCCCGATCGACAGCCAGAACAACAGCTCATGCATCCAGGTGTGAAATGACAGTTTTATAAGTCAAAGAAATGTCTCTGTGTGTGTGTGTGTGTGTGTGTGTGTGTGTGTGTGTGTGTGTGTGTGTGTGTGTGTGTGTGTGTGTGTGTGTGTGTGTGTGTGTGTGTGTGTGTGTGTGTGTGTGTGTGTGTGTGTGTGTGTGTGTGTGTGTTTGCATTAGGGGGTGCGTGTCTGCCCAGATGCAAAGCTCAGTAAAAATTCCTTCACATCCACATAAGACAAACGCACATACACATCCTACTATGTTTGATCAGTTTATGGCAGACCTTTGGCACTGAGTTAACTGTGACAGATTAATGTAGGAGAACCTGCCAGCGGCACCCGGACGAGTGTGTGTATGTGTGAGTGTAGAAACATAATGAAACGTGGTATAGTCTCTCTCTCTCTCCGTACTCTTCCTAAACTGACAAATCCAATTATAAGACAAATGATTTGGTCTGTATGTGTTTGTTTTTGTTTGCTGGAAATTGGCTCGGACTGAGTTCACTTTATGTTCGTTGTGTATACGTGTGGTGGTCTTCCCGTAAGTGCTTTATTGGTGCTATATGCTGAAGCTGTTTCTTGAATCAGCGGGAGATGGCTTTATTTCGAGCATTAATCAAAAGGGCTGCTCGCTAAAACGTCGCCATTAGTTTGTTTGCATAGAGAAAGATTTGTGTCGCTCTAATTTGAGCCTGTAGTCTAGTCTGAATAGACTTTTAAAAGACATATTTTGCACTGCATTCATAACTAACGCTGGCTTGTCTAAATAAAGCCACTACATCTTCTTTGTTGGCTGGCCTTGTCCTTCCACTTCTCTAAAAGATCCCCCATTGTTCTAAATGACAGATGGCTACTTTATCACATTAAGCTACAATGACACTCAAAAGCAAGTATTTTTACAACCTGCAAGCATCAGTGACCAAATTTAAAAGATTGCTCAATGCCGCTGTTGACCTGATTATCGGCCAGTGGACGTGTCTTCGCCAGGCAGCCGGCCCTTTTAAACTCAGCAAGGTGCCAGCGAGAGTAGTTAATGAGCTTTAAGCTGCAGTGCTATGCTATGCTCGCTCTCTCTCTCTCCCCCTCTAACTTTCATGTTGTAGGTTATTCTGAATTTCCCAGTGCTCAGCGCACCACATGATCAGCCAGCTCAGTGTTTTTACACCTGTTAAATCTACTGAGATGTTGAAAGGCTTTTTTAAGGGCGGCTGTTTTTCAGGGAAAGGTTTTTTTTGTGTGTGTGTGAGCGTAAGATGAAATAAGGCAAGGTTTTTCTTGCCCGACTACTTGTGTAGCTCAGAGTTATTTCATAACTTGCAGTTCTTTTTTCTTATTTTGTAGATATAAATAATGTTGGGTCAATTAATCTAAACTGTTTTTGCTCTTTCTGTGTGGTTAAAAATCGATTAAAATGATTTCTGCCTTCTCAACTCACTGGCAGTATTGCAAGCTATAAGAAAGCCGTTTTCTTATATATGGGATTATTAACCATATGAAAATGATCAACTATATAAAATATATTTTTTACAATATCTAAGATTACAATCTTGATGGACTAATAGCATGGTGCTCGCAACCTCAAGGTCATGATAAAATGTTTAGTTTCAGTCCATTGTATGTCACTTTGCATAAAATCATCTGCAAAATGCATATATGTTAATTGGCATATTTATCTAAATGATCACATTTTGAATTGATTGACAGCCCTAATGACTATCATTACATATGTTTTATCCATACGTTGGGGTAAAGGAATGGTCACAGGAAATGAGGCAATGGTCACTGTACAGCTAGTCAAACGGTCTCAAACTCAGTGTGCACGCTTGTAAATGTGTGTGTGCTGTGTTGACCTGAGGGTAGCTGCATGAACCTTGGAGGGGAAGAGGAAAGAGAGAGGGAGCGGTGCAGAAAAAGGGGGGATTTGGCTGAAGTACGTTCTAATCCTGTGCTCAGCCAAGCAATCTCATGATGCAGAGGGCTTAGCCATGGCAGTGAAAGCAATCTAATGGCCAATGAGTAATCAACACTATTGCCTGTCCTGACTAATATAGTGAAACAGGCTGGGAAGGAGGTAAAGAGACGAAACAGTTGCTGGCTGCAGACTGCACACATTTATAGACAGCGTTCTTATACACAACAGCGCACTTATGTGTTTGTTTAGCTTATTATGAATATTTAAACATTGTTTGTACTGTACTGTTTTTAATGTTGATAATGATAAGAAATGTTTCTTGAGCACCAAATCAGGTGTATTAGGTTTCTGAAGGATCATGTAACACTGAAGACTGGAGTAATGATGCTGAAAATTCAGCTTTGCCATCAGGACTTAAAAAAAGAAAAAAAGGTTATTAAATTGTAATAGTATTTCATAAAATTAACCGTTTTTACTTTATTTTTTGATCAAATAAATGCTGCCGTGTTGAGCATAGACAGTAACACTTTATTGGGTTTGGATGTTTTACCGGAACTTCCCATAGACATAATGATTTTTATACTGTACAAACTGTATATTCGATCCCTTACACTAACCCTAAACCTACACATAACAGAAAACTTTCTGCATTTTTACATTTTCAAAGAAGCATAATTTAGTATGATTTATAAGCTGTTTTCCTCATGGCGACCAAAACATTTCTGCTGTTAAACCCTACATAATGGGTACAAAATGTCCCCACAAAGATGGCAATATCCGAAATCCTTGTCCTTGTGGGGACATTTTGTACCCATTATGTAGGGTTTAACAGCCCCCCCCCCCCTCACACACACACACACACACATTTATGTATATTTATTCATATTTATTGAATTCTTCTCTTTTTATCGTCTTAACTAGTAATATTTGTGTTGCAAAACTTGCAACTTGTAATATCTAGCAGCATATTGTTCAGTGACGCAGATTATTCATGATAGTAAATTTGCGCCTGTGCAGTTAGACAGGCGTTCAACCAGCTCTGTGGCAGGACATAGCTCTGGCAAATCAAACGAAGGAAAAAACAAAGAAAAGTACTCATTTGATAGAATTTATGGAAACGCATAAAATGGCATTTATTTTGCTGGCAGGGCATTGTGGCGAGGGAGCTGTGAAACCGTGCTTCACCCCCGCTTTAATTTAAGAACCCGTCCCACCTCTGCTCGAATGATGGCTTGATCCACCTGCCAGAGATGGGACTCGGCCAAAAGAAAGGATCGCAGAGAAATGGATTGTCAGTTCACAGAATTAAAAAGCAACAGTGAATACAGTCAGGTGTATCTGAATAGTTTCCAAAAAAGCCACTATTATTTCCTCCAAAAAAAAAAACTGGGATTAAGTTCATGTATTAAAGGTGTCATTAAAATATGTCATTAAAATCTGCAACCCAATTTCAAGGATTTTCATGGTGGTTGCTTACTCAAGTCAAACAAGCCCACCCGCAAATCACTATGGTGTTCTAGTCTATATGCCTTGTTCCTCATTATAAGTCTATTTTATAACATTTTATCATGATACTTGGCTTAGCAAGCACCGCTAATTAAGTTAAAATGACTTAGAAGCCATTATTCAAATATACTCTTACATTGAATTCATTTTACAGTCATTACCGCTTCTGTGAAAATCTGTGATTGCGACTGACTGGCTGTGGTTTTGTTACTGAACCTTGAATGACGAATATGGTTTCCTTTTTACAGCACCGCTCAGCAGGAATCATTTATTTAAATACTTTTATTAGCCAATGTCTCATCGTGCAAATGTTTATCCATCTTTTTGAGTCTACTAAATGTTTCGCTGTGGTCAGAAGTATTTTTATGCCTCCCCAACACACTGTGGTTTTGAGTGCGCATAATAACAGGAACTGTGTGTGTGTGTGTGTGTGTGTGTGTGTAACAGGTTCTTTTTTGATACAGAGGAAAAATGTTTCCAGAATTCGTGAAGAATGACAATTTTGGTCAGTCTTAATAGCATGGCCATTTCGGGTGCGGGCGGCTTCGGTGTTGCGGTGGGCTCCGGTGTGTTATTCTATGCTGTTCATTGACTTTTCCCCAAATTAGTTTTGACGATTTTTGGCCAGAACGCCACTCTCCCAGTTGATCTCTCTCCTCGAACGCCGTGACAGGAGCCATCTCTCAAAGAAAAGAATGGCAGTGAGAGCGGAAGCCGGCTAACCTCTGTCAAAAGCACCATCCATCACTCGGCTGTTTAACCTAGGCCACACTGAAAGAGGGCCCAATTACTCCACCTAATGAATGAAATAAATATGTCCTCACATTAGGGCCCATTATGATCTCTCTCACTCTCTCCTGTTTCCCTCCGTTCGCCCACAGAGGGGAGACTGGAATGGTGATCGGAGACCAACTCCATAGCTCAAAGAAAGCAGACCAGAAGTGGCCTCGTACGGTAAGATGCGAGATGTGGTCCGTCCATCATATTTCCATTCTGTGAAATCCATAGGGTCTGATATTAGAGTAATTTAGTAATGACGAAACTGTTATTGCATCTACGGCCTAACGGTTCTCTCACATCCTCCGATACGTTGAGTTGTGGTGTTCATGTTAGAGGTGTGAGTTTGAATCCAATTAGCGTTATGTCCCGACATACTTTTTACCTCTCTCTTCTATCGCTCTCAATGAAAAGAGTGGTAACACTCCACATCAATTCATTTCTCCCTATGAAGCCTTAGACGTGTCAAAATAATATAATATTTTGACTCGTTTTAGTGGTGTCGTAAGCCTGTTCAGATGACCTCTTCGAGCCACCTGCAGTCCCATCCTCGTCCCCTCCTGCATTCCAGGTGTTCCGACTTTACAGACATTTTGTGTCCTTTAAAGCATAATAAAGAGTTAGAGTGGGTTGAGTTAAAGTGCTGGGGGTGGGGTTGAGGGGTAACCCTCTGTTTATTAGACAGCAAATAGAGGGCCAGCAGCTTTATGATGTGGAAGGTCATTGTTGGTTAATAAATGGCCACATGAGTGCAGGCAGGTGCTGTGTTAACACCTCCTCTCAACACTCCACCATTCATCAGCCCGGTGTTAATGAAGGTTGGAGCATTAATAGGTGGGTGGCAGAGAAAGCCAGTTAATCAGTGTAAGTCCTGGTCCTGTTTGAAGTACCAGGCTACGGTGGAGGGGGGCCATGGGATGTTGGCCTCTAGGGGGGAATTCAGGGGTCGAGGTAAGTCTGGCCATTGTGAAAGCTGTGGGAAGCTGAGAGCCATCATGGTTTGGTTTGTTTGTTGGTGAGTTAAAATGATACATCTCGTTTACTCACATTATACGTGTGCTGACAATTAAACCATTTTAAACGCAAACCCTAAGCCAAGATGAAACCATATTCAAGAATGAGGAGATCAAATGTAAGAGTTTAAGAATCTTTGTTTATGACAATGATTCAAGCTTATAATTTGACATTTGTGACCCTGGACCACAAAACCATGTCTTATGTATAAAAATAAATACATTGAGTTTTATACATCACATGAAAGCTGAATAAATAAGCTTCCAATTGATGTATGTTTTGTTGGGATAGGCAATATTTGGCAGAGAATTATTTGGAAATCTGGAATCTGAGGGTGCAAACAAATCTGAATATTGAGAAATCGCCTTTAAAGTTGTCCATTTCTGTTGGCGATTGTGCTGCATTCACTCACAAAAATGGCTTGAAAGAAAAATCGATAATTTTGACCCATACATTGTTTTGTTGGCTATTGCCACAAATATACCCGTGCGATTTATGACTGGTTTTGTGGTCCAGGGTCACATTTAATTCAAAATAAAATTAGTTCAACAACCATATTTGACTCAACTAGGTTTTATCAGTAAGTGCACCAGTACTCACAGGAAAGACAACAGGAAAGGATTTGCAATCAAGATCAGGAACTGACATAAGTTGGACTGACGTGACCACCATTGCTGAATGCAATTTCTTCAAAGAGGAAACATTGGTAGCATTCTGTCTTTTTTCAGTTTTGTATTGACAGGATAGAGGAATGATGACAGAAAATTAATTTGTTAAAAAGAAGAAAACGGGATCAGGAACTAACGGTAGAAATTTGTGATGCTTAAACACCATTGCTGATTTTCCACAGAAGAAACATTGAAATTCTTCTCAGAAGGAAGAAACCTAGTTATTCCTCTCTGTCGGTCTTTTTTTTGGCTGTTTGCTTATCAGTCACATTTTGCTCGGTCTCATAAGGCCTAGTCCCAGACTAAAATGCACATTTAAGCTGTCTTAACTAAAAGCAACTTGTGCTGACATTTCTTAAAATTTGTCAGTGTCATTGTTTTGTCTCAAGACACATTTTTAAAAGCTATTTAACTAAGACCTACCCCATGCTTAATCTAAGCCCTGTCTGTGAAACCAGGCCTTTAATTTCTTTGATGGGAATACTGACTACTTTACGTTTATCTCCTTGACAATACATCTCAACAAGTCACCTAGCAAGACCTATCTGTGGACTAAATAATGCAATAGATAATCTCAGCTGTGCAGTCATCTGGTCAGCTTTGGTTCAGAGTCCCTCTGGTCCGTCCTGTGTGTGTGATCTGCACGGTAATGCTGCAGATTTATAAGCATAATTTGAGTTTTCAAAAAGAAGACTTGTATCTCAAACTCATCTGACGCTATACACCCGAGGACATGTGCGTATACATGTGTGCGCGCGCCTGTGCGTGTGTGTTCAGGGGGTGGCGGGTGGAGTGTTTGGGGGGTTGCTGGAGCTTAGTAAGACAATGCGCTTTGTGAGGAACAATTCAAAAAAAGGCCAGGTCAGGAGAGAAGGTGGGGGGTGGTAGCTGAACTGTTTTCCACGCTCAGTGGAGTTACAAGTGGCCTAGCAGGCTCTTTCTTCTGCCTGAGGAGTTTGATGCATATCACCGAGCTCCTCTTTCGTCCTCAAAGCAAACGCTTCAGCGCTGAACCCGTACCGCTTAAACGAATCAGAACAGCGTGGTGATTGCACACCGGCTTCAAGTACACAAAGCAGCCCTCAGTACCTTAGAAACGCTACTAAACAAGAATCAAAAGTGACGATAACAACTTTATCCTTTGTAATTCTTAAAGAAGTAACTCAGGCCCACATCGCAAGGTTTTGTGGGAGGCTTTTCAAGGGTTTTTGTGTTTTCGATTGACTAGCTGATACAAACCTAAAATGGCCTGTACTTTTGTTTCGAGTATGCAATATTGTTGAGCTAGCATAATATGATGTTGTACAATAAAAAAAGTTTTTTTAAGAAGGGGCCTGACATTTTGAGACATAAATACGTTTTACATAATGTGTTTTTAAGGCTGTCAAAGTTCAGGTTCACTTAAGATATTAATGAAATATGAAAATGTGTTATATACACATAAAATGTCTGCTTTTAAAAAAAAAATTAAATATTGAATTGTAATTATTTTATTGTATTGACTGGACTAGTTTTTAACAGTATAAGAAAATGTTGCATATGGTTTTGTGGAAAATGTGTTTTTGCTGTATTGTAAAAATATTTTATATCATATTTAAATACCTTTCAAGAGTTTGGGATCAGATTGTTTTAAAATAAGAAATGAATACTTATTCAGCAAGGTTGTATTATATAGATCAAAAATTACTGTATTTACATAATGTTACAAAAGATTTATATTCCAAATAAATGCTGTTCTTCTAACCCTTCTATTTAACAAAGAATCCTGAAAAAAAATGTTGAGACCAATCAAAACATTGATACTAAAGGTTTCTTGAGCACTTAGTATATTAGAAATATTTTTGAAGGATCATTTGACACTGAAGTCTGGAGTAATGATGCTGAAAATACAGCTTTGCCATCACAGGAATAAATTACATTTTAAAACATTTAAAAAAACAGTTTTAATAATATTTCACAATATTACTGTTATTTATCAAATACATGCAGCCATGCTTAGTGTAAGAGAGGTGTTGTTTTTATAGTATTTTTTAATAATATTGATATTATATTTTCTCACACACTGTATGCATATATAGTGTATATATATATATATATAGACAGGATGACCCATACAAAAAGATCATCATATTTGGGGGTCCTTGGCATCAAAAGGTTGGACATTGTGGAATCCAGTTGAGAGGTGAGTTAGGCAGGCGGAGAAAGGCTGTACAATGGTTAACTGAAAGGAACCATTCTTTTATTCAGCAATTAACCCCATCTAGGTAAATAATACGGTGTTGTGGAATGGATATACATCGCTCCTACGCACAGCGCTCAGAACCCGAGAGCGCTTCAAAAAGACCCGCGATACAAAATGATGACAAGATGCACCATACACCGCCTTTCATGAAGAATATTACGTAGAGAATAGTGTGTCATTGTACAGTAGAGAGAGTAAGGAGAGGGAGAGAGAGAGAGAAAGGGATTGTGAGGTCTTGAGCTCCTGTGATAGTACAGATAACATGTCTGGATGCACTTATCGGCCCAGAAACCTGATCTTATTATTTTAAATTCTGAGACTCAGGCACTTATAAACGGACATGGAGAGAGAGAAAGAGAAAAAGGGGAGAGAAAAAAGACCTCTAAGTGTGACAGTGATTTTGTGGGGGTTGGAGACGGAGGTGGGGGGGACGGGGGTGTTTGGTTGTTCTGGGAGCTTCACTGCATTGTGGTCTCTCTCTCTCTCTCTCTCTCTCTCTCTCTCTCTCTCTCTCTCTCTCTCATATGCTCGAAACGATATGCAGATATGTTCATCCTGCTTTCTCATGACCCAAGCCCCCCTTAGGACACACATACGGTAGACACACATCCCAGCTATCAGTCGCTGACTTAGAGGAGCTGTAATTACTGTCGATCAAGCGTTCCTTAGCTTCTTAGTGGAATGGTGGAGAATCTGATATGGCAAATGTGAGAGTCGTCGAGCGAGGGGTTGGTGGCGGAGAGGGGCCCGGGGCCCAATAAAGAGCGGACCTGATCTCCCCACTGCGACAGGCTCATCAGCCTCCAGCTAAACAGCTCTGGGGGTCTTTCTTTCCCACCGGCCGTCCAACTGACCCTTCCACCTACCCCCGGCAAGGGGCAAGATCCCGAGGGTAGAAAGCAGACACACCCCCTTTTAACTTTATAATATTAATGCAAATGTAATGTTTTTATAATCAATAATGTATAGAACGTTTCCTGTTTGTTTATTCCCTTCAAGGTGTAATGAAGTCTACATCACTGATCCAGTGTCCTCTGAAGCCCTCAACACTGACAGACGGGGAACCTCTCGGGCCTGGCCTGGAGAAGGCATCTCACCTGGGGCAAGGGTCTTCTCAGTCCTTCCCAACCCTAGGAAACTGGGCCTTATCTCTTTTTTTTCTCCACTCATCCATCACTTTTACTCATTTACTAACAAATGAAGCTTCACTTTAATGCCCCCCATTTGCAGGTCATTATGAAGGTGTTATGATAATTAAGGTGTTATGGAAATCTGCAACGGTAAAACATGAATATATATTATAATTTAAGGGTGTACCAGACTTTCTTGCTCAGGCATTTAAAGATTATAAATTAAATAAGATAACTTGATTATTTACACAATGGAAACACAATTAACAGGATGCAAATATTGAGTTAAAGTTATTTTATTAAAGAGAATTAGCTTATACCAAGTAATGTGTCAATTTGAAGGTAATTGAATATTTTTAATCTTTGAATTTGAAATGTTAATATTTGGGTTCAGCAAGTAAAAAAAAAAAAAAAATTGGTAAAAAAAAAAATTTGGTAACCCCAACAGACATTCTAATGACTATAAGTAACTTTGCAATTTATTCTCCTAACCCAAACCCTAACACCTAACCCTAACCTAACAGTCTACTGACAGTCTACAGCCTACTAATACTCTAATGAGAGTTAGTAACATGTAGCCTAGTTGAAAAGTTCCTCATAGTTAGTAGAATGTCTAAAGTAATAAAGTGTATATAAAGTGTAACCAAATTGTTTGTTACAAAATATTTATATTTCAAATAAATGCTGTTCTTTTAATCTGTCTATTTATCAAAGAATCCTGAAAAAGAAGTACCATGATTTCAAAAAATAAATTCAAAAAATAAATTAAGCAGCACAACCCTTTATAAGTGACAACCATCAATAATAATTGTTTCTTGAGCACCAAATCAGCATATTAGAATGATTTAAAATTATTTAAAATAATCACCCCTATGTTCACTTAATTGAGATATTAGACAGTTTTTGGTTCCCATTGACTTCCATAGTATATTTTTTTCCTACTATGGAAGTCAATGGGAACCAAAAACTGTTTGGTTACTGACATTCTTCTAAATATCTTCTTTTGTGTTCAGCAGAGGAAAGAAATTCATACAGGTTTGAAACAACTTAAGGGTGAGTATATGATGACAGAATTTTCATTTTAAAAGGGAACTAATCCTTTAAAGCAAACTTACCATTATTTTCATCTTTCAAATTTTAAGACCTAAAGTACAATATCTAAATGTATATGAAATGTACAGTTGAAATTCAAAAAAAAAAAAAAAATGTGTGAGGCTTTTTTCCTTTTGGGGTATAATTGTTTCCCAAGCTAAATTTGCATTTTCACAACAAACATACATCGTTTAAACTGACAAAAGCAGCAGATGAAAAGAAAAGATTGTGTTATGGACCAATGTAAATGCATGAGTGATTGCATTTAATAATACCGTAATTAGTTTTTTCTATGAAGAAAAATCTTTACACCAGGCCCGGACTGTTGAAGTAAACAAGTCACACGAAAACGTCAGGAGAACCGCCATGTAAATTTTCAGCTGCAAGTCTCCGCATATCTGCCTGTCAGCACACTGCAGTCCATAATTGCACATTCTGTTTATTTCCATTTTGTTGTAACACATTCCTTAAAAACAAACATCCACGGAGGGGAAAAAATGTACAAGTACCAATGATTTGTGCAATATTTCTTCTAAATTGCAAAAGCAGCAGGCCAGCACGAGCTTTTGCAAAATTACATTTCTTCAGCGTAAGCCATAAAAATGCCAAAACGTATAAACATCCTCTGGTGGATTTAAAAGAAATGTTTAAAAGTTCAATAATATTACACTACTATGATCTACACTGTCTGAGGCCAATGTTTGTTATTTAATCTGCGATTAGATCCAGGCGAAATTGCTCGCCTTCATAAATTCTGCACCAGTTCGCCCTTCTGTGAAGATATTATACAAAATACCTCGACTGCAATCTGCTTTAATAATTGGTTACGTTTCCATCTCTGGTTTGCATCAGACCTGGCTCTCCTTGGGTTCTCAATAAAGTGCAGTTTTTCGGCCAGTGATGGCAAGCACACAAAGCACCTGAGTGTTTTTCGATTGGTGGAGATTTCATGTCCTGTAGTATAGTTTATTGTATAAACATGGAAGGCCTTCGAGAGCCAGCCATGGTCAATGGACCCGAACGATATGCCCAATAGAGTGCCCAACAGACTGTGTCATCTAAACCCCCACAATCGAAAACAAACACTCCCGTTGCTTTTCTGCCACAACTGAGAGGGGGGGGGGGGGGGGGGGGGGGGGGTACGCAGCCGAGCTCGGAGCGCTGAGGTCAAGTGAAATGTGCTCTTATCCCCGGCTCTATTTATTTCTTCTACAATCTGGCTCTTAAAAGACATGAACTGTCTGACCGGGGGAAATAGGGGTTAGACGTTTTCCATTTCTTTTAGTTGCGTTCTGGGATCTGAGATGCGATTACAATTCTGCTTCTGTGAAGACCTTAATTTTGGATTTCTTGTCGGGGCTTGTTTAACGCGTTCCGAAGATGTGTTTGATGTCGACTGTGCTATTAGCGGGACTGAGGATCATTGAGGATTGGTTGAGAAAATGCGGTTCTGATAAAGTTGTGAAGGTTTTTCCGGCTCTTAATTGTGTTTTGATACGGTTCATTTCCAGGCTATTGTTCACCGATCATCCTCTCATATCTCTAGACGTAGAGCTACGTCTAATTAAGGACGTGCATGTGTCTAAGTCGGATACTTTAAAGCATTTAGTTTGTGGTCTTGTTTTTGAAGGTCATAATTTTCAGGCCGCTGAACCGTCAGCAGATCATCCTTGCTTTGAGTAATGAAACGACAGCCAATCAGTCACACCGCACTTTCAACAGGAGTCCCTACTAGTTGCCTTCGTGTTAACACGGCCCCTATTAATCATTAAAGAAACCAATTCACACCACCGCCGTAAGAAGCTCACTCATCCACATCCCATTAGAAACCACAGGCAGAGAAAACCAGCTCTCCTGTCCCACGCTTTAATGAAAGTCCAGTTTCCCTTGCCTAAAGGTAACTTGGTGAGTTGATGGTATCTGCCCGAACAATTACACTGTCACAATCAAAGGAAACAGACTTAAATAGTCTGTCAAGTCCCATCGGGGGCTAATAACTACTCATTTCTCTCCCAGCGTGTCAGCGGGGCCCTGAATCCTCCCTTTGTTCTCTAGATCACCTGCCACTAAATAGGTAGCTTGTCCTCACACTTCAAGTGCTTAGATGTCAGAGGCGAAACCCCCATGCCCTTAGGGTGAAGAGGGCTCAGGGGTGATATCCACAGTGCCGAACTTAGTGAATCTTCTCGCTCAAGCCTCTCGCTTCTCAGGTCGTTGGGTTTTCAGTTTCTTTGGGACCATTAACTAAAGATTACAAGAATATGCTAACAGACATTAAGTTGCAGTGTTGGGCTGTGACTTACTGGAAAAAGCTTATTTACCTGTTAAGGTGTGGTCTTATTTACATATATAGGAATACACTGGATCGGGAATTTCGTGTGAGAACGAAAGATTTCCCCACACAGATTTCGCAATAGGTTCAACTGGTTACTTGAATTTGCCTTGATGACCAACAGAAAGCTGCTTTGTTTGAAAGTGAATTCTGCATGAGCTGTGGTTGATACGACACTTCACTATTAACATTAAACAATGGACCTTGTTTGCCATTTAGCTAATGTGACCGTAGCATTTTTAATAGCGGTATAGTGTGACAAAATGCTAAATTGCTGTCACATTCAGCCAGGAAAACTGAGACTTCCAACATACTTAACTGTATCATTGGGAAGTAATTTTAGTTAATTGCAATTCTTAATGTATATCATTTGAATCATTAATGTTCAAAATGAATAATTAAAAAAAAAAAAAATTATGTTCTTCACTATACGCTTATTGATGTTTTAGTTGCATTAAGCATAGGCTAAATGTCTTTGTTCAAGTTAATGCTAACATGCTCATTTTGATTTGGGGAGAAGATTACTTTGTGATAATTCTGAAAATAAATGATACTATATATTTCAAAACATACTTTCTCCCTTTAACAGCTTCAATGTAGTGAGTTTTAAGCTTGCAGTGTAGCTTACTAAGAGTAGCTTGACAGTAGTTTAACTTAGCTTGTAGCTTAAAAGTAGCTTTCCAACACCATTCAGTTGTTTCTGTAATGATAACAGCTCTTATTTTCTCTCTGTCAAGACTGTTATTTACGTCTTTCCTTTTACTTTGTGTTTCTAAAGAGTCTGGGTAACTGAGTCTGTAAACAGGTGGCACTGCTTGATGCTAATCTGTCTAATTTATAGCCCTATTGTGCATCCTCTCTGGAAGATATAGAGTTCAGTTTAATGCTCACAGTTCACCTTCCCAAAAGGTAAATACCTGTTTCATGTTTTAGATCAATTAACAGGCTAATAGCAACAAGGGGAAGACACAGAAGAAAGGAGGCATCCCAGAGTATCTCTCCCCCCCCCCCCGAGTTTAATGATTTGCCTGTCGCCTGGACATTTGGCATGCATGGAATGTTTGTCTCCACATCCAAACCCATTGTGTCGGAGGAAGAGAAAACTAGAGGAAAAGATCTGCGTGCCTATCTCAGGATGGGTGTTTGCCCATTTTGAAGCTGATCAATGAATGAAAGAAGATTATTGTTTCAAAGCATCCAGAAGGTCCTGCGTGAAGCCAAAGCAGCAGCTGGTTTCACTTTACCTGCTTTATCGATGCACAGAACCCCACCGTAATAGGTACAATTTCTAAAAGTTATTTTTCTTTCAGAAAATGCTTGTTTCTCTTGTGCTCTCTCTCCCATTCTGTCCCTGGGACACCCCATTCATTCATTTTTTATTAAACTTCAGCACTCCCTGTGCTCATTTCCGTTCCCAGGTCCGTTCCTGTGGTTTTAGTGGTGGAGTACAGGGGGATCGGATAGGGCTCTTCTCACAGACTGACATGGCGACTGGAACAGCTAAACCTGGAGCTGGAATCTGCACTGAAGGGGTTTTGGAGGTTGGGTAGAGGCCAAGGGGTTGAAATTTGGGCATAATTCACCTGTTATTCAAAGAAACAATTCACACATTTAATAAAAATGCAAAACAGGCTTAGATAGTTGCTCGGTTCCAAAAACCTAGTGAGCTCCCCAAGGAGGGAGTATTTTAAGGCATCATAAATTTGTTCCTGGTGCAACCCGTCCCAAAAAGTAGCTAACTTAATTATGCGGTCTCCGAAGAAAGCAGCATCATATGCACCATCCACTGAGAGTGTGATACCAGAGTGCAAAGTAAATCCAAAATGGTGGATGAGGTGAGAGAAATTAACCTGGCAACATGGTCTGATTGAAATTGGAGTAAACTTGATGGGTTTCGAAACAGAGATGACTTAAAGAAAGTCTGGTGTTCAGGTATTTTAAAATATCAAGCAATGTACACTATTGCTCAAAGGCAATAGGCTCAAAGGTCAGCAAGATTTTTTTTTTTTTTATTCAGCAAGGACGCATTCATTTTTATCAAAAGTGCGAGTAAAGACGTATAATGTTTCAAAGCAAATTAAAAATTTCTATTAAATAAAGAATACTGAAAAGAAAAATGTATGTTTCCACAAAAATATTAAGAAGCACAACTGTTTTCAACAAAAGTTTCTTGAGCAGCCTATTATAATGATTTCTGAAGGATCATGTGACACTGAAGACTGGAGAAATGGCTGTTGAAAATTCAGTTTTGCCATCACAGGAATAAATTACATAATATATTAAAATAGAATTTAAAATAGAAACAGAATTATTTTAAATTTCACAATATTACTATGTTTACTGTATTTTCTAATCAAATAAATGCACCTTGGTAAGCATAATATTTTTATTGTCTTTTTTTATTTTTTATACAACAGCTTTAAGACTTCAATATCATTGAAATTGTATCAGACTAACAACACAACACTTTTTGTGCTCAGTGTGAACTCACAGTGGCTAGGTGATAAATAAAATATTAAAAATAATGATAAAATATATATAAAATAATAAAATATATATTTACAATAATTTTGCTGGTGATTTATGCATCACTGTGGAGATTGCAATGATATATTAATACCATTTAACTTCCTAAAGACAATGTCACTAGTTCTGTGGTCGCTGTTTTAATAGTTTAATAGTTTCTTTGAATTCAAGTAACAAAATGCAGTTTGATTCATTCCTGTGAATCAGTTCAATTATGATTCAAATAAAACAGTTTGCATCATCACTCAACTGTTCTCAGAAATCCATGGCTTTTTATGTATTAAACTATTTGAATGATCTAAAAATCAATATTTACCTTCCAACAACTTTGTGAAAAGTATGAGCATATATGCTATTACAATCAATGCAGGTTGCATTGCATTTCTTTATTTGTTAATTTCTTAATTTCAAATGATTTGACATACAGCGATAACATCATTTAATGCCTTGGCTAAGCTAATCCTCCCGTTGGCTAATTGGTTTAAATCTCTATTTACTTTTCTGTCACTTTGAGCCTTGATGTGTTATAGTAGGAGTAGGAGTAGTCCGCCCTCAGGACATACAGCGTGAAAGATTATTCATCATGTAACAACAGTAAACTTCCTTCTCGCCTGCAGATGCCAAGCTGTTCTCCTAATGAGATGCATACCAGCGCTGAAGCCTGTGAGACAGATTGGGCCTCCTGCTAGTCCGTTCCATCTCGGTCAGAGACCTTCCACTGCCCTGCAGGCAATACAGCCACAGCTTCACTCTCTTCCCATCATGCTCCACTGCTGCTTACCTTGTGCTCCGCCCACCTCTGCATGCTTGACATCCTGGCAGGTCTGTTAACCCCGTACGGATCTAGGGGAGAAGTTGAGAACAGAGACTAGCTCTGGAGGAGTTTGTTTTAATAGTATTGTAGATTTGGGGAATCAAGAACTGAATCCATTCATAATGTTGATTTGATTAACCCTTAAATGCATGAATGTTTCGCCAATCTGTATTACATGGGTCTTTAGCGATCCGAATCTATATCTAACATGTATCTCCACCTGTCGCGATAATATAAAACTCTCCTCATATTAGAGTAACAATTACAGAATAATAAAATAAAGCATGTTTTGTATACATTTTGAAGCGTGGAAGGGTTCAGTTGGAGTAGGTGTTTTATACCATCATCGCTGTCCTATTCTCCATATCTCCATTCTCCATAGTAAATATTCTCAACTCAAGACTATCATTTTCAACATCTTCAATATTTTGATCGCTGACAGCTTCTCAGATCCACCATCAGGTATATATTTATATTAAATATCACTAATATCAGTACTTGCAGTAAATCGCTGAGCCATTTCAAGCTATGCTGATGATACTTCCTATTCTTTTGTTTTCTGCCTGCAGTAACCATGAGTGAAACGTCACTTCATCATTGTGTATCAGACATTGCCTCCTTGTGGAATAAAGGTGAATTGCACTTATTCAGTCATCAAAGATTCAATTATTGCTGTGCAGAAAAAATATACTCACACATACACACCTCAGGTCGTTAGCGACCTTATACAATTGTTTACAAAAAATTAATGGGAAAACAGGCATTCTTTTATAATTGTTTTATTTGTTTCTTGTTAATGAATTTATTGAGGAATACTAAGAACGCTGATGGATAACTTTAAAAAATAAATGAGGAGGAGGGTAGTGAATAATGTCCCAGGTCACTAAAGACATGAGGTATGCGTTTAAGGTCTCTCTAACATCACCATTTCTCTTCCAATGCTGACAAAACGCTAAACATTCAGCTATAGTGCAGTCTGATATGAGACCAGATGACTCCTACGAGCAGATTATTTTCATTCAATTGGTCAAAAAGACTCTCATAACTTATTAGTTTTATTAGTTAATAGACATTTAAGTCGATTAGTTTGAATCATTCGAGTCACTTAAACACTGAATCAATTTTGATCTTGAGATTAGGCTATTTAGCATTCATTTGAATTAGCTTTAGTTTTCACATTTTCAAATTTCTTTTCAATTTTAGTTTTAGTAATTTTTTATGTGCTTTTGTCACTTTTATTAGTTTTTTTATATTTATTTTTATTTCACTTTTAATTTGAGTAATTTTAGTACTTCAAGTTAAACTTATTTAAGTTATACATTTTCTAACTTAAGTTTTTCATCTGAGCTTTATTTCAATTAAAGCTATTTTTAATAGTTTTAGTTAACAATAACTATTTGTGAGGCTTAAATCAATGTATGAACAGATTGTTATAACTTAATTTTTTTTCATTTTTGTTCCATATATAGACAAATGATTGCTTCCACAAACGTACAAAAGGTATTGTTATTAGAATTATTGAGGAACCAGAGTCGTTTAGTGTAACCAGAATCTGAACTAGATTTCCATCCCCTGGGAACAGATCTGAATAGTCCTGTCATTCTGAAAAAAGATCTCCCTGTGCTTCGAATGTACAGTTGGAAACATTGGTTCAGTGTTGCACTGGTTCAGACTGTTCAAATTATTTAATTGATTATGAAATGCCAGTTTTAGCTGTGACCCAGTTTTGTGGTTATGGGTGCATTTACAAATGCCCAGTTTTGTGGGGTATTGATTTCCACAACCTTGGTCAATAGGGAAAAACAGCTGCTGGAAATTCCAGACTGCTTGTAACTTTCTTCAGAACATGACATTTAAAAGAAAACATTCTAGAAAAGACCACATGAGAACAACCGCTAAATTCTGCCTTTGCGCGTGACCTCTCGCTGGCTCGAAAAGTGCACTCTCTGACTTTCCACTGGCCTGGTAATGATATGTCAATATCATAAGTCATGTACAGTTGTATCGCAAAGGTTGTAGCTGTGGAAATAGTTCATACCTATTTATTCCCATTTTGAATTCATCTCCTTGATGTGGCTTGTTCATGATCCACTTTACCACTATTGCAAAGTTCCCTCTCTTTTGTCAAGACTTAAGTCTGTCTGTTGAAGTTAAAGGTCGGATTTCATCCTTCGTTTCATTGGATTTGAAATTACAAATGCACCGAATGGCAACACTCCAAAAACGATCCTTATCCAATCGCACAAACCCTACAGTGACTGTCTGTTCCGATGTATTTCGACTTTATTTTCTTTGAAGACTTAACCCAAACACAAGCTTTCATTTATTTTCCTTCCCGAGGAGTGTACACTTTGGGATATTGTCTGGCTTGCTGATTGTTTTGAGAGGAGTTTCATTGTGTGAAATCTTTCCCTTGCCTAAAACAACAGAATGTGGGAAAAGGGAGGGGGGGTTTGCCCACTCTTGCCTTTCTTGATTTCCATCCAATTTTGCTGCAGTTAATGTGGTTACAGGCAGGGCCTGGCCAGTTTTCTCTCCCACTGAGCTCTATCGAACTGTGCATTCTTTTTTTCCCACTTCAATTTCATATGTCACAGTATCAGGGGGTGGACTCAGAATGAATGATATTTGCAGGTATGGACTATATTTTCTCACCATGGAGCAGCAGTTTATATACGCATCCCACAAGGGTTACGTTCCCTTAAAAATAATTGTTTTCTAAAATCATTTGTTTTAGTAATGCACATGATAACGTTGCACAATTTAGAGTAAATTACATTGCACAAGTTCTCTGTACATTGTTTTGATATCGCAAGATTTCTAATGATTGCACAGAAGCCTCTACTTTGTAATTGTGCTATATTTGAATGTTAAAGGGGTCATAACATGCTTTTTTTATCATTATTTTAATATGATCCTTGAGGTTCAATTAATTTTTTATTTTTTTTACAACAGACTCAAGTGCGTGTAGTGTGTCAGAAACTGTACGTGCATCTGTATACAGTATTCAGTGTAGACAGCATCAGTGATTATAATATTTTCTATTTGCTTTTGACGCAACGTTCACATCTGGTGCAGGCAAATGTCAGCCGTTAAGCAACTGAATGCCAATCGGCGAGTGACGTCACAGATCCTGCAATATCCAAAAGAGCCATTTTTGGAGCTTGATGAAATAAATACTTTGTTTATAATGAGGAGGATTTTAAGCTATGACATTTGCAGGATGTTTTAATGGTACAAAGACCTCTTATCAAAAGATCAAGGCAAATTTGATTTATCATGTCATGACCCCTTTAAGAATCACAGAAAAGGCCAAGGCCAAATTGTTGGCGTGAAAACAATGAAGATAACTTTGAATGAAAATTCTAGTATTAACGTCACTGGAAAAACGTTTGTTCATAACTTTAACAGAAGCTAGAATGTTAGTTATGTGAAGATTTAATGTTCGCTGGGATGTCCAGGGGCCTCATTTATAAAACTGTGCGTAGGATCTTTACTAAAAGTGTACGTGCGCCCAAAAGCCAAAAATTGCGTGCGCAAAAAAATATTCAGACTTATAAAACCGTGCGTACGCCAGAACCTGCGCAGAATTTACTTTATAAATCCCACTCAGCGGAAGATTGTGCGCACATGCGTCTCCTCCCCGAAATAACCATATATGGAGCTTACAACGCCTAGTTTTACTATGCATATCCTCATCTGCATATCATTTGCATATGATTATTCATTCACGTGATAACATGTTTAACGGTACAAGACATTAGGAAAATATGAAATACGGATGTGCCGTCACATTACATTAATAAAAATAATTTAGTAGCCTATCCTTGCCTTGTTTTTGATTAAATAAATCAAATAGTGTAAAATACATTTCAGAGAAAGTTTTTCTCAATCTTTTCCTCTGACCAAATATAGTCTTTTTAATTGATTTATATTTTTTAATGGAAACAGATCGACCTTGTTGTGCATTATGTTTGCACAATCTGCTATTATCATGATAAGCAATTACCTCTGTAGTTAAAACATTAAAACACAGCATGCCAAAGGAAAAGTGTTCAAAAGCATTGCATCCACAACAAATATTTATAGGCTATTTATTGAATATATATATATATATATATTTTTTTTTTTTTACTTTTCAGTAAATGTCATGTAGTTTAAGTGTTTAACTCTATTAATTAGAAATTAGAATGGCATATTTAATCTAAATGTTTATATCAGAAATAAAACATAGTTTAAATCATTCTTTTATTTAAACTGTTATTGTGAACATGCACTGTAGCCTATTTATGATTAGGACTCATAATGAAGATTTTCAGTTTTACTTCATCTGCCGTTAGATATAGCCTATGCGTCAGTTTCACTAAACGGCCCAACGCGCTCACTGGCGCGGACATTTAAGGTGTGGATATTTGCTTTAAAGTGATAGGCTTGGTGAGTGAAATTATATTTGTATTATATTTATGTAAATGTATCATTTTATTTCGATTTTCTGTCTAAAAGTGACCAAAAAGACATTTAACTCCAGCTCACCATCGGTGTCGCCAAACTGCTCCGTCTCCAAAACGTTCGTACGCATGGGTCAGAGTTTGCGTGCAGGTGCGCACATTTTCCCGTCAAGTTTGTTTTTATAAATCACAACTTATGTGTCGGAAATGGCGTACGCCTCTTTCAGGGCCTGTTTTGTGCGTACGCAACGGTTATAAATGAGGCCCCTGGTCTGATGATTTGTTAATTTGGTCCTTTTTAAATTTGGACACTAGTTCGATAATTATTTTTAAACTCCCTGACTGACTATTAAGATATTCTCCAAAAATCTAAATTATTTGCCATTGGACTTGGTCATTTTACATGAAAACATGTTCGAGAACATATGCTTCCATGTCATTTAATCACATTGGACATGTTGTGAAAAGGCCTTTACATTGTTTTTGAAGTCAGTGGATGTAAGGTTGATCCCTTTGGGGTTTCCTCCCTTCTTCACCCCTCAATTTTGCTCTTGTTCAGTGTACTTTCCAAACATGTTTGCTTTCGTTCACCCCTGCCACAGCACAAGCAATGGATTGTCTGTCAAGGCTGGGAAAAGGTCTGAATCTTCTCACTCCAGACATCGACCCAGGTCAGATCCTAACAGTTCCACTCCATCCGGAGCAAAAAAAGTTATTCCAAATGCTGTGGAGGAGTCGGGAATGTGTGTGTCATGTGTTAAATGGCTGAGGTTGCACTCTTGAATTTAAAAATGAATTATCTCTGGGAACGAGAATACATTTCTGCTGGTGGCTCTCTGTCTCACACTAAACCAGTGAAATGATGTTCAACAGACAATTACAGAAAAAAGAGAAAACACAACTTATGAAATTGTGCCTGCTTACGGTCTGTCTCAAGCAAGCCCAGCGCTGTTCACAGCCCAGCTCCTGATTAATTGTGCAGATTTGGATTTGTGAGAGTCCGACTGTTTTTCCAGATGATGTTGTTACTGGGAGTGAGAAAGAGTGAAATGTAACAAGAAAATGAGAAAGACAATGGCTATGTTTCGAGTAGCAAACTTCATACAATAGGCCTACTGTAGGATGCATACTGTGGGCAGTAAATCACTTTTTAAATCAACATGTTTACATAGGCTAACAGTTTAGCAGTGGTGGATAGTAACCATATTTTTACTTCCTTACTGTAGGCCTTCTTAAGTAGGCTACCACATTTTCTGTACTTTATCAATATGATTCTAGCTGTAGGAAAATAATACAATATCGTAGGCTACTTTTTACTGCACTACATTTCCTAAAAAAAATATAATTCCTCGTTATTTTTATCTAAAGAAATCGTCACCCACTCAGAGACACGATGGCGGTGTCCGATTCGTGAACGAGCAGATTCTGTGAACAGAACTGTTCAATCGGTTCCCAAATCGCACTGAACAATTCATTGGTAAATTGGACTGAACGATTGGAGCTTTTCTCGAGTCAACAACTCACTGATTGATTCAAATGATCCGGTCCGAGCAATTCTCCAATTAACGATTCACTGAGTTCACAAGTCTACTGAAAATGAGCTTAGAAGGCGCATGAGTGCGTGGGCGACGGATGGAGCGAAAAGTAAGTTAGGTCTAGCCTACTAATGCCGAATTTTTGGATTTATTATTGTAAATGAAAATCATATTTAAGTTGTTTGTGAACTAAATCTGCTGTAACAGGGTAAGCTGTATGAAATGCTTGAATGTGGACATGTCCACAATTGTGTATTAATATAGGCTACTGTCTGAACGGGGTAGGATATAGGTTTGTTTGAGGTAGGCCTAAAACTAAACATAACATTAAAATAACGCAAATTATTGTCCATGCATCGTAACAGTTTCAAATAGCCTAATATAAAACTAATATGGATATATAGCGTTAATGTTCTTCTTAAAATGTTAACACATTTTGCCTTATGTGATGTCTGGTTTTATATTGTATATATGTTTAGGCTTATGTCAACACATTTAAACACATTTAGTTTCTCCTAGCTTTTGCAGTTTTCAACTTTTTTTATGTTATACAAGATTCAACTAATTTCTTTAAGTCAGTTTAAGTTTAAATGACTTAAACATCCAAGTTGATTGTAGGCTACTTAAAAATGTAAGGCTGCAACTTTGTTTTTAAAGTGCACAACTTTTAATGTGACAAACTTCATCACTGTTTTGGTGTCACATTGTTTGCTCACACAGTTTGCAAATAATCAAACATGTTCTCCTAAATGAGATATTTTTGAGTCTCTTCTCTTCTGCTCACAGTGGCTTATTTGATCAAAAATACAGTAAAAACAGTAATATTGTACATTTTAAATATTGCAATGTAAAATAACTGGCTTCTATTTTAATATATTGTACAAGGGAATTTATTTGTGATGACAAAGCTGAATTTCCAGCACCATTACGCCATTCTTTAGTGTTGTTTGTAACAATTTATTAGGTCTTTATTGTCACTTTTGATCAATTTAATCTATTTTTGCTGAATAAAAGTATTAATAAAAGAATGCAGTGTATGAAGCATGCAAATATTCCATTTTGAACATAGCCAGAACAAAGTTATTTTCTGATTAATCCCCTCATTGGTTATTACGGCGATGAATTCCTCCCTGTAACTGTGCCCTGAACAATTTATGTACAACTAAATCAATGGTCATTAATTCCAGTTTACCGTTTAATTGCATTCAGCTGGAGCGTGTCATGTTTTGATGAAGGGGAAAGCATGCTTGGAATATCCACTCTTTCACTCACACTCGCTCAGAAGTATGAAGGTACAGCAGGTGTGTGGCGTGGTGTTGTGTTCGTCTCTCCAGGGGCTCCCTCTGCCTCACACTTTCCACCATACTGGAATTTTACTAAATGCGTCTGTACATTACGCTGCTGTGTTATCGCTCCAGAGGCATCCCTAACTGTCTTTGACACATAACATTTGGGAAAAAAATGCACAGAAAACACGATGAAAGTAAGAGCAGTGTTAGCGTTCATCTGTGCGGATGTGTTTGTGTAAGAACCCGCAACGTGGCTGCATAAAGCTTAGTTTAATTTAGTGAAACTGTAAAAAATCAACTGGAGTCAAATTCAATCTCGGACGGGGCTCTGAGATGTTAAAGAAATCTGCGGCCCCAGACCTCACAATGAGGGATCTATTACACCGACTACCAAAGAAATGTTCTTTTAATTAGCCACATTTATCTTTTTTTCTATGTTTTGACAGAATTTCTTACATAAACATACAGCACAAAGAGAGACAGACACACAAAGCATGCTCATTTTTATGTTTGACAGAGCCACTCGGAACGAAAACAAAGGTGACCTTGCTGTGCCGTTTCAGACCGTAATGGGTTGCTCGGTTTCGTGCGTGAGGTCATGTCAGCAGCACCTGCAAGGACAGTAAGTACATTATAACAGATTAAACGGATGAACCTGAAAGACCCTATGAAGTCAAAAATAGAGTTTGTGTTCATGTGTGTTAAGGGATAGTTCACCCAAAAAATTCTGTCATTATTTACTCACCCTTGTGTCGTTCCAAACCCGTAATACTTTTCGTTCATCTTTGGAACACATGAAGATCTTTTTGATGAAATCTGAGAGGTTTATGCCCCTCCATCATTGACAGCTACTCAACTGACACTTTGATGCTTCAAAATGTTCATGAAGAGATCGTAAAACTTATCCATATGAATTGTGAGGTTTAGTCCAAATTTTCTGAAGAGACTCGATCGCTTAAATGATGAACAGATTGAATTTGAATTGGCTTTTATTCACATACAAACAAACATTGATCAGCGATCATCCATCATTTCGCTGTCAACGGAGGGACAGAAAGCTCTCAGATTTCAGGAAAAAGATCTTGTGTTCTGAAGATAAATAAAAGTCTTACGGGTTTGGAGCGACATGAGGGTGAATAATTAATGACAGAATTTTCATTTTTGGGTGAACTAACCCTTTAACATTGAGGGCATCTCAGTGCTAGTGTATTTCTGTGTGATCTGCATTTCAAATTGTTTATTTTTGTTTGTTTGAGGAACATAATACATAAATACTGATGATGTGACTGATAGTCTTGTTCTGTTTTGGTTTTGTTTGTCATGTTTTTTTGCAGGATGTGTTGTTTTGTCGAATTGGAGCTAAATCAGAAAAACTATTTAGGCCTTGGTCATTGTTTAAATGTTGCATTTCTGTTGTTGCTTCCCATCAATCCTGACCACATGTTACTCATCTTATGACATGGTTATTAGTCACTTCAGTTTCCTCTGTGTCAAATGCACATAAAAAAGACTCAAACTCTCATTTGGAACATAATTTAGAGCTTGCCAATTTTAATTATATAATATTATACAATGTGATTAAATTATATTAAAAATAGTAATGTTGTTAAAGCTGGCTCTGATGTCACATGGCTTATTTGATCACAGGATGAGGGTGACCACAGTTGTGTCTGGATCATGGTCATGAGACCCATATTCTGTCCTGGACGGGTTCTCTATCCATCTGATTAGACACACGTCCTATAGGCTACTAAGATTTTTTCACGGTAACAATTATCACAGTAAGTGGAATAATAACTGGTGATTAGACCTGTTTACACATGCGTTTTGGTCGATCAATACAAATTCCACTTTCAACCACTTCCAGAGGTAGTCGAAAACGCATTAGACTGGATTACTTTAGTAGCGTAGACGCTCGTGGTCGAATGTGTTCTAACAACCGCAAAAGACCGCCTACGGTCCACCTACTGACCTAATGCGTAAACATTATGGGAAGCGCTCTAGCCAGACAGATTTTAAACTTTGGCTGGAGACCCAAGTTTTGTTTGAAGACATAAAACTTACCAAGCACAGTGTTCTTTCAGCATTCCTTGATTTCTAACCCCGTTCGGCGTGGTCTTGCGGCTATCAGACAGAATAACCTCTGGTTGTCTCTGGTTGCGCTCACGTGTAAATTGCGTGATCTTATTTTGTCCATTAGATCGAAAGATCTGGAAAAGCCCATACTTTTACCCGCCCATAGACCCTCCCCTCGAAGAAATCAGGGCAGAAGTGGTTGAAAGGGGACAAAAGAGATGGATTAAAACACCAGGTGTAAACTGGAATGTGTCTCCCTCATCTACTTGTAATCTGATTGACCAAAATGCATTTCAACACCAGGTGTAAACAGGGCCACTGACACCATGACCAGGTTAACAGCTCACTTTACAGTTAATCACGATTAAATAAGTCAGAAGGGTTTTTGTGATCTGAATCAACTGATTCATTTGAAAAGTTATGGAAAGATTTGATCATGAATCTGCTACTTAATCCTCACAAAAAACGATTATATGGTTTCCGAAGACTTTAAATATTTTGAACTTGGTTAAAGTGGTTATTTCAACCAGCTATTTTTGTGTGCAACAGTTCGTAGTCAAGTTGTCTGAAGCTAGGAGGATGTGCAAAAAAAGAGATGGACAGAGATTGAGAGCAGAGAAATGTAGAGAGAGGAAATGAGAGAGAGAGAGTGTGTGTGTGTGTGTGTGTGTGTGCTCCTCCAAACACTTCTCATTTACAATGTACAGGTGTTGCTTGTGGAGTGTGGAATGGTGGTGAGGCCTGTGCCATTCTCTTAGCTGGCCGAGATGGCGTAATGGGAACTGCCAGCTGTGATGGTAATTACAGCACCACTGAAGAAGACGGGGGCTGTTTTTCTTCAGGGGGCTTGCAGCTGAACTGATTTTTCATTTACATGTTTTAAATAAGACGAAGGAGCTCCCAAAATGGGTTTGAGCCGTGCATTAGCGAGAGTGGATGCATGCTATTTTTCAAGTGTTGTTCTTTGTCACCAACTGATTGTTTTAGAGCACCTTATGCTTGGATCTATTAAAGGAATGAGGTCTTGAGGAATGCTCAGGAAACGGATATAAATGCTCGCTACCTCGGCTCAAACATTTCACAAGGGACGCATTGATTAGCCGATAAGGAAATTCTTTATTAGTGGTGTTTGCTAAGGCAAGTACCACCTAGATGCGACCATAATTCATTTTGTGTCATTTGTGCTATAGACATGAATAATACCTCAAATCATTTATTAAGGAGACGTGTGCGATTACCTTTTAAAGCGATGAAAGGGGGGGAAACCCATAGACTTAAATACAGGACATGAGCCATGAATAATGCCCAAAATATTATAGAGACGTGGGGGTGGGGTGATTATTATTTGGCATAGGTTGGCCAGATACATTTTCTGCAAAATGTACACACATGTATCTAATTTTAAAGAAGCTTGGGATATGTATAAACTTACATTACAGTCATTAGTTGTGTTGTGATCGACTGTAGATTGTATAATTTCATAGTCTAAAACTTGACAACTGTATAGCCAGAAAGGTTAAGTTAAAACTTAAAGGATTACTCATGTTGCACCAAATTTGAATACTTTCTTTCACGTGTGGAACATAAAAAATGGGAGTTTTGATAGCTGGTCTCTCTTTTCCATGCAAAAAAAGAGTATTGGATGATAAAGCACCATACAAGAATCATAAACATATTGTGAAAATAGCCTAAATGATTTCTGCACTATATTCAAAGTCTTCTGAAACCATGCAATAGCTTTGTTTGAGGAACAGATAACAGTTCTTGATTTGTGAACAAATTCACAAATTAATTTTTAAATCACTTCACTTCACAAAATCTGGTTCTCGAGTTTGACTCACTGGCACTCACAAGGCACTGGATTTGTGAACCGAATCAACCGAATCATTTAAAAAGATCTGACTCGAAAGATTTGGTCATGAATCTTCTGGTTCTCTTACGAACTTTTGTGAACTTTCTTTTCAACTCCATTTCTCACACTAAAGTATCATATGATTTCAGAAGAAGCACGAGTCGTATGGACCATTTTATGAAACTTTTTTTGTTGTTGTCATTTTGGAGCTTCACAGCCAGGATATTCTTCCAAAAACCTTTGGTGTTCCACTAAGTAAACACAGACATATAGCTTTAAAATGTCATGAGCATTTTTGTATGAACTGTCCCTTTAAGAGAGCACAGGTAATTGTGAAATAAGAAAGTTGCTTGGCTGTGACTTCTGAAACCTTTCAGTAATGGCATTAAGACTATGAGCACTTCATCGGCAGCCGTGCCAAACTAGAGGAGGGGAGAGACCAAGAAGCTGAATGTATTGCAGATGGCACAGCTCTATTCTCTAACCAAACCATCTGGAGTTTACTTAAACTGATGACTTCATTATCAAACACAGGCTCTGTTGCCAAATACTACTTCTGTCATGCTCACACACATGCTGACTGACACACGTTAATGTCGACAGACAGACACACACATTGGCATGATTCAGCGTATGGTACCCATAATAATGGACCGGCTTGAAGACGGGGGCGCTGTGTGAGAGTGTGAGTGTGTTTTTCTGTGAGTATTGGATGAGACTGTGGCATTGGAAATGGTTTAAGCTTTGTAATTTGATGACATAATAGTGTAAAACAGGCTTAAGTGGCCTGACTTCTCACTCAAAGGTCACAGAGAGACCTCCGCTGACCCTGCCTTGTGAGTTTGTGCTTCAGCGTCAGAAGTAATGGTTTGACCTACTGTAATTTGTTTGGGAGGCCTCCTCTGAGACACCTGCAGGAACTGGGTGGGTGCGGGCAAAAGCGGCCAAGTTCTTGCCAATTAAATCATCATGGCACCAATTTTTCCAGCACATGCCCTTCCAGCACTGAAGTGTTGTGGTAATTGATGTTCATGACATCAGAACTGCGTATTTTTGTAACCCGTATTAGATTTGTTGTACATGTGGTTTTGGCTGATATATTTTTTCTCATACAGAGCAGCTACTGACTGAGGACTCTAACCACAAGTTTTTCTGCAGACCTGAATGAAACACAAGTTGTATTTAACAGTTTCTATCTATCTATCTATCTGTCCGTCCGTCCGTCCGTCCATCTTACTGTAACAAGTGGGTAATAAATACTCTTTCACAAGGCAATTGGACCTAAACCTCACAAAAGTACTGCACAAAATGTTCAGCTACACCAAATCTGATGTAAATGTACATTTAGTTGTGAAATAGTTCATAGTGATGCATAGTTTTGTTCTTAAGTCATGTGATTTTTTTTATTCCTGAATGGGTGCGAAATGCGAATAGGCCTTTTACTACAGACTACTTTAAAGGAACATACATACCCTTTTCATCTCTGTGCGTGCCGTATCTCTGTCTGACACACCCACCGCTAGCCTAGCTTAGCACAAAGACTGGAGGTAAACGGCTCCAGCTAGCATACTGCTCACAATAAGTGACAAAAATAATGCCAACATTTTCCTATTTACATGTTGTGATTTGTATAGTCACAGCGTGTACAAATAACAAGGTCACATGAGACACAGCCATCTTCTAACCGTATACGAACTCTCTGCTCCTCACCACAGGGCTTCTCAGGTGCTGTGAGCAAATCACTCCGCAGAAGTAACAGTGCTTCGCCTTTTGAGAATATAGTTCCCAGTATGTATACGGTTAGAAGATGGCTGTGTCTCATGTGACCTTGTTATTTGTACAAGCTGTGACTATACAATTCACAGCATGTAAATAGGAAAATGTTGGCGTTATTTTGTCACTTATTGGGAGCAGTATGATAGCTGGAGCCGTTTACCTCCAGTGTTTGTGCTAAGCTAGGCTAGCGGTGGGTGTGTCAGACAGAGTTACGGCACGTACGGAGATGAAAAGGGTATGTATGGACTTATCTAACTCTGGGGGATATGGGGAATAAGCTAAAGTCCCAAAAAGTTGAAGTTATCTTTTATACTTTAAAACAAGCACACAAAGTGACAGCTGTTACTATCCATTTCTGTGGCACTTTAAACAACACAGATTTGCCCCTCTCTCATGCTTTAATACACTTAAAAATGAAAGTCATGTTTCTAAAGCTTGACCCAAACTGGGCTTATAAAATACACACAAAGCATATCAATAATGTTCGCATTGCGCCTACAAAGCCCGCCTGTGATTTAGTAAATTTTCATTGAGATTACGTTCATATATTATTGTGAGCGCAATTAAAGAGTTCTCCTTCACCATTGTGCTTCTTTTACAGTCCCTCTGTGTAGGGGAGTAGACCCATTTAATTGCGTGTGCACTTGTAACCATTGGCGTAATCATGGAGGTTTTTTATTTGACCGGCGCACCGCACCGGTTTCACACTTTCTCCCCACACGTGTGAGGCCTCCAGGTGTCATGCCCTCCTTCAGCCGCCTTGGACCCGTCACACAAGCCCAACGCAGGAAAGCAACAGTGGAAAGGGAACCCAAAAGGTTCACAGGCCACTTGATTATGGGCTGGCGGACACAGCTGCGGTTTGTGCCACTTCATTAAAACTGTCATCTGCTTCACAACATATAGCAGAGGTACATGACATTATGGGATATGTGCAGTTTCTGTCAGAGGCAAAGCCTTGACGAATGGTGGTGAATGGAACTGAATCCTTAGGCCCACAGACACTGAGATAAGTTGTTACATTTTTTATTTGTAATTGTATAGATACATACATTTCAGTTTTACCTTTTGTGATCACGTTTAAGTACACATTTGAACACGTTTGTGTACTTTAGTGTCTTTTTATTTGTGTGTATTTTAATCTTGGTATGTTTGAAAAATAGTTACAATTCCAAAATTTAAATGTTAAAAAACGTTTACGTTACATTTAAAAAAAAATTACAATTCAAAGCGTAATAAAAGGTAATGTACAAAAATATCAAAACATTGTGTTGGACAAAAATATGAATCCATCCATCCATCCATCCAAAACCGTTGCTGGAGAAATGCATTTGTGTAATTGAACTTTTGCCTCAAAACCTTATACTGAGGTAACTTTCTTGTGTGACAACTAGCCCCAGTCTCTCCTATATGGTTCATTATTGTGGCATGTTATGATTTATATTGCAGTCATCTACTGATATAATGTATTTACTATGGTCGTAATACTCATTTGATTCATGCGATTCATTCACGCTGTACTCTGTAGAATAAGCTTGCGGGGAATGAACCAGGTTGGGTTACGCTGACATTTATAACCATTAAAATGTTGGCCTAGCCAGACTTACATGAAGTCAAACATTTAACACATGTTTTCATAATTCATATTTTTGTATACACAGTTGTGACTGGAATAAACTCTCCAGTTCATGATCACACTGACATCTGTATGCAATTATTAACATTTGAAATAAAATATGAATGAACACAAACCCCTCTAGATTATTTGGTGTATCATGATAACCTGCTAAAAATGCAACTGTGCGATGATGCACAGAATAACTAAATATACTTTTTTTTTTTAGGTAGAGTGCCTGAACTATGGAATCTGACACAGGGGGTCCGTATGTGCCGCAAATGCCCAAAGGTTGTATCAGTTTCTTTACCTAACTAAATATAAGATTGCATTTTGTTTATAAAAGAAAGTGAAGTATTCATAAATGGCATTTGTCTCTGGCTGCTCAAAAGTTTGACTAGAGCTGAACAAAGAGAGCTGTCAACCAGTCAAGGTCGCATTTCATAATTAACTTCTCCTGTGGCATACTGGCCATGTGGCCACACCACAGTGAACATGAACTTCCCTCTTATGGAATCCCATTCCACATCAGAGTAAAAACACACACAAAAAAAGGTAATTTTTTGAGAATGTTTAAGATAAGAAATAAAATCACTTTGTGAGAAATAAGGCCGCAGTTTTGAGATATAACATTTAATAACAACAAATTAAGTTGAAACATTGTCTCAATTGCAGGATCTAAAGTCATGTTGTGGGATATAAAATCACATTATGAGAAAGGAAATTGCAATTGCAAGATTTAGTCGCATTGTTTTACTATTTAGGAATATACAAAGTTATGTCATAAACAAATCTAGATGGCGCAGGTTAATAGGTCCTTAATTCAATCTGTTTGCAATCGCATCATTCTCTATAGGACACAGCTGATTGGTTCTTTCTGTATCAGTAGCCAATGAGCTCGCTGCTCAAATACTTGGTCAACATTTGCTGTAGCAGTTGCTGTGCACCTTCAGAAACCCTCCACCTTCCCCAGCTCCACCTGCATAGATCCGCCAAGACCAAACAAATCAACATTGTCATCATATCCATTACCATGCCAATGGCTTCAATGACGTTAAATCTCACAATCGTGACTTTTTTTTGGAATTTATGTAATTTCATAATTTGTTTCACAAAGTTGCATCTGTAAGATGTCCCATTTCAAGATACTGTTTTTCAAATGACGAATTTGACTAAAATGTAGGCTAAAAAAATCTCACATTTTGAGATGTAAAGTCAATTTGTGAACTATAAACTCTCAATGTAACTTTAAAGGCTCGTACACACCAAGAATGGTAAGTATAACGATAATGATAAACATATAGTTCAAAAAATCGTTCTAAACATAAAAGAATAGCAGAGTCCAAACCATAACTATAACAATAATACCAGAGAAAAGATTGTCATTGGAATCACTTCCACAACATTTTCTTTTTTCCAGCTGATGAACGATAAAAACGATCAGAATCCATCCTGCCTTAAAGAGCTCAAGCTTTAAAGCAGCACACTTAAAATAAAACGAGCGTTATCGTTCATTGGTTTGGGTGCTAGTTATCATTTATGGTTATCTTTATAGTTATTGCTTTTGGTGTCTTAAGTCTTGAAATCTTACGAAAAAAGTTGCAATTGAAATGTTTATCTTCCTGTTATGACTTTAAATCTCACAATAGGGACTTTTTGTTTTCCGTAATTCATTTTGCAAAGTCACAATTATAGGTTTTTAAGTAATTATTGTGTGGAATAAAGTTGCAATTGAGTTATAAAGTCATAACTGCCTTTTTTTAACTAAGGCAGAAAAAGGCTTTCATAGTCTTTTGCTCTATTACTTTTTTCTATTTGAAGAAAACGCTCTATTAGCCTTCCCTGGCAAAGACAGGATTTTTGTCAGAATGGTTTGTTTATATCATCCTCTGAAATCCAACATGCTTGCAACACGAGTCTTAAAAGGATTAAAGTGCTATAGAAAAGATGCATTTGAGTTCTTGTTTGGGTGTGTGGGAGACTATAGTGCATTTAGCCATGTTCTCATTCATACTGTAACAATAACACGTTGTGTTGTGAGTAAATATGACCTTTAGTTAATCCTTATAATGTTTCTAAGAAATAGGATTTTGTGAGCTTGCATTTTTCATGCTGTAAAGTTAATCCCACTCGAATATTATTGAGAATAAGACACAGTGAACCCAGTGGCTTGTTTGTGCAACTTTTTTTGTACTCTGGGTGAAAAGTTCAGTTCCTTATTCCATCTAAACCATGTGGAATCAGAGGGACGCAATAAAGGAAAAGAGTGGATGAATAAGGTAAAAGAGACTACGTGGGGTGACTATTGAGTCCGGCGCTGAGTGATTTTTATCGGCTCTTTCTTTGCCACCCAGGTCTCTCACAAGAACACCCAGACAGGAATTCCAGCGCGGCTTATCAGTGCGCCCCATCTCCGTACAGGAGGAGGGAGTTTGGAGGGTTTGTGTGTCTGGGGGGGTCGTTGTGCAAGCTTGGATTAGGTCGAGAGGAAGCGCGCTGTTGGGGTTAGCGGTTCATTAGTGTTTACTAACAATCGCTGGATGTCAGAAAGGTCTCAAGAGAAGAAAAGATGTTTAGGAGGAGAGATTGGTTTATGGGGTCATGTCTTACAACTTATTACACAAAGAGATAAAGGATTAGCCTCCCTCTCTCTCGCGTACACAAACTCTCTCTCTCTTCTCCGTCGCTCGCTCTGGAACTGATCTGAGCGAGTGACCTAAAGCTTGATAAGGTCAGTGTACCACAGCCGCTCTGTGGTGCTTGCGGAGGGGTTTGACTCTAATGGTCACTAATCCAACTAGCATGCTCTCAAAGCATGTGGCTCACTTTCTCTCTTCAGTGCACAGCTAGCTAGAGGTTAAAACCATTAGGTCTTAAAGATGCCATCATTAAATGTTGCCTATGGTATCATCAATTGTTGCTTATGGCAGATTTAGAAGCTAAGAGGATAATTGCAGAGATATCAATTTTACAGACGGTATTGGTTGCTGCTTCATTTAAAAAAAGCAATGTTGGGTTTCCAAGGTTTATGGGGACTTTCCATCGACAATGATTTCATATACTGTTTCAACTATATTTTATTCCCCAGCACTAACTCTACTCTTAAACCTACCAATCACACAACACGTTCCGCATTTTTTTATAAAAAAAAAAAAACATAAGTTTAATTTATAAGCTGTTTTCCTCATGGGGAAAAACAATGTCCCCACAAGGACAAGGATTTATACTGCCATCTTTGTGGGGAAATTTTGTTCCCGTAATGTAGGGTATACCTGAACCACACACACACACACACATATATGTAACCCCTCGGGCCCTACTCGTCCCGCTCTGTGCGGGCCTCGAACCCGGGTCTCCGGCGTGGGAGGCGGGCGCTCTAAAAATTGCAGTGAGGTTTTCCTCGCACAGCTCTTACTAGCTGGCCTCTGTTACATATATATGCATAAATAGGTAGATGTGTATATATATATTTATATATAAAAAACTCGGTGTCATGAATTTAATTTGCACTATAATTCAGGTCAACCTGAACCCTGATAGAACAGCAGGCCACGGTTAACTTGGTATATTATTCTGAGTCCGCAAACCTGCACCAAATCTCCAGCAAGCTTCATTTAGAAAGCAAATGCAGCATTCTCCATGTGGGGGTTTGGGTAATGCCACCATAAAACTTCTTTATTGCCCAGTTTAAAAGACCATATTTTATACGAACAGCAAATAGGAGCACCTTTCATACTGAAATTGAAAATGCAAGTAATGTTAAGCTTACACATTCATCTCATACTGCTGGACTTCAAAGACAACAGCTGAACTTATCTAATAAAGAAAAAGTTCTGTCAATCTTTTTTTCTAGTGGAGACAGGTGAGAGGTCAAGGATATTTTGTATTGAGGTTGTATTGAAAGGCCTGCTGCGGACTCACGTTTTGAGGGCAATCTTAGTTAAACAAAACACTGCCATCTTTGCCATTGCAGGTTGCAATATTTGAATGGATTTAGCCTTATTGAATGATTTAATCATAATATTGATGTAGTTATTTTTATTTTTAGAAATAGGGGAGCGTGGTTAGTTATCATTTGGGGGATTCGAATTACACACTTTCCTCTAAAAACTAAAATCCTACTATCATATTTTTTTCTACTAAACTACATTTCTGTGCAAAAAAAAATTGGACCAAGCCAAAAATGGCAAAATATTTAGTGGTCTTTTAATGGCCTTAACCATTTTAATAACTAATCACTGGTCAGGAAATGAGCAAGAATTGCACAATTGTTGATAAAATCAAAGACGTGTGTGTAAACTTACAGCTAGACCAAGCCAAAACATGAGCCTGATGGACTTGTTCTCAAGCCACTTCTTGGTTGTCTTTGTGATTTGGGCAAGAGCATTGTCTTGTTGAAAAATAGCATCCGATCATTCCTCGATAACAGCTTTTTAATTTTGAGAAGCAAGCCATTCTGCAATATTCAAAGCATTAAAGGGCACCTATTATGACATTTAAAATGTTCCTAATGTTGTTTAGGGAGTCCCCAACAACAGTTTTACATGCATGCAATGTCAAAAAACACTTTTGTTTTCGTATAATATGCATTTATTTTTACCTGATTTGCTCACCGACTCCCAAATGATTCGTTCAACGACTCATTTTTCCAAACCCCTCCTTTGCGCGATGCTAATCTGCGATTGGTCAGATGACCCAGCAGTGTTTACAGAGATAATACTTATTTTTAACACGGAGTACAATGATGCTTTTATCAATTAAATCGTGTTATAATAATGATTATAGTCCACTGCTTTGTAGTAAAAAACTAAAAATAAGATAAAGAATTTAATGTTATGTTAGCGAGCGTAGCCCAGAGTTCTGTAAAAGCACAATCAGTCTTTGTTTGCATTAGCCCGATGCATAAATATAACGTTTTTACAAAAAAAAAAAATGCAGTTACGTTACTACGAGGTATTACTCTATTCTTTAAGACAACTCCGAAAACAACGACAAACACTTCACATTTCTCAATACAATTGTCATTGAAGACCTAGAAGCTAAACGGTGCTTACACAACAAACAAAATAATTATTAAGCATGCTACATAAAACATAAAAGCAACAATTATTAATAACACTTACAGGTTGTGATACGGAGGAGGAAGCTGATGCAAATACACTAAGAAATGAACCTTCCTTCAATATCAGCCGGCTCGCGAATCCAAGTTTGATTGCATTTAAAAAGCAATCGTCTTCAAAATGGCGCGAACAAAGCACAAGGCTCGGACTATACTTCTGTGGTATAGTTGTATATATGAATTGTAGTCACTTAGTCTTCAAATGCTCCTCCTTGGGCAGATGAAAAAAGTTGGCTTTTGAGTCGCACTTCAGAACACAGCGTCTCGTCGCCATGATATTTTCCCTGGCCTTGGAGCGCAATAAGTGGGCGTATCGTATTCAAATAACTTGACAAGTTGACGTCATCTAGTCAGAGAAAAAGCTTCGGTCTTCAAACGATTCATAAAAATGACTCCGAGTCGACTCTTACTTTTGAAAGACAATAACTTTATATACGGTGCACTTTCATATTTCAAACTTTGCAGGATGTTTTTGATCACTTAGATCTATGTTACACACTACATGAAAGGTAAATTTCAAAATTCCATAATAGGTGCCCTTTAAATGACTTTTCACAGTGAAGCAGCTCACCAATACTTGCAGTGGTTAATAATTGGACCAATAATTTGTGGTTAAGACAATTAAAAGCTTAGTGTTTAGCTTTTTTGGGCTTACGGCCTCCTTGCCCAGGAGTGTAGTGAACACAATAAAACCACACTAGCATACATTCAGACAAGTATTTTTCATAAATGTCCTGTCAGGGCAAGTTGTCACATGTTCTATATGTTATATGTTTATTTATTTTATTGCATGTTGGCTAAAACAATTGTTTGATATTTTTAATTAATTTAATATTTTATATATTACCCTTTTATTTGGTGTTTCCTTCATTGTTAAACATTATCCATTGTGACAACGTGCCCCACTAAAAGCACGTAGTGTATGTTAAATTGTACCTTTTATTTCCTGGGCCTTTTATTTCCACACCTTTAATGCTTGTGCTTAACGGAAATATACCTCCAAAACTAAACTTACCTTAATAAATATTCACTGGAGTAAACAGTGTGATAACTAGCCCCAATCCCCTCAACTTTTTTTCTTCCTACTTAAAGGAGATTTAATTAGTTGTGTTTCTGTCCATGTGTATTGTAGCAAGAGCAAGTCACAGTAAAGCAATAAGCTGATTTCAGAGCGGTAATGGCTTTTGAAGTTATGTATCCTCGCTCATTCTTTTGCTTGCGGTGGACCGTGACCCCGTGCTAAGAGCCTGGATTGTGTATACGTTTGTGCCCGTGTGTTTCAGAGAGTTTGTGTCTGTGTGAGAGTGTTTGTGCACGGAGGAGAGAACAGAAACAGTACAAAGTTGACGGTCAGTGTTTCTGACTTGATAGCCGATTTGCCCTCTTGTTCACCTTTAATCCCTGATGTGACTGACCAGGGAAGGGGTCACAGAATGGTACTGCAGGCTTTAACCCAGATGACTTGATGAACTGTGGAAATCCCATGTAAAATTGTGTCACTCATTGGCAAACACAAGGCATTTCCTCCCCTGGTTAGTCTGAGCCAGGAAGCAGGTATCAGAAAAAGCATGTTGGGGAAACAACAAAATGAAAAATAGAAAACACACAAATAAATTAACTTAGCAAGAACATTTAGAGGAAAAAATAAAGAAAAATGACTGATGTTAAAAGGGTGGTGGTTAAAGGACACAGCTAACAAAAATATGTTCTAAAATATATTACTAACATTCCCATTAAGTTATGAAAATCCAATTTCTGAATGTTCTCTAAAATCTCAAAACGTCCAGTTATTTAAATGTTTCTTATTTATGCGAACGTTAAGGAAACATTCCGTTTTATCATTCTTCAACCATTATTAGAATGTTATTTTTGCATGTTCTCTGAACGTTCTGAAACAAGTATGTTTAAAAAACGTTAGATGAATGTCAAAACTTATTTCAGACAAAAAGCCCCAAATGAAAATGGTCATGGATTTACTCACCCTCATGTTGTTCCAAACCTGTGGCTTTCTTTCTTCTGCAGAACTAAAAAGCACCATTAAAATGTGATAAAAACGGTCCACACTTGTCCGCTACATTCCAAGACTTCTAAAACAGAACAATAGCTTTGTGTGACCAATTGTTTTTTAGCCCTAATTCTTGTCGAAGTGTTCATGAGAGTTCATGACATGAGTAACAATGTCTGATTTGTGAACACAATGTTCCTTTTGAGTGGGATATTTTCAGTGAATTTCAGGATTCGATTCACAATACGATTTCTTGAGTTCAGAACTTAGTAAGTTAGTCATTTAAAATAATGATTTGTTTGTAATGAATCTGTTTGTGAAACAAATCTACTGTATTTCTGTAAGAGTTGCAATATAGTGCACAAGTCATACACACCACTTTTATAAAAATTGTGCAGTATTGTGCTTTTGGATCCTCTTTGAAGCTTGAAAAACTGCATGATCACAAAAAAAAAACAATAAGTGGAATTTTTTTTTTAGTTTTCTACAGAAGAAAGAAAAGCATAATGATGTCAGGGTGAGTAAATTAAAGTTTATTGGTTTGTGATTAGTTTTATTTTATTTTATTGTATTTTTTTATTTTATTATTTTATTTATTTAATTTTATTTATCATACTGAGGTGGAAACGATTACATTCAACAGCATAAAGCAAAGAAGAAAAAGCCTTATTAGCTCAAGGTTCCCCGTTTGATTGTGTGTGTGTGTGTGTGTGTGTGTGTGTGTGTGTGTGTGTGTGTGTGTGTGTGTGTGTGTGTGTGTGTGTGTGTCCTCTTATCAGCCTGAATCACAATAAGACAAATGCTGACATCCTGACGAAATCCAGTGCCTCCCCAAGGTGACAACTCTGCAAATCGCTTTCTGATATAAGCTGTAATAATAACAAATAAAAGTCCAGATTTAAGGATTTTTTTTTCATAGTACAGATAGATTAGATAGATGAGGCCGTATACAGGATTTTAACTGTCCTGTGTGTATCCAGGACTAATAAATTTGTAAAATCTGGACCTGTATCCAGAACTATTCTCTTGGATGTTGTAAATTATATGCTCAATAACAAATTTCACAGAATTTTGCTATTTCACAATCGAGTGGAGGATGTGTTTAAACAGCTGCTGTGAAACTTCAACTGATCACTGTCGACTGTCATGTCACGGGATAGTTAGAGCGTAACATTTAGTGTAATAGAGTCTCAGAAGGACAAGTACAGAAAGTTTTGTAGCCTCAGTGATCATTTAAAGTTTGTGACACTGTACGTCAACACTTTCTGAACGAGAAGTTCATATTTCCAAACAGAAATGTTTTTTTTTTTAACAATTGGGCATGGACTGGGTGAAACATTTTGAGGGTTATGATTTACGGTAACTTTGGAGTCAAACAGATTTGAATAATGACAAAAATAGCACTTGTTTGAACAGCAAAATAAAGCATTTTGAGAACAGTTTAGTTAAAGAATAACAAATGTTAAAGACCATCATAAAACTTGGCTACATTAAAATGTATATCCTGTTATCACTGTGAACACATTTACTCATTATCTGTCTTGGATTACATCTCTAAATTCATGAATACTATGTCACACACACAAACATCGCTGGAGATGTACGATCAAGATAAGATTACCAAAAAGCCCAAATTGGCATGTGGGAAGCATGGAGAGGGTTAGGTGCAAAGAACAGCCTGGCTAAATAAAGCAGCTCCATTAAGGATCGGAGGCAGGAGTGCCCGCTCTTCAAATCTGCCTAATGGGCCGACCAGGACTTTCATGTGATAAATGTTGTTTATATTAGGGCTCAGGCCCCTACATTAGTGTCCTTCAAATGCCTCTTAGTTGAAGCTGGGTGTTTCTAAATACTTGAGGGTCCTCCTATGTAGTGGCTGTAATGGCTGCGTTAGGGCAAGGGAGAACGGAAAGGAATGGTAATTGAGCGGGAGTTGCTGAAGTGGTGGACTGGAAAGTATGTGGCCCTTGTGGTCACCCGTCGGACCAATATGGATCTCACCTGAGTGGGGCTGTTGAGAGCAAACACTGCCCCCTATAGGCCTGGCCATGCTACTGTTTATTGCACTGTGTGTGTGTGTGTGTGTGTGTGTGTGTGTGTGTGTGTGTGTGTGTGTGTGTGTGTGTGTGTGTGTGTATGGTATTCCCTAGTACATTGTGTGGACAAAATGTCCCTACAAGGAAAGTCATTCCAGAATTGTTTTTATCTTGTGGGGACATTTTATGGTTCCCATTTGGAAACAGCTTTTAAGTCATACTAAAGTTATACTCATACTAAAACCTGGAAGCCCTGTGTGTGTGTGTGTGTGTGTGTGTGTGTGTGTGTGTGTGTGTGTGTGTGTGTGTGTGTGTGTGTGCGCGCGCGCTTTCAAAGTGTGGACTCATGACATAATCAAGCCAAAATGTTGTCTTGTCTTTGAATTTTGACTCCTGATTTACATAAAAGAGTCTAAAGTTGTTTGATTATAATGTTGAGGCAAATATTATGCAAATATGCCCCATAATAGAACTAGCTAAACTTATAAAAGAAAATGTATACTAATAGATATTCAAAGACAGATATTTAAAAGGTATAGTTATTCAGCTCTTTTAAAAATAATATTTGTATTTAATATCAATGCCATAGTAATATGACAATGTTAGTGTTATTTTTCTTTAGCAGATTAATATGAATATTTTTAATAGTTGTACTCAATACACAAGATGCGAATTGCTAGGTGTAGAGACTTTTTTTTTTTTAGAGACTGGACTCTGACTTGCAAAACAAGGACTTGGACGCATGTCTGGTGTTGAAGTTCAGCCTCACACTCCGTTCGGTTATGCGAGAGCACAGCTGCATGGCAGCGCTCCTTCAGAGGTCACCTGACACCGCAGCGAGCCGCAGAACAGTATGGATGTGTACACTGATACTATTATGAATCATAAGAGACGCAGCTTTACGCATATTTGACAGCGGGGAAAGCGGTTTTGGATTGAGTATATTGCATTCAGCCGGACTAACAAGGTCTCTTTTGGCCTGTGGTTTTTTAACTCAGGTGAGATTCTCTCTGAACAAACGGAGCTGCTCCGGATGTCACAGAAGCACAATTGAATAAGCAACATGAAGCCATTCCACTCGGCACAGTACACAAATTATTACCTCCCAAACTTAATTCAAGTCATGGTTTTTCCATAGTGGTATGTGACAACAGACTACTCAACACAGTTTCCTAAGAAACAAGCTTGTGGTTTCGTTTGAAAAAAATCTGATTATCTTATAAACCCTTAGGGAGGTACTTGCACACAGAGCCAAAAAGAAAAGGAGGAAAAAAGTGTCGAAAAGACTGACGATGCAGCCCAGGCGAGGAATCGAAACAACACGTGTGGCGCGTAAAAAAGCCTATCACAGTCAATCAGGCGGCTGAGGCTAGTCAGGCAGGAGGGAGGGAAACCTTATCCAACATGAATCTGTCTGAAGAATGAACACGAAGGATGTCACATCTAGCAAGATTTTTTTTTATGTTTTGATACCCCATGCAAAGGCTACATTTCAACCAGGTGGAGGGTGTTTATGTGCCGTGTCAGACAAACAGGAGAGCTCTGGTCCTGCTGGGTTATTAAAAAAGAGTGTTATTCAAATTACAACTGGAAATAATTAGCCTAGAAGAAACTTTGGGAATCAGGTCATTTGGTGAGGCGTACCGTTTCCTGTACACTGCATGCGAGTGTCAGACGTCTGCAATTGACAGTTCTGTTTTAGAGGAAGTAGGATTGCAAAAATCCCAGTGGATATTTAAACTTATCCGTGTGTGTGTGCTTGTGAATAAGCATATGAATGAGAAAAAGAGCCAAAAAGCAGAACCAGGAACAAAGAGAGGTAACTCACTTAAAGGGACAATTCATTCTAAAATTGCTTTTTTTTTTTTTCATTTATTCACTATAGTCAATTCATCTTTATTTATATAGTGCTTTACAACACAAACACATAAAATTATGACCAATGATGCAGACTTCTAACGTCAAATATTAGACAAATTCGAATCTTTATGGCTTTTTTGTTGTTGTTTGTTTGTAAAATCGCTTCGACTGATTTGTTCATGACTGATTCAGTTAAATTACTTTCTCAATGATCCGGTCACAACAGTTAACTGTCTAGTTACTGAAAGATTATATATGACTTAATGAACACATGGACCACTTTTTTGATACTTTTAGGGTAATTTTGCATCCTTTTTGAAGCTTAACAGCCCCAGTCCTTATTCACTTTCATGATATAAGTCATCTTTTGTGTTGCATGGGAGAAAGGAAGTCATATGGGATTGGAATGACGAAAGTGAGTAAATGACAAATTGTCAATTTTAGGTGAATTATTCATTTAATTAAGAGCTGTAAACTATGCTAAACAGGCATAAATTGCTAGGTTTGGCTAATGTCATTCCCTTGTGTGCTGGCAAAGACACGATGTGTTATAATTTAGATTTAGTTATGGCATAAACATATAGAAGTGGGACTAATACAGCAGGGCCATTATAAACAGCCATTCCTTACACAACAATAATATTATGCAAGAATCAAAACTGAAACAAGTGCAGGTAAATCTGTTCAAAATATAAAGTACATTCCAAATGACAGAAAATCAGTCAGAAAAGGCCAATAACTTTCTCTTTCTCACACTTTAGGGCACCATGAATATTATTTCATAAGCTTTTGCCATCCACTGTGAAATAACGGTGCACACGCTGGTCAATTAATGGCCCATTTGGCTCTGTATGACCCTTTGGAGAGCAATAAATGTGTGTCTTTAAATCTATGTACGTGTTGATATTATTTCATATCAGGCCCCTTCCTCTCTGGGCCGTGCAGAAATCCACCAAGCCAAATATTAATGAGTTCCACCTGCAACGCTATACAAGTGTTCAGTGCACATTGGCACTTGTCTAAATGAACGAAACGTTGCATATGACTTGAGTAATGTTACATGAACTACAGAGCGTCTTGTGGAATGCCAATAAGTGTTAGCCTAAGGGTCTCTTCTGCATGTGATGGGGATTTCTCGCCATAAGCAGATCCGACGATTAATCCAACAAACTGTATACATGCAGCTACATAAATCTGAACAGATTAAGAGACCGTTCAGTATGGGCTTTTGTGCAAGTTGAGTAAAGTACCGATTAGCTTTCTAATCTATACCCTTCTCAGCCTCTCCTTTCAGATGGACTCCTGACTGCCAGCTAGACATTTGGATCCTTGAGAAGAAAAAAAAACCTGAAAAAAAATCACAATAAGTGGACGGCAGTCAGCGGTGTCACCAGTGTTGATTTGGCAGTCTTTCCCATAATGCTTTCCCTGAGATTCGTATGAGCTGGTGCTGAAAGACAGACTGTTTATTGCCCTCGTTGAAGGAAGGTTAAGTTACAGCTAAGGCCGTTTCATTAGCATTAATTCACAGTGCAAACCATCCACCCCCAGCAGGACAGTGCTGCTCCTTTAGCCCCCAAGCTGGTATTCCACTGGTCCGTAGGAGGGCGGGCTGTTCAGATTGAGTGAATGCTTGAGATCCTTGGCTGTGGTCCTTCAGGGTCTTTTTTGCATTTAGTAAGTCTTAGGCTCTTAATTGTGTGACTAAACCAATTGTTCTCTTAATTGACGCCACTTAACCTCTTCAACAGGCTCCCCTCAGGTGTGCCACAGGTGACTACCCTGAGTCCCATGCAGAACCTGATGGATAAGAAACAACGCTGAGGATTATGTCGTGAGGTGATGTCATTCCTTGAAACTGTACATTAGTGAGCTTGAATCAACCATTTTTGCTTGGCTCATCTAATCAGACTGGTTGGTTTTGTGCCAGGTCTATAATTATGGATTAACACACTACACCTCTAGTATCAAAGGGATAGTTCAACTAAAAATGAAAATTGTCATCATTTGATGTCATTCCAAACAAGTTTAACTTTCTTATTCTGTTGAACACAAAAGAGGATATTTCTAAATTCAGCCTTTTTTGGGGTTCTACATTCAATGGGGTTCTACATAACTTTCTTCTAGGGAAGAAAGAAATTCATACAGGTTCAGAACAACATGAGGGTGAGCAAATGATGACAGAATTTTCATTTAGGGTGAACTATCCCTGCATAAGTAGTACATAAAATAAGTAACAACCAATTAAAGTTTTTGTGGATTTATTTTATATTATTTTATGTATTGATTTTTACATAGAAATGATATAAGACCTCATCTTACTGGCTGTTGCCATAATAGGCCATAACATGAATTGGCTGCTCGTAAATATGAATATTTGAATATAAACCCGCACACAGGGAAATGACCCCGTGAAATAGCAGAGGTAAAAATTCCCTCCTCAGGATTTATAACTGCTCCGGGTATAGCCAATACTTTTATTGTGGTCTTTCGCCAGATATGGTCAATTGTACACGGACGCCAGGAGCAATGGGGACTATGGGGTTGCAATTGGGAAATGTGGATGTTAAATTTCCATTTATTTTTTTCCCTTTTTTTAACCCTCTGAAGTCATATTATATAGTTGACAAATCTCCACTCGGTTTCTGTTAGTTTCCATCACTTAATGTCACAAAGAGTGCGGCGGAGTGTCTTTGAAGAGCTTGTTCCCTTTAAATCCTCGAGCACCTGTGAAACCGCTTCTTTCGCAGAGTGGCATTTCAACATTAATTCCTCATTTTGATGAATTCACAGGCCCGGAGAATGCTACAGGGTGGAGGAGCCCAAGTAAGAATGTTCCAGAAAGGAACACCCTCCGATGGAACAGGAAAAAAAAAAACTTGCTAGCTCTGGCCAAGGTTTGTTTTCACCTGAAGCAGCCATTTGTCTTGGCGTTTGCCCAGTGCTAAACCACTGTGTATGTTTCTATGGTCTCAGTGGACCTGAGTGTGCACCACAACCACTTAATGTGGTAGGGGAACTGAAGATCTCTGTAATAATCTTGAAATTGTGAAACCACACCGTTTCCTCGCACCAAAGCTAACATGAGAAAAGCACATTTCCCTTAAACTCTAGCCATACAATACTATATGGAGAATGCCAGCTCATCAGCCAAACCTGCAGCTAATCACACTGGGGCATAAAGAGGTACTTGACCTCATTGAGCTTGTGAGGCTTCCAAGAGACTCGGAAAAGTACCAAGCTTTAGATGAGAACATCTTAGATTTGGGCCACTTAGCACTTAAATGCAATGGTGACGGTCACAAGGATGAAGCCCTCAGGGCTGGACCTGATCTCCATGTGGATCTGATAAAATCGAGTGCGAGTTTGAGAGCTAATCTCTTGTCTTGTCGCTCACCTGCATAGCAACGAGGCTGAAGAGGCTGACGCATTCCTCGCGCCTCGTTTAAGAGAACAGGATAGAGTGGGATTAAGGGCTACTTTTGAGACAAGCCATCGCACAACCGCAGAACATAAAAAAAATACTGTCCAGAAAAATATGGAGCGGGGTTCTCAGGTGCTTCTCCGGGTCAGAAAGCTCTCCAGAGGGCTTCCTGGAACATAACTTGGGATTAGACTTATGTCGCTGACCTAAAGAAGGGTCTGATAATTTATGGGAGGGATTTAACTGTGAGGCCACAGTTGCACAACAAGGCAGTCACTTGCAGGAATCTTCTGTGTTGATACACACTGATTTACTGGAAGTGGAAGCAAGGTCCAAATGTTATCACAACCATATGGAGTATAGGTTATGAATATTACGATTTAGTGTCAACGTGACCTTGGGAAAACCAACCTTGTACTTGGTTCATTGCTTTAGTGGATAATTGCATATTCATTCCAACTTTAGACAAGTCGGAGGCCTTTTTGTTATTGCATAAAATTCAATATTTCCTGTAGTAGTTCCTGATAAGCCCAGGCTGTCTGTGTGTATGTGGGTCGGTGTATATGCATGTGTGCAACAAAATATACAGTGAGAGTCAGTAAGCAATTCAGTTCTCTTAAAAGACTCTTCTAAGACATAACAAACAGTAAATTGTCTGTATTAAAACAAAACATTTAAAGCACGTGGGATATGGACTTTGCTACTCCTCTTAAGCCCTATTGTTGGGTGTTGTCCCAGAAGTTATATATTATTAAAATAAACATTTGTGTTTTATGAATATCAAATATTTTTGTAACCAGTAATGCTACCGAATGCTAATAAATAAATTTTAAATTCATTATATTCTATTATTCTGAATTATTACATACGTTTAGCTACAGTAGGATATTCTAGCTCTCACTGAAAACATGAATCATTTTAATATTTCAAGAACAGTTTTTCCTCTATCTAAGTTTGGTTTTCCCCTCAGAATTTAGTGTACCTGATTACTAAGGAGACAAAAGAGCATGGGCTACTTGAGATGAAACAGAATAAAAAAATCAAGTAAATATCACTTGTGAACAATATTTTGATTGTGCATCATGTCCGGTCTTTTTCAAATTTTGCACAAAAGTGTGAACATTTTATTTAGTTGTGTATTTAAGGTACATAAAATGCTATGAAAGTGCATTTCTTGCCCATGTTGTTTCCACAGCTGTCATTTCCATGACACGATGCTTTTAAACTGCATAATTTGAGATGATATTAAAATGACAAATTAAAATGAAAATTTATGTTTCAAAAAACAAATGACCAAACTGACAGAATTCTCCTGGATAACCACTGTTGAACATTGTTACCAGACAAATTAAACTAATGAGTGTGTGAAAAGTCTGTTTTAAGCGGGTTTATTTTCTTTAAGCCCTCAGGGCCAAAAGGGACCATAGTTGAAGAAACACCCATATACATTTTCACAAATGCAACTTTGCCGTTTGATTGCAGAAGTTTAGAGTCTGCAGTTTAGAAGATGTATGTGGATTATGCCGTGCACAGCAACACATGTGAGCCGAGCAGGGTGGAGCTGGACCCCGGGCCGCTGATCGTGACTGGTTGCTGGGGAGAGAGGCCCCGACAAGGTGGGTCCCAGGCCTGCAGCGAGGTCCTGGGGAGTCATTTCAAATGTTGTCCATGACATAGCGCTGGGCTGATGTGTGCATGGTGTGCGTGCTCCCCTTTTCTACTCACCCCGCCTGTCTCACCTCTGCTGCACTGGAAGTGGTGGAGTTTTGACAGCTGTGTTTGGATCACTCCGATGGCGGTCTGGGGGAAAAGGGCGTGTGCTTTGCTTGTGCGTGAGCTTGTGTGCACTTCGATATCAGGTGTATGTGAATTTCTGTAAGTTAGACCGGTGATCTATGGGCAGGGTGGAAATGTGACGCATATTCATGCTCATTTGTTGACATATGACCTTGAAGTTACAGTACTGCATGTTGCCCTCATCAGTGAGGCCGAAGCTTTGGGAATAAACCTGGAATGTGGGCTAAGGGGGGGCTGGCGGGCGGGCGGCTCAGCTCTTCTAGGTTGCGGGGAGCATGCTCTGGCCGGCCTCATGAGTCTCAGCTGATCCCAGCGTTAACCACAACTTTGGTGGTATCAAGGTTGGAGCGAACTCTACTATGAGCCATATACACTCTTAAAGTTCCCCTATTATGCTATCTTAAAGGTTACTGATTTTGTTTTGGAGGTCTCCTACAACAGGTTCACATGTCAAAAAGCACTTTCATTTTCTCATAATATATATTGCACATCACCACATTTTCAATGACTCTCAAACGACTTGTTGGGTCAATCAGTCTCTCTAAATTCATCCTTTCCGTGAGTATACTCTGCTCTGATTGACCAGATGGCCCAGTCTGTTGATTGGTCTACCGCTAATAGCACACATCGGAAACAAATCGTCCATTACCATAAACTTCAGCTCAGGAGGCTTCCTAAAGCTCAGCAATTGTACACACTGTAAAGACAGTAAGGATGGCATTCATTTGACCATATCAATCCGAGCTTGTGTCCGATAATGAAACATTGGAAGAACTAATTATTCAACCATCGCAAGGATGACTTGAGCGGGACGTTTCTCAGTGATGCGCTTCTCAGTTTGAGGTACATTATGAGATGTTTCAGCTGTAATTCCTTACCATCAGCATTAACAAGAGAATGTCCGTCAACAAGCCGATGTTTATATTTCTAATTTATTGCTGTGCAGATGTGGGAACTGTATCAATAATGGTTCATACGTTAGCCCAGCACTAACGTGAATCACTGATGTAACATTAAAGTTTGCAAAACAAATCTTTCTCCATCCTTTATCTTTAAGTAGTAAGAACTACAGACAATCTGCATTGATAGGTAGTTTTAGGTAATAGTGGCCCATGATTTGCAGAGCTATTTCGTGAGACAGTAATAACGTGAGTTAGCTGGTTAGCCGTAAACTTAACACAATATAAAACACAAAACGACGTATTTTGAACACCCGGTAAAACATATATACATCCATAATATATAATACTTACACGTTGTGATTCTGAGGAGCAAGTTGGTCCAAATAAATTGAGTACCAACCCATCTTTCAAGAGCAAGCGTTTTGCAAATCCAATGTTGAACTCCGAGATTTGAGAAGCAGTCGTCAGTAAAATTACGCTTGAGGGCGGGTCAGTTGTTCGCGGGCGGACAACATACAACAGAGGCGGGCGTTTTGCAAATGTATTTTCTAGTGACGTAGATTCGTTATGCAGTCGGATTCGAATTACAAACGACTCGTTTATGCGGTTCATAGTCGATTCTTTCTTTTGGGAGACAATAGCTTTATTTATCGTGCACTTTCGACTTTACAACTTTGCAGAATGTTTACATTCACAAACAACTATATTACACACGGCATGAAAGGGAATATTCGAAAAACCACATGGGCACTTTAAAAATAAAGGTTCCAAAAGGGGGGTTTCCCAGAGATGCCGTAGAAAAACTATAATAACTTTTTTTCTGAGCTAGAAATCTAGAAGTACTTAATCTTAAAGTAAAATCTGCGTAAAATACACAATTGCGCTTTAATTGACGTCAGCCAGATGTCGGCTAAAGTGCCGAAAGAAGCATCGGGCCAATAAACTTGCTTATTTCCAGGTCAACAGAACTGAATTGAGTTGGATTTCTAGAGCTGCTTTTTCTGTGCGCTGCACATGATGCATCATATGTGTAATTGCTTTATTGTTTTTCTTGGCAAGGGGCGAGCTCTTTCACAGCTGTGAAGTTGAATAGACTAATTAAGTCAGAAGAGTTCATGGAGGAGCAAGGTGAATCACTCTTACCGCACGCCTGGCACCTGCGTACCAAACAAGCCGTGTTCCTGCAGTGTTACCGTAACAATGTTGCATGTTTTTTTCCGATAGCATGGCTCTGATGACCTCATGCGAAGCTGTAAAACCTTCACACTTTCGTAAGCTCTTTATTGCAGGCACCTTGACTCTAGTTTACCAACTAAACACCGCTGCTTATCAGCAAGGCTGACACAGGATAGACAAGCAGGAAACAATTCTGCCTTACCAACAGGAGGAATGCTGTGATATACTTTCTTCTTTGGAATAAGTAAAAGCTAGCTAATAATTACTCTGACCTTAGCGTCATTACAGAAGATTAGCTTCATTAGACAGATGTGTGCTTTTACATCTTTTGGCCAACGTAATGAAAAAAGGCACGTCAGTTTCTTTTCTGTTGTTGCTTTTTAGATGTGTCCTCTGGGAAGGAAAGTGAATCAACGCTAAAGCTACTTTGTTTCTTTTTTCCTGCTGTTTTTCAGGATGGTCATAACCTTAGGTGGTTACTCTCTCGTGGTAGAATCAGGAAGCAGTTCCCTTTTTTCCCCCATTTTGCCCAAGAAGCTCATAAAAACACAGGACATCCTGTGGACTTTTAATGACACTGTGCACATTGTAATGAAATGAGTCAAATAAACACTCCCGGTCATGTCAACCAATAAACAAGCATGACCTGAGGAACGGGTGGTTTTATGTATCTTTATCATTCATCCTATTATACCAAGGGTTATTAAATGGCCCACCTGGAGATATTTTCCAAGCATGCAAACATACTCGGTCTGGGTTTGAATCATCTTACTGGTAAAGTCCATTATTGGCCCATCACTTTATTATCAATGCCAACTGCTTTAGTCTCCATCTGTGGTTGTACTTTTGTTGTCAGTGGGGTTTGGCCTGTTGGTAACACTTGATCCAGAAAGACTCTGGTGTTGCCACGCCACCAGGTGGCTGATCTGTATTATTGCTCTTTTGCTAGTGTGGAATTTAAAGACAACAGATGGTGGAAAGACATCTGAAAATGACCACAACTTATAAAATCTCTGAAGAAAAACATTTTTCCACATAAGAAGAATTGTCCTTTTTTTGGGATTCCCACATTTTGCTTTTTTATCACCAAACAAAAGCTGAGTTAAAATAAGACAGTGGTTTTACTCTTCCCTTTCATGGTTGTGTTTCTGACTATGGTGCTCATGTTTTGCCCACTGGAATATTTATAGTGCAATTCAATTGATCTATACCAGACAATCCAGTGTTTTTAAGAGCAGAAACTGACAGGAAAGATAAAAGTGTTTCGATCTCGTATTTAAAAACTTTTTTTAAACTTTTTTCACAGATACAAGTTATTAGAAATTGTTCACAGAATGGGAATGGAGCGGAAATAAAGTTTTTTATTTCTAACTTAAGCCTTAAATGTGCATTAATATTAGATGCAATGAAATACTGTAACTTCACTTGGTAGCAGACTTTGATAATGATTTGTGGTCATAATGGTTTTTTCTTTGATAAGAGTGTCATAGTGATAAGATGACTGATAAATAGCCCTCTCATATCATATCTTTCGTGCTCTGAACACATGCTCAAAATACAACAATACACTTTCAAAAGTGAGAAATTACATTAACTATTTATAGGCATGTCTATCATTTGGTTGAGGTCAATTTGAGTCATTATATCTTGTTTATAGTCACCTTAACCTAATGGAGGCATATAATATAGTATAGTCATATATCAAGTCTATAAAATCAATACAGATGATCATTCATATTGAAAGTACACTTTCAGTTCTGCATTGCTGTTATTTACGCTGTTATTTCATATTGTTTCATATATCATACAAACTTTTTGATATTTAATGTTAATCAGTCATATTTGTGTCTGGAATTTTTGCCATTATGCATTTTTGTAAAGTAAGGTTCAGAAATTCAAAAATCAAAAATGTTGGTGTTGTTTTACTAATGTGTTTTATTTCTCTTGCACAGGTAAGCATCACTACAGATCAGTAAGTGTATCTTTACCCACATAAAGATTGGTTCAACTTATCACACATTTTCATTAAAAGAGACTGGTTCTCAACCAGGGGCCTGGGGCCCAATAGGGGGCCTCAACAAAGTTCCAAAGGGGCCTCAAGATGACTTCAAATTATTTAAAATAAGCCTAAGATATTTCTTAGTAGTTGGTTATTTATTCAAGCTCTAAAATATTGTATTAGGTATAGTGGGGGGCCTCTCAAGACTGATACAGTTAAGTGGGAAACCCCTGTTTATTTCAATTAATGTAAATAATAGAAATTAGTGCAGATAATGAAAAATTACAGTTAAAATAGTCAAAAAAAGTAACCATTGTTGGATGTTGACCTAAAAACCACAAAGTTATGTAATAATTTGTCCATAAACTGTAGGTGTTTTGTTATTTGTACCCATTAAAGGGTTATGTGGTCTTGACATGGATTTTTTTATTATTATTATTATTTTAATGTTCATTGAGGCTCACTTAAAATGTTTTTGGACAAAAAACAAATATATATGCAGAAAAACTTTTATTTTCAACCCTCATTCTAACTCTGTCCGAAATTATCTGTTTTTAAGGGCGGCTTTTTTAAGGCTTGTCAATGATCGGCCACTGTTATGATTGGCTGACGTCATTGCATAGGAAACGGTATCAATGGCCACTCGCTATTGCTCGGGAGCAAGTGTTTTGAAAACATTATCCATATAAAACCGTCATTTACAGACAAAGCATTTTACTTAGGGTTTGTGATGCAGCTGCTGTCAGATCCGACTACAGTTGGCTGCTTAATCTTTCAACAAAAGTTTATTTACAAACTCTCCATTACAGTGTGCCTCATTTACAAAATAAAATGCTCAGAACAGACATGTAATCAACGGACGAGATCCGGGACACCATTAAAATAAACCACCCACTTGTTTCTGACACTGGGATCCTTCTGATCCGTCTGTACAAAGACACAAACGACATATTTAAACTGGATGCATCAAAGCACAATTTCTTTCGCTTCCATTTGTCCTCTTGTGCGTGGAGTGTGTCATAAACTGAACATGCATCTGCATACTGTATCCAGTGTAGACAGGGTCAGTGATTAATGGGTTCTGTTTGCTTTCTCTATGCGTTTTATTTGCTCACATGCAGTGTGTAGGCAAGTGTCAGCCGTTAAGCTACTGAATGCCAGTGGGCGGGGCCTATGGTGTGATGATATAAAACTATATGGCGATGTCTTGCTCTGGAGGAAGTCAAATGCAAATGTATTTGCCCGTGTGATATCGCAAATCCCGCAGTATACAAACTATCCATTTATGGAGTGGAGAGTATTAAATAATGGAGAGAGTATTAAATAAACACTTTGTTTATAATGAGGAGGTCTTTTTGAGTTACAATTCTTACCACTCGACATCTGTCACGAGTTTATAGCAGTGGCTGTTTATAATAAACTTGCATAAGTGAGCAGAGAAATCTGGAGAAGTATCTTACTCTTATCTGACACTGATGATAAAATGGCCAGTCTTCGCAGTTTCCACGATTTGGATCTATTTATTCATTTTATAATGTCATTTTTTTGTTGGATACCATCAATATTGAAAATTAATGACAGCATGCCAAAGATTGGTGCACAAAGGTAGGTCAAAAAACACATTAAAGCGATTGGATGATACATCATCGGCAATCACAGACATTCGCATTCAGACAGGATTAGGACCGTTGAGTTTTCTGAAAAACAGTTGGTAATTTGCTCTGGAATTTTAACTGAGGTTGTGTGAGAAAAACACAGACTTGGCAGATTCAGATGGGATTAAAATCGCAAAGTACATCTGTGAGACACTAATTTCTCTAACGTCCCCCTGGAAAACTAGTCCCGTCTGAATAGGGCTAGACCTCTTATGTGTCAAAAGATCAAGGCAAAATTGATTTCTCATGTCATGACCCCTTTAAAAATGCAGGGAAATTTTGCACTTGAAACTGCAAGTGCATCTTTGATGCACTTTTGTAAACACAGGTGGATGACCATAACTGTCTGAGTCATACGTCCTCGTTCGTCCCTCGTCTGTGTGGTTAATGAAGTTATTTTTGTTACGAGTGGTTTGCATAACACCTGGTTCCATGCCAGATCTTGGGCTGGCCAGTTGCTGCGATACACAGGTCATGCACTCTCTCTCCCTCCTGCAGCGGGGCTCTTCAAGACATGATTAACGGCCGTTCTTTTTCCCACTCTCTCGTTCTTGTTCTTTCTCTCTTTTCCTGTTGGGATTCTTCCTCTTTAACCTAGCATTAAGTCTGTGGCCCGTGCAACAGCACATGTGTGTTCCAAGTTCCCACAAGGAAACTGCTGGGGTTGATGAGAGAGGCGGACGGCTCGGGATGGCTGGGGTGTCGTTGGTGGGGTCCCGATCGGGGCTGTAAATTCAAGCGGGGAGGGCGAGATCCTGTAAGATGAAACCCTTCTCCCTCCGTGTATCAGCAACACAGCTCGGGCCGAGACAAGAGAGAAGAAGCAGGCAGTAAATCCATTGGAGTTCACTGATAGCACTGTTTGCACAGCCACCGCCGCCTCCTTTGATCAAATCGCCGGGGGAGTGGGGGTCGTGTGTCGCTGCCAAAGGTCAGCTATATATTACGCTCCTAAAAGTGATTACTGAAATTCTTAACTGAAACCATTCTGCTGCCAGGGTGTGCCAGAAGCCCCTGCAGCGGTGTCTGGCCCGCTCGGGGGCCTCTCTGTAGCCCCGTCCGCCAGAGAAATGCTCTCTGCTTGTGTTTCCTATCAGAAGAGGAGGGCCCGAGAGAGCCACACATGGAAACCCGCTATCCAATTGCAGCGGCGGTGGGTAAAAACCCGCGGTTGAGGCTTTAGAGTCAGGAAATATAAATGTGTAGCGCACTTCAAAGGGGGGAACGGCAAATTAGGCCAAGACAATAAGTGGCCTTGCATTCAAAACAGTATAAACAATGTCTGCTTTGTGTTTACTGTCCTCTTTCTCTCTTTCGCTGCTCTGGACGGGAAGAAACCAGCTGATCACTGCTATGCTGTAGGTACTGCTCAGTAAAAGGTTTTAGATGACAGCTCGATAGCCACCTGTTTAAGTAAAGGGACAGTTCACCCAAAAATGAACTTTATGCTATCACTTACTCACCCTCATGTCATTCCAAACCTGCCTTTTTTCCCTGTTTTTGTACATGCAATGAAAGTAAATGGCGTCCAAAACAAACAAACCTGAGACATTTGTTCCACAGACGAAAGAACGTCATACAGGTTTGGAACGATATGAGGGTGGGTAAATCATGACAGAAGTTGAATTTTAAGGTGAATGTATTGCCTACATGACAGGCCTACTGTAAGTTAGCTAGTTCTAAAAAACATTCTAAATATTAAAGAATAGCAGAGTTCACACTAAAGCTTTAACGATAACAGCATAGAGAAACTTTCTGAATGATTTTATCCAGCTGATGAACCATAAAAACATTGACAGCCAATCATAATTCATCCTGCTGTAGCGAGCTTGAGCATTTCAAGCGGCAGACAAGCACACGCTTGGAAGAAACAGAATGACATCGTCCGCTGGTGTGGACGCTAATATAGTTATCCGTATCGTTATCGTCCTTGGTGTGAATGGGTCTGGACAGACTTCTACCTCAGATCCAGTGTTATTTTATATCATTGAGATATAGTTTTATTCATAATTTGAACTCGTTTTTATTTGTCTATTTTCCAATTTAATTTGAATTTTTTGTTAAAGTTTTAGTCAATTTGTGCCTTCATTTACATTTTATATTTTTTTATTTCAGTTTTAGTTATTGTAGTACATCAAGTTAAACTTAATGAAATTGAGAAATGTGGCTGTGGCAACTGGCTAAAAGTCACTTTGAAATCATAATTGACAATTATTTTTCATGGAATATTGCAATATTTAGTATAAATTATGTATCTGTGCTCAACATTATTGCAATATTTATAAATTATTTATCTGTGCACATTATTTTTCTAAAATTCATGTGCCCTCATAATCTTTAATCAAAAATAACTTCCCATCCCTCTTACACCCTCTTCTCTTCTCTGAAGACGTTTACTGACACAGGGCGAGACAGCCTGTCAATCATATGAGATCGACCAATAGCAAACTACAACCATCCAATCAATTCCTGATTGACAAAATCAAGTCCGGCCCTATATTTTTTCTTGTCCGAGAAGTTTCACTCGGATATACGTCTCAATATAGGGAAGAAAAGACTATTGCAACTTTAAAAATAATCTTTTTTTTTATGTATTTTTAATATTTGAGTTAAGGCTTCTTTTATTTCAAGTAATGAAAATATATTTTATGATCAAACTTCAATTACAACAGTTTCTGATTGTAATATCTGCAGATAAATCTGAACGTCCACAGCATTCTTTCCATAGCTGCCAAAATGTTGCCATCATGGGATGCGGGAGAAATGTGAAGTCACGCTCAATGAAACTTTATACATGTTCGCTGATCATTATACCTAAGATTGCCTCGTGTTATCTTTGGCAGACCTCGGCTTGGCACTTCAATTAAAAGGGATGATGTATTTTCTCATATGTAATTTGCAGTGGGCTACTGAGAGAAGAAAAGGGAAAGAGAGAGAGGGACGGAGAGAGAAAGAATGATGCCTGTTTGACCGGCAGGCGCATGCCAGAAATAACAGAGTGAACCTTGCTCTAGAGTCTCATTAGCTGGTGGAAAACAGTTCCCTGGAGGCACAACAGGGTGTAAATACATTTAAACCTTCTCAGACCTGAGGCAGACCTCGGCCAATTTTGTACTTACTTGTTCTCAGAGTGAGCGAGATGCACACCCATGCAGATGTAGACTGCAAGCTCCACAAGAGCTGAATCCTGGGTCTTAAGTTTCATAAATTCAAGCAAAAAATGTTTTTGAATAATATTCCGTCGCTTTTAGCATACACCCTGAGAAAGCTAAAAAGCTGTATTCTAGAGAATCTGAGAAGTATTTTATGTCTATTCTTGATTTGATGACAAAACTACATTTATTACAGAGCTCTAGGATTGAAATTTTTCCTTTTGTGGTTAGTGTCCTCTGCGATATTTCAAAATCAGGGTTATGCAATTTGTCAATTTAAGTCTGACAAAAATTATTAAAAAAAATTTTCCATCTAAAACATTGAGATTTCCAGACGGTTCTCTTCAGTTAATGTTAAGAGGTTTCGGTTTTCATTATACTGACATAACGTATATTTTCCTTTTTATGAAAGATTTTTGGAAGTGGAAAGCATGCAGAATTTCTAATTTAATTGGAATATAAATGACAGAATCTTTAACTTAATAGAAATATAAATACATTTTTTGATTGGGATAAAGAGTCTGGCTTCAATAGACCAATAAAACTGGAAGGATTTGGTTTTGATATTAATTAGTCTGAATTATGATGATGCCTAAAACATGACTTGAAATTCAAATGAAACATTCAAACTGGCATCAAATGATTTTGGAATTAGGTGTGAATAAGTTGGGAAGTACTGCACCACAATATCTTAATAGGCCTACTTTAACATTGGTAACATTGGTAAAGATTGGCATTGTCTTGTGCAGCAGGTTAGGAAAATGCATACATTTAAAAAAAAATCTATAGATGTAAGGTTTATCATTAGGTATCTAGGCTTGCCCAGAAGAGGGCAGTGGTGTGTTGGTAAAAGCACAGCAGAATAAGGGTTTCTGTATACTGTATTAAACTCTAACTTTTGGAAAAGAGCTAATGAGTTAAGTACATAGCCTGTTAACTGGAGCAGGACACTTGTGTCCGGTTTCAGAGAAGGCTTAAACTAGTCCCAGACTAAAATGCATATTGAGCTGCCTTAACTTCAAGCAATTTGCACTGGCATACCTTACAATATATCAGTGCTATTAATTTGTATCAAGATGCACAACAGTTTTTGTTTTTTTTTCTCTTCTAAGCACATTTACTTTAATTAAATAAAATATACTTAAATGCCCTCCTTTAACTAAGGCCCAATCCTGGCTTAATCAAAGCCCTGTCTGTGAAACCAGGGGTTGGTACACTTTATTATTGCCCCTTTTCCTTAAATTAGGAATGATTCATAAGCGTAAACACTCAAAATTCATCCTGTGGAAACTTTGAATTTAGACATTGTATTGCCATGAAAACAGTATTTAAAACATTTTAGCAGGCTCCATTTTTGTGCTAGCAACTTCAAATATGGAATACAACTTAGTTAGACATGGCTTTGGTTTTCTGGCAATTGAGTCCAAAATTTATGAAATATATATTTAGTATAAAATACAGTACATTTGCTTTACAACTTCTTTTGAATTACAACCATTTAAGTTCAGATCTATGCTCAAAAAGGGGGGTGACTGTTAACAGGTTCAGTTATTCAAGCTGTTCAAAATAACAGTTTATGTACAAACATGATCAACCTTTATTGGCAGTAACAAAATACACAATGAAGAGTGAAATCACACCATGAAACGGTTTAACTTATTTATAGCACTCTGGCATTGCTATTGGCATAATGTCAATATAAAAATGACAGATACTCTGACAGTATTTTCTGATATACGGAGCATCATGTCGAGTGCTGGGCGAGGAAGGCTCTTATTCTCTGCAGCAGCTCCTTCTTTACACTGTCAGGCACCAGGGCTGATGAACACAAGAGTTATTAACGATATACATTTTCTCATCTTTGGAGATACTTGTTAACACCCAAATGGTATGTAACAAAAAGATTTGTGGGATGTAGTTACTTTTGACTCACCCTCAAGCCATCCTAGGTATATATGACTTTCTTCTTTCAGCCAAACACAATCAGAGTTAAATAAAAAATATCCTGACTCTTCCAAGCTTTTTAATGGAAGTGAATAGGGCTCTATTCACTCCCATTATAAAGCTCGGAAGAGCCAAGATATTTTTTTAATATTACTCCCGATTGTTTGACTGAAAAAAAGAAAGTCATATACACCTAGATTGGCTTGAGGGTGAGTAAATTATGGGATAATGTTCATTTCGGCCTACCTCTTCCTTTAGGGGTAACTCCAGCAACCAAGTCCTCTACAGTAACATTCTCTATACCTTTCTCCTTGATCACCTCTGCAACACAACAACGATGCTGCTTTAAAAACAACAACCATGGAACATATGCAATGATTTGAGAGAGATCAGACTACCGTTCCTACCTTTGCAGAGTGCTTTGAGCTGATCTCTCCAGCCACACTCGATGAGCTTGGCTCGAAGCAACTCCTTTAACCTGGTCAAAAACCAAAGGCAAAGAGATTCATAGATGAATTGCAGCCTGTATGGGATGCGCCTAAAAACTTAGGGAGTTCTCTACCTAGAAAGCATTTCTACAATAAATGCGGACCGGGCTTCAGGGTTCTCTCAGCTTTCAACCAATTCATTTCCATGACCTTACCAGTCATTTGTGACTACTCACAAAGAGCAATTTGTAGCCAAACCAAATACAGTAGAGTCAAATGTCTAAAACATTTCTGAAATGACTTAGATTTCATAAACTCAAGGAATGTGTGTCCAGGTAGGCAAAGCACAAGTGTTTGAGACTGTGATGCCCAAAAACGTTGTACAAGTAGGCAACTTGCTAGGTTTTAGTTCATGGAGGAACATAAGGATTATGGGCACTTACCTCTCCCTCTCACCCATTTCAATTAACTTCTGGTTTATGGCGGCCCTCATTTGTGATTCTTTACTCATATTAATCTGAAATAAAAAGTAAAGATGATGAAACGAGACGTGATATCGAGCTCGTATTGATAGTGCCAGAGACAAAGGTTGTGCCCACTCACAAAACACATTTCACGTGTCATTTTTTACATTACGCATGAACAAACAAGAGAAACATCTAACTTACTAGCCGGATTTTTGAAAGAACGAAAAACAAATGTTTTAATCAGATGCACTAATTTGCATTTTTGGTGTTATGTTAACGAACACTGCAGGACTGTTTTATAGCCCGTTACAGAAGAAGCATATCAAGTTAACGTTGTTGCAATTATAACTTAATACTATTTAATAAACGTACCAAATACCGACGAAAATAAGCATAATGTTCTCATCGGCGTGTATGCGGACCTCTCTTTGCTGTTGTTTGTTGCCGGCCGTTCCGCACACCATTTATCTTCCCCCCAGAAACACGATGATCGGCGGAAGGTTCCTTCCTATTTATGGTTCCTATGCAATTGCAATGTGTATGGGGTTCTAAACTTGTATGATTTACCCCAAAGAAGACCCGGGTCCTACATGTTTTGGAATACATGCTAAACTACTCTAACATTTTAACTGTCGTTAGACGTTAGAAGTGTGCTTGTAGTAGTTAAAAATACGCCGTAGTTATTCAAATACATGTGGAGAAAGAGCGAAGCTGACTTGTATGCTTTCACAAGACGGCATTCTGAGACATTCGGTCATATTAGTCAGTACATCTATTTAAGTGTAAGCTATTCATCATAGATAATCATTTGTCTTACATGTAAGAGCAATCCATGGTTTTGTCTAAACCAACAATAGCTCCCACCACACGTCACGCAAGGTAAACTTTTTTGAACGTTGAATCACGCTTAGTGTACTTTAATGTAATATTACAAGCATTGGTGCGAAATTAATATTTAAAATTTCTTTCCTTTTTATGAAGGTATCCTATACCACAAGATGGCGATGTGTCATAGAGAATGCGTTACAAAATCCACTGTTTCTTTTCTCAAGGGTCTGCTTCTGATTAGATCAGGTAAGAGTTTGAGAATACAAATAAGAATATCACGTGATGCCTCAAATATGTAAAATTATGCTGCTGTAGAAGAAAGATTTAAGCTTTGCTCATAAATTTTCCTAACTGCATGTGATAAAGATGTTCATTAGGTGAGACCAAAGATGATTGAGCACATGAATGAACCAGAGTTATGGTGGCAGAGAATTGGCAATGACAAGGTCTATTTCATCTGCCATGTCACTTAGGACGAAACTGCAACGCTTTCCGATAGCTTTCCGATAAGAGGAAGTTTTAAACATTATTCTAAAGTGTCATTTTAATGATGTGCTGGTCACTCTTTATTATGCAGCTACAATGAATGGAAACTGGAGCTGTCAAGCTTCAAATAGCATGCAAAAAAAAAGCATCATGAATGTATCACAAACATAATCCATCAGATTTTGTGTTTAACACGAGTGAGTAAATGATGCCTGAATTTCCCCTTTTTTTTGGGGTGAAGTTGTCATCATGTGTAGGAAATTACTGTAGCAAACCACCGTCAGAGAAGACAACACCAGAAACACTTATTGTTTAAATATGTTATAACTTTAATTAAACCTACGTGTCTGTGATCACCTGCGTGCCAACATGTCAGTTTAATACAGTTAAAATCCCCAAGAAGTGTTTCCTTCTCTATTGTGGTTTTCTGCTTCCATGCACTTGTTTCACATAATAACTATTTCTGGAAAAGCAGCAGCCAGAAGCCTTTCAGTGAGGCAGAAGAAGTCATCCTGACTGGCTGTTAGATGCAGGCAGAACACCTGTGGTACAGATTAAGTCTCAGGTAGAACATTTCATTTCACACTGATACGTATTGGTTAGTCTTGGACTATTAATGCCAAGTAGAACTTGTGAAAACGAATATTAACTATGCACATTTAAAAAAAAAGGTTGGGGTCAGTAAGAAAGTAATTATTTTATTCAGATAATAAGCATTACTTTGATCAAAAAGTACAGTAAAGACATTGTTTGAAAAAGTTATAGTTTAAATTAACGCTGTTCTTTTGAGCTTTCTATTCATCAAATAATCCTTGAAAAACAACGGTTTGCACAAAAAATAGCAAAAATTATTATTATAACAAGTATACATTTTAAGTCAGTAAGGTCTGAATCTGAAACATATAACTTGACATCAATTCTTGCTCTTCAAGTCTGCTTTACAATTACAGATCTGATATTTAAAGCAGGCAGGTGTAGCTGACTAGGACCAAACCTCTGGTGGTTAGACAAAAAGTATTACAATTATCTAAATGACATAATTTCCACCCACATCAGCTAATTAAACCATGGGGGTGTCATAAACTGCTAATTCGTGTGGCATTGTGCTTTTTAAGGGGTCTTATTATGCTTGATTTGCAGACCCCATGACAGTCTATTACCGTGGATTTGCTCATCTCTAGTTTAATTAAACACTCTACTGAGCTTTTAGATGCTTCACGATTTTTAATTGCCTTTGATTTACTGATTTCTAAGCATTGCAAGCTTGGGGCTGAATGGGCTAGGGTTCATAACGTTTGCCGTTAACACCTTTCCAGACATTGTGTGTTGATTTTTATTGATACTGACCGGTAAGTGTGTTAAAGTCATGAACTGAGGCTATACGATTGAGGGGTGAGCGAGCGCTCAAGTGGAAACGTCCTGGTCTGACAGAGCGATTGACGGGTTACAAGGTCTGTTATAGAGTCAGTGTCTCTTCAAACAAGAGAAGAGGATGGTAAGATTGATAGTACTCAAATGTGAAATCCAGAAACGGCTTGTTAACCGTCCTTCTGAGGGGTTTATAAAGATGGTTCCTTATTTAGTCTCCTTTCAGCTTAACTTCAAACTTTTTGTGCAATTATAAGTTCTCGGAAATAAGCAATTAACTTGAAATATGAGGTGCAGAACATAATCTGACAGTGCTGTTGATGCGCTGAGATATAAATTCAGAATTAATCATCAAAGTTGTGTACGGTAAGTGATAGCAATCAAAACATCCTCTTTTCCCTTGGCTTGATAAGTTTTTATCCTCTTTTGCCTGTTTCTCTTAGGCTAATTTTTATCATTCACTGTCTATTGAAGTTAAGTGCAGAGGAGACATGCCGAGGAGTGTACTGGAATATTCAATCGAGATTCTCCTGGCAGGAACAGTATTGTATTTAAACCACTAAAAACTGGCTTTAATGGCTTACAGGAAAACCATAAATGTTAAGCCTTAGGAAAATGTCATATTGGTCACAGGCCTTTTTTTAAGGTTAGAAGAATCATTAAAACAAATGAATTGTTTCAGGAAGTTTCTCCTGGTGGTGTTTTATGGAAGGGGACATGGTGATTCACAATCTCTCTCCTCTACACCCTTGTGCGGCACTCGATCTGCCACTTACAGCTGCTAATGCCTGGCAACTTCACAGCCGCCATTTAATTCGTCATGATCCGGGGCCATTTGCCTTTGTTATATAATTTAGACGTCAGAGTGAAAGACGCAGGAGAAATCGTGATCTTGCTTGGCATTATTCAGAAAACATCGCCATTGCATGCTGACTAATACCGTTTAAGAGTATCAGATGTAAATAGAAACTTCCTGCTATTAAGATATTTGGTTATTAATTGTAAAAATAAATCTGTATGTCCAGTCTAAATGCATAGAGCACATAGTAATTTACTCTTTTTTTTTGTCAGCGGCCCCTGGTTGGTGGCTCCTAATCTTTGTTGAAAGACTCCTTAAAGTGTGATATTTTTATTTATTTATTTATTTGATTTGACTTTATATTTACATTTCTACTACTGGTATGTTGTTTTTGATATCTAAAACTATTAAAAAAAATTTGCGTTAACTGAAATAAAGCTTGAGTAAAATTAAATATAAATATTAGATGAAAAATTAAACATAAACTTAAATGAAAATTAGGGTCACACTTTAGATTAGGGTCCAATTCTCACTATTATCTATGACTTTTGTCTCAATAAACTCTGAATTATTGCTTATTAATAGTTAATATGTAATTGTTAAGTTTAGGCGGGTAGGATTAAGGGACGCCAGAATATGTTCATGTAGAATAAGGCATTAATATGTGCTTTATAAGTACTAATACATGCATGCTAATATGTTAATAGTGAGAATTGTACCCTAATCTAAAGTATTACCAAAATGATAAAATAAAATAAAAATCTGAATTAAAAAAACCCGAATAAAATGACAAAAGCACATCATTTAAAGCGAAAACTGCTAATTCGAAATATTAATAAACACTGTTAATAGTATATAAATTATCCTAAAATAAGATTTAATCAGCGTTGTCATGATGTCATTTCCTGTGGATCCAAAGTGATTAGTCATTTGGCATTTACAGCATTTATTTCCCAATACTAAGTGCCTGTTAGCAGATGACAGCAAGAAAGTCACGTGCTTTGATCCACTGCCATTGAGATGAATGGAAATGCTAAATTTCCAGGTATTTCTTGGTTGGAACCTTTTTGGAAACAGACATTATTTTTTTTCATGGTGCACAAATTGCTTACAACAGTTTTTAAATGTGTTAGAACCGTCGTAATGCATAAGCATTTCCACTCTTGTCATTCCCGACCCAGCAGCTGCTCCACGTCTCAGAAACGGTTGTCAGATTTTTAAAAGTGTGATTAGAAAAGTGAAATAAATGAGTCTTTCTTCTTTGTGCTCATTACCTGATGGCATTGTAGAGATCTTCTCTTGAGTGAGATAGCGATCGCAAGAGACAGCCTGAAGATGTAGGGCTCAGGTGGGAACGTTGAAGTGTGGAGGATGCGTCCCTCTCATCAGCGACACTCGTTTGCTTCAGCTTTAATCAGTGACAAACCGGTTTGGGTGCAAAAATCACTCGATGAGGAACAGAGCATGCGGTGGCATTCATTTGATGATTATGCATAAGCTGCTTTGGGAAATTGGTGATTGTGCCATTGATGAAATCTTGTTTGAGATGCGGCGGTAAAGTGCATCTCTCGTGAGAAGCTGCTCTGCGTACTCAAGCCTGGCATCACGATGGCTGTCACTGACCGTCAATTCCTGATCTTAATTAACAGGGAATCAGTATGCTTTCCATAACCCTGCTACCCCAGGGTAACCCCATCACATAATTCCTCCATTTGCCACATGCAATCTTGACCTCAACAGTACCATGACACGTTGTTTATTTGTTTGAGCTCCACATCTATACTTAGCAGCTAATCTCAGTGCCACAAATGGGTTTCCCTCAGCGTGCACCCGAGGAGAGACACACTCGCTTAAGTTATAGTCATTGCTTTGATTCTCTCGACCACCTGCAGCTCTGCAGTGTTGCATGCTTAATGAAGTAGGCCGACGCTGAATTTAAAATAAGGCACTGTTGTGGTCGATTGAAATGCTGCAAATAAATCCCGAGATGACAAACGTCAGTGCAGCGAAGATGGAATTTATGAGGTCAGCTTCCACCTCAAGTAGTTAATCACATGGAGGGCTATTTTAAACACATTCAGCATCAGCACCGCGGCTTAGGGCTTCGGCGTAGCAGATGTGTTCAAAGTAAAATTGAGGTGAGAGCTTTTTTAGGTCTGTGTTTGTTTCCTCTGCCAGTATCAGTCAATATGTGCACTGCCTCTGTGGTGTTGGAGTTGCTGAACTGCAAATGATGATGTGGGTGATGATAGACTCTTTTTCTCTCTGCCTTTTTTCTCCAGCTGTTATTCCTTTTTTTTTTTTTGGCTGCTTGTGTACTTTTTCCAGTCACGTCTACACAATGTAAAAACAACAATTACACATCTAGGGCACTCAGAGAAACCCCTGCTCTTGTTATATAATGATTATTGCCCAGCCATCAATGTTGAGAGTAAAATAAAAGTAGCTTTTACAGCTTTTTGTTTATTTATTAAGTTTATTTATGCGTCAAAATGCTACCTTGCTGTTTTATTGTATCCTATATTTCATATTCAGTGGTATAAAGTTAAATTTGTCTTGGAATTGGTTCGATCGGATAGTTTGTGTAAAAAAGCAATTCGACTCCAGTCTCTAGGCTTCATCTTGCTGCTTTTTTTGTAGTGTATTTATTTTTAAAGTCCCCCTGTGGTGAAAATCTAGCTTTTGATGTTGTTTATATGTCTATGTGGTGTTTTTAATATGCTTTAAGACAAACCATGTGCAAAGTAAGTCAACACCATTGTGGAGTATTTTCTCCTTAAAACTACAGTGAACCAAAGACAAAAACGCAGTTTGAAATCTCTGTTTTTTCTGACGGCACAAACTACCTTGTAACCAATCACGTCAACGTGTGATCATTAATGAGTGGAGCTCTGAGCTGGTGTGAGTGAGTGGAGGCGGGGCTTATTTGCATATTCATACTAAATGAGGCAAGGGTGTAAAGTTACATTCAAGCAATTTTTTTTCAAGGAAAAAACATTTAAATTTGTAATTTTGATTATCAAAGATGAGTTTTAAGGGATAAAATGATGGACTTCAGGGGGGCTTTAATACATTATAAAATATTTGTTATTACATTATAAAATGTTTTCAAGTTTTGCTTTAGTTAAATACATTTTGTGCTTTTATATCTCTCAATTGCAACTGTATTTGTCATAACTGTGACTATTTCACAATACCTTTTTTTAAACTTCTCTAAATCTCCATTTTTATTTATCCATCTTTACTTTAGCAAAACATTTTATAGTTATGTATTTTTCATACAGTAGCTTGCAGTGTAGCCAATTACATAAGTAGCTTAGTTTAACTGTTTAGTAAGCTAAACTTTTTGAAAAAGCTTTTCCAATACTGGGTGGTGGATCCATCATATGGCAATGCCAACTTACGCCGCAGTGTGGGACTCAATCATGTTGTTTGTGCCAAATGACTACTAATTCTTGCTTTCAGATAACCATGGCTGAATATTGGAGGATTCTTTTGGGAGGGTGGCAAAGCCTGGAAAAACATCCAACTTTGGACTATGACCAGTTTGCGAACTGCCATGTCATATTTCATGCAGCTGTGTGGAGTGTCAGAGATGGACTGAGGATATTTCTCATGTCCTTCTGCTCTCTGTCGATGGGATAGGCGGCAACACTGCCCCTACAGGAATTCATCAACTGAAATGGAGTTTCCATTAAGAGATGGAGCTACTTAGGCTGAAAGCAGTCCTCTGGTACTTTGGCTAGTTACAAAACTCACATTTACACAGCATATTTACTAGATAATTAGTTCATTAACATGCAGGGTGAATAGCTTCTTTTAATGCCATGTTGTCATTTCTATCTTCTCTGGTCATATAAATGACAAGCACATCCTCTGGTAATTTCCTGCTCATTAAATATCATACATGGTATGGAATATGCCAGAAAGTAAAAAAAACCCCCGAATTATACATAATTGCAAAAAGTCTTACTCAGTTGGCTATAATTTTGCACATTCCAGCATACACATTTGTGGATGTGCACATACTGGTGGGGAAATCCTGTCTGAATCTAGGGTGAATGTGATGTGTGGTGACATTCAACTGAGAATTAATAACCATGAATGCAGCAAATGACCTTTAGGGTTAGAGGTTTGAAGGCTCCAATCTAATAAGCACCAGCCTCCTCAGACAGACTGTGTTGATCTTCAGCCCAACCAGAGACAGAATCCAGTGTGTTTGAGAGTTGAGAAGCTCTTTACTAATGGTTTATTGATGATCTTTAGCTAGTATTTGGAGAAGCTTTATTGCTTGCTCAGCGATTGATCTTAGGTGGAGCCTCGAATGGTAATAAATGAGCTTAGGTCAGGAAGGCTCATGCGACTAATTCCTCAAACTTCACGGAGGTTCAATTGCTGAAAAAAAAACAAAGGTTTCCAAGTAAAAGCCTAACCAGGTAGATTGATTTCACACACACACACACACACACACACACACACACACACACACACACACACACACACACACACACACACACACACACACACACACACACACACACACACACACACACTTTAGGCCCACTGCAAAAACAGAATTCTGCAATCTGTATCACTGAAAGGAATGATAACTTGCAGTTTTGAGTCAAATGTTGATTCCGTAACCGCTCTGAACGATTTAGTTCAGTGAGGGATTAGTTCAGACTAATTGAAATCATTGAATAATCAAATTATTAAAAGTACTGGCTCATTAATTTGAGTATCAGACTACACTCGCACTGTGTGATGTTTTATTCAATATAAAGAGTCGGCTCATAAGAGTCATTTGTTCAAGAATCGGACTAAACTGGTCACACTGCGTATTGTTTGATTCAATACAAAGAGGCGGCTCATAAGAGTCATTTGTGCATTATTCGGATCACAGTGTTCATGCTTTATATTATTTAGAATTGACTGAAGAACCGGCTCATAACAGTCTGTTCGTGAATCTGACTACATTTGATTCAGTGTTTGTTTATGCATGCTGTCCACAGCTACAACTCGCTAGAAAAAAAATGTTTGTTGACATTTTTTCAGGCACACAGTGATTTTATTGTACGCCACTGCAATAAAGCAAACATGGGGAACATGACGCTAAAGTTAAAACAAGGTCAACTTTTAAAAACACACACCTCAATACCTTGCATTGCGTTTCATTCCACTGCCCTGCGTCTTATGTTTTTAAATGCAAAAATGTGTTCTGTGTGAATAATGTGTGCCCTAAAGCTTAAATGCATCTTGTAGGGCTGGAATTTCAAACATGCCTCATGAATTGTTGTGTGTTCCATAGTTTAGAGTGATTAGATCATGTGCTTGTCATTTATTCATATACACTAAATTCATTGCTGTTAGGGACATTTAGTACAGACAGGCCAATCTGTGACCAGAGAGGGTTAGTCATCATAAGATAAAGAGTACATAGATTAAACATTGATAATGTTTACACAGGATTTCTGATGTTGATAAAGACATAGCATCTCTGTGGCTTGTCTTTATTCATTTTGCTCCTTTATGGTGGAAGAAACCTTTTATACGAACCACACCTTCTATATAAATGTTATATAGCTGTCTTATTCTTCAAATGCACAGTCTATGTTTGTGCCACCATGTGCAGGTTGTCATGATCGCCTTCGACTTTGGCCTTGACTTGATTTATATCTTCTGCTATCGGCTGAAAATCAATTGCCGCCGCATAATATTGTATGACCTTGTTGGTCACTTTTGACAAAAGGCATCTGTCAAGAAAAGCAATGTTAATGTAAACCATTCCGTTTTAGTGGAGGTAATAGTTATTCAGATTTTTAAAAATAAATTTCTTCCAGTCAATGTGCCTTTGGCTGTAATCCAATCTGATCCCAGAAGTTAATGAGATGGAATGTATTCATTCAGTTTAATGCAACACAGCCCAGTGTAAGAGAGTGAATAGGCAATTAATTGAAATAACTGTTCCACAGAAGAATCATGTGGGTGAGTAAATAATAACATTTATTAAAATGTTTCATTTTGGGGTGAAATTTTCCGTTTTAAAGCTAAATGTATTGAATCTAAATCATGAATACTGACTTATTTGGTATTCAATATGAGAGATCTGGATAGTCTCTTGTGCATATTTGACCAAAAACACAATGAATTCTCTTTGAAAGCCATTGGTCAGAATCTTTCAATAGAACTTTGCGCCATTTCAGGACACACGTGATCCTTAAAGTCAGCATGAAACGAAAGTTGCCATATTGTTTTGTCCTATTGTGACAGTGAAATGGCTTCTCGAACAAGAAAAATGTAGGGCGGGACTTGAGTTTGTCCATCAGGAATTGATTGATTCGTTGTGGTTTGCTATTGGTGGATCTCATGTGAGTGACAGGTTGTCCCGCCCTCACGCAAGTTTAATACGTCATCAGAGAAGAGAGATGTCAATGCAAGAGGCATTTCATTTTGATTAAAGATTACGAGAGCACAGAATAAATAAAAAAATTGTGCATGGATATCATTTAGTAAACACTGAAATTTTCAATAAAAATGTAATAAAAAATTCTTTCTTTCTTTCTTTCTTTCTTTCTTTCTTTCTTTCTTTCTTTCTTTCTTTCTTTCTTTCTTTCTTTCTTTCTTTCTTTCTTTCTTTCTTTCTTTCTTTCTTTCCTAGTTCATTGCTTCCATTCTGAAAACAGACTATGTGGATCGCCTCATCTTTCAAGAAGCGCACAGCAGCAGCGCAACCCTTGAGTGCACTGATCACTTTGATTTTGATACGTGCTGCTGTAATCACACTGAATGACGGTGTTAGTTTCTCTATGGGGACTGAATGTCAAAACCCAGAGTGATTTGCCCTCCCACTCAAAACATCACCGGCAGGCATTGATTAATAACCACTGGACCGTGAAGAGTCAAAGGACTCAAAAGTGAATCGCTGCCTGCTGCGTTGCTATATTTCTGTGACCGTTTGATGTCTTCCTGAAGAAGCACTGTTATTTGTATGATGATTTTTTTGTTGTTGTTTTTCCAGCAGAGCATAACTTTTCAGAAATATGGTTGCCTAAAAATAGTGCCATGTCTCTACAAAAATGATCATTTACAAATTAAAAAGATTCCTTGATTTGAATTTTAAATGCAGCCTGGATCTAGACCTCAGAGGGACCAAATTATTGCTATTACATTTGAGAACAAAAGCCCTTTTCATACCCTTCTTGGTTTCAAAATGGCACAATTTTAGACATTTCTGTAATTTGTACAATTATTTACTATATATATCACCCAGTATAGCCTAATGTACATTTTTTTTACAGTAGGCTAAATAACTGATTCCCTTTGCATCAAGGGAATTACTCTATTTTTAAGCATTGCTGCATGCATGTTTATTACTATATTTGCAGTAACGGCCTATTGGGCGCAATTACATTGTGTATTTTTTCCCCTTCATTTTTTACATTTGGATTGACAGGATTTGCCTTACAATGTTAGCTTGAAGCTGTCTACATTGGACACATTAAAGCAACCGTTGCAAAAAGCGAATCCATTTGTCCTCCGTGTCAGAAATGGCGCGAGCAAGTAGCCTACAATAGAAATATAACCGCGTCCAGTAGACGGCATCACGGACTATAATGGCTACTATTTAGAGCCTGAAAATTAAACATCTATTCCTGAGAATATAATTGTATCGACAGCAAGAGGCCACATTTGAAATAGTATTTCTTTCTCTCAAACTCATGCTGACTAACATGAGCAGTGTTGATCGATATGGCATGTGTGATCCCGCGTGAAGTCGATATTTCTTTGCAATATGGAATATCCCCCTTTAAGATGCTGTTTTTTTCAAAACTGCCTTTTTTCTGATTTTATTGTCTTTGTGAAAGGGAACATTTTGTCAGTGTTTGCATGCCGTCCATCTGGGAGGGAGGGAGGGAGGGGGGGACTGACGTCAAATGACTGTAAACAAAAGATGGAAAGTACAAAAAGACCAATGTTTAATATCCTCTCGCTGTTCCACTCATCAGTGCCTTTTCATACTGTTCAATATGTGAGATATAAAAGGAGGGAAGTTGTTTACCGTACCCCCCCCTTTCTCTCTCTCTCTCTCTCTCTCTCTCTCTCTCACACACACACTGGATGCATATTTTTCACAAACACTCTTTCCTTCCTTTGAACCCTAAAATCTCACATCAGAACTACAAAACTGTTGTGTTCACTTGTAGTGTTGCCATAGTGACCAGATGACGGCTAATGGTAACTTGAAAAGACGTGCTTCCATTTATTGTGAGGCTTCTCTATGATTTCTCTTTATTTGGAGATCATTAATACCTGTTAACTGTTTTTGTTTCCATGAAGCCAATTATGTTAGTTCCTTTTGCTTCAGAAATGCAACTGGAAATTTTAATTCAACAGTACTATAAAAATATTATTTTTGATTTTAAGTTGTTTTATAAATGAACTACAATGTGTTGATTTTGTTTTTATCCATAATATGTGTTTAAATATATGTGGGGGAAAAATGAACAATTACCAAAAATGAATGTATAATCAGTAATCAGTGAAGATTCTCTGAAATTGAGTCTTAAGATATTATGCACATTTGATTCTCAAGAAATGTCGTCTTGTTTTAAGGATGTTTTGATATTTTACAGGGAAAAAAGCACAAAAATTGAAAATGAGTTGCTTTGAACACAAAGTTTTGTTACCGGTACTGTAAATGTGTTGTGCACTCAATGCTCGCTCTGCCAAATGGATCATCGTCGTTGTCTAATTATGAGAAAAGTACAGTCGCAGTGGCTATTTTACTCCAAGATTGAATGACACCTTTGTGATATCTGCCATGGTTCGGACTTCCAGTTCATTTGTATGTAAAATGGATTCAAGAGAAGGTTCTAGGTCCAGCATTTGCCTTCTCTTGTACCACTGCAAAGCTCCTTGTGAAATGACGGCTTATATTATGGACAGCAGGCTGAAACTGGGAGATAAGGACTATTTGGAAGAGCCTTTGACTGACTGTGCCATTTATAATAGAGCCATTCAACAGGCTGAAAAGAGCTAACTGTATACTAAGCTTCCCACTCCACATTTTGTGCAAGAAAAAAAGAATGGGGGAAAAAGACATCATACAATGTTGAAGTCGCCTGCATTAACTTTTGATTAGGATTTGGATATAATATTTTTTTCCCAAGCCATGGCTTATAGCTCAGTGGTGACTTCTTATGATGTTTTGAGAATGATCCGAGGAGCATTTTTAGGTTCATATCTGATGTCTGTACTAAGAAGTTAACATGATCAATGTGTTTCATTAGTGATCTAAAATAGTGCAGAATCTTAAATATTTTTTATTTATGTATAATTTCTTCACCTTATATTGGCATCTTAACCTATACTAAACCTAAACTAATCTTGACAAACTATATATCACTTGAAAGCTTACAATCTCTAGTTTACATATTCGGTGACTGATTTTCAAAATAAATGACAGTTTTTTATTGTGATTATTTTAAGTGATCATTTATCAATTTGCAACAAGAATATTTTCATACTCCTAAGGCGTGTTCAGACCTTTATTTTGAAATAGTGATGAACATTGAAGGGTTGGTCAAAATCCCTTGTCTCTTCAGTCAGTTATATATATATTTCATTCCATATCCTTTTGAATGCTTACATTACTTTTATAATAATCAATAATCAAGTATATGCATTATCACATAATCATTTCTATATTCTTTTGTGCTTGTGAAATTATATTTTTCTCTTGAGAGTAATGCCATTTCTCTCCCTTCCTTCCTGAGGAGCTATGTTTTGGTTAACTGATAATGCAGAGCTCAAGCACTCTTTGGCCTTGGTGATGTTATTTGGTGTTGTTCTGTGTGTGTGTGTTTGACTTTCTACATAGGCACGGGGGACACAACGCTCAGCCGTACTGGCGCTCTCCTATAACCTGCGAGGTCAACGCTGACCTAAATCTAAGGATTGGCGACAGCTATCCTGACTAATGGCGATAGGCACCTTTTATCTGCTCACATGTGTGAAATTGTTTATGGTTTTATGTTCTCTTAGCCAATCAGATGTATGATGATGCTATGCTTGCCCTTGCAAAATGGTATAATTGGTGTATTATTTTGTGTAAGGTAGAGTTGGCTTGCGACCTCCTCGTGAGACTTTGATGCTCGCTCTACCGATGAAACTGCAAACTATTCTTCAGTAAATTTTTATCTTTTTGATTGAACCTCACGACTCCTGGTCATCTTTTCTTCATATCTGGTCTCGGGTCTTATAACTGTTAACCCCTAACAGTTTGGTGGAGGATGCGGGCAACCATTCTGTGGTGACATCTCTGGCAAATCAGCAAACAAGGTAGAAAGAGATTTTATTAATTATTAGGGCTGTCTGATTGGAAGAGATTTTGAAGGGGAACGGGAGAGCTTCACTCCGACGAGGCGAGTGAAGATTATTTATACTACGAGAGTATAAAGGGTCGCTGTTTTGGTTAAAACAGCAAAAGTGAAACGCACTCTGTGGGGGCCCAGTGGGGCAATACGGGTGTGGTACACCACCCCAGCAGAGGGCGTCCCTGGATTAGGTCCAGTGGCACCGCAAAACCTGATCAATCTCTTCCATCTCAGATAGGGGATCCCCGAAGTTAATGATTCAGGCAGATAGGGAACAAGATGTTAGTTAAATCAATAAAATTAAATTAAAATAGTAAAATATAGGGTTGTTTGCCAGGGATGCATCAGGAACGGTCCCAAACAAATAAATATATATATAGTGTGACCCAAATTGGCATAGACCAGTTTTATGTGACTTGGGAAGCGAAACATAATTTGCAGTTTCATTGTGTAGAAGTCTCACTATTGTTGCTAAACGTATTTATCCGCAAAATTTATTGTTGTGGCTACAAATTTTTTTTCTGTGGTGGTTTTTCATCTGTGACCAATAAGAATGACTGATAAAGAAAATAGTCCTGACCAAATGGAAGAGAGCCAACGCTGTAAACAGCTCTGCTCTGACGGGCTCAAATCAAAGAAATACGCACAGCTCATTAAGAAAATGGTCAGTCAGGGGTTTGATTCTGATTGGAAAAATCACACAGCAGTTAGACTTGCTGCAAACAAAAAAGGAAGCTGATAAAATCAAATTTTTATCCGTGTTTGCCTATTCATGGATTTGTAAGATGGGTGGTATACCAATTACTCCTGAAAAAGCAATCCCTGACATGATTAATGGGTGGTCCAGCTTGATAGGATGACAAAAATTATCGGACGAGAGATAGGATCTGATCTGTGCAGTTTGAGTGAAGGTCTAAAGGCAGTGTGTGATCAGGCTGAGAGAGCTGCGAAATGTGAGACGGTCTCTTGTGCTCCCTCCGCCCCCACCATCTCTTCTCAGACTGTTCAGGCGGCAGCTTTAGCCGGTCAGACTGAGAACCAGTATGATGGACCCTATACTGAGGTGCGCGGACTGTTGAATGTGGCTGTTGTAACCAATCGATCTTGAAATCACTTCTGAAACTTTGTATATAGAAGGTCTAAATGGCAAACAGGTGTATCACAAATCTGTTTCTGTCCCTCTAACCATTTCTAACTCTGAAAATGTATATTAGACTGAATTTTGGGTAGGAGAAAACACTGTAGGGACAATTATTGGTGTTTACATTTTGAAAAACCTTGAAGCTGATGTTTTGCTTTCTAAAAATAAGCTAGTGCTTGGCTGCAATGAAACAATTCGCTTATCTCAGACTGGCCCCCACCATGAGGAGAGATGTGCAGTGGCTGATTCTGTGAGTATCGCTGAAGTTTATAATTTCTAAATTCCCAAATGTATGGGCAAAAGACAAATATGATTGTGGTCTGGCACAGATTCAGCCTCTGAGCATTCCAGGTCCCTTGCATGAAGCCAAAAGACAATACCCTTTGAGAAATGAAGCACGAGAGGGAGCTGAAACTATTCAGACTGTTTTGAAGGCCCTCCAAAACGGGGGAGTCAAAGTGAACTTGAAGAAAGCACAGCTAGCATTACCTGGAGTGACTTATCTGGGACAGATTGTGGGGGTGCGTGGCCGACGCATCCCCCCGAACGAGTTAAAGCTATTATTGAACTTCCAAAGCCAAACACTGTCACTGGTTTAACCTGTTAACCTTCACCAGAGCGAGGACGCTCTGAAGCGTTTTTTTTTTTAAATAGTTCAAAGTTACTATCAGATTTAATGTTATTACCTTGACAAACTATACATCATTAAAAATATATAAGTCTCACGTTTCAGTATTTGACCACTATTGTATTCTGAGAAACTTATAGTGACAGTTATGTCTTAATTTGTGTCAGGATTTATGTAATGAAAAAATGAGTCGATACCTTTAATATGAATTATGAGCGTCAGCTGCTCCATTCAGAAAAAAACTCCGGTGCTGTTGTCTTGAGAACGCGTGACAAAACAACGTTCCTCAGGGCTTTTGGCTCAAAAATGTGCAGATTTGGAGAAATATTGATATATTATCATAGGTTTACATCATATTTCTATAGACAGGAATAATATTTATTGAATTTATATCCAAATGCGTCGATGTATACATAAAGAGCGCTGGATACTCTGATGTACTGTGTTTTCAATCCATACAGCAGGCTGAGGGCGCCATTTGCACAGTTTTTTCCAAATATGAAAGCTCACGAAGAAGAAATAACCTGTGACCTTCCAGGACGTCACTGACATAAACACAGCTAACGTTAGCTTTCAGAGATCGCTATAACATGCAGATAAAGATGTTTTGAAGACAATAAACATGATTGCAATGATATTTGATTTACCTGTGTTCTTCGAGCCATGTCAGGTATTTTTATAATAATAGATTATATGTATAATGTAATGCTAATCGGTATAGACTTTACAATAGTGCAGAATAATATCAAATCATATATTTTCTGTCTGATTTTCTTTTCTGAAGCCAAATAAGCTCATAGAAGATTATTTAAAACACTCGACTTGCACTATAAAGTAAGTTTGGAGCACAAACAGGGTTTTAATCTCATAAATTGTCGTGTATTGATGGTGTGCTAAGCTAACATGCTAGCTAGCTCTCTAGTTGCACCTGCCATCTAGCTGTTATTTTTTATGATTTTTTTTCTAAATCGGAATGCTTACTGAAATATTTCTTTATTTAAGAAAGGCATTTGATACAGTTTCAAATGTGAAGTGAAGATTATGAAAGAAATTAGGGGGTGAAACACCGTGATTAGCCAGTCGTTAGCGATTATAATGGAGACAAAGGAAAATAATATTTATGGCCATAAGCCGGCTGGAAAGGTGTAAATGTGTGCAGGAGAGACTGACACTGAATGGGGCTCGTTTGCACCACAAAACAATAGAGACAATAGACTGAATAGATGCTAATAGATGACAATAAACACAAGTTTGCATTTTAGAGTCAATTCAAAATAAAGTCATTTGAGATGATCTTGAAAAACATTTAACAAAATACAGAGTTTTAGACTTATCACCTTCACATTTTAAATATAACATGGTCAGACATGTGTCTTTAGCTGGAGTGCATTTCTAGAGTGCTGACGGGCCAACTTCAATTTAATTTTCATGAAGATGTTTCATAAAAATAAATTTCTAATAACTTACACAACTTTGAAGCTATTCATAATTTTTTTTTCATTATGACAATAATTCATTCTACATTTCCAATAAAGTGGCAGGTGTCAGCTTTCAAATGAGACCATACTTGAGCTTTTAGGACAAAGGGTCAATTAATTGAATCTTTTTTAGGTTGGGTATGCTATTTCTGGGGATTTTTCAAAAGTGGCGCTGAAGGCTAACAGGTTAAGGCAAGTAATGGGTCTTTTGAATTACTGCCGCCAGTATGTTTTTGAATAGACTAAACTCTCTAAACCACTCACAGAGGCACTGAAAGGAGGAAGACCTGGATCGGATTTGATCGACTGGACTGAGGAGATGGAGGAGGCTTTCGTGAGTATCAATGAAACTCTTGCTTCCTCCCCAGCATTAGGACATGCCGATGCAAACAGGCCTTTCCACCTATGGACATGGGTGGGGACCCGGTCTTACTCCGCTGCTCGGGGTCAAAAGGTTCCGGGCCGGAACTCGTATGGGATGGTAGGATATTATTCTGCTCCTATTCCTGTTTCAATGGCAGGGCAACATCCGTGCCTGTTGATATGTGACTGTGCAAAGTGGGCAGAGAGGCTGCAAAACTGACTGAAACATGTGTGAGTGTGATGGCTCTTTCCATTCAGGAGAATGAGACTTCCAGAGACATTTTTGAACTTTATGCAGAGGATGACCCTGAAGAGATAGAACAGTGGACAAAGTTAGGAGCACAGAAAAATTCTGAAGGACTTTGGAAATTTAATGGACGCTTTGTTTGCCCTGTTTCTGCTCGAACGGAACTTATGTCCTTGTATCATGGGTTGGCACATGCAGGGCCTGAGAAATTACATGCAATGATTTCAAAAACCTGGTGGTGGCCAAGGCTGAGGGCTTCTTGCAATGATTTCTGTAAGAGATGTTTAGTATGCCTTAAGGTTAATTCTTCCTCAAAGCTGAAAATTCCCTTAGGACATACCCCTCGACCTCAGGGTCCGTGGACACACCTCCAAATTGATTTCATAGGTCCATTGCCCCCTAGTGGAGGGTTCACATACATTCTAATGATTGTTGATCTTTTCTCCAGATGGGTGGAGGCATTTCCACTGAGAAACTGCACCGCAGACGCAACCGCAAAAGTAATGTTGAATGAAATTTTCCCAAGATGGGGCTTACCCTTACAAATTGATTCAGATCAGGGTACACATTTCACGGGAAAGGTAATGAAAAATGTCATGAAACTGATGGGAGTGAAGCAACACTTCCATATCCCGTTTAGGCCTCAGTCTAGCGGCTCCATTGAACGTACAAACAGAACACTCAAAACGTCATTGAGAAAGAGATTGTTGGAGTGGGGGAAGGGGTGGCACGCAGCTGTTCCAATGATTCTTTTAAGTATGAGAGCCAGCCCTAACAAAACTACTCAGATCAGTCCTTTTGAAATAATGACAGGTCGTTACATGCGACTGCCTTGGGATGCTCCCCTGCAACATGAGGGACCGTCCGGGCCATTGAAAGATGTTTTACAAAATTATCTGAAGGCTTTGGATAACTGTTTACGCGATGCACGAGTTAGTGTCAGTGTCCGACAAGCAGAGAGAGATAATGTTGAGCAAAAAGACATGCCGGCCTTGCCTGAAATAGGTGACAGTGTAATGTTGCAAAGAGAGATTGTTTCTCCTCTAGGTCCAAAATTTGATGGACCTTTCCAGGTGCTCTTGACAACTAATACATCTGTTTTACTTGACAGAGGGGTTCTGGGTACTGTCTGGAGACATTGGTCACAGGTGAAACCACTCGATAAAGGTTCCAACCAAATCACCGCATCATAATAACGAACTGTCTCGTAAAGGTCTGTCATTTATATGTGTGATAGTGTAAAATTCTGTAACAATGTTTTATCATTACAGATGGCGGAATCCGACGATATATTGAAGCTGCTAATTCTTTAGGAAGAAGTGCGAAATACCAAACGACTGAAAGTGAGATGGGCCATCATTCGATTGGTACTCCCTCTCTCGTTTGTCGCTTTGATTATAATAGCCATATCATTCCTGATGTATTCAGATTTCAATTTGGACCGGTAGACTCCATGCGTTCTCCACTCACTGGGATTGTGAGGAGATTTATAACCGTCCATCATGGGTTCAATACCCATGCCTAAATTCAACTGAGGGTCTAAATTTAATTCCAACCATGTATCAGAACGTTAATGATCGCTGCTATCGCTTGGACGGAAATGAGACGGTGACCTTTTGGCTTGGTCACTCCCCAAATTATCCCTGTAATACCCTCAATATGCAAAAAGGTTGGTGGGATAGAAGTGGAGGCGTGGGTTGGCTCTTCTATGTTTTTGTGTGTGTATGTGTGTTCGTTTCTTCTTCTCATATATTTGCAGGTCTGCTTGCAGTAAGTTGAATCCTGCCGAGGAGGAAAGCAGACTGATCAAGCTGACAAACCGCCTGAGCGATAAACTGAGGAAGAACAACATTGATGCCCTTTTGTGAGTGGAAGGTGGGAGAGCCTCGGAATGGGGACTGGAATTTTTAGTTTCCAGCATGTCCGTAAAGAGGCGAAGAGACTTTTGTGACCCGCCAGGGAAGCATTTGTCACCACTCCACCTTCCGTAGTGACCTCACTTGTTAGACCAGACGTGGCGGTATTGGGCCCCACATAGGTCTAAAACGGGGGACTGAAGGGTTGGTCAAAATCCCTTGTCTCTTCAGTCAGTTATATATATATTTCATTCCATATCCTTTTGAATGCTTACATTACTTTTATAATAATCAATAATCAAGTATATGCATTATCACATAATCATTTCTATATTCTTTTGTGCTTGTGAAATTATATTTTTCTCTTGAGAGTAATGCCATTTCTCTCCCTTCCTTCCTGAGGAGCTATGTTTTGGTTAACTGATAATGCAGAGCTCAAGCACTCTTTGGCCTTGGTGATGTTATTTGGTGTTGTTCTGTGTGTGTGTGTTTGACTTTCTACATAGGCACGGGGGACACAACGCTCAGCCGTACTGGCGCTCTCCTATAACCTGCGAGGTCAACGCTGACCTAAATCTAAGGATTGGCGACAGCTATCCTGACTAATGGCGATAGGCACCTTTTATCTGCTCACATGTGTGAAATTGTTTATGGTTTTATGTTCTCTTAGCCAATCAGATGTATGATGATGCTATGCTTGCCCTTGCAAAATGGTATAATTGGTGTATTATTTTGTGTAAGGTAGAGTTGGCTTGCGACCTCCTCGTGAGACTTTGATGCTCGCTCTACCGATGAAACTGCAAACTATTCTTCAGTAAATTTTTATCTTTTTGATTGAACCTCACGACTCCTGGTCATCTTTTCTTTATATCTGGTCTCGGGTCTTATAACTGTTAACCCCTAACAACATGAAACATCATGAAAGAATGGTAGAAGGATGCTAGTTCAAAAGATAGCATCCATTCAATTGTTTTAGAAAAAAAGGTCTGAAAATGTTTTAAATATAAAGAAAATAATAATAGATTCACCATTTGTGACGTGGCAGCGAGCTATAATGCACAAATGTGTTCTTTTTGTGTTTCTTAGAGGTTGAATTCATTTCAAAATCTGCCAAACTTCCAATACTACTTCTAAATAGGATGTCTACTTCATAAATTGTATGCAAATTTAAAAAATAATGGTTCAGATCCCTATGGAAATGGAGGCGCCTTTATATGGGCAGTAATGTCAACTAGTGGAAAAGTTTGGTACTGCGCCCAACCAAAATCTCACTGAAAGCTTATTTTTTGAGATATCAACCTAAAATTTGAAACACAACTTGTTCAGATTTTTGGCTTTGATTTTTTTGCATTTTTAGAGTCCACCAGGTTTTGAAAATATATATTTTATATAAAATATGAATAATTATATTTTTAACATTGTACATTTTTATAAACTCAAACTTCTATAACTTTTAACTTTCTTAATTTATTTCACTTCTACAAAAATCTGCCAAATGTTCTTTAAAAACAAGACCAATCTTACATCTATATTCCAAAATATTCTTGAATTACAACCATTTAAGTTCGGAATGTGCATTTTCATGTCTATTAAAAAAAGGAGGGTGCCGCTTAGGGGTTAAAGCTTCAGGTTTGGTTTAAATTATATTTTAAATGCCACATTGTATATCATTTTAAAGCTCTGTTGTAGAGATTGAGACAGAAAAGAAATACATTAAAATGAAATGTTGAATTTCCCAAAAGGCCATCTTTTCATGTTAAGAGATACTTGATGAGATGCTTCTGCTTTATCCATCTTTCCTCCTGTCTTTTGCAAAAGTTCTACTCATGAAAACATCTATTTGGAGGATAGGCTACATGGATACATCATTATTTCTCTAATGTCTGTCCATGTGATCGCACAAAGAAAAGGCTGGGCTGTTTATACAATTCACCAGGGTTAAGAGAGAGTCAAGAAAGAGGACACGAAACTCTGTAAGTGTATTGAATTTTCTCTGTATTTTTTTAGTTCAATATTTCTTTTAATGTACCGCAAGGTCATATCAGTAAAGGTTCTGTAATTGTACATTTTAAGTGAATTTAAATGCGAGCATTTCAGCATGAACAAACAAACGGATGGGCCATATATTTCCTTGTGTGTCTGCTCATATGTCGATTGTTGCACTAATCGTTTCTCTTAAACCAAATGATGGCTTAAGCTCACAATCAGGCTAATATCACAAAGATGCCATGATATTTATGCTATAAATGCCACCTGTCTTCCTCGCAGTTGCCATCCGGAGGCCACGTTACGAGAGAATGTTTTAATAAGAGCGGGTTAAGAGATGGAGGAAGTAAACATTAGCCATCTGGAAGCACGACCCAACATTCAATGGTGCCCTCATTTAGTTTACTGTATCGATTAGTAATCTCTTAGTCTGGAAAAGGTGTACATCCGATACACGCACAGCAGAGGCAAGATCATCAGCACTGTTAGCAGACGCATACAATCTATCATTAGCAATTAGGAAAACATATTACTAAAAGAATGCAGCATCCCAGAATGGACTGAACATTATATAAAGCTGTTTACTGTGAAACATGTCTGGACAATCTCACCAATTGTCGTCATAATCTTCACAGCCCTTATCACTCACAGAGTGCTGCGGTGCTATTGAGCTGCTCGTCTGATATCGCACCATAAACAACCCAGGACAGGAAATCTTTGACGTAATATTTCTTAAAACAAACACGAACTACTGTCACAGTAAATCTAGCCTAATGCGGCAAAATCCAGGCCACGCAGATCACAATCTCTTGGTCCTGACAGAAAGAATAAGAATGTAAATAATATTTTGGGTTGGTTGCTATTTTCCACACTGCATGCCATTCTGTACAGTATACAGTATATACATTTGGCAATTTAAAATGCCTTGCTGCATATAGCCTTTTTATTATATTATACACTGCATGGCCAAAAAAATAAATAATCGCTGGATTTATGTAAATAGCGGCATATACTTAAAAGAGTCTATGACTGGATCATTATTGCTGTGATTATGTTTCTATTATTTTATATGTTGGGGAACATATAAAATATATTTTTTTTTATTTTATTAAATTGATGCACCTCTTAATGTAAATAAATTGTATTCCCATCAAGAGGTGCATCAATTTTTGATCTAGATCTTGTATTGACAATGCAAGGGTCAATACTTTCAATGAATTTAAGGTCTGGACTGACAGGTGGCAATTTATGTGTGAAAATGATTCTTCATGCTCCCTCCCAACCATTCTTTCACAATTTGAGCCTGATGCATCTTGGCTTTGTCATCCTGGAATGTGGCCATGATGTGTTTTCCTATAATGGGTGTTTAAGATTTTTTTTTTTTAACTATACAATTCGTCAATCAGGGATAAAAGAACTGTTCCCAAACATATAACATTCTAGAAACATAATAATCACAGAAATAACAATCCAGTCATAGACTATTTGTCTATTTAAATCCAAACAGTGACTTTTTTATATTATATTATATTATATAAATAAAATATGAATAAAGTGTTTTCCATCCTTGCAAAATCAGTTTTTCCGTATCTGTATAGCAATTTTACAGTTTTGTACTGTCTGTCCTTCATATTGTTCTGCTTTTTTTAGTGAGCCATCAGATTAATCCTCTAGTGCTCTACTTGCAAATGGCTAATGGAGGATATGATGTCTTACATTAAGGTCTGACCAAAACTTTAGTCTTCTGGCTTTCAGTGAGCTCCAGAAGAGAGTACATCTAAATTGATCTCTCCTCTGTGGCTAGTTCATTCAAATACAGTCAAAGCGATTGTTCCACGTTTGTGTTTGATGCTGATTGGTCTTGAAAGCCAGGGTACCTGAGGATAGATGAAGACATGGTACAGTGATTTGTATTTTTAGTCACGGTAGCTGGATCAATTTGTTACTAATTACATCATAGCTAGGTCATCTCTGGATACTTTTAACTGTGTCTAATCTGATTAATGCAGTTTTAATCAATAAATGTCTTCAAAAAGGAAACATTTTGTATTAATGTCTTTGAATATATTACCAGAAAGGCCACAGATGATTATTAGCAGGTTTAAGCCAGATAAATCATGAACCGTATTGCAGTGTCAGTAAATCGTCAGTTTAATTGCAATTTAAGGCTGAAGGATCTACAGCTCCATATCTGCCTGTAAATTTTTTATAACAACTTTTTTGTTTTTGTTTTAAAAATATGTTTTTAAAAACAACTTGCTTACATATAGACAACCTTAGCAAGAGCTTTTACAACTTGCTGGATAATGGGTCATGTGTTGGTGTTAATTTCATGCTGATATTTATATCTGTTTACTCAGATACGCACCTGGCTTTATTGACCGATGAGAAAATAGACCCCCTAATTTTCTCTCAATAGGTCTCTGGAACTGAAGTTTCTATTTGAGACATATTCACAATAAAGGTGGCATTTAAATCATCTTTACGTAACAATTAATTAGAGAAGCACCGATTGCAATTTTCTTGGCCGTTTTTTTTAAGTGTGACCTGCCAATACTTATTTTTCCCTATATTTGACCGCATATAAAAACAAAAATCACAAATAAGAAAGAATAAACTAAACAGCACAAATAAATCAAAACAACAGCACAAATAAATGCAATATAATAAAGAGTCTTTCAGGTATATTCAGGTAATAAATATGACAGAAATTAAAGTAATCAAATGTAAAAAAAAAAAAAAAAATCAGATTAATGCTTACAATTAATTAAAGTTATTCAGTCAAGAACAGAGAGTGATTTTCTTTGTTCTTTGTGAAGTTTTTTGTTCTTTGATTAACATGGCAGACAGCAGCTTTATTAGACTGCTGTCACTTTAAGAGTTTATGCACAGATTTAATATACTGTTACACAACTTGCTTTAGCTTTCTCAACTAATTAGGTTCCAAAACTGACTGTGTTTAACTGAATACTCACCAAGACGGCATTTTGACTTAATTTTGTGTGTATTTGACCGTTTAAGCCACTCTTTTTGGCACTTGCGACTCATAAGCTGCTTGAGACTGATTATATAGCGCTACTTACTGTATATAGATCATTGCTGTGTGAGCTTTCGGTGTGTGCGTGAAACCTGCGGGAATTAGTAAAATGATGTAAAAGCGCTATTTAACCGGAGCACATGAGACGAGTGAGCGAGAGGGTCTGAGAGAAGAGAATGAGAACGCGCAGCTGATGTTATTGTCCCGCTAGCAACAAAACGGACCGGCTTTGAATCGGAAAGACTGACCGGCCGGTCACCGGTCAGGGCCGATCATGCGGACAATTCTGAAAGAACTGTGTTCATATTATTTCTATTTGTATACAATGCATTTTTCACAAGTTCGTTTGCCCATATAATCTTTATTCTATTAAGGTTAAGCGTATTTGGCTTGCTGTCCGCAGTGAAGGGGCTCGAGGAAGCAGATTCCACTCAAGCTTAGATATACTTCCCAGTGGGACTATTAATGCTTGGAAGAGGAGTCTGGTCATAATCCTCTAAATTATGTTGGTGGAGTTGGGAGGTGGAGGGATGCTGGAGCAAGGTGAGTGGTTGCTTATGCTCCGGCAGTTAATTGAAAGATTAGATGGGTTCACTCCTCCCGAAATTACGTTTAGGAACTTCACTTCTCGAGTTTGTTTGCTTATATAATCTTAATGCTATTAAGGTTAAATGTATTTTGACAGCAAGCTGTAGCACGATCAATGCTGGTGGCAGTAGATGCCATGGAAGGTTCAATTTTAAAGTAAGGAAGAGCACCCCAAAGGAGTAAGGAGAATCAGCGTTGAAGATACAAGACTAGGGACGATAGTAGCTGGACTCTGGTGGAGGTTTGAACGGGGCGCTGTTGTGGCTGGGGCTTGGAGGAGGCTCCTGGGGAGCTGTTGGAGAATTTCAGGTGCTTTACTCTGGAAGCACTCTCACATTTTGCTGTTACGTTTATCAACTTGGACTAATGAGAGAGCCATACTGTGGCAGTGACACTCAGGAGTTGCCAAAACAGTTGATGCCGGAGCAAGGTGAGCTGGTGCTTATGCTCCGGCAGTTCATTTAAAGGAACACTCCGACTTTTTGGGACTTTAGCCTATTCACATTATCCCCCAGAGTTAGATAAGTCCATACACACCTTTTTCATCTCCGTGCGTGCTACAAGTCTGTTTGACGCACCCACCGCTAGCCTAGCTTAGCACAAAGACTGGATGTGAATGGTTGCAGCTAGCATACTAATCCAAATAAGTGACAAAATAACGCAAACATTTTCCTATTTACATGTTGTGATTTGTATAGTCACAGAGTGTACAAAAAACAAAGTCACATGAGACAGACATATTTTAACCATATAAATACTGGGAACTATATTCTCTGAAGGCGAAGCACTGCTACTTGGGCGGAGTGATAACCGCAGCACCTGAGACACGCCGTTGTTTCTTCTGTCAACAAAACCAACGTGACTAACTATCTATTAGCGGACGTGAATGGTGATCATGGCTGATTTTGAGGAAATTTCAGATGATTTTTACTTGGTATCAAACCAAGATCCAGAACCATATCGTTTGTTACCCAAACTCTGAACGAACTCTCTGCTCCTCACCACGGCGCGTCTCAGGTGCTGCGGTTATCAATCCGCCCAAGTAGCAGTGCTTCGCCTTCAGAGAATATAGTTCCCAGTATTTATACGGTTAAAATATGTCTGTATCTAATGTGACTTTGTTTTTTTGTACACTCTGTGACTATATAAATCACAACATGTAAATAGGAAAATGTTTGCGTTATTTTGTCACTTATTTGGATTAGTATGCTAGCTGCAACCATTCACATCCGGTCTTTGTGCTAAGCTAGGCTAGCGGTGGGTGCGTCAAACAGACTTATAGCACGCACGGAGATGAAAAAGGTATGTATGGACTTATCTAACTCTGGGGGATAAGGTGAATAGGCTAAAGTCCCAAAAAGTCGGAGTGTTCCTTTAAAGATTTGATGGGTTCACACCTCCTGAAATTACGTTTAGGAATTTCACTTAACTATATTTTATAACAGAAAAGGCATTCAAGTACTACCGATACAGTACTGTTTCCAACAGGGTTAATTCACACAAAATTGAAAATTCTGTCATCATTTACTCAATGGACACCTTCAACTGTCAATGGAGGGACAGAATTCTTTCAGATTTCATTAAAAAGATCTTCATTTGTGTTCCGAAGATGAACGGAAGTCGCACGGGTTTGGAACGAAATTTTTTAGGTGAAATTTAAATAAAAATGTTTTCACTAGAACAATATTTCAATAATTGTATAATTACAACAGTATGCATCCAGAATTGTTTGCCGTTTATGAGCATTTGGTTAATTACCTCAGTCATAGCTTTATGCTAATATGTGAACCTTTAGCTCTCTAGAATTAACCTTTAAGTTTTGCACATTGTATTGATTTACCCATTTAAAAAAAAACTGGTGACTTGCCAAAAAACTGTGTGGGCGAGCATTGTATTTATACAAAATCCTTTGGGGTTCTGTAGCTACAGTCAGTGATTATTTAGTTTATTTATAATATGGTATGTGCCTATCTTAGAGTTTATTTAAAATGCTCAATTTTTGAGACTAAACATGCCGTGGATTTGAACTTGAGCTTGGATTTAAGATTTACGTTTGCATGATACAATAAAGTTGAAGAAAAAAAATCTAAACTTTACACCTTTTATTTAAAATAATAAGAAATTAGTGTCATTTCTTGTGTGATATTTATGTTCATGATTTAATTCAATTATTGCCACATTCTAACCTTTTAAAACTTTTATTCTGATCTTCCGATCCTGTTTTTTTACTGCAACTCCTCATTCACACGTCACGTTATCATTTGTTTTCATTCAGGTGAACTTGTTATTGATCTTCTTTGGTTTGAGAGAGCTTTTCATACAGGTTTAGAGTGATAATCTTCCTGTTCATTGTTCTAGAGTGGATGGCACATTTTAGCAAGAAGGCCCTAAACCCCCTGTGATTCTGATTCAGCCACTTGATCCTGCTTAATGCCGTTGGCACTCCCACTCAAATGTGGAGATTAAGCCTCTTCTGATGACAAAGAACAGATGATGTAAACAAAAGCCTCCGCCAAAACAAACTTCAGTACATCCTTGATTCTGGATGAGGCAGATGCTTTTTTTTTGGTCAAAGTTTTTGAATGGCAATGCATCCACTGACCATTGATTGTTTTAACACAACCAAAATAACTGAAGTGTTTATAGCTCCGTTTTTTTTCTTATGTAAGAGAATATTGTTCTGTTTAATGGTGACATTAGTACTCAAAGCTTTCACTTGTGTGAAATTCCACAAAAAGCTTTTACATTTTACCCCTTTTTCTCTCTCTTCCTTCGGCTCTTTTGCTCACCACAATTCATTTCAGTTTCTCTCGCTTTCTCTCTTTCTCTCACTTTTATTAAGAAAGCTTGTAATGAAAATAAATAAATAGGGAATGTAGATTACAGGGATAACGTGAATTTCAGCAGACATTTATGGCAAACAGTGTGGCTGAATTATTTCTTGTGTTTAGATTATTTATTTATTTTGCTTGTTTTATTACCTCTGAGTTATTATTTTAGTCTAAATGAGTCAAATTACCCATTGTTCTTAGTATTCTCTTGATGAATAGTTCTTGGCATTAGAACGACAACACCAGAATGTGAAATTGTGTCACACTTAAGATAACACACATAAAGACCAAAATGAGAGTGAAAAACATAAGGATATTTATAGAGCAATCAGTTCCACAAAACGCATAACAATGCTATAATTTTAACATGGTTGGACCTATGTATCGACCAATCCGCATCCAGGAACGTGATCCATTTTTAAAATTGCTTAATTGTCAAGAGCAGTTACAAAGATGAGCACAACATTATATTGTACAGAATTTTGGGCTTTGCTTATAGATTTAAAGGGATAGTCCACCCAAAAATGAAGAAAATATATAAAAAATCAGTCATCATTTACTCACCCTCATGTCATTCCAAACCTATATGACTTTCTTTCTTCTGCAGAACTCAAAAGAAGTTATTTTTTAGAATGTTTTGTATACCGAACTGGTTCCCATTGACTTCCATTGTATATAATGGAAGTCAATGAGAACTGAAACTGTTTTCTTCCTAACATTATTCAAAATATAATTTTGTTCTCTGCAGAAGAAAGAGGGTGACTAAATGATGACAGAAGTTTAATTTTTGGGTGCACTATCCCTTTAAGGATGCCATCATAATTTGAGTATGTTTGTAGCCTAGTTTGTTTCTTTTGGTGTGTTGTCGAGGATGTTGGAAGCTTACCTAACATATCAAGTTTCAACTCCAGATGGATGCTTAAGGGTTTGCTATCTGTCAGGAAACACTGCCAGACTGCAAAAACAAAACAAGCTCACCTGAGAAAACAGACACAATTTAGCTGCTCACTTCTAGTGGGATTATTGAGCAGATAAGACTTCGAAAGAACAAATAACTAAAGTACAAACCAAATTTGCAGTCATGCTGTTTTAAACACAAATGGGTGTAGTTAAATACAGATAGTGCCTCCAAACAAAAACCTGTGCACTGTATGTTTGGTAATTGAAGTGACTGAAAGTCATTAAGGTGTTTGGTTTGGACACATATGAGCCAGGGTGGCGTTAGTCCACTTGGGTGGTCCATCCATGCACCTAATCCCGGAACACAAGAACATAAGAGAACATTAAGGGTGAGTAAATGATAACCAAACTTTTATTTTTGGGTGAAGTATTGAGGATATTAACATGCACCCTTTACACAGCTCCTCTCTTTCACACATGCTCACACACATATGCAATTAAGCTGAAGTCACGGAGGCTCGCCGTGTAATTAAAGCAATGCAAAATTAAAGAATAAATAAAGAGGTAAACCAGGCAAAACCTCTGAGACATTGCAGGGAATTGTTTGCTATTCGTGACTCGTTCCAATTTTTCCTCTGTAGCCATCTGCTAAAGTCAGTAACTGTGTAGTCCCTGGAGCCATGTTTATTCAAAAGCCTATATTTTGCATCTTAAGACATGTTTTGTTTTCTGCACACATCGATGAGATGATGCTTGAGGCTTCAAGTAATATACACTTGTAAACAAATGTACAATTGTAATATAGATTTTATTTGTATTATCTAAAATTAAGCAATTGCCCTTGATATGTTTTCATTGTTTTTCTTTTGCTCTCTTATATGCTTTTTTTAATCAGTTATTTTTATATATATTTAAAAATTTCATTTTAAATTTAAATTTCTTCAAATGAAGCAACATTCTTTAATTTGTTTAGCTTTTTTGCTTTCCTGCACAATTGTTCCTTTTTCTAATTTATTTAATGTAATTATTTTTTAACATTCTTTAATGAGAAAAACCATACATAAGGGGAAAGCAATAATTACAAACGTGACAACTGTAAAAATAACAAAAACAAAAGTGCTAGATTTGAGTGCACACAGTAATTAATGAAGGAATAAATGAAGAATTCTGAATAAATGAGTTTTATGTTTGACTTTATATTGAGATAAGGAGTCTGAATTACAGATGTTGACTGAGAGATCTGGCGGGGAGAAGCACGGCTAAAGGCCCTATGGCCCATGGTGGTTAGACGAGTAGAAGGTGTATGGAGGGCTGTAAGAGATCTGAAAGGTATGGTGGAGCGAGGTAATGAAGAGATTTGTAAGTGAGGAGGAGAATTTTAAATGATAGGAAGCCAATAAAGCTGTTGAAGTGATGGGGTAATATGCTGTACAGATGGAGTACGGGTTATGACCAGCAGAATTCTGCATCAGTTGGAGTTTATGAAGAAATTTACAGTAGTCAATGCGAGCGTTGACAAGCAGAACTATGCAGAGTGAGAAATGGATGGAGGCGAGCAATATTACTAATATGAAAATTACAAGACCTGGTCATGCTATTAATGTGAGCTTCAAATGAAAGGGTGCTGTCGAAGATGATCCCCAAGTTCCTAACCTGGCAGGAAGAAAAAAACGGAAGAACCGTCAATGGATAAAGAAAAACTGCAGGACCTAGAGAGAATAGTACCAATAAGGAGTACTTCAGTCTTAACACCATTAAGTTTGATAAAGTTTGCAGAAAATCATACCTTTATTTCATGAAGGCAGTTGGTAAGACAGGCAGGGGAAAGAATGGAATCAGAGTTTCTAGCTGTGTAAAGCTGTGTATCATCAGCGTAACAGTGGAATTTAATACAGAATTTGGAGAAAATATTACCAAGTTTGAGAAGGTAAATTAGGAACAATAGGGGACCTAGGACAGAACCTTGGGGGACACCACAGCTAACAGAAGCTGTTATTTTTTGTACAAACTGTGTATGTTTGATAGGTATGAAGTGAACCAGGCAAAAGAAATATCAGTGATACCTATAGCATATAAATGGTTCAACAGAATACTGTGTGAAATGGTGTCAAAAGCTGCACTCAAAGCAAGCAAAACAAGAATAGATAAGAACCCGTCATCAGCAGCCATTAACAGATCATTAGTTACTCTCTCTAAGGCGGTTTCCGTACTTAGAGCGAAACCCTGACTGAAAACACTCATACAAGTGCATGAACCTGTGTTGCCACTGCCTTTTCAAGAATTTTGGAAATAAAAGGACGATTTGAGACGGGGTGCAAATTATCTAATTTGTTAGGGTCTGCACCAGATCTCTAAAGAATTGGGGTTATAAAAGCTATTTTAATAGATGATGGAACACACAGTTTTTTAACTCTTTTTCCTCTGAAAAAGAGATGTGCACCTGTTGTCACGCTGGGTTGTAGAGAGCACCGGATGAAGAAGGTTCAGAAAGTCTTTAATTATCCACATGCGTCAACAAAGCAGACAAACAAACACAACCTAAGCATTAACGTGACCAGACAAATGAGAACTAAAAACACAGCAACTTAAATAGTAAGGCAAACAAGGGTGATTAATGACGAACAGCTGAACAGAATGACTAATCATACTCCGTAACCATGACAACTAAAGAGTGGCGGGAAAGCTAAACAAAGAAGAACTGATGATAAACAAACTAAAAGTCCATGAAAGTGAAACTAACTATACATAATTTTGACACCTGTTCCATTTTAAATGATTTAGTTTGCCTTGTTAGAAATTTCTTTAATTAATTAACTAAGCAGCAACCGTTCATCTGCTCTCTCAGATACACACTTGATAAAAAAAATAATGCGATTTCACGGCCACTTGTAAATGCGTTTAACGAGTTGAGTGGCAATGTAAGAGCAGGCCTGCTGGTCCAGCACTGTTGTCTCTTGCAGCTGTGTCCTGATGCATGCACTTCACCGAGAGGATGATCAGCAGCCCACCTCTGCTCCTTTTCCATTCCATTAACATTTAATGCTGTCATCCTCATCCTCTGAAAAGCACATCTCCCCCACACAGAGTTGATGAAGGCCACTCACCCACCACACTCACTGATACTCTTTTATTTGATCATATGAATGCACTATTAAGAGATGGAGAGGGAGAATAGGGGAGGTGGAATTAAAATGGATTATGTGTAATGAGATCGCATGATCTTAATGCAGCCGTCCAAGTTACACACGATATGGACACATTGTTATTTCATTTTTTTTTTTTCCAATAAAAATGTGATTATAATTACAGTGCCGGACATTATATTATACCGTCATTATATTATATCCTTTTCTTTTCTTTTTATGCTTTCTTCATCTTTATTCATCAGTGATGTGTGGTCAGAATCAGTCGTTTCGATTGCCGTAGTTATTATGATGGTGATGTGTAGTCTTCAACTGATTTCTGATGGAAATGCCGGCCAGTAGTGGCACACAGACAGCTAACATTGATTCTCATAGGCCTGACATTTTACAGCGCTGTGGCAGAGAGACAAAAACAAGGGTGCCCACATCCTGCGCTTAGCAGAAGGCTTTAGAGGTCGATTTGGCATTGTGCTGGATCTGTTCTGTGTTTTAAGGGGGGTGGTCGAAAAACGGTTCTGTTCAGAGTGGGAAAGAATCTAAAACCCGGCAAAACTCTTTTGTTGACACTGTGGGATTTTTTTAAACCTCTGTCCTCAGATACTTTACCCAAAAAAGCTTTTTTTAAATTACTATTTTAAATAATTTAAAGGAATAGTTCACTGAAAAATGACAGTTCTGTCATTATTAACTCACTCTCATGTTATTTCCAGCATGACTTTCTTCTGTTGACTAAAAATGACTAAAAGCAGCACAAAATGATTGTAAAAATGGTCAGTATGACCCTTGTACTATATTAAAAGTCTATCTGGTGCTGTATGATAACTTGGTGTGAGGAATTCAAAAGTCTTATGTTCTAGATATCCGCTTTAACTCTTCTTGCCTTGATTTTGAGAGAAATAGAGAATGTTTGATGTGAATGAATCAGATCTCACTGGTTATCTGATTCACAAAGCCGGTTCATTCATGAATTGGACTGATTCAGATCTAAATTTCAACTCATTGGAGAAGGGCATTTTAATGAAAAAAGACTTAAATATCAGTCTATTCATAGTGCATGGCTTCAGTAATTTAACACACAAGTCAAATAAACTGTTTTATGATCATTTTTTATGCTTTTTGAAGGCTGTTTGAGGTACTGTGATTGCATGGAAAAGAATGACCAGTACATTATTCAAAATACAGAGACACACAGGTTTGGAAAAACATGAAAATTAGTAGATTATTCTATGTTATCCATTTCTAGACTGATTTCTGTTTGTCTGGCCAATACTGAATCGGGGAGTGTTTGCGAAACCGTTATTATTTCTGCAGGTCTGCTTTATGCAAGTGGAGCAGAAATGAAATGACACACTTCAGCTGTAATTTGATGGCTACTGTATTTGTCCTGGCGACACTGTGGGTGATGCGGTGTCATAAATGTGCCAGTGTTTGTTTGGAGAGCTGATCTTTCCCAGCAATGTGATTTATGAATTTTGTACTTTGAGATTTTCACATCATTTTATCCTGTACAAAAGGCACGATTATACTATTGGCCGACAGCAGAAACTATGTTATGCCCACTGAATAGTTAATGAGCATGACAAATATTCTCCGAAAAGCACTTTACCACTTGGCCGTGGCCTTTAACCATTTTGGATCATCACAAAACAGGCATTCTTGCCAGTATGAACAAACAATGTCCCTGCTATGGATTAATTTCAATAATATTTCCAATGTTTTGGGTTATTTTGCACTCTTTTGCACTACTGTCAGTCGGCTGTGCATTTATGAACTCCTGGCAACTTATTTTGACGGAAAAAAAAAGAAAAAGAAAAAAAAAGCCTTCTTGCGTTGTGGGTGCATGCAGTTTTCTTTTCCTTTTTCTTCTTCTAGTTGATCAGTACGGCTTTGATGAGTCCTTTTGTGTGCGCTCTGTGTTTTTGACGGGCTGTGTGAGGAGAATGTGTGCTCTCCTCCCAGTGGTGTGACTCGAGCATCCATTAACCATTCTTAATCACAATAAGAGCGTCCGAATATTCTGAACATCATTAGGAGCATGAAAGGAACCTGCGGGGCTATTATTGCCAATGCTGTAAAGATGCACCACCCTCAGAGATAAAGTTCTCTGTTTACTTTTTACATTTAGGTTTGTCTAACCTGCATTGAGGCAAAAATCTCCATTATGGAAGTTGCAGAAAACTGCATTGACCTCCTCCCATTGTTGCCTATCCGCTTCTATAAAAAAATCTTTCTTTCACTTGTCATAACATCACAGCACTGCAAAAGCACTTCAATGTTCCCAGTGAGAGGAAGCTCAATTCAGCACGATTGCATGGTCCTACAGGAAGTGCCTCAACACAACAGTGACCATATGAATGTGGTGTTTATTTTCTATTTTCTGTGTATCCTTGGGATAATTTGGGATATTTTCAGCCAAAAACAATCTGAACATAATTCCAGCATGTAAACACACACACAGAAAGGGAAAGTTTTGGCTCAAATACATTTAAAAGGATAGTTGTTCAACAGAATAAAGTAAAAAAGAACAGGTTTGTAACAACATTAGTGTGAGTAGATTATTTCATTACATAAAATATGATCAATGCATTTTGATATGAATGTAAGTATTACATTGCTTTATCAATTTCAAATATTTTTGCCATCGAGTTGATGGGCGATCGCAGGTTGTCACTTTCCGCGTTCATCGTTCATCCTCTATCCAAGCCACATGCCCAGCCTATCGGAGCGGTTTCCTTACTGCCTCTGTGATCCCATCTTTCACACTTGACACCTCCCATAAACATTTGTTTGTGATTTTGTCTCTTCGCTTGACTTTGAGCATACTTCGCTCCATTGCTCTTTCAGTTACAGCAATCTGGTTTGGTTAAAGACCACGTCTCACTACATAGCATTGCTAGTATGGTGGTATTGAAGAGATGGGCTTAAGGTTTGGGTCGTTGGTGGTGATCACCTCGACGATATAGAATAACTTTCGTATATCTGCTTTCTGTCGGTGAGATAGCTCATAGCTGTTGGTGTGTCCCATTGTAATTTCTTGGCCCAGATTGGTGTAACTATTGACTTTTTTGATCTTTTAAGAACCGATCTGGATGGAGCCATTCTTGGCCTTGTGTTTTTTTAATCCATATTGTCTTTGATCGGTTTATTTGGGGTCCAACCTTGTCACTTTCTTGGTCCAGTTGGTTCAGCTTTTCTTCGACTTCTGTTGTTTCTCCAAAAATGCCATTAGAAAATCATTAGATAGTCTTTCATCAGTGACGTTGATGCCATCTTCCTGTCCAGTTGTTGAAAGACCTTCCTTGAGGGCAGCATTGAATAGCTTCTTTGGAGATATGTTGTCTCCTTGTTTTACCCCTCACATTACTGGAGTGTGGAGAGGGTTTTGTGGAAGAGTGTAAAGTCTCACAGTCTTAAGAGTGTAAAGTGCATTTTTTGGGGCATGACGACAACATAATCAAAGGTCAAAATTAAATCCCTGATTTTGCCTTTCTCAAATGAATAAATCCGTAGCAAATTCGAAACAGATGTGAAGCAATCTCAGGAAGTCTTGGTTTTCATGTTGCCAGATTCTTAACTATTGCTCCTTCACTGAAACACAAAATATTAGTGAACAAATGAATGCAGTGCTGTCATGTGTTTGGAGGGCAAGGGGAATCTAACCAATGGGGCACACCAGCCAATTAGGTTCCCAAGAATTACCATGTCTATTTTAGAATGATCAAATGATTTATGTAATATGGTATCATATTAATTAGATTAATTACAAATATTTTTTAATGTAACACTTCAACGTTCTTAATATTTGCAGTCTGGATGAGTTTCTCATTGAATGCAATATAAGTGGAAGCAATTAAGTCATAACTCCAGTTTACCTTTACATTTACCTTTACCAGATACGCTCCTCGCACATGCTTTAAAATAGTTACGCATTAGAATTTGGCCATTATATCTGAAGACAGACTTTAGACACCTGTGGGATTTGGCTAAGAGCTTCCAGATCCCACAGGCACATTACAGTGTGGACCTACTGACAGTTCAGATGCCAGAGAGGAATTCCTTTGAGAGAACTGGGAGTCAAGAGGCATGTGTATATTTATAAATGTTTTTTTTTTGTGTGTGTGTGTGTGTGTGTGTGTGTGTGTGTGTGTGTGTGTGTGTGTGTGTGTGTGTGTGTGTGTGTGTGTGTGTGTGTGTGTGTGTGTGTGTGTGTGTGTGTGTGTGTGTGTGTGTGTGTGACTAGTTTCTGGTTCGTGACAGTCTGTAAAAAGAACACTAAAAGGAGTTTCCAATGTGGTATTTTGTAAAAAAAAATCTTGTTTACTAATCACCCATAATCCAGTTTAAGCAGTTCTGAAATCACGTATAGTTTCATGATTTAAAAAAGTAATTGTCATTCCTCCTCATGCAAACATGCCTCCTTTCTGTAAGTCAGGCTTATTATAGATAATTAACAAAACCCATGTGCAATTAACATCATGCTTATTGTCAAATGATGATTCAAATGTATATATTTTTCCCCTGTGACTGAAAAAAATAATATATTTTTTTGTTTTCATTTTTGCTTTATTTACAACTTTGAAAAATAATGTTTTACTGTGCATTTTTTGTGTAATTCAGCTACATATTATATTCTAAAGTTGGTAAAAAAAAACATTATTAACATCACTTTCAAAGTTCAAGCAAAGGAAAATATTCTCCAAAATGCCAGCAGCACTACCAGAGCCCTCAGTCTTTGCAGAGTAAAGGGATTATTGGTGATGTTGTGTTTTGTGTTCCATACTCAGTATCTGTCTTCAGATACATTCAGCTGTGAAAACACATAGTCAGTGAAAGATAGCAGGCGAGCATCACGAAGCAGCAGAGAATGTGTTTGTGGCCTCCGGTCCTTCACAGAACATAAAGATAAAGCAGGACCGACAGCTTGCCTGGTGGACGTGTGCACACGGATACACCCTGCCATAAATCAATTATGCTGTTTAAAAGAACAGGCTAATGTTTCCCTTCAGTCAACTTCAATCCTTACAGGATTTTGGCCTTCTAAACATCCCTGTATGAGTTGCAAATATTTATCTTGTTACTATTTGCTTCATTTAAGAGTGCAAGATCTTATTTGATAGGAACGATCCTCCCTTCCTTCCTCATTGTAAATGATGCAAGCTAAAGGGAAGCACGTTATAAACTATATTTCTGCGTTGTATGTAATGAATTCCTTGTCAATATGACAGAGCACCATCATAGTTAAATGTCATCTTGTTACCATGGTTTAATTTTTCATAGACCTAGAGATTGACTAAATCTGAAAATATTGAGGCTGTTAAAGTATCAAGCAAAATAATAATGTGATTTGTGTAACGGTTAATTGAAAAGGAAGGGAGAATCAATATCTCCCTCTAAAGGACTTAATTTGGTTTCTGCACTTCATCTCATATATTGGAGTTGCTGACATCCCATAAATCCATTCCTCTACCATCTAAATCAACTATATCTCTCAGCACTAGTGAATCTGGTCCGTCTGTGCACTGTCACTGTAAATGAATTGCTCTGATTACAGGGTCTCTCCGGACTGTACAGTGCATCACATATCATGCAGTTATACAGCTCAGCAATGATAACGCAGATGGACAGCGAGAGTTGTTTTGGGCTCCGCTGTCAAAGTGAGGAATTTTGGATCATAGCAACATGCGAAAAGCCATTTGACCTGGAGTCAGATTTTAATTTTACCCTGACATTGATCTAGTGAGCAGGATCAGGCAAAGCCATGGAGCAGCCATTACCGCTGCCTTGTTATTAGACTTCAGCGTGAAGCATGTTTTCCCGTCCGTGGAGATGTCATAATCAGAATCATCGAGTTAATTTACATTCAGAAAATGAGCAGTCTGGCCAGTTGGGACATTCGCTAAAATGTTGTTAATTATTTAATCTACCTCAGCGGTGCAGATTTCTCTACTGATTTAAGTCCCCCTGTAGTCAATAATTGTATCCCTTAAAACTCATCTTTGATCTTCAAAATGAAATTCCTTGAAAAAAAAATATTCATGCCTTAAAATACCTTGAATGTAACTCTACATCCTTGCCTCATTTGGTGTATGCGGTTCAACGAATATGCAAATTAGCCCCGCCTCCACTCACTCCAGCCCAGAGACCCATTCGTTGACGATCACACGTTGACGTGATTGGTTACAAGGTTCATTGCTGATTTAAGGAGAAAACACTCAGCAATGGTGTTGACTTATGCATTTGTACATGGTTTGTCTTAAAGCATATTAAAAACACCACAGACATATAAACAACATTAAAAGCTTGATTTTCTCCACAGGAGAAGGCCAACAGGGCCCAGGTGAAGTCAGTCATTTCCACTTTGTGCATTAGCATTAATTAGCATTAAACTCTTTCACTCGTGCACTATTCTATGACGTTTCTTAGTATGAATAGTGTGAGTAGTGTTTTCACATTGAGAATTCCAAAAAGACCCTGAGGATGCACTTAATTAACCGAAAAAATTAAGTGTGGAATGTTGGACACTTCATGCACTCATCTGTCACAGCTTCAATTACGTGTTACAGTATAAGTTTTGTTATAAATATTTTTTTATTTTTTATTTCTTATGTCTTTAGAAACAGAACAGAATCAAAATGGTTAATGTCATGCATTTACTTTTAAACAGTCAATTATTAAAAATCAATGCATAAATTCCATTAATTCAATGTTTTATGAACCTCCAAGTATTTTCAAACATACAGTATATATATCTCTAAAGTTTTTTTTAACATTAAAAGGGTTTTACCTTTCAGATGTTTCAATGGGCTATCTAACACTTTCCATTAAACCTGACCTGATCTGATACCAACATCAAACTATATGCTTTAAAGCAAAAATATAACCTTAACTTTACCTATCCCCAAACTACCTTTTCTAATCTAAGTTCAAACGAGATCTTTCTAAACAGGACATTTTTGCCCGGAGAAGCCAATTTAGACTCTTTCAAGAAAGTGTTTGTATCGGGGTTGAAATGAAAACGATGCTCGTGTGTCCAGTCTTGCATGAGTCAAAATGATTCGTGCCCTTTCATCTCCTCACGAAGAGGTGCATGAGTCACAGTGGCATATTAGTGTTTCCTTGGCAATGCAATATCTTTATTAGAACAGGAAGGAACAGGAAGCATGGTTATTGGCCTCATATCACCTTCATGTTCTTCCGCTGGGCAACCCATAGGAACTCACAGACCTTGAAAAAGTATTTTCCTGGAAACTTCACTATCTGAAAGTCCCCTGTCCAAAGGGACAAAATGTCAAAGGTGCGGGGAAGAACATCTTGGGTGTTAATGCAATCTTTTCTTTAGAAGAAAATTTGTGTTGGAGACCAGGACTTTTGATCATGTTCTGCTAAATCAAATCGTTTTAAAGGTACAATATGTAAGAATTTTGTATCAAAATATCCAAAAACCACTTGCACAGTGTTATATATTTCTTTCAATTATGTACTTACATTATCCTAAATGTTTCCAAGAATTTGTAAATTCAGAGAAATTCGGAATTTTAAATAGTGTCTATCCCTTGTCACTTGTCGCCTGTCAATGACGTAATATCCGCGTTATCCCTGGTTTCCGCTCGTTCTGCCATAGTAACCATGGCGACAGATGTGGACAACTGTGTAATGTTTAGCTGCACGCTGTTGTTGTTTCGTTCAAACATTATGGATCATGGTATGCAGACTTTGGGACAAAAAGAGAACTAAAACGAGGATCAATTTCAGCATGGCGTTTTCGAGATGCCGAGAGCTCCGCGTCCGGGACTAACTTGGACTTGACAGAGCTTTGCGGCAAACTTCGACTTAGAGACATGATTAGCTCAACATGATCAAATGAAAGTGAAAGATCTCATGAAAGTGCATATCTATACCACGAATGTTATTTCTCGTGCCATACGGCAAAAGTTTTTGTGTGCATATGATACGCACTTTATGGCGTGTAATACGCACGGCCTCCCCACCCCTAATCCTACCCAAGGGTTTTCAGTGTGGTATCGTGAGAGGTAGGGTATCACCAAAGTGTGGGTTGCTTTACAAATCGAGTCCAAGCAGAGATCAAGTCACTGGTTTCTTTTTAATAATCAACTCAAAACTCCAAAAGTTTTAACCAAAACACTCTTCCAGCTTCTCTTTATGCTCTCTAACAAAAAACAGCCAGTCTCTCTGTTCCCAGCTCATTAACAACTTTTCTCCTTCACTCGCAACAGCTGTGTCCCCACCGCTGAGGAACCTGGTAACTGTAGTCCGGGACCAGATGGCCATCTTGGTTTGTAGTCCCTATGCTGCAACCACCTATGGCACATACCTTGCCTCTATGACATACCGTCTCACGATGCCACATAGTATACAATGTAAATTTTGGACTAACAAAAACTGTAAGTAATTATTTCATAAAATACTATAAGCAATAATCCCCTCTGGCTTGTTACAGTTTTCTAAAAGTGAATATATCTTTATATTTCACCTTAGGGCTCTACATGAGATCAAACGGCACAAAGGTGGGTTGCACGAAGCGTATATAAAGTCACTAAACTTGAGAGCAGCCTTGGATTCACGTATAAGATATTTTTTGTTGGTTGTGGACATATAGACAGATAAGGAGTAAAGGGGCCTTGTTGGTGGAATATAGTGTGCAATAAAAGGGAACGATCTATATTTCATCACTCAGCCATCCATGAAGCAAAACAGTCCTGTGAGACATGCCAAAATTTGATGCCAGGGAAAGTGTCGTGCATGGAGACAGATTTATTCTGACATGCAGAGCTGTGAAACTGCATTTTTTTTAAACATTCAAATAAATACACATTGTTGAATACACTTCCAAAACAAATATTCTTAATTAATTTTAATATCTGAATTATATAAAAGATAATATCTGAATTATATAAATAAAATAAAATGTAAAAAACGTAACATTTCAAAAAGACGATGAAGATGAAGAAGTTTAGAACATTATTGCAGTGTTCATTTTGTCTTCAGGGTCCGAGTGTTTGAATAATACATGCATCAGGTGATATGACACCAGCACATATTATTTAGATAGCCACTTTCTCTCTCGCAAGGGTAATTGCTATTTTGGTGATTAGCTTCGCTTGAAATTCCCCCAAAGACGTGTTTCAATAAAATTTCAGTGGTTCATAAATTACAAGCATTTTGATTAAACCGTTTTTTAAAATGATCTTACCCACCAAATATTAATAAGCTTTATTTCTTCCCCTGGTACAAGATGCCATTTCAGACCAAATGCTATCACATGCACAACATCATCAAAACCGTAATTCCACATGATCCATTCATATGTGAGTCACATCCACGGTTGTTAGCGAGTGCTTTGAGCTGCATGACTCTAACATGACAGGAGGTTAATGGAGAAGGAGGAATACTTGACATTTGAAGTCACTGTCATTTTAGCACACACATTTACCTGAGCGTTTGCCAGCTTATTAATTACCAGCGGTGTAATTACCTTTTTGCCATACGCAACCACAGAATCGCAATAGCAGGAAACAGGATAGCCATATAAATGGTGGTATTTGGGGAAAGAGAAAGTCTGTACAAAGCCATACAATTACTCATCACATGACAAATTAACTTGGTTACTTAATAATCTTGGACTGTATTATAATGATGGTCAAAGAGTACAGATATATGGACATGTTCTGGGAATTGGGCTATACTGAAAATATAATATTTGAATGCCTTCAATAATTTTGTTGAACGAGATTTAATGATCCAAGTCAGTAAAATTATCCAATCCATCATCACTAGAACAAAAATATATCCAGCAGAATTAATTTTTTGTCACTGAGCAAAACAATATTCCTAAATGAATCATTGTTGTTAAATGTATGTATGAATGATTCAATGATTCACTCATATATAGAGTCCTTTTGGGAATTCTTGAATCAATCAGTTGAACGAATTGGTTCAGCAAAGGATTTCAGTGAGTTCAATACTCGATTATAAAGAGTCACTTGTTTTGTTCCTGAATGGCTCTGTCCCAAATGAATCAATGTTTTTGATCTAATCAGTTGAGTGTAGAGAGTCAATGACTCACTCATAAAGACCGTCACTTGTCGGCACCTACTGGCCTAATGTAACTTGCAAAATTAATAATTGAAATATTTATATTATGATGCATTAAGATTGTCTGAAACGTATGTACATTTTCATTCTGTAGGCTAATCTTAATGTGTGAAATTCTATTCTGTTCTTACATTACTATTTAAGCCATGGTAGCATTTTCTTATGAAGTTATCATCCAATGGCCAGTTTTTTCTATATCATTTGGCACTTGGCAAATGTTCATTTTAAACTCTGCATGCAGCAACACTCCAACATAAGCAAAAATATACATCACAGCTATTTATTTTCCATTTTACAGACTTTAATGGTGAATTACAGACCTCTACATTTAGTGCCGTTCTTGTAAAGGTCAGACAGAAGAATTTCACTCTTCGATGTGACCTGTCAAGTAGCCATTAGCTGACCTTTTAATAGGTGACCTCATCAGTATGCAGATGAATGACCTCAAAGCAACTAACTCAAAGCTTGAGGAGACAGGCTCAACATAAAGCCACTCTCCTCTCCTAAAAAAAGTCTAAAGAGGTCAAAATTCAACACATTCAGGCGTCTTCTGTACAGGAGGCTTCTGTAAAACACAAGGCACTAAGGTTGTGTAAAGCCAGAGATCAGTCAGTCTATGACGCACCAGAACCCATGGCATGCAGGAACAAGAGACAGTGGGAGATCTATCATTCAGCATGACAAGGAGAATACAAAACCAAAAAATGGAAAATGAGATTCCAGTGGGGGTCCGGTGATGTGTAAGGAAATATAATTCACACTAATGTATTAGATAATTACATTTAAAATGGTACACACTGATGAAATATGAAATGGTTTTCAGTTATGTGGAATAGCTTCATATGAGAGCCGTAATGGGATCAAATGCTTGATATGAGAGGTTTAATATGAGGTATAAATTAATGTTTCAAAGCATTCAAGGCTTATTTATCTCTATCCGCATCAAGAGCTTTTTGAGTGGCATAACGCTACAGTTTTATACTAACACTGCAGTAAAATCTCATGTAATTCTTATTTTGGTGGCTATTGCGACTCTTAATGAATCTTTTCTATCTTATAAAATGGCATATTAAAAAAAAAAAGCACATTGCTAACTAGATACCATTGCCACCAGAATTCTACAGTTTTTTCAAGGAAATTTTATAGGTTTGAAAATTTTAAAAGCAGATTTTAATATAATAATATTATGTATCTACATCTCAGATTAAGGTCTGTTTATCAAACAGAAAGTGAATGTCTAAAGGATAATGATTAACCATTAAGTAAAACATGAGTTGGTGTGCTGTCTTCTCAGTCATGCATAAAATATAAATATTCATCTTTTTTGACAGAAAATGCTATAATTTCATTTATCCATCAATATTCATTATTGGCATTACTTTGTCACCTAAAGGATACAAAATATAAGGAGGTTAAGGAATGTCAATTTACACAAATTCCCATGATCGATCGTCGTTTAAATTAATGATCAATTCATTGATTAATCATTAGCCTTAATACTGCAATATGCCTTTACTGCAGTGGCATTTAGCCAACAGGGTGTGCAAATGCTGCTCAAAACGCTATGTTCCTCACCAAATGAATGAGATGGGTTTTTAATCTAAATAAAGGGCTAGGATTGTAAAATGAGTCGATGTGATTGATCATTTATTAAATTACATATTTAATAATCAAATATATAACGACATTGCGTCACCAACACCGCCTCAAAATGTGTACTCTTCCTGGAACAAAGCGGTTCCAGTATGCACATGCAAACTTATAGGCTGCGTCCGAAAGCGTGGGCAGCTGACTTGTTGCCTCGCTGCCCTATCAGGCAATGACTTTGCAGGCAGCGTTTGCACACGAAGGTACCTCACGAAATGATTTGATTTCAAACAGACTTCTGAGGCAAAGTAATGGTTTAATGATCTACAAAAAAAAACAGAGAGAGCTTTGGTGAAAACTAAGCGAATATTTAATTACTGCAATAGTAATTTCTCGCTAGAAATGACATCATAAAACGTTGATCAAAAATTTACATTTACACACAAACTGATGACTAGGCGCAACTTTCAGTTGCTTTCGGCGCCATCTTTTTTTTTTAGCTCAACTGTCACAGAATGGAAAGCACAGAAATGGAAAGACATTGAAGGATACATCTATGCTGCCTTAAAAAAAACTATCAGGTGAAGGTATCTCAGGAGACAGGAAGTGATGCTAACATTGAATTCGGACGTGCCTTAATACTTTCAAACCTTGCAATGCGTCTTCCTATAAGGCAGCATTTATCAATTTTTGGACGCAGCCATAGTCCCATGGTCCCAAACATAACTCCGGCGCGCTCGCTTCATTTTTCCTCGTATCTGCTACATGTTTCGCAGTTGAGCAACACACACGCGCATGAATCTGCTTAATCGACGATAGATACGTTTTATCGATTAAATGTATTATTGACTATTTAAACTCCTAAAGGGTTTTTGTGGAATTTTTTACTGGTTCAGGTTGAGAGACCATCTTAAACTATATATAAAAAAGCCATTTTTTTTTATGATTCCGATTTATATTTGAATGTGACTGTAAATGAATCATACTCTGGGTCATTCTGAATGGGACAACTCAACTAAATTGGTTTAACCAGGGCTCGACATTAAGCCTTTTCATGTGCTTGTCCTTCAGACAAGTACATTTGTCATTCACTTGTCCGAGTAAAACAGGTAAAAAAGAAATAGTCTCGTAAATATAATTTATTCTGAAGCAATATTCTCATCAGTGTTCAATCTGCATATTGTCATATCTGCACCTTCAAATGGCATTTCCCTCCCTAATCTTATTAAATGTGTCCTTCATTCATTTCAGATTCCTAAATTTTATGAATAAATTGAATTAGAATAATAAGACCCTATATAGGGATGTTACCAGGGCTGATCAAATTAAATAATTTACACTGAAAAATTACAAATGCATTAAATAATGATATGAAATTGTTTTAAATATTTTTAAATATATACAAATAACAAATGTTGTAAATAATGATACGTTTAAACATAACACTAAACCAGTATGTGACGCCAGGTGACCGTCTTAATGAGCGAGTCAATGAGTCATTCATTCAAACGATTGGTTCAAACGACTGATTCATTCAAGAATGAGGCATTTGTTTATGAATGGCTACTGTACTCAGTACGTTGTAATCAGGGTACTTGTCCGGTCGGGCAAGTCAAAACTGATTTTCTGTCGAGAGATTTACAGCACAACTTACCTTATCGTAAAAGATGTCATGTTATAGTAAGCGGTTTGTGTTTGTCAGGAATCAGTGGACGAAAGAAAGAAATACACTTCTCTGTATCACCTAGGCCCCTTCTTTCAAGGACTGTTTGTTCTGCAAAACCTTTTTCATAAGGCACTTGTGGCTTTTTGTTTAAAGCATGTTTTTTTCTGAATACATCTAAATAAAATGTTGTATCTTTAGCCATTAGTCTGAGTCAATCAGTTTCACAAATAATGCTGAAAACTGTAAATGTTATGATTCATTTTTATAATGCCATTGTGCTATTTAACCAGAGGTGGTTTATTTGTATGTTCTGGGTTTATTCCAAAATTACAATTTTCAGCGATACTAAAATTTAACCAAAGTGTGATTTGATTAATCTGTAGAATCATGTCTTATCGGATTTGTCCATTCATGATCTGGCTTTCACCTGAGCGAACCTATCAGTGCACTCTCGAACGAGTTCTTTTCCTCCGCTGGGTTTCTTCCTCAGCTGTCCAGAAGAAATCCATCAACTTGAGCTTTGACGGATAGAAATTATTGTTGCCTAGCAACACTCGCTTGAGATTTGTGAATGCCAATGCGGCTTTACTGTTCATTCATTACAACATGGGAATGATAGAGGTTAACCATTAATTTTAGGCACAGTTCGGGCAGAAACATCTGCTCAATCTCCCATCCTACAGTATATTATAAGCACACTGGATGAAGTGTTGCATGGCACACTGTAAAATAATCCACAGAGAGTGTTTTCTGCTTAATTCCCCCAACCATAATGGCACGAGCTTGCTTTAAAAATGCGGTGACAATTACTTGAGGCACATTAAGCTAATTTCTGATCATTTTATATGCTAAAGCAATTTTTTTCTTTGATTCAGCAAATACTATATCTCGGTTTCATGGGTTGAGCACACCTGGACTGTTCCCAGGGTCTATTTGTTAATCATGCGATAACTGACTTCTTTGTCATTCAGTTCATTACTGAACTTACTCTATCTGAAAGCAGCAAAGGTAGTATAATACGTCATATATAAGTTCCTTGAAGTGCAATTGATCATTACATCCATTGATGTCAGTGTCTAGTCCAGGTATATATTTTTTACAGGTTACGGTTAAAATGACCTTAAAGGTCAATAGTCACACACACATGTCTCTTTTCACAGCAGCACTCCAAAGTAACTTTGAAGAGTGAAAAGAAGCCTTAGGTGAAGACAGGATGGATAGTGTCAAGTCTATAAGTTTGAATAGCACTTTTGCACTTGGCTAACAAAAGCCAATCAGGGACAGCAAGCCAATGACCGCCCGAGCAAGCCATTATTATATGGTCTGGACTCACGTTGTTGCTCTTGTGATAGCAGTGCAGTGATTACCGCACCATTTAAGGCTCTCTTTTTCATAAGCATGAGATCATTGCTATAAACTGTTCTTTAGATATTCTTAGAATGTTCTTTTTTAAAATAGGGAGTTATTGATGTATTTAAGAAATATTGATACTTAAATCTCAAATAGCCCTGAAGTACCACTAAAAATTAGAATTATTTCTTGGAAGAATGAGATAAGTTAAGAGTTAGGTTATCACAGACATGAGAGAGGAAATAAATTTTGTCTTTAGTCCTATTCGGATGGGACTAGTTTTCTAAAAGTGGTTTGAATTACATTTCTTATCACCTGATGTCTGTGATTTCATGTTCAGATTCGGATGGGACTAGCATATTTGTGTTTATTACAGAGGTGGGAGTGTGTGTTTACTAGACGTGGGCATTACAGATATTACAGATTTAATATACAATATTAAAATCCTTTTTACATTTAAGTTTAGAAGTGGCTGTTTATAATAAACCCACATAAGTGAGCAGATACTGTACATCTAGACAAGTATCTTACCCACTGATATTAAAGATTCCGCGATTTGGCTCTATTTATTAGTTTTATTGTTTTCATCAGATAACGTCCATAATAAAATTAAATGAACGCATGTGAAAGATTGGTGGTCAAAGGGTAGCTCAGGTTGCGTTAGAATAATGCAATATTGGCAATCACAGGCCTTCGCATTCGGACGGGATTAGATTTCTCAGAGATAAATTGAGTTTACCAGAAAAAAAAAAACCTGGATTTTTTACTTGAGGTTGTGTGAGAAAAACACAGACATTCTTTCAGATTCAGACAGATTCGGACAGAATTAAAATATCAAAGTATTCTCTATCATAAATTTCTCCAACGACCTCCATGAAAACTAGTCCCGTCCGAATGGGGCTTTAGAGTAATAATTGACCCAAAAGTGAAAATTCAGTCAAAATTATATTATAATTTGTATTATTTTTTTCCGAAATGTTGACAACTTAGTTTTAACTAATAATTGTTGCAAACTACTACCAACAAAATATTAGTGCATTCCTTGAACTGGGCGTCATTACAAACTACATCCTTATGCATTGCTTTCTGCCAGGACTTTTACGGGCTTTTCCCAAATCACAGAAGTGACCTATAGACGTCCGTGTTTAGCTCGAGGTCATGGTGCAAAGGACTGAAATTACTCTGAACCATCCCTTTAAGGCAACACTTAAATCACACACTGTATCTCGATGAATTAAATATTCTACTTTAAATCTTCACTTATATCTTCCACATATTGTGCAATTCGTTAAAAACTAAATGATGTATCTATCAATGGTCACAGTGGAGGCCAAAATCATCAACAAATTGAGAGCTGGATTCAAAATCAAAGTAAAATTTTTAATTACAGACTGATCCAACAAATACTGTATGTATGGCCTCCACATGGCATCTGGGCATGCTCCTGATGAAATGGAGGATGGTGTCCTGGGGATGTCCTTCCAGACCTGGATCAGGGCATCTGTGGTGTTACTTGCTCCGGAAGCTCAGATACATAATGTCCCAGGGGTTTTTCAATTGGATTAAGGTCTGGGGAACGTGAGGGCCAGTCAATGGCATCAATGCCTTCGCCTCTACACACTCTGACCAAATGAGACCGGGTGTTGTCATGCACCAGGAGGAACCCAGGGCCCACTGTGCCAGTGTAAGGTCCAGCAATCGCTCTGAGGATTTCATCCCAGTACCTACGTAACAGTCAGTGTGACCCTCCAAAAATATTTCTCCCCAGACCATCACTGACCCACTACCAAACTGGTCTCGCTGGATGATGTTGCAGTCAGCATAACGTTCCCCACAGCTTCTCAAGACTTTCACGTCTGTCACGTGCTCAGTGTGAACCTGCTATAATGTTTAATATCTACCAACTGAGATGTTCTTCATTCTATCTACATGACTTAATTTGTATGTGTTGTATTTTTGAGGCCAACAATAATTTAATTTGAGCGGAAACTGCACTTCCAGTCACTTATAATTGAATGTTAAGTTTGAAAAGATAGACATGGAGAGTTGACATTTCCATGTGAGCGCTTGTGTCACTGCGGTATGTTTTTGTTTGGACTGAAAAACTGTACAAGCCTCAAGCAACAGGTTTCTCTGTCTATTGTTCTGTGTTCCACTATGTGGCCTGTGGAAGTTTAAAACATTGATTTTCATCATTTGTCTCATTTGCAGTAGCAAACAGACTGTTTCTGAAGTTCGTGTTTGCTGAAGATTTTAGAAAACAGGCTGTTCATGAAATGTGTTTATCCTTGTAAAATCTGACAAATATTGTCAGCATGCCAAACAGATGCACAATGGCCGTCCTTATGTTCTATAGACATGCATTGAATGAGCACCTAAACTGCAATTCATTTGTATTCCAGACTCTTTGTATTCCAGTATAGGTTATGATGTTATACGATGCAGCATCCTAAAATAGAAGTGGAGTGTACGGTTATCTCCACTGTCAAGTGTTGACATAAGTGCATGAGGCTGAACTGGGCTGTAGCTGTTTACACTAATCAGCCCTGTCCTGCTAAGCTCTTTTGTTGACTCTTGTGTCAAGAGACCTTTGGTTGAGATTAACGTTCTCTCATTCTCACCACATCCAACTCAGGGCCAATGCTGGATTCATTTGTTTGTGTCTTTTTGGCTCCAGGCACACAAGCCAATGAGTTTTGATGCAGAAACCCAGTTGGCACTTGTAACCAATTAGACGGTGTGAATCAAATGTGGGAAAAGTATATATATATAAATACCAGTAAAAAGTTTGGAATAGGCTAATTAAGATGTTTTTTAAAAAAGTTATTTTTTTTAAAACATGTTTTTTTAGAAGTCTCTTATGCTCATCAAGGCTGGAAGGTACGGTAAAAAGGTTCAAATGTATTGAAGCCATGCTGTGAAATTCCTTTTATGCAACAGTTCGCTGGAACAATCAAATAAATACATAAATAAACAGGGAAAAAAACGTTTGCAAAGACCCGCCCCCTTTAGTTAGGCTACTGTTGCTATGTCCGACAAGCTACGCTGCTCTCACGCCACACCATGTTCTCACGCACTGAAAAATACATCGCGGAGCAGAGAGGACACTGACAACGCCCTGACAGACAGAACAGACCAGGTTACTTTTGATATTAAACAAAGTCTCACCTTTCAAACTTGGTAATTTCTTTTAAAGAAATTTAAACAATAAATACCGTTTTGTGGCTCTTTAATGTGTCTGACCGATTGCTGGAGCATCAGTTAAAGCTGCTCGTGAACCAATCATCTCTTCCTTCTAGTTAATTTATAGCATCAAATAAACATAAATGAACATAGAAATGTTGTTTTAACCGCGGAAAGGCGTCAGTACACTCTGTTTTCCAAGTTCAAATCCTCCCACCTTCATCTACTAACGTTAACTCTCCTGACTGCTTTGTCGGACAAAATGGCGGATGGCGAAGTATGATTGGTCAGATCACTTGTCATTCAAGCTCCCTGCGAAGGGTCAATTAATATATATTAACTTATATATTATACTTATATATTGTTTCAACTGAAAATAAACCTGTTTTTGGTGAGTATCCTCGTAGGCAGATTCTTAAATGAAGGTCTTGAACGTAAAGAGTTGGGGGAAAACCTGCTGTATCATTAATATTAATTATTAATGATGTGAACAAATCACAGAATAACACTCATGGCTCTTGACTGAACCACTTTTGTAGCTTAATAAGTATTCATATTTAAGATTATTATTGAAGATGTGTGATTATTCCATTTATGTAATACTGTTAAACCTATACCTGAACATTTTAAACCACATTTTATTTAATTTGTTTCTTTGTTCTATTGTTTCATATGTGGTATATCAGTTGTAATTAGTTCAATTGTTCTTATTTTATTAATGACTGTTTTTTTCTTTATATAAGTTTGGTTAGTTTTGTTTTGGAATTAATTGAGTTTTTTTTTATTAGAATTGAGAATTGTGAACTTATGTAAAATGTGACAAACTTATTGATTAAAATACAAAGTTACATGGGTCAAAAACAGCAGAAATAATAGGCCTACATTTGACTAATTTGTTCCCCATAAATTGAGGAAAAAAGGGACAGCCTAACAGAAGGTGAGATATATATTGTAGATTTTGCATAAATTGTAACTAAAACTACCACCACCACCCACCCCCACTGTATTGGGTATGAGGTAGAGTAAAGGGCTTTACTAATCAACAGCCAATATGCTAGTATATATGCATGCTAATTAGCACCTACTTTAATGCACCTTATAGTGAATAAAAAATGCATGCATTCCTGTTCAAACTGAATTTTCAGCGTCATTACGCAGCCTTCAGAGTGCGGTAAGAAATGCTCCAATGTTTGTTAGTGCTCTTTAATTTGTTGCCCCTCATAAATCACTTTGTTGATTAGCCACTTCTGTGATGATTTATTGTAATTGGAGGGCAGGAGGGAACGGTAATAAATGTCTGTTCAGGCTCTTCCTCTATAGTTTCTACGTCCATCTTCTGGCTGAGCATCTGAACTTGACAGCTTAGCGAGGGTCAGGCCGGCTTCTGCAATGGAATGGGCCTAAAAGGTGTTTTGACCTGGACACTCAAACATAAACTACTTTACAGCTTGCATTCCTGTTCAAACTGAATGCTTGCTGTTTTTTGTTTGTTTTTTCGTCACTGCGTAATCTGTGACAAAAACTAATATCCAGGGGGTGATTTAAAGGAAATGAGCTGAAATCCATTTGATTGGATTTTATGTTGCAGGATTGTTGTATATGAAATGTTTATTGAAATACACATTAGCATAATATCTGAGTGTTCAATCACATTTAGAGGATGTTAAACCATAAAAATGAAATCAAGAGGAATTTCCCAAATAGCTATTACTTTATTTTAAACTACAACTGTACAAAATACAAATACAAAACATGTTTTAAAACAGCAAGAAAAGCAATTTAAACACAAAACAAATGTTTACCACCATACACTGATTTTTTTTGCTTACATCACAACAGCTGTACATTTCGTCATATAAAGTGTTCACTGATTATGAGGAAAAAACATATTTTAGTTGAGGTTAAAATTTCACATTACAATCCATGTTCACGCAGGTACTGTATTTTACAGCAACCGACTACTGAAAACTACAGATAGAGAGCTGAGACATGTTTTTTTTCTTCAAGGTATTAAAACTAGGTATTTACAGCATAAGCTTGTAACACTTTACAATAAGGTCTCATTTATGACCCTGGATCACAAAACCAGTCACAAGTCGCACGGGTATATTTGTGGCAATAGCCAACAATACAGTACATTTTATAGGTCAAAATTATCGATTTTTCTTTTATGCCAGAAATCATTAGGATGTAAAGATCATGTTCCATGAAGACATTTTGTAAATTTTCTACCGTAAATATATGAAACATTTATTTTTGTGAGTGAATGCAGCACAATCGCAAACATATGGACAACTTTAAAGGCGATTTTTCTCAATGTTTCGATTTTTTTTTGCATTTGTTAGCATTAGTTAATATATTAACTAACACGAACTAACAATGAGCAATACATTTGTTACAGTATTTAATTATTAATCTTCTTTAATGTTAGTTCAAAGTGCATTAACTAGTGTTAACAAATACCACTTTTGATTTTAATATTGCATTAATAAATGTTAAAATTAACATTATCTAAGATTAATAAATGCTGTAGAAGTATTGTTCATTCTTTGTTCATGTTAACTCAATTTGTTACCTAATGAAACCTTATTGTAAAGTGTTACCTATAAAATAATTGTTCAATTACCTTCCCTTAATTATACCACAAATATGCAAATGTTACAGATATAAACATCTAAAATGACAAATTATTTTCATCTCCTCCATAATTTTGCAGTATATTATCTGCAAAAACTGAGCTCTGCTAGGACATCAATGCCACTGTGAGGAAACAGCCTCAGCTGATGATGCTATTCACAATATATTTGACGAAAGCAACGGACGCATGTTTACTCTGGTTTTAGACTGATAAATGTGGGAAGTGGGTGTCAATCGTGGCTTGCTGAAATGCTAAAGTTCAGGACTTGAATCTGCAACACCCTTAAATCTAGTGTCACGGTTAGGTGTAAAATGATGCCATTTTATACTCCTTGGGCGGAAATTGGGCAGGATACATTTGAGTCTCAATTGTAAAACTGAGCTTACAATTGAAACCGAGAAGTAATCAACTGTCCCATTTTTTCAGAGTGCAGTGTGAGTATCAATTTGACACCCGTTCTTGGAACAAGTTTTCCAGAGTGATGATTTGTCAGTGATGCATGTGGTTGTTGCCACAGTGACCATGTGGTAATGCTTTGAGTCCACAAATCTTCAGAGTGGAAGTACCAAAGAATTCACCCCTGAGCTCACACACACTCAATCACCTCCAAATCCACCATCACCCTTTCGTGTTCAATCAACCATTCAGTTATCTGTCCGTGATTGCTTTAGGAGCATTACGGCACCTGCACAGGACTGGAATGGGGCCTATTTTGGTCTTCAGTCAACATACAGTTTGGAAAGTTATGAATAAATCTGCTTCGTTTCAAATCTGCAAATTTAAGTCTGTGATTGTCAAAAATGCTGTTTTCATGTGGCCACCACTCCAGGCTAACTCTGAGGCACTGTGAAACTGCTGACACTGCAAATTAAGCAACCGAATCGACACAAACCAACGAGGAGCTAAGCACTTTGTGCAAATGTGCCTTTGCAAGCTAGTGAGGACTCTTTAAACGACAACCTCTTCCTCTCGGGCAGGAGCTCTTCGGCGGCTCCGCGGATGTCGTCCAGCTCTGTGGTGTAGTGGTCTGGGCTTTCTCCGTTGGAGGTCTCCTTGATGACGCTGTACGTGAGGGCCACGCTGTAAGTGGGGGGCTTCTCGGAGCGCTGGGGCCCGCAATGGCACAGTTTTCGGAAGGCGGCGCGAAACTTCTGCGACATGGCATTGTAGATGATGGGGTTGATGGCGCTGTTCATGTAAAGGCAGAGACGGCAGAACAGGAGGAACCAGATGTCCAGATAGGGGTTCTTGAGGAAGGAGTTGACCACCACCAGCGTCCGATAGGGCATCCACAGCAAAGCAAAGAGAATCACCACCACTGCCAGCATCTTTGTCACCTACAGCAGACAGCATGACAGATGTTTTTATGTAGATGTAACTCTCTGATCCCTCATAATTGCATTAAAAAAAAAAAAAATCCTCTTTAATCTCATTCTCATTTTAACAGATCAACATAATTATATTAAAGTAACACTTTATTTTACAGTGCCCTTGTTACTTACATGTAGGCCTACTTACCATAGTAATAACAGTAAGTTATGCATACTTACATGCAACTAACCCTCAACCAAATCCTACCCTAACCCTATAGTAAACAATTAGTTGCTTAATATTACTCAGTACTTAAATATATAATTACACTGTAACAATTACACCTTAAAATAAAGTGTAACCTATATTATATATTATATAAGCCTCGGCAGTGTTTAAGTGAAATATGAGTTTTGAATTGTATGGGTTTTGCATAGCTACCATTAATAACTTTACAAAAATTGATGTTGCTGTTTTTTTCAATGTAACTAATTAACATGTAAGGTGAAAGTATGAATGTCTGTGACAATTGGTGACATGGTAACAGGATACCTGTTTTCTAATTAAAGCATGCTCATTTTAATTTATCACTCAATCTTAGCCTTTTGCAACAGTATAAACATGATTATCACGGTACACCTGTTGTATTGTGTGCCAGATTTTTTGCCAAATGTGTTAACACACCATAACATGTCATGGTTCATTTATGGAAAACACATTTGTAGAGCCTGAGCAAATTCATAGCTTAAAGACTGATTTTATAAAGGTCACGAGAGGCTATGTTTCTCTCCATGTTGGACAACCAGACAAAGAGCCTTAGGGCAACACAAAAACAACACAAGTGCAGTCGCTCCGAGTTCATCAGATGGCGCCTGGCTTCACTATGCATTTGGGCCTTTACCTGCTCGAGGCTATGTGAGCCGTCACCGGGTTTTTTTTTCTTTCTTCAAATAACTGGCAAACTCCTGATGTGTTCTGGTTCGGGTTCACAAATGTTTCCTGCACTACCACAACACCGCTACCGAATCAACAACGCAACATGCGTAGTCCGTTTCCCGAAAAATGATTCTTATGCACCGACTCTTTAATGTGAACCAAGTATGACCAATGTATTCTGAATCTCGAAAGAATGACTCCAAAGGAATCGGTTCTTTTAAAACACACATCGTGACCAGAGCAGTTATTTTCCCAATTTAATCTAATGAATTGAATGATTTTTTGTTTTTTTGGCGAATCAAAAACGCGATCAAAATCTCGAACGAATTCTGATCGCTAGAGGCAAAATTGCTGAAGTGCATTTATAAAAATGTATCTAAAACGTCTTTGAAAACTCTTTGAACAACATTTTTGCAATAATTGTATTACATTAATTTCAGATTTGTTGTTACCCTAGATGTAATAAGAAATGCATTTATTTTTTAGGCCTATGCAGGCTATTCATTCATTTAAAAATATATATTCTAATCTCCTTCTCTAAATCGTGGCTAATCGTTAGTAGCCTAAATGGAACAATCAAACCGTAGAGGAATCGGAACCAAATGTATTAAACTCCGACTCACATTCCAAACCAGTGAATGCTGCTATAGAATGTATTCCGCATGATCCCCATGCGCACAATTACGCACAAAGGTATGCGTTCAAATCAACACTTTACCTGTCTCCGAGAAGCAGCAGTCGTGCTGCTGGAGGAACTCCTTGAGTTCCCATGCACGGACGACTGCTTTTTCCAGTTTCTTCGACTTTCCTTGGGATCCAACGGCAATGGGTTGAGGAAAAGAATTCTTGCGATAAATCCGTATAAAACAGTGGCCAGCAAAAGAGGGATAACGTAGAACACCGCATAGTCTGTGAAATATATTGGCAAATACATGTTTCTGGATACTTTGTAGGCGCATGTCATGAGGACAGCGTTGTCAAAAACGACTTCTTTCGTGTCGGAAAGATAAAGCCACATAACGCAATAGAGGGAAGTTAAAACCCAAACTAGCACAATGATCTTCTTGGCTCTGGAGAGGGTGCACATAAACTGCGCTTTTATCGGGTGGCAAATAGCAATATAGCGTTCAATGGTGAAGGCTGTGATGGAGCAGGATGACGCGTTGATACCCAGGTACTGAAAATAAGTGATGGAGAGGCACCCGGCGTATCCGTACACCCACTGGCCGCCGAACAGACTCTCGGTGATGTTGGGCAGCCCCGCTGCCGTCAGGACCATGAGGTCGGCAACTGCCAGACTCACCAAGTAACAGTTAGTTGGGGTACGCATGTGCTTAGTCGTTAAGACCACAAGAATGACCATAATGTTCCCAACAATTCCAACTCCACAAATAAGGATCACTAATAAGATGCTCGCGACCTTGTATTCGACAGTATAATCAGTCCATATCGAAGTAGTGTTGTTGTTGTTGTTAAAATGGAATATAGTGTCGTTATCCATGCTCCACTTGTGTTTGTTTCCTATTTTCCCCACAGAAATCACTTTTCAGCTCTCCAGGACGCGCGCAAAAAGGTCATATTTCAGTATTCCAGAGAAAGAAAATTCTGTAAAGTTAAAATGTCCGTTTTAAATGTCCTTCTGGAAAAAAAACACGCTCCAGTCACAGCAGGCTTTAGACCTCAGAGATGAAAATTAACGCAGTTTCGTTTGGTGCGAAGCCAAGAATGTGTCCGTGGTAATTTGTGTGATATATAAAAATCCTTTCCCTAGTGTGCATAACTGCAGAGAGCCGACAGAGGTGTTGCACCGCCCAGGGCTGAACAGGCTGATATGGTCTGAGACCGTGGTAACCCTAATACGCGACCGAGAGCGTCAGTAAGGGCAGGTTGTGCAGTGCGTAATGCCGAAGCAAGCAAGAGAGGAAGTGTCTGATCAATTATGGGTTTCTCGCCTAAACTGTCCCCCAAACGCCCAATTTCACGTTCTAATTAAAATGTTCCTCTGCAATATGGTGTTTGTTTAAAAGTCAGTTTGCTCTGGTTATATCAGAACTGATAGTGCTTGCTTTTACGCAGTTTGTTTCAAGGGGTATGATAAGGTTTCAGATTGATCCAAGCCCAGGAAGGCTGGCCAAGTTTGATTTCACCTGCAAAATGCAGGTTTACACCCATGAGAGCCATTATTGACACTTAACTGAGTCTATTGATGCACAGGTCTTAAAGGGCTTAACAGTCTTCTGTGTATTTGTGATGAAGAAAAATCACTGGGATTAATCTATGGGTTATTGTGCCTTGAGCTATGATGTATAACATATTACAGTTGTTATTTGACATATTGTGACATTATTTGTACAAACAGGTCAACTGAAATAGTTTTTGAGGAAGTGGAAAAAAAGCTAGCTTTATCCGTGCAGACCTTAGCTTTGCTAACTTTCAAGTTAGCATGAAACAGATCGTCTTTTCTTCCCTATTGTGATGTATATCCGAGTGAGGCAGCTTTTTGTAAAAGAAAAAATGTGGGGCGCGACTTGATTTTGTCCATCGGGAATTGATTGGATTGTTGTTTGCTATTGGTTGATCTCATGTGATTGACAGGTTGCCCCGCCCTTTCTACATAAACACGTCATCAGAGAAGAGAAGATGATATTGCAAGTGGGAGGGGAAGATATTTTGATGAAAGATTACGAGGGCACATGAACTTTGTAACAACAAAAAAAAAACAGGTGGAGCTGGGGAAGGTGGATGGTTTCTGAAAGCGCGCTGCAAACTGCTACAGCAAATGCGGACTAAGTATTTGCAGTGAGTTCATTGGCTACTGATACAGAAGGAACCAATCAGCCGTGCCCTGTAGAGAATGATGTGATTGCAAACAGATTGAGTTAAGGACCTATCAGCCAGCGCCATCTAGAGTTTCATTACAGAACTTTGCATATATGCACAGATAAATAACTTTAAATAAACAATGCGATATTCCATAAAAAAACATAATTGTAAGCTTTGATTTTTATGGTGACTTTAAGCAGTTTAACAAGATCCAATTATTATTCTTTTTTATGTTTGATTGAGGCACTTTAGTATACTTATATTAGTATTATTTCTTAATGTGTTGTTAAATCTTTATCAAAAGCATGACAGTGTCATTCATGTCACAAAAAATAATTACATATTTTTTGACAGCTTTTGTGCTCTCTCGGTGCTCTCTCGAAACTTGACACAGATTGCTTTATATTCTTGAGAAGAGTAAATAACAGAACTTTACAGCTGTCAAATCCTCTGGATTTATCAGGGTTTCTTTATTTATTTATAGGCTACATTTTGCATCATGACATCTATTGCAGACAGTAAGTGCTAAAAGTCATTTCTCTTTTTCCATTTTGCGAAGGTCAGGTCTATTTGAAGAGTTTATGACTCCGAGGGGGTGATATCTGATGGCCATAAAGACATAATACATTATGGCCACCTTAAAAAATATCAACATTTCAGTGGGGGCTTTATGCAGTGAAGTGTTTTCTCAGCTATTTATCTTTCTAGACCTTTGGAAGTGCACACACAAGGCTAGAAAAAAGGAAGCAAGATGTGACACATTTTCTGATTTATTATTTGTTTTAAAGTTATAGATAGATAATGCTGGGTTTGAACAATATTTTGGCAATCATACATTATCGTCATATAGGTGATCACCCATTTTGTATGATTAGTGTTGCACTGCCATCTAGTGGACATTTTGATTAAGCACACAAATAAATAGTCCCCAACAGTTTTTCTGCGTTTAATCGCAGATTCTAGAACGCTTTCTTACTCTCGTGATTCATTAAGAGAAATGTAAAGCAACTAAAACACATTGTTATTTAACATTTCGTTATTAGGAGCATGTTAAAATGCTTAAACCCCCTTTAACAGATTCACAATATTATTTTTCCTTAACTGAAAATGCCGTTTCCTATGGTTAAGAATCAAGATACACATTTTGGATTTTGATTTGAATCCCATAACAACTCATTCCCACCCAAAAAAAAAAAAAAAAAAAAAAATATATATATATATATATATGTATATATATATATATATATATATATATATATATATATATATATATATATAATGAGATGAATAAAATCTATTGCATTGATCAAAGTTAACTTCCTGTAATTGTTCATATCACCCAACTTCTAGAAAGACTGTGAGAGATCTAAGAGATATTCAGAGAGTTTATGAATAATATGGGAGCTTGACAAGCATTTATAAAGACAAGGCTGTGATTTCATCGTTTGTTATGGAAATGCAATGAATAATTCATCATCTGCCGGACTGTATGATTCATTCGTTCTCTAAATGAATTTGATTTAAGCAAACTTTCGAATTTAAAACACAAAGATGTTGTTCTGCTTTTAATCAGATTCAATGCCAGCAAACCACTCCAAGCTTGGCAGCCGGCATCTCAAAGGAATAAATAACATTTCTGGCTGCGACTCAGGACTATCTAATTTTTCTAATGACAAGAGCCCGGTTTCTACATCTCACCTTGCATGTCTCCCATCCGAAAGGCCGTGGACACAATGAGGTGAAACCAGTCATTCCGCGTGTTCTTGTTATTGGCTTCAAAGAGAGCCAGTTCATTTTAGAAAAATGAGATTGTGTAGTTGGTGGTGACAGCATCGACCAATCAAAACTTTTTAATCAAATTAAATGTATTACAATACCCTGTTCAAGGACAACGGTGCTGCTTCTTTGTTCATGATTTAAGTACAGTTTAGATTCTCAACTCTTATCTTATAAAAACCTTTTTTGTCAATTAAAATCTGGGATAGTGCAAGTTGTGTTTTTATGATTTTACATGGACAGGGATGAGCTCATATTATGATAATCAAAACATTTTGATACCAGCAGTGAGACACTATTTTTGTTGACCTTCAAAGAGGTTTAATGACTAAAAGAGCTGTCTGTCGGTCACTCTCTCTCCATCTCTTGCTTTGAGCACTTTGCTCCCTCTCATGCCCTAAAATGTATATCTTAAATGTATTTAAGAGGCTTAAGAGTTTAGATGGGTCTTTGTCAGAGTAATATTCCTGTCCTTAAAGAGCTTACAGACATACACCTCCTTATCCGAGGCTTTATTCAGAATAGCATACCATATTCTTTATTGCTGCAGTATATAATACTGTGCTCCCTGTTTCTGTATGCACAGACTTGCCCCAGACAATGTGCTCTCAACTTGAATTTCAATTTGCGTGATGAATGAGCCGGTATATCAGCAATTTCTCTTTGACTTTTATTTTTATTGACTCATTTAATCATCTGACTGCAAATTGTTGTAATTTTTTAATGCAAAATTGCCTTGAAAAATGCTAAATAACAAGATGTTCATAGAAACCCACCTGCTGAGTTATTTCATAATTATTATATTTATAATTATTATATTGTTTATTAATATTTTGGATTATATTTTATTTTTAGATTTATTTTTAATTTTAGTTCAAGCTTTCATCATTTTGTTATGTGCTTTTGTAATTTTTACTGGTTTTTAATTATATATATATATTAGCTATAGTTTATATATTTTAATTAATGAAAACAATTAAAAAGGTTTAGTGTCAGTTAACAATTACAACACTGGAGGTCATGTGACAATGTAGCATACTTCTGCACTGTATGCATTAAGTATTCTATTCTAAACATAGCCTGATATGCTCAACTCCTGGATCGCATAACATGTGACCTTGGATCACATGACACGTGCCGTGTAGCTCTGTGGGCAGCACTGATTTCAGTCTTCACTCAGTTCTCAGGACCAAGGACAGCTCCTTCCTTCCTTCCCTACCTACCGGTACTCGGGTTTGCTTACCTTGTCTGTATTTTTCACAAAGACACAGAGGCCAATAAAGATCTAAGTGTCCTCCAGCATTACAAAGTTGCCAACAATGCCAGGCATAACTTTTTTTTTTTCAAAGTTAGTTCTGTCATAGTTTAGAGTGCTTATGTCCTGTACAATGTGCAAAACACAAGCATTTGGGTCAATAAGATTGATTTTTAAAGAAATTAATACTTTTGTTCAGTAAGGATGCATCACATTGATCAAAAGTATATCAAAGTAAAGACTTTTACATTACTAAAAAAAAACTATTTCAAATAAATGATCTTCATTTGAACTTTCTCATCAAAGTAATAATGGTTTCCAAAAAAAATTGGACAGCAGAACAGGACTGACAATAATAATAAATGTTTCTTGAGCATCAAATCAGCATATGAGAATGATTTCTGAAGGATCATGTGACACTGAAGACTGGGAATTCAGCTTTGCCATGACTAAATTACATTTTAAAATAAATCTTACCAACCTCAGAAACTGTATAGTGTACTGGCGTCATATTAGTCACCTGAAATTACAAAATCAATCCAAAGATTTGTGTTTGCATAACATGCACACCTGGACTATATTGGTCAACAGGTACACAGGTCAATTTATATTTCAAATTAATTTATTCTTGAGTGTGAAATAAAAGTGCCATCACACTCTTGGTTCTGAGAAACACACCGCCTTGCAGGTTCCTAAAACAAAGAGCCAAACTTTACACTTGTTTGTTCCGTTCCACTCTGTAGTTCTAATGTGATTTTTCAGTTTATAAACGATCGTTACATTTTATTTAAGGCTTTTTAACCTTTCATTTTGCCTTTATTTAATAGAGATGCAAGAGCAAAGCTATGTGACTGCAGGTTTGTAGCAGCTGTGTGATGTTATTTAGCAGCTGGCTACGTGTGTAATCACCTGGTCCAGACAACATGAGGACAGACTCACGAGCCACAGCGTGCTTCTGTATTCCAAGGTGACGGTTGATACCCAAGGCTCTGAAACTCAATTTTGTCCTTGGCAATGCATGCCGGATTGGCTCAGCTGGCCGCTGACGGTATGGAAATCTCAGAGGGCTGTGCAGCAAAATAAGCTGTGCATCCTTCGGAGACTTCCGTCCTGCTGAAAATAGTCCAAACCGACTGGAGCATACAGCTACTCCACCTATGTTCAACACGCCAGCAGTGACAGATGGGAATTCATGACTGTGCACCTCGTACTCCCTGAGCTGAGCCTCCACCAGCCTGGGACATTAATCTCTGGCTGAGTAAGCCCCACTTCTCTGCAGACTCATCTGTTAAATAGGAACTTGCCTGGCCTTGATCCGAAGTCATCCTATTGGTGAACACAATAGCACGTATCTGTTGAAATAAAATTGATTGTTTGTTGTCAAGGGGAGGAGAACTGCTGATTAGGTGTTATTAGACTACGCCTTGAGAATGTTTGAAAAAGCCTAAATCTCAACATGATGTGCTCAAATTATGTAAAGGTATTGTTTATAAGGTCATTTGGAAGAATATGAGCTGACATGGGCTGGTTGTGGCAGACTATATAGATTAAAATAGATTATATAAACCTTGCTCAAACTGACCAGTAATCTTTCCAGCTTTTAAAGGAGCACAGAGCAGATGGTGTAGAATAGGTGTGGTTTGGCACAGCCGCTGACTCTTACTGGTCGTAGTAGAAAATGTCTCCAGGCTGTAACTTAGTTTCCATCACGGTGGTGATAATTACTTTTCGCTTCCGAGAACCTGATTTCCCATGGTTCCAATACAATTTTAAAACCTGTTATGATTTACTTGACACCGCAAGAGTGATGCAAAACTGCGAGGCGTAGGCTACCGGAAGGAAATTTACGAATCTTACTATGGCGGAGACTTTGTTGTTAATATTCATAACCGGTTTGCTTCGCCATTGGAACGTTAGCAAGGAACGTCTGCAGCACCTACTTGAAATTCAACAGCCAAGCATTCGCTATTGGACGGTAACTAAGGGACGTCAGCACCATCTTGTTTATATTCATACTCAAACACTTCCCAATTGGAAGATTACCGAGGAACGTCACTCTACCTAATGAATATTCATGAGAGGTCCTTTGCCATAGTAGAATTTGTAATTTCGATATGAAGAGCTCAGTTCATCTTTAAAACGGAGCGTGGGAGGGAGAACGGTGGAGAGCAGAAGCCGGGAGGCCAAAATGTTCATCAGACGAGAAGGTATTAACAAAAAACAATTGATTATAGCAAACAAACAATGTGTGATTTGCGTCTAACGTTAAATATAGCGAGATGGGAAATGTGTCCTGTTTGCAGTCGCTTTCTCTATGGGATATTGTATGACCTATTGATGAGTGTAACGATGCAGCCTGATGGACACGTGCCAAAACTACTGTATAGCAGCCTATGTCCGTTTTAAATTATGTTTATTGCGTAAACAGTGTAACGTTTTAGCTATTGCAGATGTGATGGTTTGTTGATGACTTTATTTCGACTAGCATAGACCAATACTCAGTTTGACACATTTTTATACTGATATTCGATATTATTCTTTTTTTTTTAAATAATAATTCTAAAGATGAAAATTTATTTAGATAGGTTTCAAAACAAATATTAAATTATATGACTTATAAATTTAATATAAATATTGGTTATTCAAACATTTAGGCTACATGTAAAAGTATCTGTACTAATATCCGCCGTAAAAAAAAAAAAAAGAAGAAGAAGAAGAAAAAAAAAGATCATGATATCGATCTCTACTGTGAAGTGCCCTATATCCCCATCGGCCGTTAAGTCGTGCGTTTAAAAGGGACTTATAGCTTATCTTGGGTTTTATACGGATTGCTTTGCTAATTGGATATTGAGGCAGTAGGACTAATCAGTAACTTTAATCGTCTTTCATTAAAGAGAAGAAGGATTTCGTTCAAATACAGTCATTAACTGTTGCTAACCCATTGTAGTGTAGGCTATAAATGGGTTAGAGCAGTAAATAGTACCCATGAGTCACAGTTGTTGTGAGCATAAGTGAGGCGTGTTACAAAAATCCTTGTCACGTAGTATGTGATGATAGTTATAGTTTTTCAATAGTAAATATGGATTTTAACTGTAATAGCATGTAACGAAGGTAAAATACATGGCCATGCGCAATATTAAACTGTTATTATTAAAATATTCTTAATGCATAGTTTTTATAGTAGCCTAGTATGCTATTTAGTTGTCATTGTTTCAAAAGTTGAAATATAACAAAAAATGTGTTCTTCATATTGGCTATCAGCCATTTAAATGTACAAATAACTGGTATTATAAAAAAAAAAAAAAAAAAGGTTGATCTCTCACCAGGATAGATTTTGTGCATTGATTTCTCATCAGAATTATTGTAATTTGCGTTTACAGGTATAGTAAGGATGGCTTGATGCAGCAGGAAATCAGAGTGATCCGTGGGAGTGGATCTGATGGCCTCGGTGGAGTTACTCTACATCGATAATAGACGGGCAAGACCCGATCCCCCCGGGGTACTGGATTGGTCTTCTAGCCCTCTTCATGTTCACAGGCTAAACAGTTCGGTGGAGGAAGCTTCTCCCACTGTGAAGGTGCCTGCCTGTGAGGGACAGTGTAATTCAGCACCAAGGACGGCTCCTCTCAGAGGACAACATGGCCAGCACCGCCATCCTCCCGCAGAGAAGGTCAGGGTGTGCTGCGACGAGGAGCTGGAGACCTCGTTCACCTACATTGACGAAAACGTCAATCTCCGGTTGGCCACCCCGGACACGAGCGAGAAAAGTGCTCGGCGTGCATCTTCGCTCCATGACTCCTCCAGCGAAGTCCGTCCCGAGGGCCTCCAGGAGTTGTCGCTGATGTCTGACTTCGATCTCAGCTCGGAGAGTTCGGGGAAATCCATGGATTACGGGTTCATCAGCGCAGTCACGTTCCTCATCACCGGGATCTCGCTGGTGATCATATCGTACACGGTCCCTCGTGACGTCAGAGTGAACCCCGACAATGTCTCCGCACGCGAAATGGAAAGACTGGAGAACGAGAGCGCCAGGATAGGCGCGCACCTGGACAGGTGCGTCATCGCAGGCCTTTGCCTTCTCACTTTAGGCGGAGTGGTGCTGTCCACCCTGCTAATGATTTCCATATGGAAGGGTGAGATGTACAGAAGGAAAGCCTTTGCTTATTCCAAGCACTCCGCAAAGCTCTACGGTTCGATTAATTTAAGAACAAGACCGAGCCCCAGTCACTCATCGCCACCACATAGTTTGGTCGAGGAGGAGAATGGCAATGCCATTGGTTGACTCTTTTCTCCAGTTCTCCATTCATCTCTATTGGACTGCCAACATAACGTTGACCTTTCCAGCATGGCCAAAAGAGCTTGTTTTTTGTTTTTTACCTTGAATCAGTGACAGTTGCTTACTGATGCAGAAAACCTATTATCACGTAACAGATTTCTCAGGCTCCAGAAATATACAGCATGATAACATTTGTCATAAAGCAAATACTTTTTGGATAAACAGCCAAACTTCAGGGTGTGTGGCAGCAAGTTAAATTAAGTTGCTGATAGTATTCAAATCCTTAATCTCCAAGCTGAAAATGTGAGAACTAAAGCTGATTTAGCTAAAGAAATGAGTCCTGCTGCTAATACTGACAATCCCACTGCCTCTTTCTTACTCTTTCAGAAAACTGAAATATTTCACTTGATCCATTTCATCATAGTCTCTGGTTTGGAGCACTTCGGTGCATCTGAAAGCATTGTCCTTTGCAGTACTTCTAAAATGTATTTTTGGGATGTTTTTGCCATTATTTTCTCACATTGTCCTTGTTAGTTCATGTGTGGAACGAGCCATGCAGAAATCTAATACACCCCACCCAACAATAAAATATTTTATAAATATTTAATGGAGGAAGCTGCCACACAATGATTTGCCATCTTTTGGAAATTTAAATCCATCTCTCTGAGAGAGCAAAGCATAACTGCTGTATCTTCACTGACTATACACAGCTGAACCTACTATTGACACAATTGAGAAACAAAATCTTCTGTGCTCACAAGACTTATCATAAGAATTACAAATGCAATCTATTTATCTCTATCAGTGCATACTCGGATGATAAATGACAGTTCATAAAACTCATAACTGACTCACTATGGTATGAAAATAAAATTATATCATTCTTGATTTTGTGTTTCATTGCTTGTGATAAATCATAAGTATGTAGCTATTTGATAGCAATAAGCGTAACCACTTCACCTGAATGTATAATCACGAGTTGGCCGTCTAATTCTGAACTGGTTTTCTAGGGTTGCATTGCATCACAACGACAAAAAAATAATATTCCAAAACATTAGCTGGTCATAGGTTGCACTGGGCCTTTTCCTGCATATTTTAGCTTTAAACTCATTATATGAACTTTCTGTGTCTTAAACCGGTGTAGATGCTTCACGTTTGTTATCAATATAAAAGTAACGTGTAAGCTTGTAACTGATTGTAATATAATAAACGTTTTGATTTTACAGGAGAATTAGTCTGCTCATAACATCTTCCTCGCAATGAGTAAGATCTAAATTTTAGAGAGCCTAATGAGTCCCTGGTATTTGCCCACATCATCTAGAACGGTTACTGGCTGTCTCAAAGGGGAATTAAAAATGTTAATCGAATTTATTTTCAAGGCAGCATGTTAACGGAACAGTTATTAAAATTAGTTAGTCAGAGCACACACTTTTTTTTACCTGTCACAAAATAGACACTAATAAGTCACCTGAGGTATAGTATGGCGTGGTTTCTAGTGCAGTATGGCTGTTGTTATTTTTCAACGAATGTTTAACTTGTCATTTATACATTATTCACTTATGAAAAATAAGTATACTTCAAGTTCATTTTGTTAAGTATACTTTAGTTAAGTTCTAGTATTTTTTTAAGTAGGCCTATACTTTTTAAGTACACTAATATCAATATACTAGAAGTATACTTGTAAGTGTACTGTTTCAATACTACTTGGGACTAAATTGGCCAACTTTTTAGTGTATAAAAGTATACTTTTAAGTGTAACATTAGTAAACTGTGAGTACACAACTAGTTTACAACTAAGTTTTTAATTTATACTGCAACTATACTACAAGTGAACTTATAGTTATAGTGATAGTTTACTAGTCAAATACTTTTTTAGTTTAGTTTAGTTTATGAAACTACAATTTGAAGTATACTTTCAGTAAACTACTAACTTAGTTTAGTAGTTTAATGCTGTTTGTATACTTTTAAGTTTTCTGTAAGTGAACATAACATCATACTTAAATAGTTAACTTTTTTTGCATTCTACATACTACTACTACTACTGTACGTTCCTATTGAGGTATTATTTTTTTTAAATATAGGCTACCTTTAACTCTTTCCATTATATTCTAGTTTCGTGTCCTTTTTTCTCAACACTAAAAAACAACAAAAAATTTTTGTCAAAGACTACGTCCGGATCGGATTCAGACCGATGACCAAAACACAGATGGATTAGATCGAGTCCATCAACACCCCCAAAGCTTCACAGTCCTTAACCCTTACTGGGTCGACATTTCATTCAGTAACGTTAGACCATTTATACGCTGTTTACTGTTTGATTCGCATTGTTTTACATTTACGTAAGCAATCTTCCAAGGCCCTGTCCCAAATGGCACCCTAAGCAGTCGCGGCCTTCCTCTGAGTTAGTACTTTCGTGACGTAACGCCGCTTTGACTGTCGGGAAGAAGTCTGCTGTGGAGCTCGCATCAGTGCGGGCGCAAATCGACCGCATAGCTCGTTCGCGAGCACCCCTCTGTGACCTAAAATGACAAATGGGACATTCTACAGTCTCACTGACTTAACGTACACGCGCACGCTGCAGCCATTGTAAGTCCACAAGACCGAAAGTGCATATTTGTGACAGGGCCTATCACTTGTTTCTGTTTCTCGTGTGTTTTGATCTGGAGATTCTGTAGTAGAAAATTATAATTTTTTTTGTTTGTTTAAAAGAAGTAGGCCTATAGCACACTTGAATAAGCTTCTTTTTTGAAAGGGTTGACACGTTTTATTTGTCGATGGTATGATTAGTCAGCGCACATATTTTTTACCTGTCATAAAATAGAGGTAACCAAAAGTATCGCTTTCTGTCATTATTTTTCACGAATGGTTGTTCAACTTACAATTTAGACATTTTTTGACTGCTTTTTATTTGTCGACGGTAAGTAAAAATGTATATATAAAAATAGAAAGTCATTTGTTCCCTTAACCCCTCTCTGCACCCTATTTCCTGTAATAGAAATCATGTTTCTGAACTCCATGTCAGTGGTTAGAAAGCTAAAAATAGCAATGCTGTCCATTTTAAACAACACTGTCATGTAAGGGGACACCTTCAAATCTATGCGACGTCCATGGCAGCTTGCCTCCATCAGCAATATGTTCTAAGAAACCTGGGTTCTCCAAAATCATACATGATTAAAGAGAATGAGGGCTTTCTGGAAAATGCGCTTAGCGCTGCAGATTTTACGGAAGGATTGAACCAACTAAAGCACTTGCAGCATTTCCAATAAAGACGTTTTTGTGCATTTGTTTGTTGTACACTTCAGCTTCTCAAGATGGAACACATTAACCTCACTGGAAGCTTTTAGTCATCTAGTCCCATCCACTCATCCACTAGCACAGGGATGCCACTTGTTCCTAGTGAAATGCTCCAGCATTCGATGGAAAGTTGAAGTGTGGATACTTGGTACCCTTGGAAACCCCTGTGGACAATTTCCAGTGGTATTGATTTCTGAGAAGAGCTTTCCACTGAGACAGCCTCAGGGATCTGACCCCAACTCTTGGCTGCGTTTCCTCAGCATTATTTTTAGAAGCAGCACAATGTAGGTATTTGTACGGCTTACCGCGGTTTATTAACATTAGACTTGATATCTCTTTGTAATGTAAATTCAATCCTTTAAGCCCTTTTGCTGAAGTGGAACTATGCTCCCCTGCACTCTGCGTTAGCACCTAGATTAGTTTCTCCCATCAGCTCTATTAGCCTGCAGCATTTGTCATTATGAAGTGGAATAAGGATGCTTCTAAAAGCCCACGGGAAATCTCTGAGGGGCCTGTTTGGCTCAGAGAGGTTTCTACCTGTCTGGATAAACAATCCAGATTCAATTGTAAATGTAAAAGTCACATTTATGGGCTTCACGCATGCACACTTATTTGCAAATGCCGACTTTGGTTTTCAATCCCAAGTACTGTAATAAATAAAAGTGAATCAGAAAAGACAACTAAAAATTCATCCAAGTTCATCCTCCTAATAGTTAAAAAAAAAAGATTCAACAACTTTTTTTCTTTCGTCAAATCAACTTAATTAATGTGGTTCAGATAACATGCTATTTTGAGTTTCTATTTATCAAATCAATCTCCTTTGTATTAACTCAAAATTGTATGGCAGCCAGGTAACTTACTTTTTTAAGTTAAACCAACAGTATGCCATATACAGTGTAAGACAGCAACCCGAGACAACCACAATGTAAAAAAAAAAAAAAGTTGTTTCAAAAATCAAGTGTCCTTGCTCCCTTAAAATAATACGTTTTGTCAACTCAAATATCCAAGTTGTCACTAAGTACAAATTCACATTTCAAGTGACTAAACTTAAAATGTTAAGGCAGCACAAAACTTACTCTCTTTTTTTTACAGTGCAGGCAATATTTTGCTCTCCCTTTCTAAAGTTTTAGCTTGGGGGAGTGCAATCGTGTTGCTAGCCTTTCTTCAAAATGTAGAGCTTTTAGACCCTGAAACACTTGAAGCAATACAATAATAGCTAGTACGGACAGATGTGCTGCTTTAGCTGGTGTCATTTGTCATCATCTAAACTGATTCATTGTCCAAGCTATAGCCTACAAAAGTGCAGCCTGCTTGCTTTTCAAAGGATGCCAGTCTGCAGGAGCGCCTGGTCTGCAACGGCGTCTCCAGAATGGCTCGTTGTGGTCTGTCCTGGCAAAGGAAGCTGTGAAGAAACTAATAGTCTGTTTAGATCAGGCGAATGCGGGTGAAAATAAAGCCCTGCGGTGCCAACGCTGATGAGAACTCGCAGAGCATCCGGAAATCATTGCCTTTGTCACATTTCATTTGCACTGAGCGTTTGGTATCTGCTGCAGAGTAAATAAAAATAAACAAACGGAAACAAGACAGCAAACAGGCCAGAGTTTCAAAGTTAAAGTAACAACGCTGTTCATTTACATGTGCTTTCCTACCTGGAGTTTGAAGAAATGTTTTCTTCTTTTTTAGTTGTTACGTGAATATGATCTTCTTCAGAAGACCTGCAAACATCAAAGTAACCTGGAATTGGTCTCTCTAGCCAGACAATTTGTAAAGATATTTATAAAGCCAGACACAAGATAAAATTAGGGTCAGTTTAATTCTAAATGAAGGTCATTTTGAGATTATATACAGGACCTTATGGTTTTAATGTAGTTTCCACTAACGACCAGGAGGTGGCACCTTTAGATCTGCATAAACAGTGCTGGATCCATATCTTACCCTAGATTCACAGCTTATTTGATTTCATAAATTGCATGGGGGTATCCGATCCTCTCTGTTATCAGTTTACAGACTTTTTTTCTTCTTCTTCTTCATTTCGCTCCCATGTGGTGAACTCTGCGATAGCAGATTTTAGATTAGTGAATTTTTCGAAAGAATTCAGTTTCGCAAGCAAGTTTACCACATTTTAACCTATTTTAACCCATCAGGCATAGCCAATGCAAACAAACAGCTTTAAACGCTTCCCGCTTATGCATGTGTAAAACAGCCTCATTACACGTAGCCCATGTAACTGCACGACAACCTCTTCCTCTCGCTGATCTTGTTATAAAACACAAACACATGCATAGGGGAGGTGACCTGACCTCGCATCTCGGTGCTTGGGGTTATTTAGGATCAGTAAGCCCTCAGTAAGGCAACAAACAAAGAATTGAATTATTTATTCACGTCAATAGCTGTGTAAGGGTAAAGAGACCAGCAGCTAGGCGTGTGGAACGAGGGTTTCCTCTCGCGTATCGTGATCAAGGAGTCTTTTGTTTGCATGTCGCGCTCGCGCACCGTGTAAAGAATAAGTGCTGCGTCATGTTTTGTTTAGTGGTGATGTTGACAAGGTGTGTGAAGCCCTGGTGTGATCTCGCTCAGGCCTAGCCTCCCCCTCCTCGACTATCTGTGGAGTGGAGAGGACCGTTTGCGGGAATCACTGGCGAACGATCGTATCTGGGCCGTTCTCGGGTTTCTCAGCTGCATCGAGACCTGATGCTGTTCGCTGTCATCACTCTTAACCTTGGAGCCGGACTCCACTTTCTGGCCCTGACAATGGCTACTGTAAACACAGGAGCAGAACAACTGACAGATTGTGTGTTTTGTAATATTACTCAAACATACACACAGACACATTTGTCTAGATCTTTTGAGTTATAAAAAAACCAAAAACACTGTAAACAAATGCTGGCTTGTTTGTTTCAACCCATGTTGGGGTCACATAGCCGACACTTTAAAAGATGTTGGGTTGTTTCAACCCAAATTTGGGTCAAATATGGACAAACTCAAAGGTGTGGTTAAATATGTAATTTAAAAATTTAACCCAACAGCTGGGTTTGTCCATATTTGACCCAAATTTGGGTTAAAACAACCCAGCATCTTTTAGTGTATGGACAAACCCACACGCTGGTTTAAATTTGTAATAATATGTTTAAACTCAACGGTTGGGTTTTTCCATATTTGACCCAAGCATGGGTTGAAATAACCCATTATTTTTAGTGTATGATGAAGATGCATTCATTCAGTTTGTGAATTTAAAGTCATTGTTGATGTTTTGTGCGGATCTTTAAAAAATGTTTTTAAATAAATAATAAATATTAAATGCATGTGTGCATGCATGTCTATCTTACCAACCTCGCTCTCTTTGCCCTGCACAAACACAGAGACTCTTCCATGATCTCCAGAGGAAGAGAAATATACGTGCAAATATGCCCTACATAAACGAAGCCAGTAAAATAATAACTCAGCTGAAAGTGACAGAAAAGATGGATTTGACCTGACCTGACATCATTGATAATATTGTCTGGAAACGGGAATTACCTTTTCTGATTTTTCCTAATTGACGCTGTATTCTTTCTCCTCCCCTCAAGCTTCTGAATATCAGCTGTAGTAACTATTGTATATAACAATGGGACACTTTGAGGAGACTATCTGCAACAGCCAGCTCCTATCAACCTGTAGCATGTCTTTTCCAAACCTGAATGACTTTCTTTCTTCAGTGGAAGACTAAATGAGATGTTCAGAGCAATGCAAAATGTGCCTTCTGCTATAACTCTCCAATCCTATTTGTGATCTAATTTCCATCAATACAGGTTCGACAACAATAAATCAGTTTGTCTTTGTTTGAAAGCCCCTGTAATGTGGTTATATGTATAGAAAACAAGAGAAACATTATTAAACATAAATTCATGCATTTTTTGGAATGATAACAAGGTGTGTAAACAGAATGTTTCATCAATTTTTGATGAACTATCCCAAAAAAATATTAGAATTTCATGTAGCTAGAAAAAGATTCCATTACAGCTAAGATGAAAATGCATGAACATGACCTGTCTGCGACATGATCAATCAATTAATCAAGTAATATTTTACTCAAATTGCCCATTAGCTATTCATATCCATACACTATGCTCCACCAAGCTTCTACATGCACACATTTTCCATTATATAATAAAATATAATAATAACTGAAATCCAATTCTAGGCTCCACAACCCTACATTGGACTTGGAAGATGGATGGATAAAATCCAATTATTAACCTAAATGAATGCAAGGCAGACTTTGTCTCAGTCAATTAGCAGGGAATATCATCTCTGTGATATTGCTGAAAAATGACATTGGGAATGCTATTTCATGTCTAGGTCTACCAGAGCTCAACTGAAGAAGAAAAAAAAACTGTTTTTGATTGACAGCGTGAGCTTAATGCAAATCCCTACAAAGTCTCAGTTGTTATTGGTTAGTACAGCTGGTCTGATGTGCCGCATCACTCCCAGAAGAGTCCCGTCCCTGACATAGAGCTTTGAGAGTGTTTGATGGTGATTGCTCTCGAGACAGTACGGATGATAAATCAGACGAATGGAAGAGGGAATTCACTATGAGTGAATTGACAGGTGTTTGGTGTTTAGCCCATCTCTCTTTCATTGTTCCGCTTGTTCCAGACTCTCTTAAAACAATGAATGAGTCACTGAGGTGAGAAAGCAAAGAGTAAAGAGGCTATAAGTCACTGGCCTTGTTTTCGAGATAAATAAAAGGACTCCCTCCGACCGGAGGGTTCTCTTGAATCATGGTTGGCAGGCGTTCAGTTTGCGACGGAAGGGTTGGGCGAGCTAAACAAATCTCCGTCCTGACCGATGTCCTCTTAGCTACGGTTTGTCTGAGGCTTGAGATTTGTGTGTGTGTGTGTGTTGGGGAGGATGAGGATGACGTGATCCCCTTTATCCCAGCCAATAAAAGAGAGTGGCCAGCAAAGATCCGGTTCTGTACGTGCCGTCAAATTCAATAAGGTAGTGCTTTAATGTTTTCTTTTAATCAACCAAATTGCATTATACACCAACGGCGTGCTGTACCCCCCCAACGGCCGCCCGACGGAGGAGAGGATACGGCAGGGGGCAGACAGGACACTTCGTTACTCTCACTTTGAACAGTGGGTGGATATGATGGCTGGCAAATGCAGGTGGGATATTTAAAGAGTCGTGCAAATACAAGTGTAGGTCAAATGAGTGTTTAAACCAGCTCGGTCCTGTCTTCTCCAGTCTGCAAGGGCGCCATAAACTCTAAAGGACTTAATAAGTGTGAGAAGAGACTAAATTCACTGCCGCTGGCATATGAATGTCAATAATGTAATTGGAGTCTTGGCCAAGTGGTCAACCCATTCAGGCAATGTTAGTTTGAATCTTACTTGCAAGACCGCTCGATCATACCCTCCCAATTCTCTCTGTTCATCCTAACAGATGTACCAATAGTTGCAAAAACTATTGGTCTGGACTGGGACGGCAACAGATCTCAAATTTAAATGGAAGACTAGTCAACACCACAACACCACTGCTGTGTTGAAATCAAATAGCCTACTGTACTTACTTTGTGACCAAAATATATGTTCTACATAGTGTGAATTGTGTGAAATTTTGATGTAGAACTACATCCACCATGTTGTCACTGTCATGTGACGTCTATTGTGTCGCTTCGCTGCCATTAACAAATTCGTTCCCATGGCCTGATGGGATAGTAAAGTGTCCAGTGAATGCACGCTTCAGACTCTCGCTGGAAATATAGGTCACCCGGGTACTTTTCGCCTATACTGTTTTACGAATACTATGAATTCGTATATACATACTGTTTTTTGCCTGAAGCAGGACCAATGACAAAACAAAACCCTTCTTTTTAGTGATTCAAAAATATACAGCGACACCAGAATGTTCTAATTCGGTAACAAATTATACTTATTAGCCAGGCTTTTATAGTAAATCAAACACACAGATATTACAACTTACAGCTTTTTGTTGTACTCAAAGCCTGGTGTATGAATAATTTTTTGCCTTTATGTCTTGCATACTCGCGTTTGTACAACTTGAGTTTGAAAGAGTATTAATGCTGCCTTCACATGCTATTGGAAAGTTCCCTGCTTCCCACTTCTGAAGTCGTGCTTACGAGCTTGTCGCATTCAAGTGCTTTGTTGTCGGAAAGAACAGGAAACATGGAGGACACCAGGTTTATTCTTGCCTTTTTATTTGGGAAAATCTTATTAAAGGGTTAGTTCTGCCAAAAAATGCCTCTTCTGCTGGAACTCGACTCGCGTACGGTCGAAACCGGAAGCCCATGATTACTTATATTACGGATGGATGCGCTTTTTGGAGCTTCAAAAACGAAGGCTCTATTCGCTCCCATTATAAAGCTTGGAAGAGACAGGATATTTTGTAATATAACTCTGATTGTGTTTGGCTAAAAAAGAAGAAAGTCATATACACCTATATGGCTTGAGGTTGAGTAAATTATGGGATCATTTTTGGGTGAACTATCCCTTTAAAGCCAAAATTATATTTAGCGTCCCAATCTTTGACAACCATTCGCGCCACTATTCTAGTCAGCTTGTTATTTACAGGACATTTTCGCTGTGTATAAAACATACAATATATTTCAAATGATTATTCATACATGTAAATATGGACTACTTTAATGTCAAGTCAAGACGGTGCAGCTGTTGAAGATAAAAATTAATAAAGTATACCAGTCACAGTAGCAATCGTTCTCCCCTCAACCACGTTTAAAGTTTATGGCATGCTCAACTCGAGAAATTGCATCAAAATGATCCCAGAGCTTCCCAATGGTAAATACGACTTTAGAGGGCATATCTCATTTTTAACAAGTTAAGGCAGCATACGGCAGGTCAGGTTAAGTAAGGCAAAGCTTGTGTGTCGACCGCATAAATATTTTGGCTATTTTGTGTTGCGAAGAGAATATCAAAACACATATTCAAATAAAAGTCTTCTTTTTAGAAACTTGAAGACATGGTTATTACATTGTGTTCCTTAAAAATATTTGCTGCTCTCTCTCTCTCATAGATTATGGAATTAGGATGATGAATAGCATCACAAGTAGACACAGTGCTCTTTTCAGCTTGCGGTATGTTCTGATTGATGTTCTCAGCATGACATATCAGTACTATTTTGATCGAGTGTTTGTGCTGTCCCACAGACAGCTCTCATGTACTCACCACATACTCGCACACAGCGGAATGGATTGGCAGATGCATTTGATCCTCAGAATAGAGGAGGAGAAGAAACTAAAGGGATGACTTCAGCCACAAAGTCACTTTGACACAGCGAATGAGGAATCAGGTAACGGGATCAGGCTTCATTAGGTGACTTCAGGCAAGCTGGCAGTCAGCCAGGTGAGCTGGACGCACAAATGGACATTGATTTTTCAATAAGGGCCTCCCGAGCTGTCAGCCAACCGTACCACACCGATATCCCTCCTCCTGGGGATCAACCCTCGACTACCTGACTGGTGGGTCTTAAAGGCACTCACTCACAAGCCACCTGCCTCATTATACCTTCATCCTGACTGAGAAGTAACCATCCCAGCCCCACTTGGAGAAATTGATGTCTTTTTCTAAGAACACAGAGAGAATTGTAGCCCAGGACAGGAAAGGTCATAATCTATTGACATCTCAGCCATATATTTTTAAAGCTTGAGGCCTCTACCGGTCTCGGTCTGTGTTGCTGTTCCACTTTTCCAAGGCTGCAGACACCTTTAATGTGTCCCATCCATCAGGCCGTCTCCTTGACCGCGGGGCACTGCTAATACTGGGCTGCCCTCCACCTGAACCCCCTCACTCAGTGGGAAGAAGTAGTTCGCAGAGGATTCATTCCATTGCTTTTAAATATGAATTTGCGAGCAACCGTCTACACAGGATAACACTGAGTTTTCATAGAGAAAAAGCAAATCTTGGTGCCTTGTTCGTCCGCTTTCCCGCCTGCACTAAAATTTGATGTCTCCAAAGGCGTTTTGTTCAAATATCAACCTTTGCCAGTTGCCATAATGCAGTCAATGAGGTTTGATAAATGTTACTTTCTTCTTTTGGAGAAAGCCTCTAATAGGCCTTGGAGGAGAGCAGATGAGAAATCAATTTTCACAGCATTGTAAAAATTATACAAGTTTCACTTACATGTAATTATCAGATTTCAAGCCGATTTACCCTGACACTGCTTAATGAAATTGATTATCTGTTGTGCAAAATAACAGAGGGGCCTTGCGATCTATATTCAGGCCGGAGCTCTCTCGCAAGCTCATAAATTATGAAAATGCAGTGAAAAGTGGATAATAAATAATATTTATACTAGCTGTGAGGTAGAAGCCATCAGGAGCGTAATAAAATTTGTCTTGGCTAATGCTTACTGAAACGGCGTTACTAATGAAAGGGCGCTTGTCAACAACTATGAGGTCATCGCAAGCTATAATGAGATTACCTAATCGTAAAAGTGAGAGTCAGCTCATGCAGATTTAGGGGAAGTAAAAAAAAAAAAAAAAAGAAGTTTGAGGGTGTTTGGGCCGTTGAAATGACAGAGTGGGTTTTAACCAGCTACAGCTGAGAAACTGATTGTCTAGGGATCACAAAAAAAAACAAAAAAATGTGCCAAATAACTTCCTCTCACTATGCAAGATGCTGGTGTACATATTTGGGGTTTAATGACAAATTGCTTGACAATAGAAGCCTGTTTCTGCCAGAGTAAAAGAACAAAAAAGTACTTGTGTGGAAAAATAAATAAAGTTACAGCTGTGAAATCTGAAGTCACATTTGTAAGTTTTGTAAGTCACAAATTTGAGATGTAATAAAAAAATATATAAATATACGTTTATATTAAGCACAATTATGCAATTATTGTGAAATATAAAGAAACAACTGGTAGATAAAAAGTTGCAATTATGAGAAAATATAGTAAAAATTTTAAGATATAAATTGCACAAGTATGAAACAAAGTCACAATTATGCAAACAGTCTAGATTGTGATATATAAGATGTTATTCTTAAATATAAAGTCACAATAATGAGAATTAAAGTAGTAATTATTTGAAAATAGAGAGAGACGTTGCTATTAATATATTCACAGTTATGAGAAATACATTTTAAATTATGCAAAAATAGTCAAAACTGTGAGATGTGAATTGCAAATTGTTATATATAAAGATATGAGAAATAAAATAAAAATGTTATGGGCTGTTTACATTACACCGTTTTTAACTACAAACTTTTGATGTGTGTTGGCCGTTCATTTACACGACAGGCGTTTCGGTCGCCTGAAAAAGCAATCTTTTGAAAACATGTTGCAAAGTGCAAGTTTTTGTAAGCTACAAAAATGTGAATTTGTGAAAACTGTGATGTCATGCGCATGCGTATTACGTGTTCAGTCTATTACACGTAGTGTTTCTTTAAAATTATGTCAGTGACATTGCCAACTGCCTGGCAGCATAATACAGTGTTTTTAATCGTTTTTGGGGATCAGTTTGAACGGGGATCATTTTGACAACGTTCTCATAAAAGAAAATAGTTTCTGTTTTTAGCACGTCGTTGTTGTGTAAACGTACCCTAAGATATAAAGTCACATTTGAAAGATGAAAGTTGGAAGATATAGTAACAATAAAGTCATATTGTGAGATCTTCTGTATTATGTATTATGCAAAAATGGATTCCATACTGGACCCATCTGTATACCTCCTCACTTCGGATGCCATTCGATAACATAAAAGACTTTTTAGCAGGATGCATTAATCACCGGCATGACCTGACACAAAGAGCATTACTAAGAGATTTACCATATTTTGAGTGTGTGCGAGAGAAGTGACAAAGTGAACGCAGCACATTATTAATGTGAAACCGTATTATGTCGGATGAGTGTAAATCATGCCCTCCTGCCGACGCCTGCAGGTAAGCAGCAGACCGTTTCGGAAATTAGCCGGTCATGTCAACAGTCTTCTGTGTGTAAAACTCCATACTTTCATTCGATATTGGGCTGTAAAAGAATCACCTACGGGTTTTTGGAACCGACTGATGGTTTGGCATCGGTCGAGTGCAAAGTGTAATATTCACATCCAGCCAGACGTGGATTTTTTTCCAACGCATTTTATTTGAAAATGATTTGCCAAAATAATCTTTTTTCCCTTTACTGAACCCATCGCTCGCAGTAAAGTCAGCAGACTAGACGTAAACCTCTCTTTACTTAACACAGTGTTCACTGGCTTTTATTGTGCCAAATTACTCATACTTTTGAATGTCATTTTTTACTGGGATTACTACAATGAATTGATTTAAAGTTTGGAGACCACTTGATTAACCATGACTGTAATGGCTTTTGCTGTATTGAGTTCACCAATACTGAGCACCATCTCCTATCCTGTTCTTTGTCAATACAAGTGTTATGCATAATTCATTCTGAAAACAGATCAAATTGGCCTAATGTTTCACGGTGAGAGAAATTTACTTTAATACCTAAAAGTGGCCTCTCAGGATAAATAAATAGATGCTCATTTAATATTGTTTCATATATGTGTTGTGATGAAATTTCTCGGTCGGAGCGCTGGTGCGACCTTTAACCCACAGGGATAATTTAAGAGTAGCCCAATTCCACGGGAAAACCGCGGACTTGGCTACAATGCATGCTGTTAAAACCTGCATGACATTTTCTTTAGTGGGAAAAAAAGATTAATTTTGAAGAAAATCCTGAAAGTGAATGAGAAAGGGGGATGGGTAAGAGGCAAGCACAGTAAAATAATTAAAAAAGTTGTCTGGATGACTCATTTGCTATATTAAAAGTCTTCTGAATGCCTATACGAAAGCTTGTGATAAACAAATCGAAATTTGAAATCTGACAGTACATGTTGATGAGACAAGTAGCAAGGTCTAATTTGGGAATTAATTTTTGTCAGATCTTTTCAATTAATCGGTTCAAATCATAAAACTAATCCAGTTTTCAAGTTCTCACTGAATCAATAATTCAGCCAACAGTTTATTGCGTGAACATTAACAATGAATACGGACTTATTTTAGTCTGTCGGCTTCAGAAGTCTTGGAATTTACCACACAAGACATATGGACTACTTTAATGATATTTTATGATCATTTTGGGTTACACTTTATTTTGATAGTCTACTTTAGGCATTCTACTAACTTTGCAGCTACATGTCAACAAATTAATGAATTTGCCACTACATTGTCAACTAACTCAAATTAGACTATTAGTAGACTGTTAGGTTTGGGTTAGGGTTAATAAGTTGACACGTTCTTGAAAAGTTAGTCAGTAGAATGTCTGTTGGGGGATTAAGACAATAAAGTGTTAGCAGCACTTATATTCTAATGACTGGTTGACATGTAGTTGCACAGTTACTTAGAGTTAGAAGAATGTCTGAGAATGTGGAGGACCATCAGAATAAAGTGATACCTGCTTCTGATTATTGTAGATTGAAAGCTCCAGTCCCCATTAACTGTAATGTTCGAAATGTCTCCTTTTACTGTATGTTCCACAGAATAAAGGAAGTCAAATGGATTTGGAATGACATGAGGGTGAGTAAATGACAAAATGTTCATTTTTGGATGAACTATCCCTTTAAAGGTTATGAGAATGTTTCTTATTGGAACGTGGAAGATATATATTTTTTTGTTTCAACATCAATTACCCCGTGGCACAACCCTTAGCAGCCTGCTTTTTCATGTGATCTAAACAAACACATGCACATATAATTGCTCTAAAATTCACTCTCTGGAAATGGTTTGGAAAGCCACAGAAGTTGCCATTAGGCTGTTGGATGGGTCCGAATCCCCTCACCTCATATGATTACCCACACATTTCTCAAACAAATTTCATCTGAAACTGTCTAGATTCCTGTAGCAATTAAAGCATTTCTCTCATTCTCTGTTCCTTTCCCCCTGCTCCTTTGGCAGGAGGGGTGACCATGTTGGTCAAGTCATCTTGAGGCTCGCCAGCCAATGCCGATTTGAGATTGACAAACAAAAGGAGAGGCGGATCATTGTGCTGAGGGGAAGTCTGGGGTTCTCAGAGTGTCGAAAAATGTGCAGGGTGTGCCATTGTTTCTCAACCGCCAGTGGTGTTTTGGCAGGTTTACGGACCCTTCTCTTTCCTCCAGCGAAAGAGTCAGGCCGCGCTGTCAAAAGTCTGAGACAGGAGACACTGAAAGGGCAAAGTGAAAACAAGGAGCATTTGTGGGCTAAGAGTGATGTTGGCGGAGAGGTGGAATGGAGTGATGGAAAGAGGAGCTTTGACTAAGAATGAATGCTAAAGACTGCCACATCACACAGGAGTCCCACATCCACGTATATCAAAAACAGCCATGCAGCAAATACCACAGACTCATGCAATACTGAATTGTGGTTTGTTTTGACATTAAAATGATTTTCAAGATATTCATTTAATATATCATTATTCAACCTCATACAATACAATGTTAATCGACAGAGGCAAGTGAGACTGCAAGTCTCTGACACATGAAAGGGACATTTCTTATTTTTCTTGTGGGTCTGTATGAGCAAAACAAAAAGAGGGAGAAAAATGAGTAAAACAGTTCAGTAATTTTTACATTTGTCCTCACTTGGTGACCAATAAATGAACAATTCACCCAAAATTTTGGTCATTACTTACTCACCCTCAAGTTGTTCCAAACCTGTATGAGTTTCTTTCTTCTGATGAACACAAAAGAAGAAAGAATGTTGGTAACCAGACAGTTGACAGTAGCCACTGACTTAGTATTTTTTCCCTACTATGAAAGTCAATGGCTACCATCAACTTTTTGATTACCAACATTCTTTAAAATTTCTCCTTTTGTTTTCAACAGGAGAAATAAACGGTCTCAACAGGTTTGGAACAACTTGAGAGTGAGTAAATGATGACAAAATGTAAAGTTCATTCATATTTAACATTGCAACATACATTTATAAATAAATGTAGGGGTTTTGAGCACGATGCATTCAGTTTTCCCAACATTTTTATAATTTATAATATTATTAAAATTTAATTTTAAAATGACTTATTTTATATAAATGCATATGGATGCATTTAAAAACAGGAAAGTATTTCAATTTACATTATATTCATATTTATCTATTATTATTTATTATCTTATTATATTTATCATGTCAACATAACTCCTAATCTTCAGGACTAAAGTGATGCCTGTGTTTGATGCTGCAGGGCATTCCAAACACAGTTTGTCAAGTGAACTTCTGGATATCCCCTGTTTAGTGTGCAAGAAGCAGTGAACTGCGTAGGGATCCTGTGAAAAAAAAACTGCCTTCATCACACTGTGCACGTTACTGATAAGTAGGGTACACTTTAAAACCACAATACCCATCATCTTCATCACTTACTACAACTCTTATAATGCTTGCACAACTTTGGTATATAACTCCATTCTACCTGGTAACGGGAGAGTTTGGGTTCAGTACGAGTTGGTCATTATCAGTTCCAGGTGGTAAACGAGTAGGTCTAGATAATTATTAAATACCTGTACGATGAGGCCAGTGCTGTAATTTCACAACATGCAGACTGGGAGCATGAAAATATTCCCACCTCAGTGAGAGGTCAGTAAAGTTCGGACTACTTACTCCAGAGTTTTAGTATTTGGATTATGTTTCTGTTTCTCATGGGAAAGGTTTACACCCGAAAAACACAAACCTCCTTGTTTAAACGCTCGAATGCAAATTGACTGAATGATGTTATACTGAGAACTTTTTAATGGCTGCTGCGAGAGCCATGGAACGTACTAATATTACCTTTGAAAAGGATACATATTTTTGGAGTGCCAGTACAGTGGAGCAGGCCCGCTCAAACCTGCTTTAATGGACGCTAGAGTGGAGTTGTGTGTAATTACGGGGAAATGAAATTGAAGGCGATACTGACAGCAGCGAACCTCACTGTGCTAATGTAACACAACACTTCTCAGTTTAACACAGCAAGAGCAATATGAAAAACATCTGTTTCAACATCTCCCACTTTCCAAAGCACTTTCTCAAGCTGATTGGTGTATAAGAGTGCTGATTGTGTTTAGCTTTTATTTGGCTGTTGGGCTGGTTGAAAACGTTGAAGCGGTGGGTATAGTGGGAATCCTTCGGTCTCAATTCACTCATTCATTTTCATTCATTGTATCCGCACTAAATTCACAGGAAAAGGCTTAAATCGGAGGATAAAAAAAACTGCCTGTATCAACATGACTGCATGGTTACCAACATATATTTTTGGAAGCGTATACCCAGGCTAGTGCTGTTGTTCCTATAAATTTCCTAACTAGCTACACCTGCAAGATTTTACTGTTTTACAACATGTCCACAAGCTGGACCAGCACTTATGCTGGTCTAACTTTTGCCGTATGCGTTTTCACGAGAGAGTCGAGTTCCAGCGGAAGGGTCAGCTGTGACCTGACAGAAGTTTTAAAGAAAAATGTTGGAGGATTTAGATATACTGTCTACGGTCACCCGTCCGGCGGAACTCGACTATCTTGTGAATGTGCGTATACGGCCATTGCTGAAAGCCTATGATTATAGTTTATTAAGTTTTAAATATGTTTTTTTTTCTTCACAAAAACCCAATGGAGTTTATTACTATTAAGGCATTTATTACCCAATGGATTCGTATGGATTACTTTGTTTTATGATGGATGGATGCACTTTTTGGAGCTTTTTAAAAAACAAAATATTACGAAGCTGGGAAGAGCCAGCATATTATTTTATATAACTTTGTGTTCATCTGAAAGAAGAAAGCCATATACACCATGGCTTGAGGGTGAGTAAATTATGGGATCATTTTCATTTTTGGGTGCACTATTCCTTTAATAAAGAAACAGAACTAGAAATAAAAAGGGTGGGGGACGAGACATGCTAAAGGGTCAAATTCTCTTCCCGACCATAGCACTAGGATCCCACTGTGTCTCCACTTTAGCACAGCACTCCTAAACTGCAGGACTCTCCGATCGGTCTGGACAGGCTCAGAAAATCCAAATATTATCCTTCTGAAACTCAATATGTGGGCACGACTATGGCAGCTAATAACCTGGCCCCTGCCCTCACTCCGCACCTCCCAAGAGTAGATGGCGGTGTAGGCATAAACTCCCACATAATGCAAAGAATGCCTTCACACTGAGAGAAGGTCATTGGTCATTTGAGGGTCTTCAGCAACTCCGTCCGCTCGCACACACCTCCACAACATACACACCCCAATGCCTGTAACTGTTGGACACTCAGATTACAGTGTTGATACTGTACATTTAGTGGGAGAAAATAGTTTGAGGTGTGTCTGCTTCTCTAAGGGTTGTGGCTGGTGGCGCCTACATTGTTTCCTTCTGTTATTTTAGAGCTTAGAAATGCATGAAAGTTGATTTTCTCTGGACGTTGTTGTGAGAGTGCTAACGTCAATCTGGAGGTCTACATCTTTTAACCACATATCTGATCCTTGGTTTCCTTGACTTGCTTTCAAACAGGCCACACAGAGATTAAACATGGCCAAAATAGCGTCACTGCCTGCTGTCAAATCCTGTTAGAGAGCTTAGAGGAATGGGAACAGGCTAGTAAAAGGTACTGAGAAAGGCCAATGTGAGAACATAAAATGCAATTACTTGCAATTATATGAATTATTATTAATAATAAGCATTATTATTAGTTGTCTATGCATATATTGTATGAACTGTTCAAAAGTTTGGGGTCTACACAATTTTTTTTTAATGTGTTTAAAAGAAGTCTCTCATGCTCACCAATACTTTATTTGATTAAAAAACAAACAAACTGTAAAACAGTAATACTGTTAAATATTATTACAATTTAATTTAACTGTTCTATTTTAAAATATTATTTATAGTCATGTGCTGGCAAAGCTGTTTTCAGCATCATTACTCCAGTCTTCAGTGTCACATGATCCTTCAGAAATCATTCTCATACTGATTTGTTGCTCAGGAAACATTTCTTCTTATTATAAAAGTTGGAAACAGCTGTGCTGCTAAATATTTTTGTGGAAACTGATACATTTTTCAAAAAAAATTTTATGAATAGAAAGCTTTTTATTTGATAACACTTTTGAATGGTAGTGTACATTGGCTGGAGTTAAAAGTATTGTCGATAATCTGACATTTTTTAAACAATCAACATTACACCATAGCTTCGTCTTGAGTATTTAATCTTTCTTATGTAGCTGACAATTAATAATTTGTGAGCCTAGAGTTTTTTGCCAAATACAGTCCAAATGGTTATTATTATTGAGCTATGCTACTACCCACTATGTATGTCAAAGTAAAGTACTGCTGATTCTTTTTTTCTGTGCATGCAAAAGTCATAATATTTTGTTGCTTTTTTCTTTTGATAGACAGAAACCTTGCAAATCTCTGGTGTGACCTTCATATGCAAGTGAACTCATGCCTTGAAGATTATAAGCATGCATTAACTACAGTACCTCAATGAGACTCTTAAGATTTAAAACTATTTACAATAAAAAGCCAAAAAACACAATGAGCTCAGCTCACTTCTACACATCCTTCAACAGCCAATTTACATATATAATCGATTGGGACCACCTCCGTGGTGCGTCTGTTCATTGCACAAAAAGGCGGTATTGATTGTACTGTGAGGGATTGTGGTACATTACTTGGAGGTTGTTCCAGAGGCTGATGAGGACACTAAATATAATCGCCGTCAAAACGATCAGTCTTTTTCTGTTACTTGAATGAAAATTTCTCAGAAGCTTATGCCTGAAAGCCTACAAAATGCATGACTATTTTTACTTACACATCCAAGGATCTCATTGATTATGTCACGCTCATTGACATGAAACAATCGTACAATATGTCTATTTTTGTCTTTACACGCTCTAAATGTCTGTTGCATGACGGTCGCGTATCAGGGTTGAATGAACAGAAATGCCCTGATGGCGGAGCTTTATTTGGAGTCTCTTGGACGTCATTGGATAATAAGTGGCCAGGAGCGGGCCCGAAACCCAGAACCTTTTTCTATCTAAGGAACAGAATGGGTTGGGAGGAAGCCCTGTAGGTTGAGTCAAACAGGAAGTGCATATAAGAAGTGTAGGTCAATAGAGATCCTCATCAAACAATGTGTAAGGATGACCTGTTTGTTCATTGATTTGTATCTGATCTACTGAGCACCACATTGCATATCAGAAACATTTGATGTCCAGTCTGCACAATAGGGCCCATATTTAATTTGAGAGCAAATAATGATTCTAAACTCTGTATGTATGCATGCATGTATGTATGTATGATAAATGACAACTTAAAAACCTTAAACAAAAATAAGTAATGTTAAAAATGATTAAACTGAAATAAACTAAGCATATAAGTTGAAGTAAATCACTAAAAAATTAAAAAAAGCTAAAAATAAATAAAACTAAACCAAAATGAAGATGGAAACTGAAAATATAAAATCTAATTCAAAATAGTGAAAAATACTGTAATAGTATATAAAATACTAAAATAACATGCATTGTAGTACACAGTTTATGGACCTATTTTATGTTTCTTGTTTGTCCTATTTGGACATCTTCTTAAGAGAGACTAAATGATGTGATACAATTTCTCTATAAAATTTAAAAAATGGCATATGACGCTTGAGTACTTTCACTTTTATTTTTGCACACTTTTATCAAGAAATCCTACCCTATATCACTGTGTTAATTTTGGATGTAAATAATACAAATTTAAACACATAATGAATGCCAAAATAATTAACCATTGTCAGATGAAAATTTAAACAGCCGCTATCCTCCACCTTTGCCCTTTAGCTAGCACTGAGAAAATGTATTAGATGAAAATTTTTCCATGCCGTTTACCAAAGGTTTCACCTTTTCATTTTATTCGGGCTGACTTTGGCTCCAAAACGGTAGAATATATGCATTCCACAGTTCACTTCAGGCTATGTGAAAACATCTCGAGACTGACATTTTGATGCTGCTCTCACAGCAGGCCTTCGACCAGGCATCCTGAGAAGGAGGAAAAAAGAAACCAAGAGTGGTTCTCTGGGAGAACCAGTGCGCTCTTTTCTGGCTATTGCCAAGTCCGTTAGGGTTTGGTTTGGTTTGAACAGCTTTCTTCGGTCTTTGATTGGAAGCCATCAGGAAAGACTAAAATTCAGGTCAGCGTGGCCTCTCGCTGTCATGACTGGCTAGCCTGTGGCCTGACCATTTGGAAAGCTGTGTACAATAACATTTTACTGAGTTCATAAACCTCTCGTGTACGTAAGAATCACTCTCCTCCATAAATCTGAAGGTGTTAAAGGCACGGCTGTGAAATTGATGCAGTAGGAAAGGGAAACGTACGGAAGGGCAAGACTTCAATGAGGCACACGCGGCCAGATGGATCCTGCCTGAAATAATAGACTTATTCTTGATATTAATCAAAAATGAACATGTAAAAGTAATGACTTTTGCTTTAGCACATAATTCAAGTCGGGCAGATGGAGCAAATCGTTTAACGAATTGGACCTAGCCACTGAAAAAAACATTTCACATGTACCTTTTTAGTATTTAAAGGTGTGAGAAATGTATTAGAGCAAAAAAGTTTCATTTCTCTGGCTGTATGGAAGTCTTTAATATCACTGTCCCGTGATTAAAAAAGCACAGACTGAGGTCATAAAGTCTGCCAACCCTATGAGGATATTGACTTTGACTTCCTAATAGGATAGTAATAGTCCCTCAAAGAATTTTTCCTGACTCTTTCTTAAGCAATTACATGAATGACGTCAAAACATCCACCCCTTCTTATTGCTTTCAGTCATCCGAAAGCCTCATGTGGTTTTTAACTTGTTCATGTAACAGTGTGTCACGCTGCTACAATACAGATTTTCACTGCACTTCCTCTCATCATGTGCCTATGTAACACATAACACCTGTTTCCTCTATCCTTATGCACAGACTCTGTAGCTGGTTAGCAGTGCAGTTTTTACTTACAATACAGTCTCTTTGAGGGCACCAAAGCTCATCCCTTATAGCCCAAAGTTTGAGACCCCATTGAGACCCATTTATAAACCAGCGTGAGTCATCCTCCTCCAGCCTGCCGGATATGCCCTCCCCTTATTGAAGTCCACTGCAAGACACACACATATACACACGCATCTGATCATCCGCAGATGTTCTGATCACAGAGGAATGAGAATGAATCATGGGGAACAGTTTGGAATGAAAAGATGGAGAGTTCCCACCAGGGTCCAAAATAAAGTTTTTGCCACTAATGGCAGATCAATTGAGAAAATTCCACAAATATTTATTTTAATGACCACAAAACTGTATTTTGTATGGTTATGTTTTTTTATAAACATTTTTTGGTCCAATGACTATGAAATTATTTTTCTAGCATATTTTTGACCTAACATTATTTTTGTACTCACTTTTGGTAAGTTTTAAAATTTGAACCAATGGTTCCACTTCTAAATTCAGATTCAATGTTATATAAATAAAATAGAAAATACCAATAAACACACAACTGTGACATAACATTCTATTACTAATGCATCAAGTTGCTTTGTTGCCGCAAAAGTCTCCAGTTAGACTAATGAACTATATTTGCATAAGAATTAATGCGATTATTATTATCATTAATAAGAACATTAGTGTATTTTATTACATTTGTGTTGCATGTGCAATTTACCACTCAATGGTAAACATTACTAAATATTAGATGCACTGTTGGGGGAAAGTTACTTTCCCAAAATAATGAGTTACAATATTGCGCTACTCCATAAAAATAACTACTTTCGTTACTTAGTTACTTTCTATGGAAAGTAATGCGTTACACTTTTGCGTTACTTTTTCTCACCTGGGCTAGTCTTGCTTGTTTGTTTTTTAATGATTAAGCCTTATATCACTCTAAACAAAATGGTGCTAAATAGCACTAAAAGTGGTTAATTGGCTTGTAATCATAGGGGAACCACTGTAAGTGCCATATAGCACCTCACCTTTGTCAAATGGTGCTATGTAGAACCATAAGAGCACCTTAACCACCCCAAAGAACTGCTGAAGAACCGCTGAAGAACTGCTGAAGAACCAAACTGGGCTTAACAGGTTCTTAAAATGGCAGTGGTGCTATATAGCACCATAAGCACTGCAAATAACCGCTGAAGAACCGCTGAGGAACCCCTTTTTTTTTTGAGTGGGCTGAGGGAAATGCAAATTCACACTTGACTTTCAGCTGTTTTCGATGAACAAATCAAACAAAAATAAAATAGCTCAACACAACATGTGTTTCAAGTGGTTTGCCCAAATTCAACTGAAACATTTACTTATGCAGTCTCAAAATTATTCAACCCCCTAAACAGAATCCCTCACAATATCTGCAAAACAGGTGTTGTCTCAAGCACACCTGATGCAACTAGTCAAGGGCTATAAATAAGTCAAAAGAATGGTCCAAAAAGTTAAGAGAAGATATCATCGCCCTTCACAAACAAGGAACAGGATAAAAAAACGTAACAAAAGGAACTAAATGTTCCTAGTCATCATTGGAAGCATAATTAAGTTATCAAAGGCTGCCACCAGATTTCTGAAAAGAAAGGTTCAGAAAAGACATCGAGTGACTGGCAAAAGACCTGTAGCAAGACTTGGTGGCAACAGGCACGAGGTTTCAGTTTGCACAGTAAGGCGCGTAACTCAACGTATGCGGTTTCCATGCCAGAACTCCAAGACGTACACCACAACTGACCCAAAAGCACCAGAAAAGTCGACTCCAATCAAATAAATAAGCCACAGAAGTTTTGGGATTCTGTTTTCTAAAGCGATGAAACAAAACTGGAACTTTTCAGCCCTATGGATCAGCGATATGCCTGGAGGAAGAAGAATGAAGCATATGCGGAAAAGAACACTCTGCCTACAGTCAAGTATGGTGGTGGCTCGGTGATGCTCTGGGGGTGCTGTGTATCCTCTGGCACTTTAACCCTGCAGTGTGTGGAAGGCAAGATGGATTAATTTTTGTATATCAGGAAATCCTAGGAGAAAACGTCATGCCGTCAGTGAGGAACCTAAAGCTTGGGTATCATTGGACCTTCCAACAGGACAATTATCCCAAGCATACCTCAAATTCCACTAAGGCTTGGTTGCAGAAGAAGTCCTGGACGATTCTTCAGTGGCCATCACAGTCACCTGACTTAAACCCCTTAGAAAATATCTAGTGGAATTTGAAGACGGCGGTTGCAGCACGCAAACCTAAGAATATTACTGAACTAGAGGCCATAGCTCATGAGGAATGGGCTAAGATTCCTCAGAAACGCTGCCAGAAGCTCGTGTCTGGTTATAAATCTCATTTGCAGCAGGTCATAACAGCAAAGGGGTGTTCTACTAAGTACAAAAGATGATTGCCATGAAGGGGTTGAATAATAATTGTGAGACTGCAGAAGTCATTCAAAGTTGCATTTTCAGTTGAATTTGGGGAAACCACTTGAAACATTTGTTGTGTTGAGCTATTTCAATTACTTCTGTTTGATTTGTTCATTGCAAACAGCTGAAAGTCTGTAAATTTCGCCAATAAACCTGGTTTGCAATGGGGATTTAATAATTTTGATCACAACTGTATCTTTCCTGTACAAAAATATATAGGCCTATAGCCTACATTTAAAAAGGCCTAGATTCATTGATTGAATTAAATTCGATATTACATGTTAGCAGATCTTCAATCAAAAACATCAATTAACTTATAGCCTGCATCATCATTCAGTTCTCAAGACTGAAAACAGAACGCCAAGCAGCACCAGCTTCGGAGTGAAAACCAGCAACATTTGGTGCAAGGGGGCGTAATAAAGCCTTGTGAGCATTATGCTCCTGTGGATTTAGAAGCTGAGGTATGTGTTTGAAGTGATATTCTTTCGAGTACAAAATGTCTAAGATGGAGTCTAGGTCCAAAACCTCACTTGGAGAAGATATGGCAGAACAACCTCAAGATTCCTCTGCACTATTGTGAGGTGCAGACATGTGCTCCATGAATGTCCATAAATAGTGGATAACTGAGAACAGGTGTTTTCAACTGTTCATAACTGTTTATATATTTGAAACCTTAAACTGATTTTTTCTAAAAAATTCCGAACCACCCTTTTGATGCTGGTTAAATATTCGAATTAAACTAAATACATTTCATAATATGAGAGAGATAAGGAAAAGCGAGGGATAAAAGAGAATATCAAATAAAAAATAATATTCAGATTGCCATCACAACTGTTGCAGGCAAATTCCACGCTCTCTCACCTCCATCCAGAGAGTGCCGTCACTTGTAATGAACCTTTTTCGTAACACTGCACCACTCCTGCTGTGCTAACATCTCTCCAGGAGACCTGGTTCACACAGATCCTTCAACTACAGCTCTTTATGCTCACAGTTTAATCCTGACATGCAGGCCCACACAGAATCGGAGCATGCAGAAGCACACAGAGAGCTCTGCAGAATTCGAATGCTCGTCATTCACAAAATAAACGTGCCTTCTGGCCCTGGAATATTCGGTTATTAATTATTGTGGTTGATTTGATACCAATAAGTATAAATAGTACACTTGGAGTTATTTTTAACAGATGTTTAAATAAATTTTTACAATGTTTTGTGTTGTTTTTGCAATATTTTTTTATGCTTGAATATTTTAGCCTCCTAAATCATTATTGCTTCCTTTTGTGCTCAAATGAAGAAAGTAAGTTATGAGGGTGAGGAAATAAAGACTTGAATTCTTTTTATATATATATATATATTTGGTGTGCGTGTGTGTATGTGTGTTTCAGGTATACCCTAAGTAATGGGGACAAAATGTCCTTTTTGGACATTTTTGGGTACCCATGAAGGAAACCGATTATAAAAAAAGACAATAAAAACAACAACAAAAAACACAATTGTAACTCTGGACATTGCCTATAAAGGATTTGGCGATCATTGTTAACTTTAATTTAACCTTAACGGGAATTGCATATGTAATTGATTATTAATGAATACTCCAACCACATTGACAGCATGAAAAGAGCAGAAGAACAACATGTCAAACATAACTGATGTGAATTACATTCCAGGATGGCCTTAGGTTTCCCACAACCCATGAAAGCTGGGTTTCTCTTTATTAAGTTGGAAATCTAAGAGAGCAGTTTAAGTGGACACAGAGAGCTGGCATTTCAGTGCATTACCTCTAGAACATCGTGTGAATGTTCAGGAAGCTGAAATGGGCTCTTGGCACCATTAAGCTACTGAAATATTAAAAGGGGTCCTATCAAACTTTTTATTATTACTTCAATTTCAGTTCCACTCTAAGTTTTTGGCGCCAAAAACAATAATTTAGTTTTTTATTATTTTCAATTTGTAAAAATTTTCTACCCTTTACGTGACTCTTAAAATTAAATGTTCTGTTTGTTTTTTTGTTGCTGCGATACTGTATTTGTCCGCACGCACGCACACACACACACGTTTTCAAAATTGATAATAATAAGAAATGTATTTTGAGCACCAAATCAGCATATTGGAATGATTTCTAAGGATCATGTGACATTCAGCTTTGTCATCACAGGAATAAAATCCTTTTTTAAAATATATTCAAACAGAAAACAGTTATTTTAAATTGTAATAATATTTTGATCAAATAAATGCAGCCTTAGTGATCATGAGAGACTTCATTCGAGCACATTAAATATAGATAAATAAGATATTGTATAATTATATACAAATCCTATTTACTTTAGTGCTGTCAAAATGGATTAATCGCATAATATATATACACACACACACACACACACACACACACACACACACACACACACACACACACACACACACACACACACACACACACACACACACACACACACACACACACACACACACACCCACACACACACACACACACACCCACACACACACACACACACACACAAAACGATGATTAATCGATTTGGCAGCACTAATTTTGCCCATACTTCATCAACAGCTCCATCCTTGCTATAAAGACAGAACAAACTTGTTAGGCTTATTTTGGTGGTCAAATCCCAATAAAGCTAGACATCTAATCACAGTGACAGAGCGAAAAAAGTCACCATGCACCGCAGATATTTGGCTGGTGACATCAACTCAAGTCTGAAATTGCTGCAGGAACCACGTCTTAGCCGTAGTAGGGTGGTGTAAGTTGCCAGGCAGCATCAAGTGTTAAGACAAGCAGAGTGAAAAATGCCAGCACTTGTCCTGTCAGAGGTGAAGAATGGCAGGGCTGTCTGCAGGACGTTGTGGGTTACGGAGCCAGGCTCATTAATCTCGCCTGACTGCTTCGTGCATCTTACCCCAGCATATGCAGCAGGGTTGGGCTTCACTGTAGCAGCGAGCCCCTATTCCTTCTCTACATTCCCATACCAGACGACCCCAAAACATCCCACTCTCCCAGCACAAAAAAATGCTCTGGCATCCGTATTTTTCCTCAGATCAAAAACCAAAAGTCCATATGGAGCTAACTTCACAGTCCAAGTTTCTGCAATCTCTTTTGAGCCTTGTATTACAAAGTTAGCATAGAGATACTTTCTTATAGTTCAGATGCTGGAAAAAAACATGGTTAGACTGTGAGAAAAAAAGGTGCAAATATTATAATCAATTATATTATATGCAGTTTTGTATAATTAAATAACAAAATGTCTTAATAATGGTTTTCACTAACAATAATAACCTTCTCTCACTGGTCTACGCTTTGGGTTCCTATCCTAGTGTAAGTAAGAAAAGACCAGCAGTACTCAAAGGCATTAATGTTTTTAAATGACATAATAACTTTGGTTTTTAATCCATCCCTCTTGAAAAATGAGTCCAATTTGGGTTTTTGAGGAAGCAGCCTCATCCTACCACTGGTTGTGGTTTTGTCCCAGAAAGTTAGTGCAGGCCTATGTGCTTTCCATCTGTGGGTGAAGGTTCACTTTTGAAAAAAAAATCACTAGATTTAGTAATAACATTTGGTTAGGGGTCAGATGTCATACAATGAAATTGATCTATTGTTGTTTTTGGTGTTATTAGACATGTCTGTTTGCATAACTGTCTGAAATATGAAGTGTATTCATATACATGCTTGATAATAGGGAGTAGTATTTGATATCATGAACATAAAAAAAGGCATTTACCTACAAATTAAATGTCTTTATGAGTGTTCTGCACAATGTGGAGTCATTTTTAAATTGTAATAAAATGGAATATGTACCTTTACCAATTTACTATTTGTTCAAAATACCATGACTGTGTTTCAGGCAGTTTCTTAGTACGTCGTGGCTTGATATTCATATTACAAAATTTGTATCAGGCTAAATAATGGCATAAGTTGGCATAAGCAAACACACTGTAGTAGGTGGGCTATTTAGACAGTCATCTTCCAGTGGTCTTTCATTACCATTGTTTTCACTCAACCATAATTTATGTAACGAGCCAACCACTTAAACTGTTTGGTTTGTTGTCCAACTCCTGAATAGCTCTTTATTCCTTTCCATTCTCATTCCAAATGTGGTAAATATTGTTGGATGTCTGTATTCGCGCAAAACTTGAGTATCTCTAATTACGTTTTGTATTATCCTTCCATCAAAAACAAATCACTTCAGTCGGTAGAAATTAGTCACGGTCAATAGAATAAGTGAAAAAGTTTTCTCGGGATGATGAATACAGAAAACCAAAGATTTAATATGTACATTTGATAAATTTTTGTCCTTTAAAAAGGAAAACATCCAACGTTTAATTGATAGTTTCCAATTAACTCTTAATTCAAAACTATGAATAACTGTGTCTGCTGATTCCATGGATCCTCAAAAACAACAGCAGCAAGCAGTTTGATTTTATTATGTTTGGCACTTCTCAAGCTGTTTATTCTGGTTTCCCAACATAAAAATTATTGAACTGTAGCTTTTTTTGGCTGGCAGACTTTTGTAAAAACAATTATTGCTTTGTAAAATATACAACAAAGAGCACAGTGTCTCAATTACTACAGTTAAACAGGGAAAGGGAGAGAAAGAGCAAGAGAGATGGAGCATTCAGAATCATTCGAGAGAGTATTTAGTCCTAATAATTGCGTAGAGTAATTGTGACAGTGAATCCCGCAGTTGGCCACGTGCTGCTGATGACTGCGGAGAAATACAGAGACTGAGTGGAACCCTTCACTATTACCTTGGCTGTTTGCGGTGGTCCCTTTGGCATCTCACTTTCCCACAAACAGATGGTAATCTCTACAGCTTGCCAACTATTTAGTGAGAGGAGGAGTCACAATATGCTCCCTGCACCAATATCTATCTATCTATCCATCCATCCATCCATCCATCCATCCATCCATCCATCCATCCATCCATCCATCCATCCATCCATCCATCCATCCATCCATCCATCCATCCATCCATCCATCCATCCATCCATCCATCCATCCATCCATCCATCCATCCATCCATCCATCCATCCATCCATCCATCCATCCATCCATCCATCCATCCATCCATGAAGTTGCAAGTAATGAAGTATCAGTGTAGAATAAAACAATCACAAAGTAATTAAATAAAAACTACTCTAAAAAAGTGAGTTTTAAGGGAAGATTTAAAAACATTAAGAAATTCCGCTTGCCTAATCTCAGAGGGCAGAGAGTTCCATAGTTTTGGAGCTATAATGAAGAGAAAGTCCGATCACCCACAGATCTTAAACGAGTTGGCAGAACGGTTGAAAGACCACAGCCTCAGAGGAGCGGAGATCACGCACTAGGGTGTAGGGGGTTAAAAGCGCCGACAAATATTAAGAAGCCAAACCATGCAAAGCCTTAGGTAAGCATGAGAATTTTAAAATCAACACGAAACCTGACTGGGAGCCAGTGCCAGGACTACAAGATAGGAGTGATGTGATCCCCAGTCCTTTTCCTAGTCAGGAAACTAATTTCCTTTGCACAAACTAATTTATTTCAGGTTGCTTTTGAAACCCCAGCCAGTAGAGCATTGCAATAATCAATGCAGGAAAATACTAAAGTTAATCAAGTTTTCAGCCACAGGGAAAGACAACATTGGACGTAATCTGGCAAGGTAAAGGATGAATTTTTCTTGTTTCCAAGATGAAAAATTAAGTTGTGACAGTTTTCTGGATATGAGGATCAAATGTTAAAGGGTTTTTGATGAAATCTGAGAGCTTACTGTCCATCAATGGACAGCTACGCAACTGACACTTCTAACGCTTCAAAAGTTCAGAAAGAGCGGTTTAATCCAAATTTTCTGAAGAGACTTGAATGCTTTATATGATGAATTATCACTCAATAATCACTTTATATCACACATCAGTTGTGGTAAACGGAAGCTCAAGCCTTTTCGCTTGACATGCGAGAACCAATGAGTTTCATTCTCGTGTTACGCAGCACGATTGAGCTTCTGCAAGAACCAATGAGGTCCATTCTCGTGTTACGCAGCACGATTGAGCTTTAGCAAGAACCAATGAGGTTCATTCTTGTGTTACGCAGCATGATTGAGCTTCAGCAAGAACCAATGAGGTTCATTCTCGTGTTACGCAGCACGATTGAGCTTCTGCAAGAACCAATGCGGTTCATTCTTGTGTTACGCAGCATGATTGAGCTTCAGCAAGAACCAATGCGGTTCATTCTCGTGTTATGCAGCACGATTGAGCTTCAGCAAGAACCAATGCGGTTCATTCTTGTGTTACGCAGCATGATTGAGCTTCTGCAAGAACCAATGCGGTTCATTCTTGTGTTACGCAGCATGATTGAGCTTCAGCAAGAACCAATGCGGTTCATTCTTGTGTTACGCAGCACGATTGAGCTTCTGCAAGAACCAATGCGGTTCATTCTTGTGTTACGCAGCACGATTGAGCTTCAGCAAGAACCAATGAGGTTCATTCTTGTGTTACGCAGCACGATTGCACTTCAGCAAGAACCAATGCGGTTCATTCTCGTGTTACGCAGCACGATTGAGCTTCTGCAAGAACCAATGCGGTTAATTTCCGTGTGTTACGCGGCACGTTTGAGCTTCCGCAAGAACCAAATGAGGTTTTTTTCGGTTGAGCTCCTGTTTATGTTTGCTGATCAATGTGTATATGTGAATAAAAGCCTATATTAAATCTGTTTGTCATATAAAGCAATCAAGTTTCTTCAGAAAATGTGGACTAAACTGCTCAATTCATATGGATTAGTTGCGTGCGTTCATGAGCACCATGTTGCATGCGTGTTGTGTTGATGTGAAAGGAGACATGGTTAAGTGTTGGAGATTAATATTTTAGTAAATAAAGTGGTAATTTATGTTATTTTGCGCAAAAAAGGCACTCTCATCACCCCCCAAATTTTTGATGATCACTAAACCTTTGAACAATATACTTTTAACATTTAAAATAATCCTATTGTAAATATCCTATCTACATGTATAAATATCGTATTTATGGATTTAAATATCCATTTACTAATGAATCAAATCACAGTCACATAAATTCATCTAGTATTGCACATTTTGCTAGTGTGGGATGAGGGAGGAATACAACGAAAAGAAGTGGAGGTAACACAAAGCAGAAAGACTGATCCGTATGGATGTGGATTTCTTTCCTCTGTTAAATCAGTGATATGAAAGGGGGGGCAGGAAGAGAGAGAGATTTACTGCAAGGATAGCACATTCCTGACATATGCTATGGGGAAAAAAAATGGAGAAAAATCCACTGGGATGCATTTCAAACATAAGCCTAATAGCTGGCGAAGAAACAGTTGTTTAGATGGGATTACATGACAGGGACGAGACTAAAACAAAAACTTAAATCTCTGACCTGGCTCATGCTGAAACACGTGTTTGTCAACACAAACCGACCGTGAACTGTTTATGTAAAAGTCATCACGGTTCAACGGTCACCCTGATCCTTGTATGCCTTACAGATGTGCATGAGAATCCGTCTTCCCGAGCAGAATCAAACAAACAGGGCGAGAGGGTGCTGAGGCCATTCATATCATATAACTGGGTTTTTTGAAGACTTCCATGTTTCCCAATTATTATTTTTGAAATTAGCAGTGGGCAATTACCTCCAGTTGTGTGCAGAATCTGAACGTCTTCCATGAGGAAAACTAAACAGCCTACTGGTAAATCAAACCATGCGTGTCCACAAATCATTTCGGCACATGTGGATGTCATAAATAATTCTGTTGTTGGGTTGAGTGCAGAGAAGACACTGAAAAAAAGAAGAAAAGGAAAAATGTTGAAGCGTAATAAAATTATACCAGTGGCCTCTTCGTTTTCTAAGAGAGGTAACCACCACTTTAAGAAACTGTGTGAGGTTATTTTCAATCAGGATGTTACAATCCCCAAACCTCCATCCGAATGACATGCTCTCTTCACCACAAGGGGCAAGAGAATGTGTTCCAAATAATTTAGTTTTATTATGATTGCTTTTTTTATTATTAACCGAGACATGACATAATATTACTAAAACAACGTGTGTCAGGACATGTGTGTATGTGTGTGTGTGTGTGTGTGTGTGTGTGTGTGTTTGTGTGTGTGTGTGTGTGTGTGTGTGTGTGTGTGTGTGTGTGTGTGTGTGTGTGTGTGTGTGTGTGTATTAAAGCTGCACGATTTTGGATTTTTTTTTGTAAAGAGATCACAATACTCCCACGATTCTGGTGTAATGCTCACTTTATACATAGGATACTCTATTTTTGACAATTGTTTTTGTGTAAATATGTCTGCTCAAGTGCAAGACAAAAGCGAGCTCAGTTTAGCGCACATACAACTTTCCACACAGCACGCGAGTAATGGAATGAACTCCCTTTTGTGTCTTCTTGCACTTGAATATTTAAATTGTCAAAGCTTAAACTTTTGTGACCATGCAGCGCTGGACCTTCAACTTTTCCGAGCATCGTTTACATTTGTTCACGTTCATGCATTGCTAGAATTCATTAAAATGTTTCCCGCCAATTGGCGAGTGACACCGTTTCATTTCACATGCTCGCCAACGTCGATTTTGACTCACATTTGCCGTTTGGTGAGTGTTAATTTCAGTGCCTTGGAAGTGCTCATATATCAACCCAGTACCTTTCAAATACAATTTTGTTTTCCAGGACTGCATAAACACTGCCCTGGTAGCTGAACCGATAGGCTACATTAAAACTGCATGCATGTAAAGATGTATATGCCTAGCCAATACGCAAACAAGTTATAATGGTCACCATGCCTTCAAAAGGGGTTGAAATTCAATGCTTTGCTTTCAGGAGCAAAATCATACTTGCTGAGTCACAGCTAAATGTGTGGGGGCATGAGTTTGTGCACATGTGCCATACACGGAGACAGCTAGACGTAGACTCGTGTTGTTCACAAGATATCCAAACCAAGAAAAGGAAGTGTCAGCATCAAAGGAGGGAAATGTAGTGAAATTCCTTTCACCTCCAATAGCTGCCATTATGAATTCTACTTGGCACATGTCTAAGAGTCCTTTGTCCTTGAGCTGAAAGGCATCATTGTTTTGAAAGAAGAAATGAGGAGCAGAGTGAAATGCTTGTGAAGAAGTTAGTGCGAGAACAGAGCTGGTGTTTTCTGAAACTCAACACGAACATCTTCTCATATCAGCTCAACGTGCCTCAACCTGAACGCTATTCACAAAACTAAGAGGGTCTAAGTGAGTTTTTCTTGCAGATGCGGATATCTAGTTCCTGTTTGTCGATTACTTGCACTGTGTGAGATTTATACAGTGACTTTCACGGGGGTCGCCTTTTAAAAAAATAATTTGTCTGGGTATATTGAATGCACAATCTCACCAAACAGAACATTTATATTATTCTAATTGGGACAGAAAGTGTTTGAGCGACACATTACCCCCTCAAACGAAAGCAATGCTTTTTCACAATCATCTATTCAAATGTATCATGACTAATGTGTGGTCATTAGCAGGCAAAAAAAGTCAGGTTTCTATTTTCAATAGTGTTGCAAAGAAGCACTGCTTACACTGGAGGAGAGTCACTTCACTCGGCGGCCATCTTTGAAAGTCTCTCGGGCAGCTATTTCAGTCGTGGAAGAACAGCTTCTCCATCAAATTCTACACAGCTATTCACCAAGCTTACGATTAAATTTGATATTTGAAATCACCAATGAAATCTGACCACACCGGTCTCATTAATTCATTTAAATTCCTCTATAAAGCATTTTCGCATGTGCAGTCATAACAACCGGAGCTTCTAAAGGCAGCTGCAGTGACACAAGGACTTTATCAACTGCATGGCGAATGACTCTTTTATCTAGAAGGCGGGACTTATTCTGCCAAATTGCATGTTGTACTTTCTCCCATTAAAGGGCACCTATTATGGAATTTTGAAATTTACCTTTCATGTAGTGTGTAACATAGATCTAAGTGAACAAAAACATCCTGCAAAGTTTGAAATATGAAAGTGCACCGTATATAAAGTTATTGTCTTTCAAAAGTAAGAGTCGACTCGGAGTCATTTTTATGAATCGTTAGAAGACCGAAGCTTTTTCTCTGACTATGACGTCAACTTGTCAAGTTATTTGAATACGATACGCCCACTTATTGCGCTCCAAGGCCAGCAGGGAAACATCATGGCGACGAGACGCTGTGTTCTGAAGTGCGACTCAAAAGCCAACTTTTTTCATCTGCCCAAGGAGGAGCATTTGAAGACTAAGTGGCTACAATTCATATATACAACTATACCACAGAAGTATAGTCCGAGCCTTGTGCTTTGTTCGCGCCATTTTGAAGACGATTGCTTTTTAAATGCAATCAAACTTGGATTCGCGAGCTGGCTGATATTGAAGGAAGGTTTAGTTCCAAGTGTATTTGCATCAGCTTCCTCCTCCGTATCACAACCTGTAAGTGTTATTAATAATTGTTGCTTTTATGTTTTATGTAGCATGCTTAATTATTATTTAGTTTGTTGTGTGTAAGCACCGTTTAGCTTCTAGGTCTTCAATGGCAATTGTATTGAGATATGTGAAGTGTTTGTCGTTGTTTTCGGAGTTGTCTTAAAGAATAGAATAATACCTCATAGTTACTTAACTGCATTTTTTTTTTGTAAAAACGTTATGTTTATGCATATATTGCTAATGCAAATAAAGACTGATTGTGCTTTTACAATATGAACTCTGGGCTATGCTCGCTAACATAACATTAAATTCTTTATCTTATTTTTAGTTTTTTACTACAAACTAAGCAGTGGACTATAATCATTACTATAACACAATTTAATTGATAAAAGCATCATTGTACTCCGTGTTAAACAATAAGTATTATCTCTGTAAACACTGCTGGGTCATCTGACCAATCAACGCAGATTAGCGTCGCGCAAAGGAGGGGTTTGGAAAAATGAGTCGTTGAACGAATCATTTGGGATTCGGTGAGCAAATCAGGTAAAAATAAATGCATATTATACGAAAACAAAAGTGTTTTTTGACATTGCATGCACGTAAAACTGTTGTTGGGGACTCCATAAACAACATTAGGAACATTTTAAATGTCATAATAGGTGCCCTTTAATAGTAATTTGCAACTGGTTCAAGTTGGTCACGCAAATCCGCCGCATTGACCAAAAGAAGCCTGCTTCTGTGAAAGTGACTTCTGTGTGAGCTGTTCTTCCATACATCGCTACATATTGACAATAGACAATCAACCTTTTAGCCTACGAAATTTGCCGTGAAATATCGATTGAGATTGAATGATTTTATCTTCCATGTATTTAATTTTTTTAAACAGTCCTCTACAACGTACAAAACAAGATGAAAACTGAAAGAATACTGTAATATTTAAGTCCTCTGCTGTTTTACTAAAAACGATAACTGAGATGCAATTTGCCATGGACGATGTTAATATTAGGAAATATCTGACTGCTGAATGCCATGACTGACCAATAAGAATCAAGTATCTCTTAGAGCAGTGTAATAATTGTGTGAAAATGGAATGTGCGGCATCCTTTTTATGACACCTTTTAAAACCCTCCAGATCCCTTGATTAGGGGCATCAGACGCATCAAATCCCCTATTAATTCGCACTCTGCCGTAGCACTTCAGTAGCTCTTTTATTGGCTGCAAGGCCTCGCATGGGATGAGACACTTGCGCCTGAGCCCAGAAGATAATTTACTAAGAGGGCTGATGTCTCAATGGACCAGGTCTGACGGGAAAAACTGTCTAAAAATTGGGATTCGAAATTTGGAGCCTTTCTGTCCCCCTCCCATAATTTGACACATGCCATGTGCTGTGACATACCGCAGGACTTGTTATGACAGCACAGACAGAAAAAGAGCATGCAGGCAACCCTTTCCACCAGCTGAATGCTAGCAACTCGCTTCAGAAATACAGTGAAAAAAAGAGATCATGCATAATTTACAACTTCTGAGGTAAAACGGAGTTGTAAAAACTGACAGATCTGGCAAAATATATAAGTTGGACTTTGTACACAAGGTGGAGGAATAAACCTCATGTTACACGTTGAATGTAAATACTGCAAAGCACTTTGATTTCTCTGCATATGTCTGTGGTAGACTCTGGCTTGTAGAACACATCGTAGAATTTTTATTTCCATCACATTATAACTATATTATTTCTTTTTGAGGCAAAACCACTGTGTATAATCTGCCAATTGTTGGGGAGAGCATTCCACTTTGGTCTAATATGTTTCATGAATATAAACAATAAGATTAGCATTGGCTCTGCTAAACGGCACATTTATTTCCAAATGTGTTCTTACCTTGAAATACTGCAATCTGAACAGCCTCGCTTCACCGATACTAACTGAAAAACTGTTTCATTGAAACTTGATTTAGCAATGCATCATGTCCTGCATATAGACTAAAACGACAAAAGCAAATAACCTTTCGCGAAAATGGATTTGAGAGACTTGCATTTTGACAAATTGGATGGTGTATTTATATAACGCTGGCATTTGAAAAGCAACGTGTACGTGTCTGTTTTCACTAGAGCAGAAAACTGCCTTTTGCGATAGTCATTCTAAATCAATAATGACTGAAAATTACTATTTTACCCAGTAGTCAATATGCTCTGGTATTGCATAAATGCTTGGACAGTTCAGTAAATGAAGGGTAAACTCAAAGAACAACCTTCTGCTCAGAAAAAAAAAACTCACGGGCCTGTTTTTCATGGCTAGCCCTGTACTTGAAGGATCATTAAATACGAAAACACATTGTTCCTGGAAATCGTGCATTTCACTTTAAACAACACAAGCATCACAAGACAGATATCAGAGATGTTGAGTGAGTCCACATACTGTAGGTTCCTAAGCATTAAGAAACTGGCCAGATAGCAAACCATACTGTGTTTTATAAGCATATGAAACGTAAAGCTGTGAGGCGCAAAAATATTTGACTGTACGTAATCACACGTATAGACCTTACTGGCACCGATTTTTGTCATCAATAGTTTCAAATGGAAACATGCTTCTGATCTGCAGCTTTATAAAGCTCATGAAAGTCTTTTGATGGATGTTGACGTCTTGCTGCCTATGTGGAGAGTTTCCATGTCTGATATCAAAAAACCTTGTGGACTCACTCCAGCCAGAGAGAAAGAAAGGATGGAGGCCCACAGGAACTGCTGTGGTCTGAGAACATCATCTTGTCTATATTTACTTATTTTTTTGGGAGTGGAAATATACTCACATATCCAAAAATAAAGAAATAATATTAATTAAAAAAACGTTGTCCAGGTGCAGGCAAGAACTGCTAATTAAAGTAAGAATTCAGATTTATTTACTTTATATATCAAGAATTGCCCATTAAGTTATACAGGTGGAGATGGGGAAGATGGAGGGTTTCTGAAAGCGCACTGCAAACTGCTACAGCAAATGCTGACCAAGGTTTTGAAGGCTGAGCAGCGAGTTCATTGGCTACTGATACAGCAGGAACCAATCAGCTGCACCCTAGAAAATGATGTGATTGCAAGCAAATTGAGTTAAGGACCTATCAGCCTGCACCATCTAGTTTCATGACAGAACTTTGTATTTGATTACAGCTTTGGTGTTGAAAATGATCTTACTTCGTCTCTGAGATTCAGAGCATTCTTTACATCCACTCCTAATTCACATACAAGTTATGTTAGTAAAGTAAGCTGACTGGTATTACTTGCATACTGTATTTTATACATTTAAAATAAAATTGTAAATATAAGTTAGAAACATGCTAAGACGACAGCCTAATCAGTAAACAATGCTAAGCTATCAGACAAAACTACCAGTATACAAAATATATAAAGAGATAACCATGCGCTTAATAGAGTAACAAATCAATAAAAACTAATAAAAAAGTGTTTAAATTTTTCAATTTAAGTAAACTACATTTCTTATTTCCAAATATATGCTCCTCAAATTCAATCATTAAAAAATCAAATCATTAAAGAATAGGAATTCAGAACTGATATTGTCTCAAGATTACCAATCTCAACACACAAAGAGCAAGTTGGTGACTTTGTTCCTCCGTGATTAATTATATTCCCAGAAATGAAACTGAAGAAGATACACCTCACTTTGAGGCAAAACATTGTTTCTTTCTTGCATGGCGCACTGTGATGTGACTAGCCAGGGTTAACGTGTCTCATTCATCTTCAGTCTTCCCAGCCTCATCCCTAAACCATAGAGAGACAGATGTGCCGAGGGGGAAGCCCCATGCTTCAATTCAATTCTCTTGCCAATTCCAGCCACCCTGGGAATTCTATGGGAAACCATGGGGAGACTCCCTCTTTCCTCACCTTCTAAGGCTCTCTCTGATCATTGCGTTTCTTTTCGAAAAATAGCTCAGAGAAAAGTCACTTTCTACACATGGAGATTTATCTCCATTCATCGTCCGCGGTGCTGAGTGTATGGATTACAGATGATTAATACCTTCACTGACGCATCACCTGGGGAGTATCCACAGGGGCTTAAGTGTGTAATGCACAGCAGACATCCAAGTGTCTCTTCTACCCGCCTCGATACACCCTCATTTCACATGCATTACCATGGAAGCCTGTTTCCGCCTATATAAACAAAAAGGTTTTGTAAGATATAAAGTCACAAATACGATAAATATAGGCTACATTTTAATTGTGAGATACTAAGTAACAATTTATAGAAACAAAATTTAAATTATGATATATCATGTCAAAGTGTCACATTGTGAGATTTAAAGCTGACCATTCGACCTTAGTGTCTCTATGTCCGACAAGCTACGCCGCTCTCACGCCCCACCACGTTCTCACACAGTGAAAAATACATCGCGGAGCACAGAGCACACTGACAACAGACAGGACATACCAGGTGACTTTTGGGTTACTTTTGATATTAAACAAAGTCACACCTTTCAAATATGGTAATTTTTTAAAAGAAATGTAAACAATAAATACCGTTTTGTGGCTCTTATAATTTGTCTGACAGATCGCTGTATGCCTCAGTTAAAGCTGCTCGTGAACCGGTCATCTCTTCCTTCTAGTTAATTTATAGCATCAAAAACATGAATGAGCATAAGAAGGAATGTTGTTTTAACTGCATGAAGACTTTAGTACACACCGTTTTTCAAGTTCAAATCCTCCCATGTTAATCTGCAAACTCTCCTGACTGCTTTGTCGGACAAAATGGCGGATGGCGAAGTATGATTGGTCAGATCACCTGTCAATCAAGCTCGCTGCGAAGGGTCAATTCTGAGATATAAAGTAACAATTATGAAGAAGGAAAGTAGGAAATATGTGTAATGCAAGATATAAAGGTCATATTGTGAGATATTAAGTCACATCATGAGATTTCAAAATAAGTCACATTGTGAGATATTATGAGACAAAACGTCAATTGCAAGATATAAAGTAACAATTGAGGAAATAGTTGCCAATATGTTACAAACTGCAAGATGTCACATTGTGAAATGGAATATCACAATTATGAAAATTCGCAAGATAAAAAAGTAACAAAAACAAGAAACCAGTCCCATGTGAGACAGACATGTTGCTAAATATATTGCATTTATTAGAATTACAAGGTTATGAGTTATAAAACAAGATATAAAGTAATATTGCAAGATATCATGTCGGATTAAGAGATTGCAAAATAAGTCACATTGTGAGATATCACAATTATGAGAAATTAGAGGCAATAACAAGAAACAAAGTCGCAATTGCGACGTTGTGAAATGTAAACTCAATTATGAGAAACTAATTCACATTTGTAAGACATGAAGAAATTTTTTCACACTAGGCAGAAAAGGCTTCCATATATTAGAGATCAATGGAACAATTCACAAGCTTGCTGTGCAGGTGTGAGTCTAAGGTTGAGCTGTGTCATAACCTAAAGGAATAACATGGACAACTAATCCACAGTGCTTTGTCTTTGACCTCAATGGCATAGCATTTAAATGCTCCAGCTGTTTGACCTTTCTGGCATGAATGGGAGTCTGGTTCAGCTGATTTTCCATCTTCCTAAGAGGCACCGCAGAAATTAGAGCTGTGATTACTGGAACACTAAATCAGATGCAGGCTTTTTCGCTCTGTTTCTGTGTTGATGATCAACGACACTGTTTACACACATTCTAATAAATTGAATTAGTTGCTACCTGTACAAACGTTGCATGTTAAATTATGTTTCATGTTGCACTGGAGCACCTAGGCAACTTATTTTCAAATGTTAGATGGATGACTCTTCCAACTTATTCTTTCTAAAAACTTCTTGTAAAAATATTCCTAAACTTGGAAAAAAGCAAAAAAGAGGAAAAGAAAAACATCCTCCTGACTACAGATGGCACCATTGCGTTGAGTTGAAGGCCAGTTTGGAGTCTTGCACATCACTCACACATCAAAGTGATTGACATGTTCTTTTACAGACCACTTACAAGCCTTTAATGACCTTTACAAGAGAGGGCATTGACTTCTTCCATTCCTAGTTGCCTGGGAGACAAGGATCCACATGTAAATGATATTCTCACTCAAATGAACCATCCTTGATGGTTCCTCAAAAAGCTACACTTCAATGCAGCTGTTCCTGTAAAAATAACCGCTCTGTCAGTCTCCCTCCGCGGTCCCCAGGCTTTCGCCGGTTCTGCGAGCTTGGAATGCAAAATCAAACACAGACACATCCACTGACCAAAGTATTAAAACTGATGAGTAAATGACTTTCACCGCTCCCACTTCAGGCTTTCAAGCTCCTTAACAAGTCAGTCGGTCCATGAGGGGAAAAAATAAAAGAGAGAGGCAATAAAGTCAACGCTCAACTTTTCCACCGAACTGCATGTGAAATTATGAGACAATTGCCACGACTTAATAAACAAAAGAGATGGAAGTAGCAGCTGACCCGGCACGGGTGAGTGAGAAAATAACGCTCATTTAGTCCCGAAAGCGATGTGACCGTTACAAATGAGTGCAGTAGGAAACCAGACCTCCTTTTCACAACATCTCTCAATCTTTCCCACTCTCCCACTTGAGAAAAACCCAGATTTATGCATTGAAAGTGCTTTTGTTTTAATTACCGGCGAAGCTTTCCTGACGGTCTTGCTATAATTGAGGGGCACGAGTCCCAGTCGGATCGTTGGGAGCGAGAGACTGCCTGCTGCTCAGCCTTCTTTTAATGGGAATTTCTGTTGCTCTTAAGTATTTCAGCAGATCCCCGCAGCCGCCCGTGGGGTAGCGTGAAGCTGGGGCTCTATTGGTTCTTGAAGTCTTCTGAGGGCACATTATATGACCATAGTAATGGCGATTATTATCCTCTTTATTGGCATTATCATTCAGTGGTCCAAGGGTGGTCTGAATGGGATTCTAACCGCTCATTAACATAGCAGCTCGGTGAGTAGATGATCTTACAGCTGGGTGATTGAAAACGACTAGCCACAGCATTTCTAGAAAATGGGGCAAGACCGAAGAAATGATTCTCGGATATAAATGTACGAAACAAGTAATTGACCAATTAAGATCTACCAAAAGATAGATATGGTTATTCAAAAACGCAGTACTTTATTTTTCTAAGAAAGAAACAGATTCATAGCTGATCCTCTAGAAATTACCTTTGGATATCAATGCTAGAAACAGATATTTGATCAATGAAGACCCACCAAAATATTGCTATGGTAAGTCAAAAAATGCAGTCCTTTATTTTGCTAAAAAAAAAAAGACAAGATTCTTAGTTGATCTTCCAGCTGGGCCATTAAAAAACTACTAGCCATTACATTCCTAGAAGCCGGCGCGACAGAAGAAATTACCATTGAATGTCAATGCATGAAACAGATAATGAATGATCAATAAAAACCCACCAAAACATTGCAACGGTTAGTCAAAAAATGCAGTCCTTTATTTTGCTAAGAAAGAAATGGGTCAGTCATGACATCAGTTTCTAGCGCATACAGTAAGCACATTTCCATCTTCTCAGTTTACTCTCTAATCAAACCCTTAAAACTATCAGAACTGACTGAACTAGAAACATTACGCAGATTTTCCTTTTTATGCTCACTTCCGTTGCAGACGCATTTGATTCCACCACTCGTCCCAATGATAAGCTCTTAATAATAAATAAAGGAGTGCTGCCGGTTGAATCAAGAAACGTGGAATGGTTCGGGTTGTCTGAAGCCTACCAGGAGACCTCAAAACAATACAAAGATGGATGAACTGATATAGAGGTGGTTGGGTTGGGTGGTCTGGTCTGTGGGTGGTGGTGGAGTACTCCAGTGAGCAGGGAGAGCTGCCATGGTGTTGTGGTGACAGAGGTTGTGGGAAGGGGGGACAGAGCTGAGGTTTAAGACATGGTGATCTGCATGGACTCCAACATTTCTTCCACCGCCTTCACCGAGCATTTGTTCTCCTTCTTCCCACGGCCTGCCATCTAGTAGAAACAGAAAGAGAGGGGTTGATGAAAGGACATCATTCCATTTACAATGTTTTTGGACGTATTACGTTTTAACACAAACATTGTGGAGCGTCAGACTCCATAACATGCTGATGCTAAAAGACAAGTATTTGTGTACGATTCCCATGTCTTGCAGGAGCTGCATTCATAAAACACTTCAGACTGTTTCTAAGAGGGGTGAAGAGTGAATAAAGACCATTGTTACACATCTTTGAACCATAAGGCTCTATCCCAGCCTGCCTAAACTAGGAGATGAACCTATTTTTTGATGGGTCCCAGTGACATTAACCTATATTTAAATAAACTATATATAATTACCATAATATATATTGATGTCACTGTACTAAAGACTATATAGAATATGTATATATACTGTATATTGGTCCCTGACCAAAAATGTATGACTTATGTTGCTCTGCATACCTTTCCCCAATTAAACGCTTTCTTGTATGATAAATGTTTCTCTACCTAAGAGAAGGCTTTAGTATAAAAGACAAAAATGCATGTTTGAGCTGTTTCAACTGAAAGCAACTTGCACTAACATATCTTAAAATATATCAGTGGCATGATAAAATATATAATCTCAAGGTGCGCACCGGTAATGTTTTATTTTCTATGGCACGTTTATAAAAGCTACTTAAATACCCTAATTGTATTAAAGCCTAATCCTGGCTTAATCTAAGCCTCAGTCTGTGAACCCAGACCTAAAGACTTCGATATACTCAAGGCGAAGTTATTTTTCGTTCAGGCGTAAAACGAAGTTCAAAATACATGACCAGCGATATACTGTCATCGAACATCCGACGCTGCCCACACTGCTGAGAGCGACGGTTAGATGAATATGTAAAAATGTGCTGCGTGCTTTCCTCACAATAACAAAATAAACACACAACAAAATTGAGAAAACAGCAAGCATTTTAAAGCATAAGAAAAGCATCTGATCATTGTGATGTGGATGTTAGCACAAGCTCTAAGGCACTCCAGTAAAGTCACGTCACGTTTATTTATACATCACTTTATACAATAGATAGCTTAAAATCAAGCAGCTTTACCATATTAAACATGAAAAAACAGTGTCAGTGTCTCGTTTTATCAGTGCAACTTCATTTTCTACAATAAAGCAGCTCTCCAGTGTGTTCTCACGGGACGTCGGAGCACAACCGCCTGAACAGGCCAAATTAACTAGAAAAGATTTCCATTTGAAAGAAGGCGGAGCCTCAGCGCACTACCTATTATGGAATCGCCACGGACCAATGGTTGTACAAAGGTGTTTAGCAGCCAAAGCGCTCTTTACAAACTCTCAAAACGAAAATAAACCGAACTTCATTTCAGCCTGATTTTGTTATAAATTACATCACATTAGTTTGTTCTTCGATTTCGCTTGAAGTATATCTGGCACTTAACGGTATTCACTTTTTTATATATATTTTTTTAATATTTTATGTATTTTAACTAAAATATTAATTTAACAATTTGCTATTTGTTTTTCAAAGATACAAGTTTTAGCTGCATTAAAATTTTACTTGATGGCTCAAAAATAGTTTGAATAGTGATGACGCCTCTGCCAGCACTAGTAGAGTAATTGAGATGCCGCCGCGGGTCTCTATTCCTCTCTCCTTGTTTGCCCTATGAGAGTAAAAGGATTGGAGGGATACTACAGCCTAATGAGTCACCAACTTACACGCTCACTCACAAAGACCCATTAGCCGACAGACCCCATGGCCAAGCATACTTACTCACACGCTCTTGCCACATCCGCTGTGACTCATCTGCTAAGAGTCCCTCTGCCTTGCTCAAACTGGACAAATTGAGCATATCGGCCAAAGCTCACTTCTCTATCCTCTCCTCCAGCAATTGACATAATAAACCAATCCACTATCCATTAAAGGCTGTGCTCTCCGTTTCTCCTCATTAGTCTCATCTGACGTCTGCAGCTCCAGCAGAGGAACCAATGCAAGGTGTTTAAGAAGTCAAGGTTTGTCAGGTTAGCAAAGTCCCATTAACCCTGGCTGGTACATGCTGGAACAACACCAAAAAAGCTGAAGATGAACAGACACCGGTAAACTGAAATGCTTTGCTAGCAGGTTAACTCATCCAATCAAACCGTATACATATTAGATTAATCAGATAAAAAAAAGTTAATTTATTCCTGTGATGGCAAAGTTGAATTTTCAGAAGTCATTACTCCAGTCTTAGGATTCACATGATTCATCAGAAATCATCCTAATATGCTTATTTGATGCTCAAGAAACATTTCTTATTATCAATGTTGATGTAATGTCAGGTGAACTCTGGATCTAAATGCAGTGCATTTAATAAATCAAGATAAAATGGCAGAAGATAAAAGGAACAGAACTGACGACACAGGCGATACATCCATAAATGGATAAGAACTAACTTTAGGGTTTAAAGACAATTAGCAAACAAGATACACCTGGGAACAATCAACACGAAAACTACAAACTGACTATGAAATGGGGCACCACACAGGAAATAACTTGCACTGCCTAATATTTTTGTGGAAACCACAATATATATTTTTTAGGATTCTGTGATGAACAATTTTTTGAAATAGAAATATTTTGTACCATTATAAATGTCTTTACTGTCACTTTTGATCAATTGAATCTGAAATATATATATTTTTGTCTGAATAAAGCTTACTTTAATAAATATACAATATGATTTTTTTGATACATTTAAAGGATTTCATTTTAAATTTAAAGGATATTTTCCTAAAGAGAAAAAAATGGGCCCAGATTAGCTTTGGTGGTTCTCACAAACAAAGATGTCAGATTTCAAATTGCGCCAGCCGAACAACTGCCATTGAGATAAATGGGAATGCTAACAGACGGCTTTCTCCAGGTATTCTAGACCTCCTTGGACGAAACATCTGCATCGTAATGGGCTGTGGGTGCGCTTGTAGAAAGAAGGAACCAGCAATCCCACTGAACTCATTGGGTAAATAGAAAAAAAACACACAAAGCATGGCCGAGAGAGCATGGCAGTGCCGTTTCTGGGCTTGGCAGTGCATATCTGTGTCCCTGCAAGTAATTCATGGGTCCCGCTGGACATGTACACATACAGAGAGACAAATGTTATTTTCTTACTGGGAAACATCGCTAGATTAATAGAGCTGATATGTGGTCTAAATGCCAGGCTGCCGTTCCCAGCATTCTCTCAAAAACCCCACGTTATTGTGCAAGTGAGCTGTGTGGTTTCTCCTGAACGATGGATTCCATCGCGTTTTAGACGAGTGCAGAAGTCAAGGGCATCTACAAATGGCACAGAGGACTACTCGATGTTCAGCAGCCCATGGATATCATGCATTTCAAAGCAATTAGACATGTACACATGCTGACTCGGTGCCAATGTTTGCATTGATCGTGGCTGACACGCGACCAGGTAATTGCTCACTTAGGAAATTAAGCGATATGCGTGTGCCTTTTGTTTCTGAGTGTTAGATAATGGACTGACCCTGTCATATTGCTCAATCTGCTGTGAGTGAGGGCTACGGCATTACGCATCAGAAGCCCTGTGTTGCACCCTAATCCATCAGCGAGGTGAGTCATCCGTCTGTATGACTATTATGAAACGTGGACTGACTCGGGACTTGACAGCCGCTGTGGCTGAGTGATATCAGCGATGAATTATTAGCTCTATATTGAGAGAGAGAAGGATAAAGTTAATGTATTTATGCTCAAAGTCAAAGACAGAAAGCACTAAGAGGAAAAAATGAGTGAGTTGAGAAGAGAATGTCCTAACAAATTCAATTCGAACAGTTGTCCGAGGACACCAACCGTGGCCAGAGAGTGACTTGCCTCTGCCATCAAATGAAGGTATGCTAACCACCAGAGGTTGGAGGCACCGTTAACCTCCAAAAGACCTCATCAATCAAAGCTACTCTGCTAAAGGGTGACTCAACTTCTCTTTGAAAGACCTCAGAAGATCTTCAAAGCAAGGAGTACAACAGGTTATGTTGACCTCTCAATACAACTAAGGTGCTTTCAGGTATAGTGAACGAGGTCAAGGATAAATTGCTTATTCTGAATAGCCTTAGGTTAATTCTTACCTGCATATTCAAAGAGATGGACACAGATGATTCTCACACAATATTTCAAGTTCTCTCAACATTAACAACATCAACACCAACATAATAGTCTCTGACTCATCTTGTGTTTACAAAAGAAGAAGAAGAAATCTACGTATCATATGTGATACCTCCCAAGAACCAAGTGTCAACAGCAGATATCTTTGTTGTTTTGACAAAACATTGTACAACACCTTGTCTGAAAGGGATAGTTTACCAAAAAAAACATTGTGTCTAACCCTCATGTTGTTCCAAACCTGTTTGATTTAATTATGTGGAACGAAAACATTATTTTGAAGAAAGGTTTTGTCCATACAATAAAAGTCAATGAGGTCCAAAACAACACTGGACCCAATTTAATTGCATTGTATGCACGGGGATGGTGAGACCTTTTGAAATGTTGCACAGTGACTATCAATCAGGCAAATCAGTCCGAACATATTTTTTATGTTTAATATAAAACTACATGGACCATGATTTCTGGCCTATGAGATTTCACTGTGGGAGGGACTCGTAACGCGACAAATATAGGAACCAAGCACCGTCACAAAGTCTTGACGCATGATGCTGCTGACGCTATGGTTAGGACACAATGTCAGAATGACTGCCATCCATAAGCAATGACGTACTTGTGAGTAAAGTCTCACCTGAGGCATACGGAGCAGTGAATGGAGGAGAAAGATACAGAAGATGATTGTGTAAAAAAAGACAGAAGGAATGAAAGGAACATTAATATCCATTTATTGGGTGGTCTGGAAATTCCAACAGAAAACCAGCCAAGTTTTTAATACACCCTCAGGGTTGGAGACCACAAGGTCGATGTGTTACTTTTGAAAGTGGATAACAATCCTTAAATATTTCATTCTATGAAAGAAATGTAAAACGGCAACAATGCACATTTTATAGGTCCCTTTAGCATTACAGGTATAATTGACCCAAAAATGAAAATAGGCATTTTAGCATCTTTCCTCTCTAGAATACAAATGAAAAATGTCTCAGTATTTTTTTTTTATTCATGCAATTCAAGTGCATGGACAAAATCAGTTCTTTAAAATATCTTATTTTCTGTTCTACTGAAGTAAGTTACAGGTTTAGAAAGACATGAGGGTGAGTAAGTGATGTCAAGTTTTAATTTTTGTGTGAACCCTCTCTTTAACTGCAAGATCCAGTTCATTCTGATCAGAATTTGGTCTTGTGACGTACATCTGAAGAACCCCTCTTTGGAACTGAGACGCCAACCAACACGTCAAAGGGAGCTCCATCTAGAGAGTGTGACAAGAGTCCTCCAACCGCACAGGAAACACTCCAAGGGTACGCTTGTGTGTGTGTGCGGCCCTAATGGCCCCACTTGCTGACTAAGGACCCCTTTATTACACTTTTAACTGTCAATCCTTAAATAAGCAATGTATATCACCCTGATGGCAGTTAAGATTTCAAATAAATCTATAATATTTACATTGTGTACCATGGCAACAGCATAGACCGCTTTAGTGATACCATGCGCGCTGCACTTCACTTTTTCCTCTCTTCTGCTATCATTATTGCCTCCCTTTGCAGCCGTGGTGTGCACGCTGCATATTTTCCCCTTGCTAACTCCCGAGGCCTGTGTTTGGCACCAGCTGTTATGCTTCATAGGGATAGTGGCGCTTTAACATGCAGACATAGAAAACAGCTGCGTAACACAATGCCAGGCCCTGTGGGCTTAAGTCAACACATTAGCTGCGCTCTGCCCAGGCACGCGTGTTCAGCACAGACCCAGCGTGAAGGCATGGCATACGCTCACTGTCTGGGGATGTGCTCTCCTGTCTGTATATCAGATTGTGCTCTGCAAGAGAGAGAGAAAGAACGAACCTGGGCAGCCAAACGGCATTGCCAGTAACTAGGGCTGGGCGGTATGACTAGGTAGAGATTCTGCTATACATCTGTGGCAAGATTTAAAAGATCCAATGACAAGCAGAAAACAGTAATAAGTGTTCAGATTCAAACATCACACACAAAAATTTGTGATAAATACAATACCGCTCAAAAGTTTGGGGTGGGTAGTATTATTAATGTTTTTGAAGCTCATAAATGTTGCATTTTATTAGATCAAAAACACAGACAAATGCTATGAAATACTGTTTTCTCTTTTAAAGTATTTAAAATTTATTCCTGTGATGGTAAAGCTGAATTTTCAGCAGCCGTTACTCAATCTTCAGTCACATTGATACATCATAAATCATTCTAATATGGTATCTGTCTGTCTGTCTGTCTGTCTGTCTGTCTGTCTGTCTGTCTATCTATTGTATATACCATACACACACAAACACACACACATATAGCCCCTGAACGGCAACTCTGTTAAAAATTAGATAATGATATTGAGCGAACGCTTTCCCCACATAGTAAATATTCATCAAATACTTTTGCTTCAAACCCGCTAAATCTCAGCCTCCGTCCATTCAGAAATACCGCCACTCAAAACGCCACTTACTTTTGCTAGGAAAAGCCTCAAAGTTCACAGAACCAATCAGAACAAGCGAATCGAATCATATGATTTCAAGATGACTGACGCTGTGCGTATGAGCCGGCTTTCAATTGTCGAGCTGCAAGTTTTTATCCTGATTAAATAGATATTAAACTACCGGTAAACAAGATGTTTAGAAGAGGTTTATACTAGAAATGTAAATTGTATGACAACGGATGTTTAGATTTGGACAAATATCAGTTTAATGTTTACTTAATGCACAACTTAACATTAGGCATACACTTTTTATCTTTTTATTTTTGATACATACTTTTATATATTTTAATATTGTATATAGATTATAAAATTTTTTAATATATATTCTATATTTTTATTTATTTTGAGCATGGTGTATATTGTGTAGTTATTGTATACATTTGTTGTTGTTATCCAATAAAGTGTGCTGTCATTTTGTGTCATAATGGTTATATTGTGTGAATTGTTTTTTTTTTTCCTATATTTTTGAGCCGTTTACCTTTATTCAGAAAGGACAGTGAAGAGTGACTGGAGAGAAATAGGTGGAATTGGGGAAATGACTGCGGGTCAAATTCGAACCCGGGTCGCCTGTGAGCTGACCTGAATATGATACCGACATGGCAGTAGTGATTTTGCAACTGTTTACTAGGTCTTCGCTGGTTTTGCAGCATGTATACTGTTAAACAGAACTTTTTTGGGAAAGATTTAGGTTATACCACCCAGTAACTGATGCATTCCTCTTACCTGATATGCTCTGCTAATCTGAGAGGTGGCCCATGCGGCGTATTTCACATTGTCCTTCTTCACCTTTGCGCTTACTTTTGGGCTGGCAGCAATGTGACTCGCCGACTGCGGGAGAAGACGACGAGAAAAAGACAACAAACAAGGGTGAGATGGACCACAGTGTTGGGGCAAACACATAAAGATTAGAGTATCACCATTCCTGGAAAGCGTCAAGATAAAAATCCATTGGCTCCCACTTAAATCCCACATAATGGAAGGGTGGCTAAACCCTGATGGCAATGGAGGGTATTTTTTAAAGGGTGGAAAATGTGAGGGTTTTGAGCCTGGTTGAGTAGTGAAAAAAAAAAAAAAAAAAAAGGCCTAGACGCTGTGTTAACGCAGCCTGATGTGTCTCGCATCAGAGATAGGAAAGGCGGTGCTGACAGGACTGGGAGTGTCAGGGAGGCGGCGTGTGAACGGCATAGCGCAACGTGAATCATGCTCTCCAGCCGTTACAAGATCTCCGTTCCACAACCACAAATCCTCCATCTTTCCCTCGTTATTGCTATTAGACCCGCTCAGCAGAGCTTGCAGGACTCTGTCGGCTAACATGAAAGCCCTTCCTCATGGATCTGCTGAAACTTTAACTGCACACCAATCAAACTCATCTCTGTTTCTGCCAGAAAATCCCTTGGCTTCTGGATTTTGGGGTGTGTAAGGTTGGTGAGATGCGGCAAATAGGCCCTGTTAAGGAAAATTTCCGGTCCCTCGAGCCACAATCGGTGTTAATTAAAAAAAAAGTGTTTTAGTCAGTCTTATGATAAAAATATCCTTTAAATTTAGTCAATATTTTGTCATTTATTCATACTATTTTCTCCAAATTTAACAAATAACATTTTAGCCGACAAGAAAGTCACAAATTAAAGCAAATATTCAAACATATCAACCAGCTTTGTTTTAGTATTATTTATATACTATAATAATATTTATTAATACTTTGAATGAGCTTTTTACACTTTTTAGTTTGGTTGGGTTAGGGTTGAGTAGGTTTTAGTTAACTTTTTATGTCCTCTTGCAATTATTAGTTTTGGGATTTTAAAAAAAATATACCGGTAAAATTATATAAACATTTTTTTTATTATTATTATTATTATATTTTTTTATATTAATATAATTTATTTAAGTTTTAGCAATTTTAGTACTTAAAAATAAACATTTGACATCAGGTAGGTGCCAAACAACATTTTTCATTAACTTTTTTTGACCTAATATTTATATTTTATTTTAGCTTTACTTCAATTATTAAACATATTTGTAATAGTTTTAGTTAACAATAAAACACACGTGAAAACTGCACTTGTTGCGACAACCTGTTCAACTTTAAATTTTGTTAACTTGTGCATTGGAATCATTTTGTGATAGTACATCATCGATAGCTGACATCATAACAATTACATTTTTTTGGTTCGTCGTCTTTTCATCAGTTGACAAGTTCGGTCACAATATCTCATGTTTTTGCTGGTTAGTGCTCTATACTCAACAAATGACCGGGAAACAAGCGCTTGGTTTTGTTGTACTGACCGACATCCTTCTATTGCCGGTCTTGTCACACGTGCAAATCGCACATCAAAGAGTGTTGATGACTGTCATAGTTCTGTGTTTGAACTACTGAAGCGTGTGTGTGTGTGTGTGTGTGTGTGTGTTTGAACAGTGGGCCTGTGTGTGGCTCCCTGCGCACCCTCTGTCGGCCTTCTGCCCCTGGATGGCTGTTTGTGTTCATATGTCAGGAGTCACTTACAAATGATGCATTGGTGTTAATGGACAACTTCCTGTTTAAATAAATACAGATGAAAGGCTTATTCAGCACACATATTGCCTGAACCTTTCCAGCAGAGCCACGTGTGACGGAGGGATTGCCATTTCTCTACCATTCTTTTATTGTCAAAGCTTTGTTTATCTCTGGAATAAACATAGAAATGCCCCGCAAAGGGCTAGTGGGGTTACATTACAACAAAAAGTCTGATATTTTCCAATACAAGGACTGAAAACACCAACTGCCCGTGTGTGAACCAATCACAGCCTCTGCATCCATTCACGTTTTAAAAACAAAAGCAATAGAGAAGGTGTCTCTTACCATGTAAAGGCCGAACAAGGCCCTCATGTTTCTGTTGTTAAGCTTCAGTGCCTGCGCAAAATACTTCCTGGCCAGCTCGAGGTTTTCCAGACCTCCCTGGGTGTACTTTACCTGGGGGAGATGGCAGAGGAAACAGAAAGGTGATGTTGTGTTATTGGCACCCTTAAAGTTGACACGGGAGCTAAATAAACAGAACATGGTCTAAATAAACAGGAATTATCCTATACAAGCATACAACATGATGGATGCAGCAAGTCAGAGAGTGCAAAGTTGAAGGGAGTTACACACATAAACCTCTTTTTTCTGAACTTATCAACAAAAATGTAGTGACTTTTTAACCATTTAAAAAATAAATTATTTCATCAAAAATAAAAACATATTCAAACATCATACACACAAAAAAGTATAGTTTGTCTATATTTGTATATATTTTTTGTTTATATGTTTTTGTTTGACATTTTATATGTTTGTCACTTTTTTCTGAAGGCTTAATTAAAAATCAACAATTTAAATTGTATGCATGCATTGCTTCAGATGGCATAGTTGATTAACAATTAAACATTATTCTTCATGAAATAATGCTTTTTTTAAATCACCTTTAAACTGAAAAGAACATTTGTTTTAGGCAGGAAGACATAAATTGTACCTCGGCGTATTGTTCACAGTACAGGTGATTGTGTGGGTTCGTCATCATCAGTTCTTCAAGACAAAAAGCTGCTTTTGCATAACTGCGGGAATGAAACAACATCAAAGGGAGAAAAAAAAAAGAAAAAAACTATGAAGATCTCACATGCACACTTAAAACATCTCCCAGTAGCTTTGTGGCTGATTATGCAAAGTGATGCTCAGACTCGTTGACAATCTGGGATGGGACAGTTTGAGGTTTCTCTTCCATCAGCTTTTATGAGGGTTAATGAAACTCTGTGTATAAACACCCATACGGTCAAATGACGAACGGAGCTTTGCAACAGAGGTGGCATTTCTGCCCTAGATTCAAAAAAAGTATGACAATCTGTTTCTAGGTTCTTCATTGACATCTCGAGGCTGTCATACTCAAAAGCCGTTTCCACATGAGATCACTGCTGAGCCATTGACCTCACACTAAATTTACAGTTTCATGTCTCAGACACTCTCTCCCTTATAAGTATACAACATGGGCCTGCACACATTTCCCCATTGCTCCCACCAAAAAAAAAAAACAATTTCCAAAAGAACTGCAGGACTATTACGACAAAGCCGCAAGACACAAAAATGAGCCAAATGAATCCAAAAGCTGTGGATTCGGGGTTGAAAGGCTCGTTACCGCCTCGAGTCCCTGACACCGCACAGCTTTTTTAGCTACCGTTAGGCAAGCTTTCTGTCTCATTCCGTGCGAGGTATACACGTCGAGCCCCGCAAAGTACGTGCTCGCGCACACATATCAATTTATCATGAAATCTTAAAACAGAGCTGGAGCGCGTCCAATCGGGTTGTGGATGCTAATCTTATGCCTAACAACAACTGGTGGAAAAAACGGGCTGACGCAAACAAGACTTTTTTGGTGGAAAAAGGGCATTGCTGTTGCTGACTCGCAAAGAGATGATGAGCCTATCTAGCCGTTTAGGAAATGTTCAAGGGATTTTAAATACAAAGAGAGGAGAGAATGAGAGCGAGAGGAACAACACAGACAGTCAAAGAGGTTGGAAGAGTGAGCCAGTGAGATCAGGCCACTCAGAAGGTTGAATGCTGCTTGCAATTACCATTTCCTCTCCATAAAGACTTTCAGATGTGCTCCTGCTATGGCGTAAACTGTGGCGGAGCAATGCAAAGAGTGAGAGAGAGAGAGATAGACAGATGGAGACACAGAGAAAGCAAGGCAGGCATAACTTAATGCCCACTACCTGAGTATTCAACATACACGGCTGACTCTACCAGTGCTCCATTTATGGATGCTGGTTTCTGACTGAAAAAAAGAAAAGTTTTTTAACTGTCTGTATGTGTCACAATGTGACTTTAATTGTGAGAAAAAGTTTAAAATGGAAAAAGTAATTAAAAGATATAAAGTAACACTGAGGAAAATAAAAGTCAAATTTGGAGGCAGTCATATTGTGATATATAAAAGTCAAATTGTGAGTTATTAAGCCACATTGTGACTGTGAGAAAGTAAAATTGAGGAAAAATGATTTGGAGATCTTAATTTTTATTTTATTTTTTATATAAAGTCACATTTTGATATTTAACGGCAAATTACGCAACAAACTCAAGCTGAGAGAAAGTCACATAGTTAGAATCAAAGTCAACTTAGGACACAAACTCAAATTGTGAGATTTCTAAATATTAAGTCAAATTGTGAGATATAAAAAGTCACATTGCAAGATGTTAAGTCTGAAAAATAAAGGTGCAATTATCTTATTTTTAAACTTTGAGGCATAAAAACAGGCTTCCACATCCATCTCCACACGAACCTACAAACCTAAAACTGTGTTAGGATGACTGACTAGTTGTCCAACAACCAACTAGCCAATCAGTGATGTTTACTAGTTTATCAAGACTGCTTTCATTGAGCTGCATCCACATGCTTTTGAAAGAATCAAATCTTATCCGTTTCGTTAACATGATCAGTCAACATATTTAAGCTTCCTTAAGAATAACCAGTTAACTTTAAACAACCCACCGGAAACCCAGAGGAAAATATCTAGTTTTTGACAACCCTTCCTAACAATAGCATACAATTGATCCAAGAAACCACTTTTCAATTGTAATTGAAAAGCATTATCTACTAGTGGTCAATGTATACTACGGACTTAGTGTAGATAGCTGTGTAATCAGCTGTTTGGGTGGCGTTTGTTTCTCTTCATCTTGTTTTAGATGGGAGAACGGTTGCCACCTCATTCTCTTGGGAATTTCTCTTTTTTCCTTTTCTCCCATTCTTTCACAGCGTGGAAGAGAGATGTGATAATGCTGGCTTTGCCGGAAGAGGAGGGGAAGGGGAAAAAGTGAGTCTGTGACCTGAAATAAAGAATAGAAAGAGAAAGGGGAGGAAAAGTAAAAGAGTGACACTGACACGCCTATAGATAAGGGGTTGTCAAAGAATGGTGTGATATTAGAAAAGTTGGACTAAGCGGGCAGATAATCCTCTCACCCCTGGATTTCCTCTGTCTGCAACAGCAATAAAGCCCTTTACACAAAACCGTGAGGTATCTAATAAGCGGTGCTCTCACCAAGCGCCTGCATTCCTACGGCCAGTGGCCTCCGACCGGGACAACCAACTTTTTCTTTCTCTCACACACATACTAACACCACATAGCCCCCCTCATGGACAATAAGACCAAAACAATTAAAGAAGGATGGAGGAGAGGAGACACAGACACAGACTTGTAGTTTCCTACAATCCTGATGCCTGGCAGAAAGTAACCCCTGGCAAAAGAGATATCAGCAGGGGAGCGCAGTCTTATCCCAGGAGTTGGAGAGGGGGCTCAAGGAACAAATCCTATTATGGCCCTACTCCATGGGACAAACAGACACTGAGCTTTAAGAAGGGCCCCTGGCTGAGACTGGCATTTCACTGTCTTTTACTCCAGAGGGTCCCAAAACTCTACAGCAACCGTCGCACGTCAACCGAAGGTCCTGAGAATGACCTGCGAGATGGTGGTGAATGTGACCTTATAACCCTCGTAAACATCACATTTTATATGGACAACTTCTGACAAGTGACTGATAAATCGATCTTATCTTAAATCTTATATGATGAGTTTTCCCCTACCTACACAACAAAAATGCCTGTGTCTGCATTGTGTAAGAACACAGTAAAGTCCCAATAACCAGATAATTATTATGTAATGGGTATAACCAATAAATGGCATACATTAAAATTCTATACTATTTTGTCTAAGTAAATAAAAAATATGTACAAAGACATACAAGTTAACTTAAGTAACAAACTTCAAAATAAACTTAAAATATAATGTGCAGTATATAAAAGTAATATTCACCTTGAATTTGCTAAAGATTACATTTAACAGCGTTATTAAAGTATAAGTGAAAAAAAAAACTTTTTAAGTGAGCATTAGATGATGGCAAAGTAATCTAAATGTAAAAATAAGACAAAAGAGCAAGTGCAATTAAATATGCAATATTAACTGATATTACTAAATAAATAACTAAACTTAATAACTTATTAAAATCTGATAAAGGAAATGGTGAAGAGCTTTAACAGTCATTCTGGTGGAATTTAATAAGTTTTTTATCCGTTACTGTTTTTACACAATGATGTGCGTGTTAAAATTAATCTCTTATTTCCAAATCAAATTATTTTAATAAATTCATCTGAGCAAACTAGCAGAAACCCAGTAGGCAGATATTATTGAAGCCTTTCCCGTTTTGCCATAAAATATGCCTACTTTTTTGAAACATGACTGGTATATGTTCTAGTTACATTGTTTCTGTATGGGGGTCAATTTGACCAAAACTATTTGATTAACCCTCATGTTCTATCAACTTCTTGCAAGAAAAAAAAAATCAACAAAAGAAATGATGCAAGAAATCATTACTCATGCTCATTGATGTAGAGTTCTGACAGCTCATGCCATGCTTCCTGGTCTCCCACAAACCTGCAAGACAGAGTAGTGGTAGTTAGCTCATCAGAAAGGCCACGGTGGACAAAAGGGGGGTTAGGGAAAGGCTCGAGGGCCAACTCAATCAAATGCAAAACCTATTTTAATTAAAAAGTGAAGGGGAAGGGAGGGAGGGGGGTCTAAATCCTCTTGTAAAACACTCACTGCTCCAGATATTCGTTGAGCTCGCGAATAGCCTCACTGCTTTTGCCCTGCGCTCGCAGGATGGAGATCTTGCGCTTCCTTGCTGCCTGTTGGGTTGACATCAACAGAGGATTAGGGCTTTATTGTCTCAAGTGTTTGCGAGCAACAGAAAAGAGCAAAGAGTGAAAGAAAGAGGTATGTGTAAATGATCATAGTATTGTGAAAGCTGAAGGAATCTCCACAATCCCCTAGGGTTCTGGTGATCGGACTGTGAAGACAACAGGGATGGCAGAGGCACCACAACCTAAGTTGGATTCCAACTCCATCTTACGAGTTTCGATCAGACACATACTGAGTTTGAGAGTTCTAAAAGAAAGAATTTGATTTAGATACATTCATCAAACATTGTCAGATTGTCACAAAATAAGTTTACAGATTCTGGTGGTTTTGTAAATTCGTATTTTAGATTTCAAAAAATCTATTTTAGTTTTGAATTATTTTATTTTTACATTTTAGATATTTTTTTTGCGGTAATTTACAGATTTTACCTAAAAAAGTTAAATGGCATGTCTAAATTATACTACATTTATCTAAAAGTAAAAAGTACAAAATTTGAATCGTTCAAATATTCCAGCTCCATAAAAACACCTAGAGAGAAAAAGACCAATGTAAAGAAAACACTATAACAACAACCAAAAAAAATCCTACAACCCTTGAGCAGAAACGTGGAAGTTATACGGTATGCTTTAAAATAGTCTTACAACATCACCCTAAAAGCATCAATCCTTTTTTATGAATTCTGAAACAGGACATCATGGAGATGAATTAAATGCTGTCAGTTACTGGGCAGAAGTGCACGTACAGTTCTTTTTTCCTCCCCCGAGGCAGTGTTATAATAAACAGCCTTGCACCATCAGATTGTCCAATATGACGTTTCCTTGAAAGCATATTATTACTGCATTCAATTCGTAAGTAATATAGCAGCAGATACCAAAAAGTAATGTCTTTATCAGATTAGAAAACGAGCATGTCTGTGAGGATCAGCGAGGATGCTGCTCACATTTAGAAGAGCAAGTAAAGACCCATTTCAATGGTGAATATAACACATTGCCAAAGAGCCGCGGGCCATATGCATTCACATAAACTTACATAGCCCAGCTCACATCAGCCACAAATAACGTCCGCCTTGTTCCGACGCAGAAGTGACCTTCAGGCGGATTAGAATCTCATCAATCTGAATCAGAAAGTATTACGCCAAGTCCGACGACTTTTCCAGGAGTGCCTCTTTTTTCCCTCCGCTGGTGAAAGGAGAGCAAAGAGCAGAAGCTTTACCGTTAGAAGTGCCCCAGATATTATTTATGAACTGGCACTTGATAGAGTGGGTCTTCCCTACTACCACAGCATGGACCAAACTCCATCACGCCGGGCATGAGTCACGTCTGAAAGGCCATAAATCTGGAACTGCTATGATACCACCGCCACTCCAAATCCACTTATCCATCAACCAGGCGGCCAGACGAACCTGCTCCACTGGCTGCTGGAGCTAAGCAGTTGATGAACTGCCAAACCCCTACTGTACGCAAGTCTGATAGTTCTTACTGGATCAGCGGAAGACATGGTTTCACATTACCGGGGCTGCAGATGACAGGTGAAATAAGGCTATGGCTACAACCTCAAGCTGTTTGGATGATTGCACGAGTTCTGTATCGCTACATAACGTTTTCCTCCAAAAGTATTTCAAGAAACTGTGGAATGGAATCAAACAGCAATTCCAAATAGTTTAAGCGATCAAATTTTATTGTTAATGTTCAGTTTCTGCCAACAAACTGATTTCTTTGCACTGAACAAGGCGGAAGGCTGTTTGCGACCACGGGTTATTTACTCGGCCCCCATATCTGTCTTTCGTTTCCTCTTAGCGCACTTGGCACCGACAGAAACATACAGAGGCTGGTAGACCAGAGAGTCTTACGAAACTTTATTAAACAATGAGCTATTCCAAACCATTCCAGTCTCTTTCTGTCTTTCCCTCCCTCTCCCTTTCTCTTTCGACGTGATCCAGGAAAGGCCAGCATCTCATTTTCATTCTCTTCGTGATTCTTTCTTCTGAAGCATTTCTGAGTGGCTCTCACCGTGAAGGACCTGGCTGCTTCCATCAACCCCTGGCTCCGCTTTCAGACTGCCGTTGAGAGCCCACCTCAAGGGATTTCAAAGGCAACCAGCGTTCCCACAGGGTGAAGAGGAGTTGACTTTCAGCACTGTGGTGTACCGACACGACCTGACTTAAAAATTCATCCTTAAATAAAATAATGACCTGCTATTGGTTTTAAAAAAAAATCCATAATTTGATTAATGTTTCAGCTGAGTTTGTTTATGCAATGAAGGTTAAATGGATGCAAAGCAACACTGGATCCCACTGACATTCCTTGCAAGGAGAAAAAGCAGAGACATTCTTCAAAATATCTTCTTTTTGTGATCCACAGAAAAATGGTTTCTAAAAACTATGACAAAAATGTCATTGGACCAAAATATAGTTTCAGTTCAGGAAAAAATCTGTTTGACCTTTACAAACGACATCTCGTTTTGCACTGTAATTGCATGTAATTCTAGAGGTCAACCTCATGAGAATTGTCATTGACCTCAATTGCTTTCACAAGCACAACCATGTTTATCCTGCTGGATTACAGGCAGAGTGAGAGTGCTGAATTTCTGTGAATCGAGTAAGCCTACCAGGTTAATCAGTGTTAAAATAAACAGCTTGTTAATATTACTTTTCACTGTTCAGAAGTGGGTACTGTGTTAAATGAGCAAAGATAGAGAGATACAGAGATCTATCCATCTATCTATCTATCTTAGATAGATAGATAGATAGATAGATAGATAGATAGATAGATAGATAGATAGATAGATAGATAGATAGATAGATAGAGATAAAATGAACAATCAACTGATGGATAGATGGAATGAGAAATAGATGATAGAAGAATAGATACATAGACCGGTAGAACGACAGATGGATAGAATGAACTAAAGATGATAGAAGGAACTAACGAACAACAGATAGAATGACAGATAAATAGACAGACATAGACAAAACAAACGACAAAACAAACAAACAGATGGATAGATAGAACAAATGACAGACAGATAGACAGACAAATGAAAAGATAGAACAAATGACAGAAAGACAAATGAATAGATAGAACAAATGACAGACAGATAGAAAGACAAATGAATAGATAGAACAAATGACAGAAAGACAAATGAATAGATGGTACAAATGACAGACAGATAGACAGATAGATAGATAGATAGATAGATAGATAGATAGATAGATAGATAGATAGATAGATAGATAGATAGATAGATAGATAGATAGATAGATAGATAGATAGATAGATAGAGAGATAGAGAGATAAACAGACAGACTGATATGAGCCAGGAAGAATTTCTTCAAATCATTGCTGTAGGTATTGGACCATAATGAGCAATGGAAGGGCTAGGAGTTCGAACATTTTTGGACACCGCCATGGCAGAGAAACCTTGAGCAATTTTTGTTGATTCAACAATTTTGGTTAATGGGTACCACATCTATTCCACAGCCTATAATTACAACAGTTCAGTTTCCAATCTCAGCTCCGCATGCTGGGATGCCTCACAAGTCCTCACAGTAGTCGCCAATTTTCCGCCATTTTCTTGGATCGTGCCCTCATCCCATTCCACTGAACATGTTAAAAAACACAGCGTTTAGATAAGCCTTGCATTTACAGACAGGTGACCTAGATGATGTCATCCCTCCCATACCACAACCTCTTGTCACCCCGCCTGCTATACCCAGCCAAAGGGGATTGGATTGTGGGAAAATATAGTCTAGCTGCCACTGCACAATGGCTCCGTTTTCTTCCATTCCCCTCCTCAAAACGTACAGAATTGACAGGAGGTGACTTGCGTTTGGAGATCAGGAAACGGGCAAATCCTTTTCGGGGCCATCAGAAATATCTGGGCTGAACCTAATTGTGTCAGGGTGTTTCACATGGTTCTCGCCAACACCCTTTCCACAAGTGGGTGCATCCTACAAAGCCTACCATGTCCTGTCAATGAGCATTCAGTATGAAGATAAGACATGGAAATTGCATGCTTTTCACAGTGAAAACATGCCCTTGATGGCTACACCGATGGCCTGTTTTAGTCTTTTAACAGAGAGAGCCACCTAATCAAGTTGATAAATCCAAAAAGAGCAAAATCCCACGGCGTTTCACAGAGCGATCAAGCAAAGCTTTAAGAATCTGTCAGCCCATTTCACTTCATTTCCCAGACTTCCTGGTGCAAAAAAAAGATGGCTGTCTGAGTGATCGTTCACAAATGCACATTTCCTTTTAGGAGATGATGGCTGCAGCCGGTTTCTGCGAAAGACTGATGAGGTAATGAGACGTGGTTGGACAGTATTTTCCAGTGATTTTTCTGCTGAACTGTGTGTAAAAGGACCATTTCATTATATTGATGATGACAATTCAAATTTGGGTTAAATGACAGTTCATAAATAAAAAGCCCAGTTTAACAATTTTAAGCTTAAAAAAACATTTACCCAGTAGATTTCATAAAAGGTATGTGCTTCTGCATAGAACTGCATGTACTATATTTCACAAATGATCTCTACCTGCAGGTGTTTAGTAACGGGATATCACAGTTCTCCTCATGGTTTTCATTACTACAGCAGATAAAGTTCACGTAAAATGCAACACTTTGATGGGGACGTTTGCAAAAATCACGTTATTGCCACACTCTTTTCCAAGCGTGTTTGGCTTGGATAACACTAGGACACGGGGAAACATATTTCCCCGAGGGGAAATTTGTTTCATATCTTTTGGATGTTAACAGAGGGGCAAAGCGATATGATTACTAGATTGTGAAGAATAATGTAACCGCACTGGTTTGATGATATCCATTTTGCGCCGATCTTCTCAACTTCCCATTTACACGCCATTAAATGTGCTTGCAATTTAACCTTGATCATGGGAATAGGGAGAGTGCCTCGGTTGAAATGCACAAAAAACAAACAGAACAGACCTCTCGTTTTCAGAGGGAGAAAGACGGATGAGAGCGGTTCAGTCCAACAGTAACAGATAGTTAAATAAATATCAAATGGTAATGATATAACAAATGCAGAGACGAGAGGACAGGCCTTTTTTTTTTTTGCCTGCAAGATGAAGACGGTGATAGCTTAAAGCAATGGTTTAAAATGAAAACCCAAAAGTGAAAATTCAGTCATTATTTATGCATCCATTCCAAACCCACTTGACTTTCTTTGGATGGATACAAAAAGTGAATTTTTGATGAATATCCTGGCCACTTATCAATGTTACAAAACGTAATGTAGACTGGGGCTGCCAAGCTCCCAAATGATAAAAAAAGCACCATTAAGCGGCCCGTAAAGTGGTCCATCGTTCTTGCTCTCCTTGGCAGGTTTAGCTCATAAGAGAAGTAGCGATATCCGATATGTGAAACTTTTTTCTTTCTAGTCCGATCTCTTCAATGAATCAGTCTGACTGATTAATTCAAGAATCTGACTGATCTGGTTCTCACTTACTTAATGATCCAGTTATAATGGTTAAAAGTCCAAAGAGAAAATGATGGCATAATCTTAATTATGGGTGAACTATCCCTTTAAGAGAGAAACAAGCGCAGAGAGAGAGAGAGAGAGAGAGAGAGAGAGAGAGAGAGAGAGAGAGAGAGAGAGAGAGAGAGAGAGTGAGAGTGAGAGAGTGAGAGAGTGAGAGAGTGAGAGAGTGAGAGAGAGAGAGAGAGAGAGAGAGAGAGAGAGAGAGAGAGAGAGAGAGAGAGTGAGAGTGAGAGTGAGAGTGAGAGTGAGAGAGAGAGAGAGAGAGAGAGAGAGTGAGAGTGAGAGTGAGAGTGAGAGAGAGAGAGAGAGAGAGAGAGAGAGAGAGAGAGAGAGAGAGAGAGAGAGAGAGAGAGAGAGAGATCACCGGGGGAAAGGGGGTCCTGCCGGAGCACACATGAGGGTTTATTGACTTTGCCAGAAAAGCCTCCATGTGTTCAAAACAGACGGACGGTGAGGTGTGGAATCCACACATGATGTCCAAAGAACAAAACTATCTGCTTCATCATGCACACTTTGCAAGCCCAGAGAAAATGTTTAAAACATTAAGCAAGTTCATGTGTAGAGACAGTGCAAAAAATGTGTATTGCGTCTACAGGGAAGGGCCAAAACAAATAAGGTTATGAAAACACTTTAAAACATTTATTTTCTTGCATTTTCTTAAGAATGAAGGACAGGTACAATATGTTTTGAGGTGATGGTGGAAAGATATTGGAAAAACATGGAGCATACTTGGATACTGTAAGCCACTTCACTCAATAAATAATCAGTGAATAAAAAACAGGCTTCATGCATTACGCCAAGAGAAGACAAATCAATAGCAAACTGTGCATTTGGGCTTCTAATACCTAAGTGATCTTTAAATAATAAATAAGTTAATACTGAACCACATACTTTAAATGGATAAATCACCCAAAAATGAAAGTTCTGAACCTCACGAGAATGACTTTCTTCCATGGAACACAAAGTAATACATATATGCAAGTATATATTTTTTTGCAAGAAATTATTACTTCTATTCAGCAAGGATACATTAAATTGATAAAAAAAAAGGGGAAAATTTAATTTGTTATTCACTGATCCTCACCTCTAGTGGACTAGTCATTGAGTTAAACTCCAGAACCGAATCCGTCAATTTGTGGACAAATCATTAAGACTTTAAAAAGAACATCTGACTCCAAAAACTAGGGATGTAACAAAATTAAAATTCTGGGCCACAAAAAAAAAAAAAAAATGTTTAAGTGTAATTGATCCGTGCTGCCGCTTAAACTGAGGAAGCTGCAGTGATCGCCCACGCCGTATTAAAGAGCACTAAAAATACATTTATCGTTTGAATTTCGTAATTAAATTTTTAGTTCAGAATTTGCTTTATATTAAAAGTAACAAAGCTTTTTGTGATTATTGGATGGCAGCAATGCAACAAATGTTAAGTGAAGTTTTGTTCATGCATCAACAGAAAACGGCACAAACTAAAAGATTTTAGATTTAAGAATGGTGTAATAGTCAATCCAGAGATGTTGTCCACACAGCTGTCATGTTTAAAATGTAGCTTATCCACGTTGTGTGCACGAAACGGACACTGAACAGTCAAAATGTGCCATTGGAGAAGCGCTAATTAAATGTCTGTTTGGGTCACTGATTTCGGCCTGCCAAAACCTAAAATAGAATATTTTCGGTAGCCGAATTTTTGTTGTTGTTGTTGAAGAAATAAAACCTTATGCATTTGGAGTGACATGAGGGTGATTTAATAAAGACGGAATTTTCATTTCTGTATAAACTATTCCTTTAGGTTATCTAAAGGTTAAAGATAAAAAAAAATCAGCACCCTTGAGACCTCTCTATGGAGTCTCAGGAAAAGCGATAAATCCCCATCTTCAAAAGACAAGCCATTTATTTTTGCTGAGGTTGCCCCGGCCGTGTTTAATGCAACCGAAGTCTATAAATCAATCGTCTTAGTTACCTCACACACTTGTGTGTACTGCGTTTGCGTGCGTGTGTGATTTTAGTGGCTGAGGTCACTGGGGGGAGAAAGAGTTTAACATAAAAATGAACTTTTCAGACAGCAAAACAAGTTTCAACCACATTTTTTTTCCTTACCGTATTTGTCGGGTCATCTTGTAGTATTGAGTCGTACAGCTTATTGGCATCCTCATACCTTCAACAGAGAGAGATCATATTTAAGGATAATCAACAGGAACACCGGTCATGTGAAATTAAGTGGTAGAGCTATCAAATAAAATTACCAACTTTTTGTATAGAGAACAGCTTGTTTCCATAGTGACAGAGGCTACGTATCCAAGCGGCAGAAATAAACAGCCATTACCGTAGCTGCTCAAATAGCCAGTGTTGTGCGAGGTTTACTAGCTCCACAAAGAGCGTAATCCACAAACATGATTGCCTGCACTTTGATTTACCTCTAAACAAATCAGCCTGAACTTCCACCACAAATCAGGCATCGTTTCGAAGCGCATTTCGCTTAAAAGGCATTCCGACGCAAGACATATACGAGTTACAGATGCAAAAAAATAAATAAATACACTTCAGCCCTTCAACCTGAACTGAGGGTTGGACAGCACCGTGTTTGAAAAGACGTTATGAATTACGATGCTGATCTCATACAGTGTTTTCTGAAGAATGGGAGGACAATGCCACAAGCACTTCACTTGTCATGTCGAATGAAGGATGAAAGCTTGCTTTTTTTATTTTTTACGACAACCTGCACAGTTAACGCTAGCACAGCCAAAGCAGCCGACCTCATGATCAAAACCTGTTTCAGCCCGCAACCAACAACAGAAGCAGCTCTGGTTCCTATTATCATTGAGCTCCAACGCCACTCCTGTTCTCACATCCACATTAGAGTTCACTCACTCTCTGGCACATCTCAAATGGCACCAGCCGCTTTGACTTGCTCTATTTATGTAGGATTCAGCCATGTGGGAGAGGAGGGGAGAGTTTCATTTAAGCCGAGCGTCTGATGGCAATTAGACTCAAATTTGCAGTTTATTTAATCTGACCGTGCAGGCGCAATCACTCACAATTACGGAACAACCCCTGGCATAACTGATAAACACGTCGAAGGCATGGTGACCAGAATGAAACGGATCTGAAATCCTGCTGAAATTCTATACATTAACATCAATTTACGACCTTCTTAATTGTTTGCTCAAACACAGAGAGAGCGAAATTCTCTGGGAGAGAAAAAGCAGACCATAGGTTCTATGTTTACAGGTTTGGGCGGCCTTGTTTTCCCAACCAGGGAGACAAAAAGAGAAGGGGGGGGGGGGGGGGTGTTACAGAGGGACCCCCAGAATAATAGCGGGAGAGACCACTTCCGTCTTTGGAATTCCTAGCACAGGCATAAGAGCCACAAGACTACTGAGGGCTGAACCATTCTCTCTCGCTTTTCCACTTAGCAGAAGGAACAGTGGCTTGCAAAATAAACAGCCTCCCTTCCCACGCATCCTGCCACTTACGTCCCAGAACCCCCCCTTCCTTGCAGCTAATCCAAGGCCTTGGTGTTAAGATGGTGCTGTGGTGTATCTTACCTCTCCAGAGCCTCCAGCCGCATCCCTGCTAATCGCTTCACTCTGTGACTGTCTGGAAACTGCCTTTTCAGCTCCTGTAGGCAACTCTACGCAAAAAAAAACAACAACGTGGGGTTGACCATGCGAACATTTCACTTTTCAAAACAGACAGGTTTTCCAAACCTTCTTCGTGTCTGCCAGTGGTTTGTCATACAAAAGTCCTGTTCTTAAGTCATGGTATAGGTTGAGCCAATGTGAGTATTAACCAAAAACAGCTTAGTATTGTGCATAAGATAAATATTAATAATATATCTATTCATTTCAAAATGACTACCAAAAGTTTTTGAAAGAAGTCTATTCTTAAAAAGGCTGAATTTATTTGATAAAAAAAAAAAAAAAAGCTGTAATGTTGTGAAATATTTATACATTAGTTATACTTCTGTTTTCTATTTCAATATATTTTCAAATGTAATTTATTCCTGTGATGGCAAAGCTGAATTTTCAGCATCATTACTACAGTCTTCAGTGTCAAATGATCATTCAGAATCATTCTAATCCTAATTTGGTGCTCAAGAAACATTCAAAGTTGAAAACAGTTTCCACAAAAATATTAAGCATTATGACTGATACATGTTTTCAGAAGTCTTTGATGAATAGAAAGTTCCAAACAACAACATTTATTTATTTTTGAAACAATAAAAAATTATTCAGTCACTTTTAATCAATTGAATGCATCCTTGCTGAATAAATAATTTATTTATAATAAATAAATAAATAAACTTACTGGCAGCAAAGTTTATATTATTTAAATTATATAATTTATACAGAACATTTTATTTATTCATTTAACCAGGAAGGCCCCATTGAGATACAATATCTCTTCTACCAGGGAGTCCTGGTCAAGATAGGCAGCACAAGACAAAAAGTAGTACATAACACAACATAATAAACAAGAGCAAAATCTAAAAGACAATACAAATCCTAATCAACTATTAAAACATTTACGCCGTTCTATAAAAACAGACTTTGGGATGCAAGAGATGGTACATATATTTCATGTGTAGTATACATTGAAGCTCATTCCATGCATAAGGAGCATACTTAGAAAAGGTGTGTTTTTATCCATTGTTTTCAACTAGAACTCATTCAAAGGTTATTTTATGAACAAAATATAATTAAATCAACCGAAATACTTAAAAGATTGGTATTTCAGCTGTTGTGATCAATAAAGCCTGAAGCAAAAATAATAATTACATTTAAAAAAAAAGAATGGTAAATAAATACTTTACAACGTTCATTAGATAGCATTAGTTAATGTATTAACTAACATTAACTAACAATGAGCAATACATTTGTTAAAGCATTTATTACTATAAGTTAATAAAAATACAGCTGTTCATTGTTTGTTCATGTTAGTTCACAGTGCATTAACTAATGTTAACAAATACAACCTTATTTTTTAATAATGTATTAGTAAATGTTGAAATTAATATTAACTATGATTAATAAATGCTTAAGAAGTATTGTTCATTCTTAGTTCATGTTAACTAATGTACTAACAATAACCTTACTGTAAAGTGTTACCAAAATTATATTTTGTTTAAAGGTTATATAGACAATTAAAAAAAATTTTTTTTACTGTTATTTTCATATATCAGGCTGTTACCAACATCAACAAAATACTGACATTACCTTAAACATCAGCCATGATTTGCCCAAAGACAAAATTCCTATATTTATTGCACCACAGCTTGAGTGACTATGCAAAGCCTGCTGGATTACAGAGCACTTGAAAATTATACTACAACTCTCAGGGGTGATGAAATGTGGGCTTCATACTTTTCTTTTTTCATCCACAGCATTCTAAACTTTATAGATCTACTCTAAAAAGTGTGATGTGACTAGTTTGACAAGACAATATTACAGCGAAGGTTTCTGCTAACCATAAAATGAAACCATAACTTTCCTGTCCGTGGGTGCCATGATAAACAGGTTGGCCATACAGCTGTGAGGGAAGACGGGAAAAATTGCAAGTGACATGGGTGAGAATTGAGAACACTGCACAGCAGGATCCCACAATTCCACACTGGCTACTATAAAAAGCAGAAGCAGGATGCTACTTTTACCAGTTCTTTCCCACTGAGATGAACAGGCCCCTGTTTTTTAGTTTGTTTTTTTCACACACTCATGACTTGGTAAGGAATGGTTACTGTCAAATCCAATGTTTTCCTGGTTAGGATGGAAAGTTTGCTCTGTGGCTTAGCCCGGCTGACCCATCATGCTCTCGGACGGTTTTCCCCGTTGTTTTCCTAGCTGCTGGTAAGAACCTCAGAAACTGACTACTGTAAGTGTCTCAAGTCAACCAGGACCCCTGATTCCTGATTGCTGAAAATCAAGCCTGATTTGAATCTCAATTTTTCCAAAAGCAACTGGGAAAACGTTGGGTTTTCAGGGTTTTCAAAGTGTGCTCAATTGAATATATGAGAGAATGCGAGAAAGTTACTTAAAGAAAACTCACCCAGGCCAGATCGTCACGACTGCAGTCCAACGCCGCGATCATCACCTGCTCGTAAATTATCCAAACTGAGCACAGGAGACAAACAAAAAAAGACGACACCATATTAGTAAGTCTATTTTTCAACATGGTAGCGAAGATGACAAATGAACATCTAACCCGCGTGAACTCCTTTCGAGCAAACTGTGACTTTCTTCTCTGTATCATTAGAAAAGACAATCTTTAGCGTCCGTCAACGACGCAGTTTGTCTTCGTAATCTCCGGGTGTGGGCGAGCTGGCAGGTCTCATGGAAACGGTCAGGAAATTCACGCCAAACAAAACCAAGCCGCTAAATTTTGACAAGAAAACCTAAGCGTATTCATCAGTTTTATGTATCAGTTCAGTCAAACACCGCAAAGGGTGAGCGAATCTCACCCTCTATTCGTCATGACATGCGTTACGTGCTGAAATCGCGCAGCTAACGTCGTCTCGGCCCAAAAAGTGTGCCGTTACTTTGACAGATTACAGGAATTTTAAATTCCTGCAATTAAATGCTTAAGTCATTTCCAAGATGGCAATGTTTAACGTTCAACTGGCAATTGTAACAAAGCGAGTGGCTTTAGCTGCTCTATTTACCATAAAGAAAACTGATTAGTGGGCTTGGCTAATGGATCCAATTAATGAAATTAATGCTCCATGACAGACAAGTGTGTTTTGACAAGCATGCCCGAAGTCTATCGGCTGAATGATTTCAAATGTGCTAATTGAGAAAGAGCAATAAAATCCCACCGAACAAGAACAAAACTGATATGCCAAAGCAAACAAACGCCTCGTTTTTTTTTTTTTTTTGGAGCTGTTTTTATGATTCCAAGTCTTGCTTTGATAATTACCATCTTGTTTCACAGCCAATTTAAGAGCTGGTTTCAATCAAAACAAGCTGTGTAAAGTATTTACCCTGCCTCTTTAAAGACAGTATGAATAATAATCACAACAACAAAAAATAAAAGTTTCAGTAAAAAGTCGACATCATGAATCAATAAAACACAGACTTTCATTTTTATACTTTTACTCATCTTTGCTTTATTCTTTCCTTAATTGAATAACAGGCCCATCTAGAAATCTGAAAAGCTTCTACAGCGAAAACCATCATTATTTTTTGGATTGCTTGTATGAGAATATGTATTGCAGTAAAAGCATTTTTAAGGGCTGTTTGGTAACGTTGACTCTTTCATTGTTGTTTGCTAAGATTCCTCAAAAAGCAGTGTTCTTATCTGATGAACAGCCAAAAGAAGTTTAATAATAGTTATTTGAGATTACATGTGGTTTTAAAATAATAATATGGACGAAGAAAAAAAAGCCTAAATTTGATTTGAGTAGAAAAGAGCCCAATTTCTTCAATTGGTAAACCAAAAATTGTCAACTATAGGAGTGAGTTTCAGAGCAAGTATGAAGGATTGGATCACCTCTGAGATAATGATTTTAGCTGAAGAGAGTCTTGGCTTTAGTGGCTATGTTTGACAACACGATTGCAGGACTTGTCTGGCTTGTCTGGCTTAGAAAGCCCTAACTGACCAAAGCAAATAAATATTAAGCCATCTGAAATGTTTCTGCTGTTTCCACTTTAACCTCATTTTAATGTCAAGAGAAAAGCTGAACAGTCTTTTTGTTATCAGATCTTTAAGGACAAATCAAGACGGAGAAAGAAAAAAGATTGGGGCTCTTTTCCGTTTTCTGCAATAGTCACATTCAAGAGGTCCGATAACCGACTCAAAGTCTTCAGCAAGTTCATACACGCTATTTTTTTAAAATAAATGTTAACAAAACCTATGGCAAAAAAAAAATGCTGATTTTGAGACAACTGAATATTTGTTCTTGCAAATTAGTGGATCCAAATACTTAAGCAAAAGTATATATATTTAATTTTAAAATGTGCCATTAACTGCTTAGTTTCAAATGACTATGCAACTATATTTCAACCACTGAACTTTTGTTACTCTGACTGTGCTAAAGATCGCAAAACCATCTCGTCACTTAGTGAGGTTTATCTATATTATTCTATTTAAAAAAAAAAAATGTTTTTAGTGGAAGTAGTTTAAATAGCGAATTTAAAAATAACTTCTCAGAGAGTGTTTTATCTAACATTTTAAATAGCAAAGCCTCTCCAAGAAGTTGCACTCTAAACTCATCCTCTTTAAATCACTTCAACAACTGCCATCAAAGCATAGCTTTTGTACCAAAATCAGTGCCTTTAATACATTTCGAGACAATTACTGTCAAACTTCAGATCGCCTGCTGTAGGAAATGTTCCTATTAACTGTCTAATGGGAATATAACCTCAATGTTTTGTTAGGACTATGATTGTTCCATGCAATAAAAAGTTATAGTTTCAGCCTATTTATTTGTTAAATGTCTGTCAGTTATCCTGTTGAAGGGCTGCACTTAGTGTCCATATGTGCATAAGAAACGCGTCTGATCGTAGTCAGCGAGGCATCACCCTAAACCGGTCCAATTATAAAAGCCATTAACTTTAAGAATTATATAATGCCATAGAGACCGAAGGTACTTCATTATTTATTACTTCTTATAAGTTTGCTTTTGTTTACTGTAATTGTACTTACTGTCATCTCCAAGTTTAGACGAATGCTCATTAATCAGCTCTTCACCGACATCCACAATCTGCTCACTGTTCCTGTAATTCTCTTCTCTCCACTTACGGAGTTTGTCACGCATCTCTGAAATGCAATAAAGAAACACATTAGCCCTTGGCTGAAACTTTATCACTTATTTATTTTCATCATCCATCAATTATTTATTGTGAATATAACTTGTACTTTCTTTATTCATCTTCCTACTTAAAAATAATAATAATATATATAGTGCTCCATTATACTGACATGTTTCCTGACTACTATACTCTGTAAAACTTAAATTAATCAACACAAAACCTATATATACGAATAAAACAATTATAATGATGTCAGATTTTGATAATGGTGTCAAAACCACTAAAAGGACAATACACATCTAATTAATTACACATCTAACTTAAAATTAAAAGCACAAAGTAACATTAAAGAAAATTTATATTTTGGAATTTCCCTATTATAAATCAAATAATCAGAAAAAAACATGAGTGAATAGCTGTAACGTTTTGGGTTTTTTTTATTTTGTGGATTATCTTAACATTTGATATTCACAGTAGTATTTGTTTTTCTTTAATGACAGCAGCATTATTCAAGAAACCAAGTTGTGGGACTTGTTTTATCTCATGTTTAAAGAGCCAAACACGCATCATATCAGTTGTTAATAATGTCAGGTAGAGTTTGTCGGTACTTTTGACAACACTAGTTCATCTAAATCTGCATTATTGCACTATATTAGGATGTTAGATCTATGGCAACAAAAGATTAACATGATAAAAACAACAAGAGATGATGATAATCTCAAGAGAACTGAATAATTCTTTATTATCTGACTTTAGATGACAACATCAATTTGACAAATCACCATTTAACTGACCAGACCGACATACCAAAAAAATCTAAATACTTCGCTTATATTTCAACATGACAATTTCTATGAAGCCCAATATGATACAGATTGCAAGCTAAACACCGTAATCCATTATGTGATTATGAACATAAAATTATGTCTTTCTGGAATAGAGATTTTGTTACTAAACTGTACAGAAGCTAACTGGCTACTTAGATCGCCTGTTGTAGTCTGTAATGAAAAGCACCAAAAATAAGGCATTTAGTTCGCAAATCTTTACACAATGCTCAACTTGGGCAACGATTGAATGACAACAGATACATACTGAATCAACTAATAACCGCTGTTAACGAAAACAAAGTCATTTACCTTCCCAAGTGACATCGTACAGCTCCGATACAGACGACATGTTTTCTTAGCTCCGCCTCCTGTGAGCTGATTGGAGGATGACAGTGACGTCGCGAGTTAACGCCATGAGAAGGGTCATTAAAGGGCAAAGGACAAATCCAGACAGTTTTATAATTCAAACACAGACCTGATATTTGTTTCCTTACATAGAGGATAATTAATAATTATTGAATACGAAATAAAAAAGACTAATTATAAAAATAATGGGGGAAAAAAAGTTTGAAGGATATATTATAGACTATTATATCTGCCAATCAAAGATCTGTGGCAATTAAATAATTCTAAATAATTTATTAATTATTTAAAATGTTTATATGAATAAAACATAATATATCATATAAATAATCATAAATAATTGTCTCTATTGTTTTCTTTGTTTTATCTACTAAACTAAATTGGATTTGGTAATAAAAGTTTATTACCATAGAGAGTCTTCGTATAGCATTTCCAAAGGTTATCGTGGTTTTATATGCTGTGTCTATTTTCTCTCTCAATGTGCTCAATTGGTCTCTTAGGATCTGTGGATCTGGCTCAGCGTGTGCGTTTACTCTGCTGTGTCTACCACACAGTGCGCTCACCAAGTGGACTCAGCACATGCTTGTTTATAGCAGCACAACCTAAACTTGATGTCGTTCCTATTGTGGCTGCTTGTGCATTGTCGAAGCTTTACCAATGTTTTTGTTTCCTAAAGGACACTGTAGCATTTAAAGGGCACCTAGAAAATGTCATCCTCTCTGCAAAAGACTAAAACAAAACACTGTGCGGTTCATTGTGCACTGATGACTTGTGGATTTTTAATTTCCAGGTCATCTAGATGGCAGTCACTTGATAAGGCTTATTTCTGGAAAGCTATGACAACCACATTAAAACAAGCCAGCACTACACAGTGTTGACTGAAAACAACAAGTCAAATTTACTTTAGCAAGTTTTTGCACACCGATTTTTAAAGTAAATGTCACATATGGAAAACATAAGTAAACTCTTTTAAAATTAACAAAGAAAATAAGTAACTTTAACTTAGCAAGTAAAAGTTTGATTAATTTCAGATAATACACAATCAACATTCGATGGATCATTTTTGAGTATGAATGTGTCATTTTGAGTAGTAAAAAAACCTCCAGATGTCACAAAATGGCAAGTTAACCTAACAACAAACCAATGAAGAAATGGTTCAATACAGCTGGAAAACAGCGAAAAATCAACCTTATTAATCATTCAACCCCCAGTGCATGATGGGAACACCAGTATCAGAAACGTTGAGTAGGAAAACATTCTAAAAAATCACACTGAAACTCGAATCAAATCAAACTTTTGAACAGTACTCTTGTGTATTTAACAGTTTTCCAGTATGTATCTTTTTTCATAATAATAGTTTTTCCAGTAAATAGCTGCTTTTTCCAATGAGGTGTAGTGTGAACAAGCTGTTGTATTGTTGGAAAATCCGCTTTATGAATCCAAACCAGTCCTCTCTTTCTCAGAAAAAAATCCAATTTATTCTAAAGAATCAGTTTTTGAAGGTCAAAAGAAAAGAAAAAGAAAACATATGTATGGATGAAACATTCACAATAAGATCAATAACACATTTAGAAGATGCCTCATGTTCACAGTTTCTACAAGTTCCTGACAGGCATCGGATTCACTTACAACTGTCCACGGGAAGTGAGAAAAAAGGTAGCACATGCTCTGTGTTTACTTTGGAGCTCCGCTTCTCGCCAGAAGTGTCACCATAAGGAGAGATCAATAGCAGCCATTTGAAAACCCAAATTGTGCTGCTTAACTACTGTGTGCGTAGTTTTCCGTGCCTTTGGAGTACCACATGTGACATGAGGTAGACCTGTGTTTCCCCTCATATGCCTGCTTCCACAGAAAGAGGGCATTCTCTGAAATACTCTGTTCAGACATTTTATTTTGATTTCTGACAGAAGTAGTCAAGGCTACAGATCTCTGACACAAGCAGTTCTAAAGACGCAAATTGGAGCAATGGGTGAGGTGTTCTGCGGCTTTAAACGATCGCTGCGCTTTTCCAGTCCTTTTTTTCAAGCAATATCTTCCAATTACAGAAAATGAAGGCAGTGTTTGCTTTGAAAGCAAATCTCGACCCCAGTCTGACAGGATCGCTTTCAATCTCAGACAAATCATGACTTCAACTGTGTGCCTGGATTGTTGTAATGAAGCTTCTTCCATGGCACCTTTGACCTCTAGACATGGACATTGTGGCAAATCCCAATTATTTCCCCAGAGCCTCACCGGCACACAAATACACTTTACTAATATACATATACACTAACAAGTGCGTCACACATCTCGTTCCAGTGCAAGAATAATATTAAGCTCTCAATTGATCCTGTGACACAAAACCTGGCCTAAAAGTGTAATTGCTCACAGTAGAACGTCTGTCAACACATGAACAGCATTACATGTGGCTGGATGGGGTTTATGGATGTCATTCTTTCTCATTATTCAAACAATTCAAACTGGGTCTCAAATGACACTCATGTGAGAATGCAAATGGGCAGTTGAAGAGTTATTTCTTCCTGATTTGACTCCTAAAATGACTTTCATTGATGTAGCCCAATGAATTTGCATTGATTCGGTGATATATTTAACTTAAATAAAGCTCATTTAGATGTTAAACATATATGCTGTAATAAAAATGAGCTGTTTGTAGAAGGCAACAGTATATGAAGGCATTTAATGTCTTGACCGAACTTGCCAAATTGCTTTAAGTTATATACATTTTTCTACACAAGTTGAATGTCTTTATTTATGTTTTTCCTCATGTTTTCGTTGGGAAATTTCCAATTATGAGCAAACACATTATAATATGAGCAAATCACATTAAATTTGCAAAGACATAAAACGGCACACACAGTCCTCAACACTTAGTACATAACACCTTTCTGATATTATAAGATAAGTTAATAAATCTGACACCCATTTAACAACATTGTAAATAAAACTGGCAAACTGCCCTAGTGCATGCTGGGAAGAGGGTAAATGGGACTGAACCACAAAAAAGATATACATTTTCACTATACTCATAATGATCATTATAATAATGAATAATTTGGATTTTAAATAATACATTTTTTGCTGAAAGTTGTAGGTTGTCAGATTGAAAAAATCAATAAAAAGAAGCAAAACAAAAATAATAAAGTAAAATATTATTAACTGCATCTATATATACAGTAGTGTCTAAAAGTGTTTCTTTTTAATGACCCTACAAATTCGATTAAACCATCAAAATTTGAGGAACATTTTTTAAATTTGAGTTTCAATTTAACAGGGTTTATTTGCAAAACAATGCATAGAATAACAAAAAGCTCATATAGGAAAAAGCATACACCATGATCAATTAATAATATTTTGTTGGTTCTCTCTTCTTAGCATCATTCTCATCATTTCCACCGATTATTATTATTATTCCACCAAAAATTATGTCCACAGAATTAATACTTGGGGAAAAAAGTCTCCAAACTATTTCTTGTGACTACGAAATTAGGCATGGATGCGAATATGAATGTGCTTGTAGTCTTGGTTTGTGATATCTCCCCTACAATTTACAGACATATTTACTGGAGATGTGATAGTAGAAAACAAAAGGCCTGTTGAAAAGCCATTGCATTGTCTCTGTACACTCCAACATGTGCTCTAAAGCTGTAAAACCACAACCAAAGAGCACCTCATTTAAGCTGACAGCCTGGAAACCTTTTTCCTGTTGTGAAATACTTCTTAAGCTCACGACACTCCCCGTCCTCAATTGGAACTCATTTCGTTTAGCAAAACACTTCCTGAGACCGAATGGGTCACGCCTCAGTTGCCCTCAATATGTGGGGGCAATAGAGCATGACCCACAACTCACCCATGCCACTGTCACTCTTTGGACTCGGTCCGTAAAGATGTTTTAGAGTCTTCCCATGTGTCTTTTGAGGTTAGCAAAGCACAGCCACATCAGACACGATACAGGACACCTACTGTATAGCAACGCCGATACAAAGGAAGGACTGTTGTCACCAGCTCTGTAAACAGTAAGCACAATTACGAGAAACCGCTGGAAATACAGCTTGTTTTTATAGCACGTCTGTAATTTCCTCAACTTTACTCTGGCGGTGAAGAGCAGCCGAAGCACAATGATTTCACAAGACCACTGCTTGATTCTCCACAGAAATAGGTCTATCCAAAGTTGCAGTATCCAAAGTAGCGGCGGTCTGGCCCTTCTCTGCTATTGTTGCAACTGAAGACGTCTACGTCCTCAGGGGGTCGGCAATCATTTGAGGTTTTGGTGCATTAAAAAATGCAAAGTTAGCACCATTTCGTTTTCATTTTTAGCTGCTTCATATTTGCCTCATCTATGTGTTATTTACAAAGGCACGGCCATCTACGCTTATAATCAAATTCATCTTGTCTTTTTCTCAATGTTAGCTTTAACCCATGTTCTTTTATCACAGATTTTTCACACATCATAGAACAAAGTGATGCTAAAATTATTCTATATGCCTTAATCAATATACTAGCTATCGGTTTTTGCTCATTGAAAATGTTATATATAAATGACTACTTAAAAATATACACTACCATTCACAACTTTGAGGGCTGTATGATTGTTTAATGATTTTAAAAGAAGTTCTGTTCAATTCAATTAAATTCACTGCTTATTAATTCACCAAGGCTAATTTATTCATGTGATGGCAAAGCCGGCATTACTCCAGTCTTCAGTGTCAAGTGTTCATCCCTCAGAAAGTATTAAAATATGCTGATTTCATGCTCAGAAAACAATTCTTATTATCAATGTACGTTGATGAATAAAAGTTCACAAGAACAGAACTATTTGAAATAGAAATGTTTTGTAACATTATAAATGTCTCTACTGTCACTTTTGATCAATTTAATGGACCCTTGCTAAATAAAATAATGAATTTCTTTTAAAAATCCAGTTCATCCCTACATTGTTTGTTGAACAGTTTTATGAAATGTATCACATTATGGAACAAAATGAGTTGAAAATAGCATTCACAAAAACTTTAAAATTATGTACTACTCGCACACATAAGATGAACAAGTTAAGTCAAATTAATGCCCTGATAAAAGCGTTTTTTGTTGTTGTTGCATGGACAGGGACCCTTATTAGACAATAAAACAACATGAACAAAAATGAATTTTTTTTACACAAATAACCCCCATTAGTGGATAGCTTATGGAAAATAAAATAATCATGGCTGACAATTCAACCGAGGCAAAAATGCTATTTAGTTTAATTTTATAATTTGCCAATTGAACATTTTATTTAAAAAATATATACTTTTTAAAATATATATATGACATAGAATAATACATTAATTTTTTTAATGCATTTCATTACGGTTAAGTCTTTAGTAGTAGAGGTTCGTTTTTACAATCTCTCAGATGCATTTTCACGCCCACAAAAACATTATTGGACATTCAGCTTTTCCATTAAATCATTAAAGCGATTAAAATACAGTCTTGACATGAACTCTCGGAGCAAGCAATTGTTCTGGCTTACATGTGCGATGCAGATGTTGTCTTGCTGGGCTCGGTGCAATGGGAGGTTCTGTGAGAGTCTGCATTGTTTGCTCACCCCCTTGGCTCCAGAGATAACCCAAGTCCATTGGCATCAAATACAACAGTGCTGAAGTCAGCATCGGACACGGAATAAGGGGTCTGTGATGTTGATTTATTACTAGACACGTCCAAAGAGCAAGGTGATGCATATCTAAAAAACAGGGGGGGAAATAATTTAAATTCATATCACTGGCACTGAGGCCCAAAGCAAAGGTTTGACTTTGAGGCATCATGCATGCATGGAGGCATTCGTCTTCAGAGGCAATTGATTTGGATTCATTTGATATAGCAATGAAAAGCAGCTGGAGACTTGTCTGGCAATGTATTGCACTTAATAAGCCAGCTATCACAGGGGAATGGTTTTTCACGAAAAGTTTGGCTATGTGTTACTATGTTTATAATTTTTTCATTGCATGTCATGAATTGCATTGAGACGCTTCAAAAAAAGAAAGTAACAGTTGGACAATTGTGCTGTCAATATACCCTAACATATTAATTTAGTGCCATACAAAGAGCAATTCAAACTTAAATGTTGAGTTACCATTGTTATTCTTTTCAATCAACATGTTTTTAATCAATAACTTGCTTGAAATTACACTCTTTTCCCACTGACATCTTATAGGCCGCATCTTACGACTAGAAACGAACAACAACATTTGCAAACTCCCTGCGACAGAGAAAAAAGTGGCAGCTTCTTTATAATTTTGTATTTGAACTTCCGTTTTTGTGTTCGCTCTGCATCGCTGTCGAGGAGTAATTATCTGGTGAAGTGGATTTACTTGTTGTAAAGTTGACAAAAGTTTTCATGAGGATTTTAAATGTTTAAAGCTGATGTCTTAACACATGTCAGTAGACCGGGAAGATTTTAAACGAGCCGTTCATTCATAAATACGCAAGATCACTGTACGAATACAGACCGGAAGACAAAAGAGAACGAGCGCAGGGAGCTAGAATTTCTGTAACGTTAGGCTATTTGGTTGTGAACTTTTGCAGCGCGTTTCTGTATTTGGTTGTGTTGTGAGTATTTGGAGCACACATATATTGTGAAACTGATGAAGACGTTTTTCTATTTGCATAACTTACGTGTTTTCTTCAGTTGCAGCCATAGACTGTAAAAAAATAGGTTGCAGCCCACAGACTGTGGTTGCAGCGCCTTGAGCTCTCTCGGCCACCGTAGATTTTCGATTCGGGAACAGATTAATCTAATGAAGCGGTTATTTTGAATCAGACAAACAAAATGCACGAAACAGCCTCAAACTTGAACAATATCCGATAACGGTTATGTCCTGATTTCTTTAGGTTAGTGATACTTACATTGTTGGTTGAACACATTGTTTTTTTTCTATTTGTTCTCTTTGTTTTTTTGGCCTGCCAAACAAAAACATGATGCAAATGCTCAACTTTCGTGACGATCAATGCAGCACTGGCCCAATCGGGCGAGGACACTTCTTCCATCAATTGCCCCAAGTGACGCCACGCTGGCCACGCGGCACGCGCATCTTGCTCTTTTAACTCACTGGTTATTTTATATGACAATGTTAAAGATACATATTCAAAGTAAGAAATATTCCTACAAACATCTATTTAAACTTCTGGAAGTCTGTTTTAAGATGATATACTAAAATGTTATGTTTAGTTAGTAGCCTAATGTATCAAATAAACAAAATTGTAATATAATGTAATTATTTCTGATCAACATAAATAATAAATATTACTACCTCAGAGTGCAATGGCAAAATACTATACCGGAAGCTCGTGTAGCACTGAGATTAACATATTTACAGAAATACATATGCAGTTGTCATACATAAAGTCCATTTGGAGTGTATATGCAGTATGTCTCCACTCTTTATATATATATATTATATATAGTGCAATGGTGGCGTCCTTAGTCATTAATAGAAACTAAAATGGCTTTGCTGTGGATTTTTTTTTTTTTTTTTTTTTTTTTTTTACAAGCATCTAATCAAAATGTACTTTGTTTCTGGCATTTCCCTCTAGGCCTACCATGGCTCCTCATTAAGTCTGCCTTCGTCTCTCCCAGGTTGGGGAGACTAGAGAGCGCCTGGCAGCAGAAGCCCACACAAAGGTGTGCAGAAACTGGCCAGACGCGGCTGCTGGACCACCCTCCAATCTTCCTCCCCCTGATGGAGTCAGATAAGTAACAACAAGGGGTCTCCACGACACTGCACTTAACAATAGTTCCCTGCAGTTAATGAGGGGCCTACGGGGCCTTTTCTCTCATGAACTTCCTTTATCACATTCACACGTAATATAAGCATACAATGAGGTAAATTTATGTATTTTTATTGTGAAGTGGTATAATACAATGTTCAGTGTTTTGTGTATGCATGAATGCATGAAGTGGTATGGAGGGCCAAGTTACTCATTAATTAAAATAAAGTCAAATAAATGTTATTCAATTAAATAAATAAAACATTAAATATTTACTTAATAATTCTAGTAATTTGGCACTCTATATAACACAATGTTTGTATAATTAGTAAATAAATACATACAATGTATGTATTTTTTTCTAATTGTGAAGTGCTATAAAACATTGTTTTGCTTTTATTTATTTATTTATTATTGTGGAGTGGTATAATACAATGTTTTATGTATGTATGTATGCATTTATTTATTGTGATGTCATATAGCACACAACGTTTACAGGGTTGAACACAGTATTTGGTCGTGTACAAATGCTTGCCTCTACGTGTACTGTAACTGTCAAGTGTGATAGATTTAATACAAAATGCAGCAGTGGTTTTTACTTACAAGTCTTATGTAAGGTGCTGTTTTTTTATTTTGAGGCTTGAGGTTTATGATAGTGAAAGGAAGAAAGATGTCCATTTTTGCGTGTGCACTCAGAGTGGAATACTTAATTGTGCAAGTTATTATTTTTGTGGTCATACCCACCACTTTTCTCAGTTGGGATGGGTGGAGATGGAGCGTGGGTGTGCAGAATTCCCTCCGACGTGTTGTGGAGCATCTGCATAGTGTAGTTTCCAGACAGAAGAGTTGTAAAAAAGCAGAAACAACATCTGGGGCAATCAGAACTTTTCCTGCAAACATTTTATTGTCTACCACAGACATTTAAACCATCCATTTCTATCTACATAAACATTGCATGTCCAAAAACATCAAGAAAGATACTTCTGCAAATATATTAATTGAGTCCAGTTTTACTTCAAATTGATTTGCAGCATTTCGGAGGGAAATATACCCTCGACCATGAGCTCATTCAACACTTCGTCAGTCAAATAAGGTTATAAAAATGTAGGTTAGATTTAGGCCTCCTTTTAAAACACTGCCTTTAAAGATCCAGAGGGATTTGGGTTTACTAACTTCATCCAATTGCAAATGCAGAAAGGCCTCTATTTTCCGGAGCAGTGGGTACGTTTCCCTCAAAGGAACATCAGCAATTTAATCACCTACAGTACAGTGCTCACAGTTTCCCGTGCATTAACAAAGCCACAATTTTGTATGATTCACTGTAAAACACAGTTCCTCTTTATAAATGACTCTATTTGTGTTGAAATGAACTGTTAAGGAGGTACCAACGCCAAGAGAACTTGTTTTGTGTGTGCCATTGCATTTGTACCGCTTACATTATGGGACACCAGCATCACCATGAATTGAAATCTGCAGTCTGCTCTTCAAAGATATTTTGGTGATTTTTGTTAGTCATTGTTTTTTTTTTTTTCAAGGCCTAACCACAGATATTAATAAGCAACAGATTCACGTGTTCTGGAGTATTAGCTAACGTGTCAGTCTTCAGGAACTATTATTCCTCCATTTCCGTACATGTCACAAATAGGTTGCTTCAAAGGAACATGCACTCTAATATAAGGGTTTTATACGTGTAGCTTAAGTTTAAGTTTAAAACGGACATGCTAGAGAACTAAATAGTTCATTTTCATCACGCTTGCTGTCTCTGACTCTTCTAGCCTCAGTCTTGTTTGGTGGAGAGGGTAAACGTGGATTTTCCAATGCTTTGCTCCAGGGCCTCCTTCATTAAAATTATTGGCTGGTTGAAACAGGAGAAACCAGAGCAATTTGGCCTCAGAATTAATTTTTCAAAAGTAGTCTTAATGTCAATTAGTATTCTATTGCGGTGTTTAACCTATTGCTCCTTCCTTTTCCAACAGCCTTTGCCAGCATTGGACTCTTTCTGGAAGTCATTGCCTTATCAAGTTTACAAGCAAAATAATAATAATATAAAAAAGCAGTTGATGATTCTATTTGCTGATTTCAGCATATTGGTTGCATTCGCTCTGAAATATCTAATAAAACCACTTTGCTGCACTTATATTTGAAAAAAAAAAAAATATGATCATTATCAAATATGATATTTTGTCTCAAATTTAGAAAGAGATTATATGTGATAAAACTTATTTTCACTTTCATATAAAAAATGACACCTTTATTCCCGAGAGACTGGAACACTTAGGTAGTTTATAAATGGGGATAGTGAGGAAAAAAATAATTCCACCTTAAGAGCCGAAGCATTTACAATCCCGACATGGTGCCTATTTGCAGTTAAACCAAACCACTTAGTAACAGCCGGTAATTTCCTTATGTTAAGCCATGGATAATTATTTCACAATAATTTTCATGGAGGTCTTCCCAAGCAGAGTGCCAGCTAGGTTTGATGTGCCAAATTGTTGAAACAGGGAAAATATTTTTTTCTCATTGAGAATTATAAAACAAGAGCTTTAAATAAATGAGCTCCTTGCTTTTCTTTTGTAAAAACTCCAAGGCTATCACTGTGCATATGCTCGCATGCAAGAAACGCATTATTGATGCTGAATTATTTGGACAAAAGGATTTTCTCATGAACGCTGGGAAGTTGTGGGAACGTATGGTGGGTGTGACCGCAAACAATATACTCAAAAAAGAAAAACATGATTGGTTTGCAAAGGAAACCTAATGCACACACAAAGACTGTGAAAAGTGTCTCGTACTAAAGCAAGCGTGACATTTTGATGTGATATTTCCCATGTTTCAAAGAGAGTTCAAAATCACACGTTAACCTTTCAACCTCAAAACTAACAAGATGTCATGCCACTAAATACCATTCAAAATGTCAGAAAATGTTTGTCCAAACAAAAGCGTTTAAAAAAACAACAAAACACGTTTAATAAAGGGCTTTGTTCGGATGTATAAATCCTCAAACAAAGACATCTTTAACTACATATGTTGTTTTCCCTCCAGCTTTCAGAGTTGCCCAGTTAAACAGAGTTGGCCAAAGTGACAGCTTTACATTTGTGACTCATTCCACAGTCAGAAGAAACAAGGGTTCGATGTTACAAGAGGGAAATTGTTTTGGGATCCAGGACAGTGCCGTGTGGTTGTCAAGTAAACATAGTGCTTGTGGAACCCATTAGAGATGGACCATTTAGGAGCTGATATTGGCTCTTCTCTGCGGTGTATGGCCAACACATGGGCATCTTTATGAGACAGCTGCTGAAGTGAGGAGTATAAAACCCGCTGGATGCTCTTCTGCTCCTGTCTTCAATTTATCATTGAGGTAGGCCCATATTGCATGATTATTTTGACAGTAATGTCGTTGAGTGAGCTTTTTTTCCTTTTGGACCTCTGTTTTGTTTTGATCTTGAAGTGAAGGTAGCACTGTGTTCCAGAAAGAGGTCACTTCTCTCTGGAACTCTCGCTGATACTTGTCTGCTGGTTCTGGAAGAGCCCCATTATTTCAGCTGGATTTTTAAAAATTCACCAAGTTCACTTGGCAAAACATGACCTCTTCATAAAATGTTTCATTGTATCAATTCTGCAGTCAAATTATAGTCTTTAAAGGTTTATAGCATATGTGCTCCTATTTAAGTAGGATCAGAGAATTACACACTTAGGAGAGATTGTTGTAGGCTATTATATTCATGTAGAGTTTAGTAAACTTATTTTTCTATTTTATTCTATTTGTGAGTACAATAAATACTCAAACCTCTCTCTCTCTCTCTCTCTCTCTCTCTCTCTCTCTCTCTCTCTCTCTCTCTCTCTCTCTCTCTCTCTCTCTCTCTCTCTCTCTCTCTCTCTCTCTCTCTCTCTCTCTCTCTCTCTCTCTCTCTCTCTCTCGAATTCTAGATCTGAGGTTTAGATAAACGAAAATGTATCTGAAAATTACTATATATCTGTTCCGTCAGATTTTGTGCTGCAAAGCATTCATGAGTCATGATAGCTCTTATCTTGTCCATGCTGGAAAATAATCATGACACCTGACCTAGCACGACCATTCAAAACCAGGGTCTGTGTGCATAGATCAGCAAAAATCTATTTGGGTGGGAATTCATGTAAACACAGATATCGGATCCCAGTCCTGTCTAAAGTGAATGTAAACAGGAGACTAAACAAATCCGATATGGTCAAAAGATGTCTTTTCCGCAAGACACATTCGGACCGAATGCAATGATTGGCTGAACATTTTATGGTCCTATGACTTCCACAGACGACATTATAAATGCATTTAGAACACTTAACTTAAGCCGGGGACACACTTAACGACTGTTAGGCCGATTATGAATGTAATTTTATACTTACGACTGAACGCGCAGAGTCAGAGACAGTTGCGTTCAGTCTGTGTTTAAAATCTGCTCAAGTCGTTGGAAACAGTCTTTAAGTGTGTTCAGTTCAGTCTTCAGTTTCAACTAGTTGTGAAGTGTGTCATAAGGGATTGTTATCAGGATTTCAACCAGCATAACAAAAAAAAAAATCTGAAACAAATCACCTTGCCTTTAATACAATTCTATTTTATTCTTTACATTTCTTCTCTTCTGTTCTGATTGTTTTACAATAGACTAAATGTAATTATTAAACCTAATTGTTAAAAAAAAATGTCAGTTTATTTTATTCTTTCCTAAGTGCCGTTGAGTAAATTTTATTTATTTAAACTATTGTATTTGTTTCATTTGTTAACTTTATTATATTAGCGCGGAAGAGTTAAGTACATTTTATTAACTAAATGTCTTTTTATTCCTTAAATTATTCCCTATTTCATTCTGTTTTCATTCTGTTTTACATTAGAGTAAGTGTATTAGAATAAACCTAGTTGTTTTCGTTTTGTTTAAACTAGTTTCTTCTATTCGTTTTTATTGCATTTATAAGTAGGCTACAGATAGATAATACCAGAGTAAATTAAAAATCAATATAGATTTTTTTCTGTTTATTTCGTTACTTTATGCAAAATAAAAATATAGAATAAAGCTACAAAGTAACAAAATAAACAGAATAATATATAATGTAAAAATATTATAGAATAAAGCTACAGAGTAAACAACATTCAATTTAAAACAGTATACTCTGATACTGTGTGACTTTCATTTACACCTGCAGCCTATGGCGCTTTGTACTGTGTGAACACTGTATTAAATAAAGTTTTCCCCGTTTTGAAGCGCGTCCTCTTCCGTAGTCAACATGGCGGAATACGATCTGACCACCAAAATCGCCCACTTTTTGGACAGGCATCTCGTTTTCCCACTGCTGGAATTCCTTTCAGTAAAAGAGGTACATGTGTAACATACGTTCGTTTTTGCAGGCGTGTTGTAGAACTGTTTGTTTGTAGAAGGCGGCATAGGTAATACCACGTGCGCGCAGCCGGTAGCCGCAATAGTGGAGCCGCACCGGTAACTTGCGTCCGGTATTGTGTAAAAAATAACATAACTCATGAGTTCAGCCGGTAATAAAATAACTCAGAGTGAATACAGAAAAATGACATAACCAAAAAACTTTTACCTGAATAATTATGGACACACAGTCTGTCTAACCATAGTACAATTCACCCCCCTCTATTAGTTGTTTGCTAGCTGTGTTGGCTAGCAATCGTGAGCAGCGAGATTTTGGCCAGCTGACAAAACAGCACAATAGTACTATTTTGAAATATTACTACAATTTAAAGTAAATGTTTTCTCTTGTAATTTTAAATAAATATATAATTCATTCATATGATGTTAAAGCTGAATTTTCAGCACCATTACTCCTGTCTTCAGTGTCACAAGATCCTTTAGAAATCATTCTCATAACTTATGCCGTTTTGGTGCTCAATAAACAATTATCAATGTTGAAACCAGTTGTGGTGCTTCGTATTTTTGTGGAAACGTGATGCACTACCATTTTAAAAGTTTGGGGTAAGATCGATCTTTAAAAATAAAAAATAAATACCGGTAACAGTTGCTTTAACAAAACGAATTAAATGTATATTTATATCAATTTATTAAGATATTTATAATGTTACAAAAGATTCATATTTCAAAGGAATCATGTTCTTTTCATCAGATAATTCTGAGAAAGATTGACAATTGAGCACCAATAATAATAATTGATACTAATTGAGCACTAAATCATCATATTATAATGATTTCTGAAGGATCATGTGACACTGAAGACTGGAGTAATGATTCTGAAAAAATCAGTTTTGCCATCACAGGAATAAATTGCATTTTAGAATATTTAAATAGAAAATATTTATTTTAAAAATGTAATTATTTCACATAATTACTGTTTTTCACCATAGCATAAGATACTAATTTCAGAAACATGAATACAATTGTTCCAAACTTTTGTTTCTCACATCTGCATGAATGTACTGTCACTATTTTCTAGATCTACAATGAAAATGAGCTCCTCCATGGAAAACTGGATCTCCTCAGTGACACCAACATGGTGGACTTTGCCATGGATGTATACAGGAATTTATATCCTGATAAAGAAATACCCAGCTGTGAGTGCTTTCAGTTCTAATGGTCTTCAATGATAAAAGACTTTTGCGCTTAATGTGATGCTTGAGAACTGACTGTATGAGATTCATATCTAAAATGTATCACCTGTTTGCAGCTCTCAGAGAGAAGAGGACTGAAGTTGTGGCTCAACTGAAACAACTGCAAGCTGACACAGAGCCGATTGTGAAGGTGTTTGAGGACCCAGAGACCATGAGACAGATGCAGTCTACAAGGTACAGTAAATGCTGAAATTACACATGTAGTAATATTTTCAACTGTCTGTCACATACTGTCTTTTTTTTTTTTTTAAAGAGATGGTTAAATCTTCTGTTAATTTACTCACCCTCAGGCCCTCCAAGATGTAGGTGACTTATTTTCCTTCAGTGGAACAGTTAAGAAGTTTTTAGCTGAAACAGTGGTCCACGGTGATTCAATGCAAGTCAATGGCTACCGTCACTTTGGGAGTAAAAAAACAAAACAAAACGTATACATGCAAAACAAAATTAATACCTGTGGCTCCTGACTATAAATTGAGGTCCTATGAAGTGAAACGATCTGACTGTACGAGAAATGCTATATGTAAACGCCATCCCTGGTTTCAGCTACAAATCTTCTTTACTCTTGTACTTAAGAAAAAAAAGAATCATCCACATCTCAGATGGCCTGAGGGTGAGTAAATTAACAGCAAATTAAACATTTTGGGTGAAGAAAGTATCCAGTTATTAAAAGGGTTTGTCTCACCGGAGTATTTAAATATCAATATACATAAGCCATTTACGAGATGTTCCTTTTAACACACCTGTCTAGATTGTGATCGCTGCATTCATTAAAGGTTGTTCCTTGTCTGTGTCTTTAGGAAATTTAATTCTCTTTTAGGAAATAATTTTTTACACTAAAAAGTTGAATTAAAAGTTGTTTTAAACAATCTGTGTATATTGTTATGACCCAGATTAGGGACCAACATAAGTCGTTCAAAAAAAAGTTACAAACAAATTGCAATGGCCAGGGCAAGAAAAGGATTACATTTATTGGCAGTAAAAGTAACAAAACAAAGGAACATATAAACTCAAAACAGGACTGGCAAGCTAACTAATCTAAACTACAACTCGGTCAACATTTCCTAACTACCGAAAAAAAAAAACACAAAAGAATCGTCCTGGTCAGCTTACTTGCTTTTGCGTTCCCTCTATTCTAATATAACCAAACAAACAAACCTCACCATCCTGTACAAAAGGAAAAAACACCAACAATAGGTTCCCTGAGGTAGGTTTCCTTAAATAAGCAGAGGCCGCAGGTGTCAGGAATAATCAGGCTCCGCCCCCATCCAATTGATAACTGCTCAGAAAGAAAAGAGAAAACTTGAGAACAGGCAGGGGCTCGTAACCGTTATTATTATTCATTTATTATTGTTTTTACTTTGTCAGTGCTTTTGAATTTCACTGAATATTCACTCATTTAATCAGTCAAGTAATGCTCGTCTTCATTGGATAATTTGTGTATTCAGATATGTTTTTCGCCATGGACATGCCCCAAAGCCTGTTTTTTTGTATTTGGTGCACTCTTTAGAGTGTACAGTGGTTGACTTTAAATTAGAATTGATCTTTCTGTACTTAACAGTACATTTGTATAGACCTTTATGTGTCTGTGGTTTTTACTGGAAGAAAACTGGAGAATCGTTTAATGTTATGACTGAAGATTAGTCATTGTCTATTCCAAGCAACAGCTGAGATGGTACTTTAGTTATTTTGTTGTTCATCTAATGCAAGTTGAACAGTGTACAATTGCACATTTGAGACAAGACAGTCCTCAGGGATGTGGGATGAAGCCCTGCTCGATGCTAGATGATACTCCAAACAGAACATTTGTGGCTCTTTTTCTGGTTGGTCTGGCTTAAGTGCCATTTAATTAAGTGGATGGCAGAACATCAGCGGGCATTTGTAATCACAATCGGTTCGCATTTGATTGAAATTGCCATGTGGATCAGTATATGGTTTCATTCTGCAAATTTCAGAAGAGCAGAATGTTAGAGCATCCTGTGGTGAGTTTCACGGAGGCTACTTTTCGATTTCTCTATTGCTGACTTTGCCGTAATTAAAATATTTTGGTTAAACTTAGTCCTCATCTAGTGCTTGCTTTTCTTTGATGGATGTGCCTCATTTCTAGCTGCCGGCCAATCTAGATGTTTTAGGTTTAGATATGTGGTGTTTTAGGGATTAAGATGTTTTTTTCTGAATTAAAAGAAGGTTGTTGTTGCATTGATCACTAAAGTAAGTATAGATATTCTCAAATACCATTAGCAGTTGGAGGGATTTGCTGGTTTAGAGATAGTGGATTCCTGTTGATTATGTTGGATTGAAAGACATTGTTCTGCTCTCAATCAGTCATCAAACCTAGATAGAACAGAAGAGAATACATAGCAATGAGGTAGTCACTGATTTAGTTTAGTCACTATTTAGTCACTGATCATTTAGACCTGATCATCAACGAGACCACTGTTCAAAGAGCTTAAATATTTGAATTTTTGCCTGTCCTTTATAGCAGGGATTCCCTTTTTTGTCAGCCGAACCTCTTTGGCCTAAAATGTTTACTTGAAAATCCCCCTGAAGTTAATATTTAAATTTAAATTTAACATTCACATGTTATGTTCACGCCACTGTTCTCTGATGTTGGTTAATGGCCATTTTTCAAGGAAGTGATTTATTTTTTAATGATTTAAGTAATTATTAGCTGTTCATTAAATTAATGAACTGCATGCAGTTTTCTCATGAACCCAGCAAAATCTTATATGCTATTAATATAAATAATTAACAACTAAAATGGCAAATCAAAATACAATGACATGTAGCTTTCAGTTGTTTCTTAAGTAATAATAATTTGGGTAATTATTCAAAATGGTCAGTAATAAATAAAGATCAGTAATTGGTTAATATTAATTAAATAAATTATTTACAGGTTCGTTTACATTTTTACTGTAAATATTGGTGTTGTTAATTATAGTGCTTTTGTGGGTATTTTAAACTAAGCTTTGTGGTTTTAGCAGATTTAGCCTTGTTAGAATCTAGATTTTTACACGTATACAAAAAGTAAAAAATTGTATCGATGATACAATACTAGGGTGTTGTGGTTGGTTGCCAGGGTGTTGCTATGCAGTCAGTAATGTGTTCTGGGAAGGTCCTATATGTTTGTTAGGATGTTCAAAATCAAAAGCTGCATGATTTAATGTATCATTCATATCTTCAACACAAGGACAAGGTATGCTCCAAAGTTTAATATTTGGGGTTAGGGGTTTGTTGAAATTTCCTTGCCACAGCAATAATTGCTAATTGCTTTGGTTAACTTTTTAATCACATTTTGCTAGAGCTGTTTTCTATCTTTTTTGTGTCTGTGTTCAATGCCTTATGGCCCCTGCAGGTATAGAGGCAGCAGCTGAAGCCACGATCTGCACTTAGTTATTGTTTAATTGCTTGCTTTGACTAGCGTTAATACAGCACCGGGCTTCCATGTATTTTATCAGGCTACCGATGTGTGTTTGTGGTGTCTCTACAGTGTGAAATCTCAGTAGGTGGTATTGCCTTCCCTAGACATTTTCAAACACCAGTTTGCGTTTCGTTTCTCCAAAACATGCTTTTATCACAGTTTAGGATTAAGTATGTGGCCTTAGAACCAGGCGCAGTCTTAATTAACCCACTCAAATGGATGTCTGCTCTTCATTAACGAGCGACTTTGAAGTTTACTTGTTCGATCTGAATATTTCGGGTTTCGGGGGGCATTTTTCAGTGTCTGGAGTTTCACAGGCCGAGACGACCACGAGGAAGTGCAGATCAGGACTCGTCTTTATTTGTTCTTTTATTTGTTAATAGCTGCTTGTGTGCGACATGTTTCTTTTAAACAATGTCAGTCGGATGTTTACTGGGTCAGCTCTCTGACAATGTCGCTTACAGGGCGGATGCTGTAAGCAGGTGATATCATGTTTGGAAATCTGTCAGGACCATTGTTCAGGAGTGTTAGGACATATGGAGTGGCGATGGATTTTTTCTTTAACAGACTGAGCGTGATGGATGGATGAGCTGCACTGAATGGCTGTGGGCCGAGTTATCTCGCAGTTCCCTCAGCACCAATGCATTGACCTCCATGGCGAAACCTGCCCTGTCTGCTCCTCATTTCAACCAGACGGGAGGTGGTGAGAGCTGACGGACTAAAGATCTAATGTCTTCCTCAGCAGACAGATAAACATGGAGTGACTGTTAGTTTTTGGAGATACTAGGTGAGAGCTGAGGAGGTTGGGCGAATGCAAAAATGTTCTAAACGGGTTTGATGTGACAAGACAAGCAATTTGAAAATAGCAATTTTGATATTTGTTCTCATTAGTAGATATTTAGTGTTTAAAAGGATAGTTCGTCAAAAAAATGTGTTGTTTTCAAAACCTGTGATTTTCTGTGAATCACAAGAAGACTTTAAGAATGTTCACACTGCTCTCTTCCATACAGTGACAGTGACAGTAAGTAATGCATTGTAATTTTAAAGTTCTTATTTTTTTTGTAATAATTATTATATAGTCATATTGATATATAATCACAAATTATGTAGGCCTAGCCTTACAAACAAGCAAATCAAACCTGCACTTAACAAACATTTTTTTACATTGAAACATTTCATAGAAAAATTGCAATACATTTTGTTTACCCCAATTCATGCAGCCCTAGGACTAGGGCTAACTTTTTTTTATATATACAAAAATACATCATAAAAGTGGTCCATATGACTTATTCTCTATATTCCAAGTCTTCTGAAGCCATACAATAGCTTTGTTTGAAGAACGGACTGAAATGTGAGTCGTTATTCAAAATCTAGCTCTACAGTTGTTTTCACAATTCACTTCCACTGTATGGAAAAGAGAAGCTTGGACATTCAACTATAAATATTCTATTTGTGTTCCACAGAAGCCATAAAGGTTTCAAAAGACATGATTGTGAGTAATCCACAATCCTGTAAATCCACAAACCAGCGCAACGGCATAGAAATATAAATCAGACAATCGCATATATGTACTGTTGCTGTTTGCGGATATGTCTGCTTACATAATTAACCTGATTTACACAGAAGAGATTGGTAGGTTTTATCACTTATCGCTGTTTAGGACGTGGCGTAAGGGAGGTGGCTCGTCTCCACCCAGAGTCCCAGCATCTGTCAGATGATAGTATAATGGAACAGAAGCAGTTGTGCAGGAGAATGCCTTTATAAACAGCCTTTGAACCTCCCCACAAATAAAATAAACGTGCAAACCTCCACTTTCTGTCTGGAGCATGCATGGCTTCCTTTGCCGAATTCTTCAGAGGCCGGCCACATTTGGCGGAGGTGGTCATGCGGTAAGCTTGGTTACCAGCCCCCCCGTGCCGAGCGTTTTGCCAAAACTCAATGATACGCACAAGTCGCAGTAGATTCTTACTCCATCTCACCTGAGGAGGAGACACAATGTGTTTGTTTTTAATTTCTTCGTTACCTTATTTTTTGTTTAATTAGTGGTGCTTCCTAAGTGGTGTTACTTAAGGCTTGTTTTTTGGCTTATTGGTTTTTCTAAACCCCAGTAGTAAAGGTCGTTGTGTAACTCATCCCGCAAAGTTTGTGTTAAGGATATGAATGATACCTCAAATCATGAGGCTGGTTGAAAAATGTGTGCTATAAGTACGGTAATCAGACCTACTATTTTTGTCTGGCAGACATTGGCAAAAAATAAAGTGATGTATTTTTATTGAAGAGGACCATGAGGCATATCTTGATCACTTTTTTTTCTTCAGAAAGTGTGACATCTTTTTCTTACAGTTTTCCAAATTTTTTCTTTCTCTTTTTCTCTTTTTTTTCTTTTTTGCATTTTGAGACTTTATGTAGATGAGATATGTCAAAAAAATAAAGGGAAGAGAGAGGGAAAACAGGATAAGGAAATGTATTGTCAGTTTCAAACTTTTTGCCTATGTGATCTACACAGCTCAATAGGTTGGAGGAGTGCATGACTACTAAGCCGTAGCTTCAACCTTTCTCTTAATTATTTTTGTTATATATATATATATATGGTATATATTTTGTAACAATTTATTTTGATGATCCCCTTTGAACATTGTGTTGACTAAGTAACTTAGCAACTACATGTCAACTAACTCTCATTAGAGTATTAGTAGTGTTAGTCTGTTTAATATTTGCTAACTCTTTATTGTGATGCTCCTCAAACAGACCTTCTACTGACTATAAGATACTTTGCAACTAGATGTCAACTTATTCTAACCCTACCAGTCTACTTATACATGTATTCAGGGTTCCTACGGGGTTTGGAAAAGTATGGAAAAGTATGGAATTTGATTTGAGTAATTTCCAGGTCTGGAAAAGTATGGAAAAAAGAAAGTAGAGTATGGAAAAATATTTGCATTTCCAGACTATTGCCCCTGTTTAGTTTTCTATAATAGAAAATCTAATGAATTAAAAAAAAAAAAAATGCTGTGCATTCACGAGTTCACACATACATGAAATCAGATATAGTAATTTATCCCCCCTTTGACTGGGATAGAAAACCAGCCAAGAGTGAGGTGATGGGGTGGTGGAGGGATGCTGTGAAACTGCCATGATGGGACACGGGTGATACCGGCTTAGATCCACTTTTTGGGGTGAAAATACTGACATGGCTAAGACTTTTGCACAGTAGTGTATGTGATAAACTTTTTTGTGCCCTTGAGAAACTATTCACATGTGCACAGGAATTGTTTTGCATGTTTGCGCATTACAACTTCTACTTATATATATAACCGTCTACGGACACTACAGCAGAATATATATAAATAACTGGCTTAAAACCATTTTTTGGTGGACTGAAAATACAAATTTTGCTTTGGAGGTCTCCTACAAAAAACACTTTCGTTTTCTCATAATATACATTGCACATCACCACATTTTTCATGATTCTCAAACACAGTTTCGATGATTCAGTCTCTTTAAATTCCTCCTTGTCACAAGCCTACTCTGCTGTGATTGGTCTACAGTGCTTGTCAGAAACTAAACACCCATATTACCCCCTATATAGATTGTACACACTGTAAAGACAGTAATTTACCATATCAATCCGAGCTCGAATCCGATGAAACATTGGAAGAACTAGTTATTCAACCCGAACCTTCATCGCAAGCACGATTTGAACGTTTCTCAGTGATACGCTAGTAACACCCAATAGAAAATATATACATCAATAAATAATCATACTGACTGATAAAGTGGGTACTGTCCCATCTTTAATGGAAAACCGTTTTGTAAACCTAATTTAGACTTCATGGAGATTTGAGAAGCATTGGTCAAAAGGTTATACTGCTGTTGTATTGCTGTGGCAATTTTAACCAGAATCTTCACATCCTCATCCTTTGAAAGTGTTTACAAAGATAATTTGCTTTTGCAGAGTAGAAAACAGCGTCTTTTCGACATACACAACACGAACCAGCTACAGTGTTTGAGGGCAGGTCAAGTTGCTCACAGGCGGACAGCGTAGAACATAGGTGGGCATTAGGCAAATGTGTTACCCAGCTTAATCTCATGAAAATGCGTCTCTATAGCACATATTGTGTTGATCGTGCAATTTATACGCGAAAATTAGTTTTTACGTAAATAGGATACAACAGTTTTCGCGTGCATATGATACACACTTTATTATACACATGCACCCCACACCACTACTTAACCTACCCATGTGTATCCTATGCACATAAAAACTCATTCTCGCGTATAAATTGCACAATAAACACAATAGGTGCTAGGGAGGGACGCATTTAGTGTGACCGGGTTGGTTACCCAGTGACGTGTAGCCGTGAAGTGGGATTAAAATTCCTGATCACTCGTTTTAGGTGGTTCAAAGTCGATTCTTTCTTTTGAGAAACAATAACTTAATTTATTGCGTGCTCTTTCATTTTCATACCTTTGCAGAGAGCTGCATTACACATGGCATGAAAGGGAATATTTGAAAAAGCATAATAGGGGCACTTTGAATATGGTCTGAAAATCTACAGAGAAGGTTTGAAATTTGAGTCTGGAAAAGTATGGAATTTTGAAATGGAAAATGTGTAGGAACCCTGTGTATTGTAACGTTACATAAGTCAACAGAATGTTAAAGGGACCATCAAAATAAAGTGAAACCTTAATTTTTTTATATAAATGTAAAATATATATATATATATATATATATATATATATATAAAATATTACTTTTTAAATAAAATTGTGATTTTATTTAATATGATTATTTTTTCCATTTAAAAATATAAGTGTATTCCATCAACTGTTGCTCACCGCAAAATGTGTCTGTGTTCCAGGGACGGGCGTATGCTGTTCGACTATCTGGCTGACAAGCATGGCGTAAGTACTTCTGCTGACTCTTCCACCCTTCTGAAGAGTTCTCATGACTTCTCCATGAACCCAGTGTTGTTTTCGGGGGCCAACAGGAGGGGCGGGCGGCCCTGAGCAGCGAAACATTAAATGACTTCCCAAACCTTAAGTCATTTTCGGGGATTTTATGGCTTGCAGAAATTTCTGCGGACATTTACATTCTGTGGCGAATTGTTAAGAATAAACGGAACAGCTCGGGACCCGTGGGTATGGCCTCAAGAATGCTGGGGATTCTATATTTGACTTGACGGCACTCCCACCCCAGCATCCTGAGACTGACCTGAGGCCTGTCCTCAGTGCACCTTAACTGCACAGGCTACGGCGTCTTTACGACACGATCCTCGCCTTAACAACCCTCTCGTCGCCGCCCCCAGGAAGGCCCCTGTGGCCTTAACGACATCCGCACCAGGGCTCTAGTTTACTGTGACCACACAAACACACAGATCTAAACTACACACACAATGAGCTCTCTGTTCTAAGACGCTCTGGCAGCAAGTTTCCCGAGCATGTTCTATCGAACTGTCCATCAAACTGCCGGTGCTCTCTGGTCATCGCTGTTAGCTGAAATTGAGGATTGTGTTTGAGGTCATGTAGGTTCACATGTGAACAAAGTTTCCTGAAGAGCTGTTCCTTGATGTTTAAGGTAGCTTATTTGATTTTTAAAGGAATAAACATGCTGTGGGCGATATATCGGTAGACACGATTAACCTGTAGAAATTTGTCAACCGGTAGAGATTTTTGGACTGTCGTCTCTATCGTGGTAACGCTCATGTGACGTTGCTGTGCTACACCACCACGAAAGCTTATCGTTTGCATGCATTTTTAAGTATTGCTGTTTAAAAACAAGTGTTTTCAAATCGTTGAAGCACTGTTAGCAGCGGATAGAGAGACTGTTTCTCAGCGCTTTCTGCACATAAAGAAGCGTGAGAACTGAATGGAGTGCTTTTCACAGGCAGTGAACAGTTTAAGTGACCATGTCTTTTGAAGTAAACACAGTCATTCATGTCTTAAGTGAGCATAAACGGTTGAGAAAGAAAGCGCATGTATATCAGATCTGTGCAGTCGCTCTTAAAGTGGCAACATCCAAATTTACCTGCTGTCCTTAATGATTAATGTTAATCAAACAACAAAAAAAGAGAAAATCTCTCACTGCTCTTGACTGAATCACTTTTGTGGCTTTAATAAGAATACATGTAGATTTATATTTATATATTTGATGAATAAGTTTAATTATTAATCAAATTACTCCTATCGTGATATAAGATTTTAGTCAAATCGCCCACCCCTAGTTGTGCCTACTGCCTAGCAAGATTACGTTATGTGATCATATACGTTAAATACGTTATGTGTGTTGTTTTCACACCCTGATGTGATTGTTATAGCCATGAATAAATAAAGGCTTTTTCTAAGTTCTCAATTGCCTTGGCCTTGTAATTTAATAGTCTATTTAGCTATTGTTTAAGCAAGTAAAAGGCTTATCCAGCATCATCATATGGCAGAAATTTTGTGTTACTCTTCATTTCCATTGCGCATAAATAAACATGTTGTGTATCTAATCATACATAGTGTCTACTGATAAAGTTTATCACCTTGCATTGAAAAATTACTTGGCGACTTTGTTTAACATCTGTCTTTCCTTGCAGTTCCGGCAGGAGTATTTGGACACCCTGTATCGATACGCCAAGTTCCAGTACGAGTGTGGGAACTACTCAGGTGCAGCGGAGTACCTCTATTTCTTCAGAGTCCTGGTATGTGTCTTACCACGCCCCTGTCTTTAGCAGATGACAGAGTTGTGTTTTCTAGCATTCTCCTCTGGGACGTTCCCAGTGGGGCAATTTTCAAGAGCTTCTTTTCATCACGACACCCTTTCATTTTCTCCTTCGCAAATTGATGCCATTAAATGCATTCTTGTTTAATAAGTTCTTGTCTAATGGACAAACAGTTTTATTTTGATGGAGAGTCCCCTTGTGGGTGTTAATTGAGCCAGACGGTTGCCCTATTGAGAATTTGAATTATTGTCTCTGCTTAATTTGGTTCTGCTTTTTTAGAACGAGACTCTGCCAAATCCCGTGAGTTACGAGCATTACGCATGCACTTAACGTTGTGTTTTTCAAAATGACGCAGATGAAGAGTAGACATGGCTCGCTCACAGGTAGATTTTCTCAAATTAGAATCCAAATCCTTTTATCATGAAATATTGTGTCACTTATTCATTGCTCCACAAAACAGGCAACTTTTTTTTTCACTTGAGGCAATCCGAAGAACTAAAAGCTCCTGATCTGTAATTACTTCTGAAAAGTGCCATCCCATGGCTTGTTAAATTCCTTGCATGTCTTGAGTGCTGAAAAGAACCTCTTCAAGGACTTGGTTAGGAGTTGTTTCAGGGCTGTGTTTAGTGGCAGACTTCATAAGCTTATGGGTTTATGGGCAGTGCTGCTCCCCATAGATGATTGGTGGGGATTTTGTGGCCTAATCACTCTTGGTTTGACAGGATTCCCCAGTTTTTGTAAGGGTTAAAGGTTACACAGCTTGTTCCATATAATCCAAAGACACCAAAAAAAGCCTTTTCAACAGAAGATGACGAAAATTTGTGTTCTTCCAACAGTCAAACCATTTTGAGTCTTTTATAGAGCCAAAATATCATTGAATAAATGGATACTAAGGCCACATTCACAATGCAGTTAAATGAAGCATTGTGAAAAGAAAAAAAATATTTTAAAATATTTCATTTCACTTCTGATCTGGAAATAAATCCGGATTTTTTTTTTTTTTTTTACTTCAGGTAGTCAGGTTGCAATTTTTTTTAAATTAATCGTTATATTTGTTTGAATACTTTCATGCATTTATTATTATTATTATGATTAATAATACCAGCTATATTATTATTGCTTATAATAATAAATGCATATCATGCTATTTGTTAATAATAATTATACATGTACATAGATTATTATATCCATGCATTACTATTATTATTAATTTTGTTTGCATGCATTTATTTTAATTTTCTGTATGTGTAATTTTTTTTGTCCCCTAGGAAGTTTATTATTTTTTCAAAAAAGTAATATGAGTTTTACAGAATGGATTACAAGCAATAATTTTTATTTATTGAATTTTTCTTCTTTTTTTATTTTATACAAATTTTTCAGTGATAAAACTTTCAGGATAAGATTCTCACTGCTGGTTAGTTGTCTCCTGAACATACGCGTGTCTGATATGCACTGTATTTAAAAGGTCAAGTGAACAACCTCACCAAAAAAACAAAAATCTGATTCCTGCATAGAATTGGATGTTTTGTCTTGCGGTGTGAAACTAGCCTAGAGCGCACACAAACACTCACATCCTCCTCTTAAGTTCCCTTTATCCCTTTACCTTTAAAAAAAAATTAAAATGTTGTTGTCTGGATAATGATCCAGGCGGTGATGCACCGAGGACCTTGGATTAAATAATTTTCACCAGTGGAATACTTTTGGAATCAGATAATACCAAAGTAGGTTTGTGGGGGAAGATAATTGCAGTTCACTGAGAGTACTGGCAGTATCCATGTTACACGTGCGTACTTCTTATTTCCTCTATAAACAAAGGGCTCATTGCTGGGGCTCTGGTGTTTGTGGCTTCTCTCCCACTGCCTGTAGAAATGAGTGAAAGATGAACTTATGGGGAAAAGCGTCCGGGTGCTCAGAGCCCAGCGCAGTGCTGCTGTCTAGCTAGTGGGGCGGGGGGCAAATGACGGCTGGGAACGAACAAATTGACCCGCTCCTTTCTCTCTGGCCGCAGTGTGTGGAGGTAGTCCAGTGTCTTAAAGAGAGGTGCCCATTGTCAACGCTGCCCTGGGCCAAGAGTGTTGCGAGAGGCTCCATGCCTGGCTAAGTTATCGGACTCCCTTGCCGGCGAGCTTTTCTCACGTAACCACATAGCCTGCCTTCTCACATGGAATGCACTCCTGTTTCTTCAGACCAGCTCTCACATATGATTCACTCAGCCTACATTGTTGTAAAAAAAACGGCCAGACGTTTGCCAAGCAATGCTGTGTCGCTGTGGCAACAAGTGACCGAAAAGAAACCCTTTATTTGATTTTAAATAATCTTGGTTTTAGCATTTCAGAGGTGTGATGAAGGCTGTGTTTAGATTTGCAACATGTTTCCCATTTGTGGATGATTTGCAGCATCAGTCACGCTGTTTGTTTGTTTGTTGTGTCCCTGTGGTTTTCGTGGGAGCCGAGGGAAGGAACGGCCGACGAGCCTTGAATTACACCCTTCAGTTTTTGTCACTCTTTTTTGCATATTCATTAGTATAGATGCTTCAAGGACATACTAAAAGGGATACTTGAGAATTCTGTCATAATTTCTCACTATCACATCATTCAAAACATGTATGACTTTTTTATGTTTTTGCGGAAAACACAGAACACATTGTTTTTTTGTTTTTTAAAAGAAGTTTTTATCCATATAATATGTCAATTGGACCCAATAGACTTGTATTGACTAAAACATTTCAAAAGTTTGGGGTTGGTAAAAAATAAATAAAAGGCTATACAGTAATATTGTGAAATATTAATACAATTTAAAATAACTCTTCTAATACCTGTGTTGGCAAAACTGATTTTTAAGAAGCCAGTCTTCAGTGTCACACAATCCTTCAGAAATCATTCTAATATACTGATTTAATGCTCAAGAAGCATTTCTTATTATCAGAAAACATCTGCTTAGTAGTTTTGTGGAAATGTTTTAAATGTTTTAGTTTTTTTAACGGGATTCTTTGATGAATAGAAAGTTCAAAAGAATAGCATTTATTTGAAAAAAGTATTTATTATTATAAAAAATACTGAACCCAATCTTTGAATGGTAGTGTATATTTTGTGTTCATACAGGTTTGGAACAAAATGAGGTTGAGTAAATTACAGAATTTTCTCAATCTTTACGAGAACTATTCCTTGTGTAAGTGTGCCGAGAGCTTTGTAAACATGCATGCTAGGTTTTTCTCAAGGTTTTTTAGGATAAGTTGAAATGCAATAGAGTCCACTCATCCTAGGAAAACCACATCATTGGTATCGTGAACACATCAAGCGTTTTGAGTAGATTAGGCTGTTCACACAACAACCAGCCTTGTTTATGCTGTTACTGCTCAATCTAAATAAATGGAAATAGCTTCCAGAAAATTTCTCCCTGTGCATGTTTTTAAGCGTTTAAATTGTTATCCTTTTATTTCAAATTTAGGATCATTCTCAGATAATATGCTTTGTAACTCAATATCTTTTATGTTCATCAACAGTGAGAAGGCGATTGGAATAGCCATAATGTAACTGGTTTTAGTGGAGCTTTCTTACCGAATACCTGCCCCTTTTTCTTTTCTTATTTACTATTTATCCACCTCTTTTCAAGCTGGACCTCCCCGTCTCCTTGGATGGTTCCTAGCATGGGAGATGTCAGGCTCTAGAACTCCTCTAGCGTGGGAAACACAACCATTTAACGAAGGAAGCCAGGCTTGCAAAATCCAGACCCGAGGTCCTGTTACAGTGAGGGCCCGGTGCGAAAAGAGCAACTTATTCATATCATCTGTTAAAGCAGGGATTGGATGTTGAGAATAAAGATTGAGTGTCCCGTCAGATCCCCAGCACAGTAAATTTATTGTTGCTGGTCAGTCAGTGAAAATGTGCCCGTTTCGGGAGGCAATGGAAACTCAAGGTAACTTGTGGAAAAACCCAGGTATTGAAACTATTCTTGCATGGCCAGTGCTGAAAGCCAGTCAGTGTGCAGAAAGCTGCCATAATGACATGGAGCATCGCCAAATGTAGCAGGCAGGGACTTCCAGGAAAAAAAAACAAAAAAAACAAACACTTTTCGAAATGAAACGTTGACCTTTATATTGGCAGCAGGGATGGCTTTTTCCCCGGTTGTCCCTCCGAGCTGATCTCTCAAAGTTTTTGGGCTTTGACTATTGTTTAGACACATCCAACTTGGGAATTTTGATGAAAGGGCTCCACTGTTGCAGGGTGTACTGTATGGATTTTATAACCATACTACTGTGTGTCACTATGCAAATATAGAAGTAGATTTTATCCTGCCATAAATCTACAGAGAATTAATTTTAGGGCTGGATTTCTCGATTTTAAACGATTAAGCTTATTTTTCTGAACCAATATCGAATCTTAAATCCCAACAAGTTTTTTTTTAGTCTATGCTGTTTTCAGTTCATGAATGAACAAAATTTTGTAGCATACCTCCAATCCAATAAATCACAATACGCTTTGTTACTTTTGATATGAAATAAATTCTCAGCTTTTAAATTCTGTCATTTTATTACGAAAACCAAACAATAAATAACGTTTTGGGTTTTGGCGATAGCACCTCAGTTCGAAGCTGCAGCACAGAGAGTATGTGAACTGATCACCTCTTGTTCTTTATTATTGGCTAAAGCACGAATTAAAAATGAATGAACATCAGAATGTATGTTGAAAGATACAGTGCAACTTTACGAAATCATGTCTCATATAATCACTTAATAAATTTTTTCATCCACGGAAAGACCTCAATAAAACCGCTTACATTTAACGCTTTCTATTTCAGATAAATGCTGCTCTTTTTTTCTATATTTCAAAAAATCCAATAAGAATGGTTTCTTGAGTAGCAAATCAGCATATTAGAATGATTTCTGAAGGATCATGTGACACTGAAGACTGGAGTAATGATGCTGAAAATTCAGGTCTAATCACAGGAATAAATTACAATTTAGAAAATATTAAAACCGAAAACAATTTTTAAATTGTAATAATATTTCACAATATTTTAGTTTTTACTGTATTTTTTATTAAATAGACTTCTTTCAAAAATATTAACATCTTACCGATCTCTAACTTTTGAACAGCAGTGTACATGAGGAGCAGTATGTCTATCCAATCAGATTTCAGTGTATGCATGCAGGGCTCCTTTTGACATCCAGACCCTGACTTCCGGGTCGTCTGCATGCCGCTACTTCTGTCATAGGTCATTTTCTTGCACGCTGGTGGTCAGTCTAATAACTCCATTTCCCATGAGCCTTTGGCTATAGCTCATCCCCCTTTTTTTCATGAAACATGCGGAGATGCTTCAGCAGCTCGCTAATCTGCAACACATTATCTCTCTTCCCTTTGTTTGTTTTTGTTTTGAGTCATAATTTAAAACAGCTTATGTTCCTTTGAAGCTGATTGTCTGCAGAGATGCACCATGTTAAATCTTGTTCATATTTCCATACAAGAAGCTGAGCTTCTTTCAGGGGTTCCATTACTCGATTCCGCAGGATGTTTTTCTTTTGCGCCAAATGTTCAGGAGATTATCACAATTACTAGTTAATCAAGTTATCTAAACATTATTTTCAAGGGCCTGTTTCTGTTAACAAGACTTATGTTATTGGCTTCTGCTGTGAAAGGATTTTAGTCAAGGTAGACGTGACATAGAACCTTAGGACTGTTCAGCCTTTTGAACATATTGTCTGTGTGAATGTAAATTAAATAATACATTTAATCATTACTTGTCCAGCAAAGACCTACTCAAATGGTTTTCATTAACTTTGGCACCACACAACTATCCATCCTCACCCAGTGTTTGTGTTTAGTTTGTCCTTTGATTTGATTAGTTGATTTTCTTTACCTAATGTCTGGACCTCATTCTCTCACTCCTCCACAAGCAGACATTTTGATTAGCGTCCCGCCACTCTGGTCCTGTCCACATCTCGGGGCTGATCAAAGCTTGCAGACATGTGTTAGGGCCAGTAACAGAGGCTGTAGCTGTAGTAGCACACATCATTAAAGACCCTCACCAAAGGCAATGCATTAAGGTCATCGTAAGTTCACATGAACTTCGGGGAGCTTTTGTTCCCCATTTGTGCTTGATGATGCTCCATACCGGATATTAGAAAGAATTACTATAAAATAGTAACTTATTTTGATTTATATTTTGTGCTTCTGAACCAAAAAATAAAATTAAATGTTCCTGTTAGTTTTGGTGATTAGAAGCCACTTTCATCTCTTGACGTGACCCTCCTTTCCCTCAAGATAGCACTTGACCCCAGGCTAGTTAAAGAGCACTTGTTTAACTTGCGTAATTATTTCCCAGCAATATCACAGACAAGTTGGCCTATAACCTTTGGCCCTTGTCTGATGACCCCTTCAACCCAACCACTTCAAAAACGCACTTTCTTAAAAAAAGAAAGAAACAAAATCTATAAATATAAATTGTATATGAAGAATCATTATAACGATCAGAGTAAAATTATAAAACTTTCATTAGGTCATCCCTAACATTCCAAAACAGAAATGTGTATATATATATAATTATTATTATTATAATTTTTTTAACCTCAGATGTGCTCAAGGAGAAGGGTTTGTGTGTGGTGCAGCAGTGACTTTATCACAGAAATACAGCAAAAGAAGTTCTATAAAAAGCTAAATAGTCTTTCAAGATCCATTTGTCCCTTACGAGCCCAATTCTCGAAGCATACTCACTGAGCAGCTTAACCAAGTGCTTAACTTTTAGCTCTGTGAAATGTCAGAAATACAGTATTTAGAAAAAGTTGAAAGGGACCAATACTGTCACCCTACCAGTGTAATTTTATGGGGAGTGAGTTGATTTCATTGTCTACTTCTGTTTATAGTGGTTCAATGTATTTTTCTTTGTTTGTGTGTGTTTTTGCAGGTCCCCGCCACAGACAGAAATGCGCTGAACTCTCTTTGGGGCAAGCTTGCCTCAGAGATTCTGATGCAGAACTGGGAAGCTGCCATGGAGGACCTCACCCGCCTGAGAGAGACTATCGATAACAATGTAATGCCCCGCCACTCAGAATTCAATACCACACTCAGATTCCCTTACATAGGCCGTAATATTGACCGCCTTGCGTTTGAGCATAGCACCGCTGCTGTTGCCGTTCCTCCCCTCCTCTTCTCCATCTCCTCGAATCCTTCTCACCGCAACTCACAAGTCAAGCAAAACCTTAATTGCTGTGTTATGTCGGTGCAGCTTGATTTTTAATTGGAGGAATTGAGCTGGGAAAGAAGGGTTTGGCTTTGGGAGAAGTATGAGTAAATAAAAAATTAAAGTCTTTGGACATTGTAAATTTCAATTCGGAACTTATATTTGTACTGAGTCTGGAAGGCAGCGGAAGCCAAGTGTTGGTTTTCCGGAGTCAGAAGTTCATCTTGTTATGATCAAGTCACGATCAAGACAAATCCCCTTTTAAAGGGATAGTTCAACAAAAAATGAAAATTGTCAGTATTTACTTACATTCATGTTATTCACTATATTCTTTTGGTGGAAATGAATTTGTATTCAACATCAAAAGTGACCGTAACAACATTTATAATGTTCTAAAAGATTTCTATTCTATTTCAAATAAATAGAAATTCAGTAACGCTTAAGTTTAGTGCCAAATTCTAACTAACTAGTTGCTTATTAGCATGCATATTACTAGGATATTGGCTGTTTATTAGTACTTATAAAGCACATATTAATGCCGTATTCTGCATGACCATAAACCATTTTTTTTTTTTTTTTTCATATATTTTATTGGAAACATAAACCATCTTTTAATCCTACCTACCCAATACCTAAACTAACAACTACCTTACTAACTTATTAATAAACAGTAATTATGAGTTAGTTGAGGCAAAAGTCAGTTAATAGTTAGTTATTAGTGGGAGTTGGACCCTAATCTAAAATGTGACTGAAATTTCTATGTATCAAAAAAAAAAGTTTAACCATTTTAAACACCAAATCAGCATATTAGAATGATTTCTGAAGAATCTCCATGGAAAAAGAAAGTCATGCAGGTTTGGAACAACATGAGGCTTAGTAAAATTGTAATCTGGGGTTGAACCAATCCTTGTCAATGATTTTTAACTCCCTTTCCCCTCTAATTTTGTTATATCTCTACAGACGGTAAGTTCTCCTCTCCAGTCTCTCCAGCAAAGGACTTGGCTGATCCACTGGTCACTCTTTGTGTTCTTCAACCACCCCAAAGGCAGAGACAACATCATCGAGCTTTTCCTCTACCAGCCACAGTAAGCACCTTCTGCAGCTGCTCATTTTCCATCTGGGATTTGGTTTTGCTTTGGTTTGACTCTAATAAAAACGGATGAGGTAGGAAGAGTGCACGGGTCCAGGTTGGAAAGCCCACCACAGTCCGCAAACGAAACTGCTGATGCTGGGCTCACCAGCCAGCCGCTCACAGACCCACGACCCCAGTGGTCAGCTCGAAAATGAGTCTGGCAGCACGGACAAATGCTGACAATGGCAAATGGGCTGCTTAACTCACGGGCTTAAAAAGCAATGTTGTCGATCCTTGACAAGCATGTTTATCTTTATTTAATCATTTAAAAAAAAAATTTCCAAATGCGATTTTTTGTTTAATGAATCACCCGACTTTCATTCCCAATCAGGTCTGAATGTTACACGAGGGACAAGTGGTACTTTCTAGTCACAACCCCAAAATGTATTTCACATGTACACACACACACACACACACACACACACACACACATTTTTCATAAGTGTACATTCTAGAATAATCTGTGGGCTTTTTGTTGCCGACTAGTCAAGGTTTAACACATTAAAGGGCAACGAGGTTCAGTCTTGTTGTGTGCACATGAGTACAAAGAAGCTTTAAGGGTCTATTAGCTTTTTTTAAGTGGGTTTACACCTGGTGCCTAAGGTAGGAAACTTGATCTACTAAATAATTCTACATTCTACAATCTATTTTAAGGCCACACTTTTCCACTAATGCACTTTTGTGGAGCCTAATGCCTATACACTATTCAAAGACAAAATGGATTTCTGCCTCTAAGATGTTTTTTCCATCGGTTTTCACCAGCATAGATGATTAAGGATGACCAGACCAATAATTAGTCATTAGAACCTGACCATAGTGGGTGAAAAGACAGATTGAGGTTGCTTATTGCACTGTTGCTAGCTGGAAAACAATGTTTATGTTTGGCTTTTTCTTTGGCCCTAAAACAGTACACAGCGGTCATGAACAGTGACCTGTGGCCGTGAACCTAGAGGGAATGTTTGACCTGCCTTTGAGACAATTGGCTGGCTTAACAGCAGCCCTTTGGACGTAGGTGCTCATTATACAAGAACCTTCATTATGCTTCATTAAAACCGCTCCAAAAAGGTACTTCTAAATTGCGGTTGGGCTCGTCAGATCAGAGGTCTTTCAATGCTGGCAGCGTGCTTTTCGTTTTTGTGTTGTTCTCTCACCTCTTCTGCCTTCAGATTTTATTTGCAGAGCTGTGGCCACGAAGAGCAATCAGACCCCATAAATCTGAATCCGAGTGTAATTTACTGCATTAGATGCACTGAGTTTTATGTACCACAACAGTATTGCGTTCTTGGAGGGTAGATGCATTGATTGTCATGTTTTAGTTGGAAAACGGGATCATGGTCTGTTTTTGACCCTGTGAAAAGATCTTTTCTGTTCTCCTTTTTGTTATTCTTGAAGTTTTGTTGACAATTAGACTGACATCAGCCTGTGGCATTCAGGTTTAATTCATAGTAGTTTGGCTGTCATTCAGCACAGGGTACGATCCAGTGCTCTCGGCCTGAAGATTGTTCATGATGTAGTCGTGCCGTCGAGCAGACGGCCAAAACAAAAACAGAAACCGAAATTTTTTTAGTGCAGGCAAAACGATACCTACGATAGGCTATCATATAATACGTTCCAACCAAGTCCAAGGGCAGTTCGAGAAAGAATATTGTCACAAGATGACCTATGATGTAGGTGCAAACAGGAAAGCTAATACCGCCGAAACACTATCCCGGCCAGCGGAGAGTGGATTCAGAGTTTCACTTGATTTACCTCTAATTCCCCTCCTCCCTTCAGATGCATCATGAAATTGGAACTGCACCACTGTTCTTTCCTTCGCCTTGTTTCTACCTTTTTTCTCTCCCTGCTCTCTCAGACCCGCCAAATTAGGGCTGCAACAGCTAAGAGCCTCCATCAGTGATTGATTGTTGTGCATTTGTTTTAAAGTGACTGTGAAGACATTGTTATGAAACATTTCTATTTCAAATAAATGTTGTTCTATTGAACTTTCATCATTCAACAGTAAAATATTTTAAAAAATCTTGCTGACCCTACATTTTTTTTTATATATTTTAATTTAATATCACTCTTACATTTATTATGTTGAACAATTTTGTGACTAAATTCCCTTAAATGTTTTAAAAGCATGACATATGAATAATTATCTTTTTTATAATTTATTGTCAATAACATTTAAATAATCACCAGTTTATTGGTAACACCCAGAATTTTAATAATGGTGCAGTTTTGGTTATTTAAACACAAAAGAAGATATTTTGAAGAATGCTGGTAACCAGACAGTTGACGGTAGCAATTGAGCTCCACAGTAGACAAAAAATACTATGGAAGTCAATGGCTACTGTCAACTGTCTGGTTACCAGCATTCTTCAAAATATCTTCTTTTGTGTTCAACAGAAGAAAGAAACTCATATGGTTTGAAACAACTTGAGGGTGAGAAAATGACAACATTTTCATTTTTGGGTGAGCTATCCCTTTAAGCCACTCCAACAGGAGCTGAGAGAGTGTCGAAACAGGAGCGGAACATGACCTAGGCCAGACTCGAACACGGGTCAACAACACAATCAAAACCTTAATCTATTATCAAAGTAGTTTTTAGTTGCAGCGCTATCCTAAATCCCTACCTCCCTAAGGAGAATGTGACGCACTCATATTGAACTACTACTTCATGTTTTGCCCTTTTCCTTGCGACGTCATTTAGCAACCGATTAAGCCGTATCATGGCTTTGGTCGTAGCTGTTGGGCTCCGTTAGATAATGCTTTTTTTTTTTCGTTCGTTCGTTCGAGACCCAGATATGGCATCATGACTCATGTGAGCGGTCTGGCCATCGGAGCCTCCCTGAGAGAGCGAGTAGGTGTAAGTTAATCAGGAACACAGCATGAAGTGTTGTGGTTTGCCATGAAGTCAGACAACTACAAAGGGAGGAGAGACCGAAGGCTGCGCCAACTGGGATCACACGCCGCCGAAGCCTGCTGCTGTTTTTAGCTCCAACATCACAAGTGCCACAGGCCCCCTTGTCCCTTTAATTGTTTCGGCTAATTAAACCATCCGGCAGCCCTCCTCCTTTTCCTCCAAGTGACATGTGTTTCTCCGTGCTGATCTGTAAGGGAGCTTTAGGGCCTGGCCAAGGCAGAGCAGCTCCACTTCCTCCTTGAAATTTAATTTGGTCTTCGTATGGGGGGATGAGGGAGGGAGGGGGTCAAAGATGTTCGTACAGATACTGCAGGCGCGGAGGCCGTCCTCCAAATTGACTCGAAATGTTAAGTGCACTTTAACAGGAGCTCTTAGCCCTATGACAAGGCATCTGTTGTATGTGTTTTTTTTGTCCATATAAGAAAGCTCTTGCACGTCTCTAGTCGGTAGAGAGGAAACTTTGTCTTGGGTTGTAATAGTAGTGCTATGTAGCTTTCATTCTCGGTGAAGCCCACAGCTAGTTGACCTGTGGCTGAAAAACAAGTCCCTGGTGGATAGTGTTTCACTGCTCTGCAGGCCTGTAGCTGGTGATCCGTGTCTAGAAAGGGGCTTTTCCTTTTCCCTTCCCTCCACAGTGGGACCAATGAACAGAGGTGCTTTCAACACGGTCTGACTCTTGTTCTTCTGTTTAACAAGAATCTCCAAGTTCACTATATGAGAACAGGGAAACCGATAGTTCATCGTTCTTCTAGAACATTTTTGCTTGGAAAATGGTGTCCAACCTTGACAAATTACATCATGTGACTGTTTCACTGTAGAGATGATAGCTGTTCTTCAAGCGTGTGACTGTTGTTGTTGTTTTTGTTTGCAGGTACCTAAATGCTATTCAGACTATGTGCCCACACATACTGCGCTATCTGACCACAGCTGTCATCACTAACAAGGACGTCCGCAAGCGTAGGCAGGTGCTGAAGGATCTGGTGAAAGTCATCCAGCAGGTATCAGACAGGACTTTGGTTTTTCATTTATGTACTGGTTTGCCATGTCCTTAAGTCAACTTGTATTATTTTATTGCATTATTTATTATTATTTATATTTATTAAACACTTTGTGTGTATCCCCAGGCTTGTTAAATTCTAAGCCTTTTTTCTTTTAAATCAATTTGAGCAATTGTCAGGGTTTTTTTTTATTGATAACTGTTTGGTACTCTGTTGGTCTTCCTGCAATCATCCACACTGGCCTTTCGAGTACTGAAAGATGTTTTCAATAAGAGGTTACCCATCACCAGATAAACAATGCTTTAAATAAGAGTGTATTTTTATTTGAATTTAATACATCTAGAACATTGCAGGGAATCTTATACCTCGCTGCGTCTGTGGAAAAGAATGAATGAACGGGCGGTGTATATTGGCCTGAAAATAAAAGCTCTGTTTATCTATGTGCCTCCTCAGGCCGTGCGAGTCTTGAACCCATTAGATTTGATGAATGGTGCTGGACAGTCTGATTGTAGTGTTCTGATGTGTGTGTCCAACAACAGTAGCTTCTTCAGAGATCAATGGCACTGAAATCCAAATAAGTACATCCCGCAGCCTTTGCGTAATCACTTAAACATGTGTCCTGAGGTGCTCACCAAACTCCCTGCACAAGTTTCTCTTCTCATGGTTACTCAAGCATCTATGGTATTTAGATCCAGGGAAGACCCAAAGACTATCACATATCCAAATGGGATTCATCCCATCAGGTTCTCTGCTAAAGGGATTGTACTGTACTAAAGTCTTTCAGCTCATGTCTGTTTATAGACATGGCACATTAAGCAGAGGTTATTCTCATTATTATATACAACCAGACAGGAAGAGTTCAACCAAAAACAAAAGTTCTCTGATCATCTGCTCACCCTTATATTGTTTGCAGGCATGAAAACTCCTCACCTTTCGGCGAAATTCGCCGTTTTAAAACCTAAAAGGGTCACCTACGTGATTTGTGCAGATCCGATGAGAAAATATTTTAGAGAGGAGGAGGGGGGGGGTGTTCGATGTCGAGGCCAGCATTTATCCCCTATAAAGTTACCATAAACTTTACAAAACTATAAGCTTTAAAAAACAATCATCATTCCGAATGCCGAAACATGACAGCCAATACGAGTCAGAGTAACGTTAGGGCAGAAATGTTTTCAAAGTCTTTTACACCGCGAGTCTGAGAACTGGACACACTGCCGAACAAAGAACCGCACGTCGGAAAGCAAGCCTGAGGTAAGTTAGCTTACAATGTTAACTGTCCTGTCAGATACAGACAGCGATGTTGCCAATGTCATTATTTTTTATTTTGACATAGACGTGGGCGAGATAATATCGCGAGTGGGCGCGGGCGCCGTGAGCGCTGAGCGAGCAGGAACAAGTATTCATTGCGCGGCTCGCGAGCCTCATGCGGCTCGCCAAGCTTTAATTCGTGGCTCGCAGTTGCATGGCGGTAAATAATACGGTGATATGATAATGCATTCACTATAGATATTTTATAAAAACATAACAAGTAGGGCTTTAACATAACCTGTTAAAAACTCAAAGTGTCAGCTCTATTACAAATTATTTCGATCGGATTGAAAGGGGTGGTTTATCGAGAGAACGTGAAAAAACTTGATCGATTGAAAACCGAAACTGAAAGGACGACGTATGACGCGCTGAACAAGCTGTTCTCCTGATTAATAAAGTGTCATATAAATGAATATCCTTTCATTCTATAATTCTCCTTTCACTCAGCATCTGTGAAGTGAAGCAGGACAACGGCTCACCAGTGCTTGTTTCAGATTATCATACAGACGACTGGTTTGGGGCATTTTTGGGATAAATAGTAGTAGTAAAAAGTTTTTTTTTCTCTGAGACCCGATGAAATACGTAGATCAGCGGCCCATTGGTTCTTTTCTTGATTGACACTGGGCTAGCCCAATCACATCTTTAATGTGAAGTATAGAAATATACTCTTTCAAGTATAGAAATTAGTACAAAACTAATTATGAAAGTTTCCTTTATTTTTCAGTGCATTTGTTTTACAATAGGCTATATGGCTATTACTATCATGGGATTAATATTATAACTATTATTGTAGTAGTAATGTAGACAGACACTGTAACTAAAAGAGTTTTGAAATTTTCTTTGTTTAATTTGCACCAGATTGATGAATTTCACATTAAAAAGCACAAAATTTTCTTACGGGGGAGCATGCCCCCGAACCCCCCTAGAGTGGCAGAGGACCACTCATCACAGTGATCCAAAAATCCTGTGAGAAACACTGGTAGCCTACTACAATGCCAATGCAGATTACAAGTTGTTTTTTGTTGTTCTTTTTTTTGGGGGGGGGGGGGGGGGGGGTATATATGCCGCATCCTTCTCACCTTTTTTACCCCTGACCTGTTTTCATGCCTGTGTTTGAAATCAGTAAGATTTTCATTCTACAATGGAACAACACAGTAGATATTTTGCAGAATGTTAAAGCTATTGTTTTACATATACAGCAAAAGAGAATGATTGTGAATGTAAGTTGCAAATTAAATTTATTTTATATTTTAACATTTCAATGAGTTATATAATATTAATGAATTATAATGTATTATTTAAGCCACGTATTAGTTTCCATTCAGCATTTTTACGTGGTATCCCAAAATCTGCATTACAATGTGGTTGGAAAAACCAGTCTGCTGTCAAGAACAGAAAAAGTGTCATACAAGTAGTTCATATTACTTGTACACTGTTTTCAAGTCTTTTCAAGGACAGTTTTACTATTTACCATATATGTGACTTGATTTCTTTATTGTAGGCAAATTAACTGTCAGCTTGTGTCAATTAAGAAAATGGATGCAACAGTTTGTCGACAGCCATGTTTGTAACCACAAGATGAAAGCAGTAATTTTGTGCTTGAACAGCTGATATCAGTTCTGCTTGTAATGTGAAACTATTTGTTAATAAAACAGACACATTTTTAATGAAAAACACACCCCAGTTTGAGAACCAATGGTGGAAGTTTATTTCTTGCGTGACCTTTCCCTTAAAGAACTATTTTGCATAAATGTTTCTTTTGTTCTCTTCTTTTTAGGAGTCATACACCTACAAAGATCCAATCACGGAGTTTGTGGAGTGTCTGTATGTGAACTTTGACTTTGATAGTGCTCAGAAGAAGCTGCGAGAGTGTGAGGCGGTAAGTTCCAGCTGTCTTTTCCTGTTACCTTTTTATTAGCTTGTTTCTTTGCGTGCCCTTAAAAGCATGGCACACCCTCCTCTTTATAGGGACTTCGCAGATTGATTGTATCTTCTGTCATGTTCCTGTTTTTTTCAAAAGCATAAGATTCATAACGTTTCATAACAGGTTCCATTAGTGAATGCGTTTGAAGAGACTATCCTTCTTCTAAGATGTTGAGCTCATCCTTCACATTTTGTCTGGCCACAAGCCTTTAACTTTGTAATTTACGCAGATGATGTCTCAATTTCCCTAATGATGAGTTGTGATGACATCACACTGAGTCTCCGACCTCTGATTTGTCAGAAGTGTCCTCTGAACTTTACCATAACTGTTGATGGTCATTAGCGATGCTGTATGTCCCTTTTCTGCAGTCACAAACAGCCTACCCTTCTGTTTCGGGCCCTGAAAGGGGTCTTAAAGCTCAGGCGGTCTCTGCATGCCGCGGTGTCATGGGCAGCTGTGGCAGTGGGCCCCTGAAAGAGCCTCTGACTCACCATTTGTCATGTTTTTATGATAGCCGGTAATTGTCAGATCAGTGGGATGGTTAACAAGAAGTGCTTTTGGTGTGCAGAGGCGGACACGCGCACTGGAAAGAGCTTTCTGCGGTACAGACAAGCCAGTGATCTGTATTTTTGTTCCCGTTTATAAACGGCCTTCCATAATGGTCACTTCATCAGTTTTCACCCTTGCCCTGCTGTGTCATTCTTTCTGTTTTTACAGTTAAACTACTGACTCCCAGTGCCAACACCGCACCGAACAAAACAAAAACACAACGGAATAGAGTAAAAAGCTGTTTCAAAGGAATAACTCACCTCAGAAATCAAAATCAATCTTTTCCATGCAGTTTTTATTGAAAAGAGACTGAAGCTTTTAAGCTTTAAAAAAAAGCCAAGGCACCATAAAAGTGGTCCATACAACGTGAAGTTTTTTTCCAAGACTGTTGAAGTCATACGGTAGTTTCATGTGAGGACCAAAATTTGTTTTGTGTCTATTCACTCGTAATCTTCTCCTGGAGTGAGCTGTTGGAGTGAGTGATTTCTAAATCAACAATCAGATCTACGTAAAGAAAAAATGGCCAGGTTTGTAACAAAGTGAAGGTGCATAAATGATGACAATTTTCATTTAAATTTTCAAGATTTTAGAGCTGCTGGTACAAAACGCTGAACACAGAATTACTCATGTCTTGGCTTTATTAAGAGATTTTTCTTTTTCTTTTCTTTTTTCTGTGAATTGGTATTATCAATAACATAGTGTAGGGAATAGTGCAAATGACTTTTGCTACCATGCGATTACAGACATTGTTGGCACAGCACAGAGATTTGTTCGCCATCCTGACCCTGGAAAACATTACATTTCAACCTAAATTCATTTGGTAAGCTTTCCCACAAACGTGCCAAATCTTAAATGGCAAAAAGTATTATAAGAAAGTCTTAGTGTGATAAAAGCCAGAAATGGCCTTCAGGCGCATTCTTGGTTGCAGTAAACACATTACATTACAAAGATTCATCCCAAGCGTAATTAGCTTGAGTGCCTTTAGCCTAGTGTGCACTTATGTCGAAGCTCATTCCCATTCTCTAAATTATTATGAATTCAAAGATCAGTCGCACTGTCCGTATTCTACCATTGCCCAAAATAAAACAATTCAGTTTTGTTTATTAACAAGCACCTTGTATGTTAAATAGCAGGCTTTTTATAGGAGAATGAAATAACCCAACTTAACATAAAATGGGAACCTTCCTAAAACGCTGACATGATTTATAAACATTTACTCTTGTGCGAGTGCCCATTTGATCAAGCCAGCTGTTTTTCATTCTAGACGTTTATCGTTAGAAGAAAACGAGTGCCTAAATCACCAGAGGTCTTTTGGGGGGGGGGGTCTCTGCTGGTCTAAATGATCGAGTCATTTGGGAGATCTCTTTTACAACTTTGCATGCTTGCAGTCCAGGGTTTGTAAGGCTAGCAATAATTAGCACACCTGCATCTGTGAGATCTCGTGAGAGCCCCCCGGCTACTGGACCACCAGAACCAGAGTTCAGCTCAGACACTGCATAAACGGCCACTAATTAGTCCTGACCCTGATTATGAAAGCCTAAGGCATTATCGAGATCACAAGCTGCAAAAAAAAAAAAAAAATGTTAAACTATGTGGCATGTGAGCATAACTGGCTAGGCTCAGATGTATGTCAGCTATAAATGCTTACAAAATCACAGTCTGATTGAGTGGTGACTTACAAAATCAGAGTTGCCCTTCTAAAACAGCCCAAGGCTTTTCCTGTTTCCTGCCGAAGCCTTGCGAGTCATCAAACTGTTTGCTCTTAGCCGCCTTTACTCGTACAAAAACAAACATCCCCTCCCCTTCAGACAAGTTCATTACAGTAACTATTTATTTAAGTGATTGTAAAAGAAAAAAACAAAACAAGGTGTATGACCCAAATGAGCAACTTACTTTTAAGTGGGTAAAAAGGATATTAACACTTTTCTCTAATAGGGCTCAATTTATTTATTTATTTTATTAATACAAAAAAAATATTATTGAAAGGGGAGATGCTTGATGTCCAAAAAAAAATAAAAAAAATAAAATATATTGTGTTGCTATATTTATATTATATATATATTACTTGTTTTTTTAAATGGTGAAAAGTTAGCAGCAGTCAACAGACATATGCGCATATATTTGTCTGTTGACTGCTGCTAACTTTTCACCATTAAAAAAAAAAAAAAGTATTCTTTGATGCAAAGCTGAATTTTCAGCATCATTACTCCATTCTTCAGTGTCACGTTATCCTTTAGAAATTATTTTGTGCTCAAGAGATTTATTTAAAAAATATATCACTGACCTCATATTTGATGTTTAAAATAAGCTAATATAACCCAAATACAGTGCTGTTGTTTACAAGCAATTCCTTAGCATATCATCGGCACCCATGGCTCCAGAGGTTCTGCAGGCCTGCGATTCAGTCCAACTGGACACGGTCCTGGATCTGTAGAGACTGACCGCATAAGTGTTCTGGGATTTTCTTCAAGCTGTGGATCATCACATTGCTTACTTTGCATCGTGATTACCTTATCATGCTTATCCAGTCAGCTTTTGTAATTTTTCCTTCTTCAGTTGATCCATCTCAGCGGAGAGGGGCCATTTGCACAATGGTTTGGGTTCATAATGTCTATGCTATGCATAAAACATAGACACAACCTTATATAGCCATGTTTTGAATCTTTTGGAAGACTGGAAAAAAAAAACCTAAAGCTGCATTTTTAGATTCCAGTAAGTTAAGCATAAATTGACATTTTTTTGTTCTGCTACAAAGTTGTTGTAGCCGCCTTCTCTCCCCCTCTTACAAAAAAAACCCCTCAACAGTAATTATAGCACTTAAGCGAACCGTTATCAGCTTAAGATAAGACAATGTCAATGATGAAATGTGTGTTGGCTGATAGGGCCATGGCCATGTAGTTGGGATTGCTTTAAGCAGAACAACGGAGATAGTAGCTCTCAAGCCCAAGCAAACAAAGCGGGGGCTGTGAGCGCAGACGAAGACGCGGGACGGGGGACTGCATGTGACCCGTGCAGAGACAGCAGGGGCTCGCACATGTCTTCAGCTGAGTGGAATGCACCGCACTATTTGCGTTTTGACAGCAAGGTAAAGCACACCAGGTCTCTTTAGGATGTGGAGGTTAGTATGCGGTGATCAGAGTTCAGCTGAGATTGATAGTAGACTGTAGTTGAGATGTTTGAAAGCAGTGGCACTGTAAATTGGTTCCACCACGCAGCCCGATGGACCCTGCGGCAATGGGCAAGACAAACGGCGATAAGTCACAGCCATTGCGGTGGATTCAGTGGCTGGCTCTGTTCCTGCTCCGTTTCATGTGGGGACTGTGGAATTCCAAGATCTGTGGTTAGTTTAGAGTGCTGAGAATGACCCCAGATTTTCCTTTTTTTGTGCTTCCAGATAATGGTTTTCTCCTGAGGATAGCATTAAACACTGATGTATACGTGTTAACAATAGGCTTCCATTGCTTTAGCTTGCAGCTACAAATTCATTTCCATAATTTGTCATAATGCTTGCTTTTGGCCTTTTTCCCATACCGTTACTCCCCAACCAGGTGCTATTACAGAGACCTCGGATGAAGTGGAACTGTTTTTATTTCAGTTCTGAGTTTATATAAACTTCCTGTTCTGCTCATTGTCCTGTTTAGCCACAGAGTTTTCTGTGTTCCAGCAAACTTTTGGACCAAACTCTACTCCTAAAACATTAAAACAGTGATTTTTTTCTTCTTCTCCCAGTTTGTTTTGACATCGAACTGTAGACAGGCGCTTACATTAACATTTTGTATGTATGTATATATATATTTTTGTCTCAATATAACTTAAAACATGCAGAGATTAATTTTTTTTTAAATACAAATTTTTTATTCAATGATGTGTTAAAATTGATAAAAATTTACAAAAGTCATTTACATTTAAAAACATTAAATTACATGCTGTTCTGTTTTAACTTTATAGTCATTAAAGAATACTGAAAATAATACTGAATGCATCACAGTTAAACAGTGCAACTGTTTTCAAACATTGATTTGGGGCTCAATTTTTTGTATTATCATTTTTTAATTAGAAATCTTTTATGAAGGATCTTGTTACACTGAAGACTGGAGAAATGGCTGCTGAAAATGTTTTGAAAAAAATTAATGAAGCCTTGGAAAATAGATGAAATTTTGAAGAAAAAAATCTCGCCGACCCCAGCCTACACTTTTGAACTATAGTGTATGAAAATTAAAAGCCTTTGTTTCAGGGGTTCATGCAAAGGAATCATCATATTTGAGCGTCTGTGGTATCAAACAGTTTGAAAATCCCTGGTTTTAGTATGATCAGTGTAAGATTGTGTACATGAAAATTCATTCAGTGTCTAATGTAAGCATTTCAATCTTTTGAAGGTGCTGGTGAATGATTTTTTTCTTGTGGCGTGCCTTGAGGACTTCATCGAAAATGCTCGTTTGTTCATCTTCGAGACCTTCTGCCGAATTCACCAGTGCATCAGTATAAAGTAAGTACTTCTGATTTTCAATGTAGTACAAAATAACTGCTGGATCATGTAACAAATTTTGAAATACCATTTTAAAGTGGACAAATTGATGGATAAATTGTTGTCAGGAATGATAAAAAAAGGTAGCAGGTCTGAAAATGTGTCCACAATGTGGGAACGCTTCCTGTTTCCTCTTCCATTCCCACTCCACTCTCTGATAAGTTTTTATTACCCAGTGTGCTAGAGGAAGCATGTCCAGAGATCGGCTGCCAGCACCTCAATCTCACACATGGAGACACGCATTCAGAACCAGACATCCCAGGCACATCCACCCATCTGTTTTGAAGCATGTCTAAAGGGTCTACATATTGGCCCTCGGGAGGATCTTAATGGGTGCGCCCCGTCTGTGGATAATACAGCAGATTTTTCTCTTCTAAGCGCCACTTACTCCGTTATTGTCTGTTGCGTCTTGTCACGTCGTCGTAAAGAAAATGGCGTTTGGATTTTTTGTCCGCGCTAATTCACTTAGAGCGCAACCGAAAAGGAATATTGCCTTAATTAAACCGATTAAAGAGAATAGTTAAGATAAATTTACAGTGATTTATGTTGCTCATTGATCCACACAGTTCAATTACCACTGACACGATGCATCTTCTGAACTCCTCATAGACTCTCCGGTCTGTGCTCGGCTGAATACGGCAGGTGTTTTATTACCACTTTACTCTGGTTGCACTTTTTTATTGCCTCTTTTACGGTATTTATAAGGCATTGTAGGCTTCCAGAGAAGACATGCAATGGTTTCAGTCCCCAACATTTTCCATTGGTGGAAAAGAAGTGGTCTGCATGGAAAGAGAGGTTTGGGCGGGTGTCACTGGTTTCCCTGTGTCTGGTTCCTATTAGCCTTCCAGTGACGGAGTGCAGAGCGGAGAGGCCGCGTTGCCCTCCTGCCTGTTTAATGAGCTTTCATAACTAGTAGTCTTTGAGCATCTGTCCTGCATTCTTTTTCCCGCCACCGCCTCTGCGTCAAGCAGAAAGCACTTGACGGCAAACTGGAGATCTGCTAACAGGTTGCATCTACCTCTGGGGATTTATGACATCCTGTAAATCCCGAAAGGGCCATGTCCGTGAATGCGCACACTCACCCGACACAATATCATATACCATGTTTGATGAAAGGAGGGTTTTTTTTTCCCCAGCAGTGCACGTGCAAACATAGACAGACATTTGGAATCTGTTATTTCTCTTCTAAACGCACACCCGGCGATCAAAAAGGTTCTCGCACTATTTCCATGCTTCATTGTACAGCCTAATTGCTCGCTCACATTTTCTGAGCTGTATTAAACCGAGAAGGGCTGGAGTCAAGGTTGAAACATGGAATGTGATCAGGCTCTGTCCAAATCTCCAGTTGCAGATAGTCTGGAATTGATTTGGGGTCTTGGCTCTTTTTTGGCAGTCTCGTTGCAATTGAATCCATTTTCTTGTCAAAGGCGACAAAGGTAATGCTGAACTAGGAAACTGAATTGTGATTGCTGTTTATCTGTTCAGGTTAGTAGCTCAAAGGAGTCGCCTGAAAGACAGTGTTATGTCTGTTTAGAGGGTATATAGAGGATTGGAAAACATCCATTTTTGGTTTACTAGTGCATGTCATTGGTACATTACGCAGAAGGCCTCTGCAGCTAATTGTGGGCTCAAATGAAACGCATGCAAGTTTTGTAGCAGTTTTGTTATGTTTACAGTTGTTGGCCTTGAGCGGGTAGGCAGAATATTCTTTTTTTCCTGTGTTTTTACCCTCAGTCTACACCAAAAAAAAAAAGGCCACAACTACAAATGGCTTTATATATGAAAATGTCTGAGAAGGCTCTATTTGAAATCTGATTTTATGACTTGCACTTATGAAGGCATTTGTATTAGTCGCTTGCCCTCAAAAGTCTTAAATTCCCAATTTTGCATTTATTGGCCTTTATTTGAGTAGAGCGTTTGTGCATTTGATGAAAATTTTAGTTTTTAGTTGGATGTCTACAATCTTGTCATCTGTAAAACAATGTGATATCTTACAGTCCACAGTAATACATTTGGCAGTTGATTTGTGGGGCCAAGCACATAGGAGTATTCGATCTGCATGGTTTTATTTTTGGTTAAAAAAAATTGTAACTCCCTTTTCACCGGGTTGGAATTGTTAATTTTTTACTCTTTTTTTTTTAAATGAACAATTAGAAAGAGGGGAGGTCGTTTTAGTGGGAAGAGGGGAATCAATTTCCTCCAAGATATGAAGCAGGGGTCACTTCCAATAACGTGAATCTCTTTGCGCCTTAATATGGACATATTTAACAATGCGTTTGTTTTAAGTACACTGTTAAAAACGTCTGTAGAGCAGTCTACGGATCCTGGAGTGAGACCGGTTGCCTCAGTCCCACCGGCCAGGAATCGGAATTGGATAAATCAACTGCGAGGAGCCGGTACATGTAAGGGGGTTGAAGTGAAAACGATCCTTACCCTTCACCCCCTAACCCCAGAGGACCAGGTTTATTCCTGTGTAAAATGAGACTGCAGCGAGGGGAGTCAAGCAACTTGGCTTAAAACGCCATGTCAGGCACTTAATGCTTGAGTGGTTCATTCACCCGACCTTTCTTTTCCATAATTACTTCTTTCAGCGTTTGTATATTTTTGGTTTCAGTTCAGACTTTCATTCATATTAGTGGCAAGCATGTGCAAGTACGATTTTTTTTTTTCCTCCTTGTTTTAAAGTCAAACTTATGGGTAAAATTAGATTAGTGTGTGTGTGTGTGGGCCATTTCATTGCACCAAGGCAGTGGTTGACCTTGGTCTCTGGTTTAGCTTGTCCAGAGGGTCAGCTCCCCTAAGAGGAAACTCGATCTTATTTGTTTTTTGAGTTGATCTTTGACATTGGCTTGACTGACATGTGTCACCACTTAATCAAATCGGTGAAATAATATTCATTGTCTCTTGCATCACTAGAGTAAACCAGCATTGAGTTTGTCTCAGCTTTTTGTCTATCATGCAATTCTCTTCTAAAACCAGTGTCTTTGGCATTTCCATTTATTTTTCTGTAAAAGCTCAAAATCTGTCTGCTTCATTTCAGACATGGTCTAGACCTCTAGGTCTGTGGGCCTGTAATGGATGTTCAGCTATCTAAACTTCCCAGTGTCTTAATTGGTTTCCTGTTCCTTTTCGGCTGTAATTGTTCATCAGTGCGCCGCATGCTTCGCGGAGTGCTTTGGGGCTGCCGAAGAGCTTGGATTTCATGTCCCTGCTTTAACCCCTGGAGTCGACAGGCATTACTTTTTCCCGGACCGAGTGTCACTGCTTGATGTTGGACATGTGTTAACCATCACCAGCTTGGAACTCGTGATGTGACAACCGGCACATTCGTTGGCGGTTAGCTCTTAAATAATGAGCTTTATGACCAATCTAGCCTGTCACGCATCATTTTCTGAGGGTTTCACTGGGAGCGAAATGATATAAGCTGTCATCTCTGCCTGTCTCCAGACCCATGCTGTTGCCACGGTGGGTGATTGAGTTAACCTTTCACTGCGAAAGCATTGGAAACCTGGTGTGTTGGCTTTACTTGCAGAACAGAATGGGACAAGGCGGCTCTTTCTGACTAGCACGGAATGAGCTTAGTCGAAAAGAAAGCCAGCTGCGGTATTGTAGGATTTTGGATCAAAGAACACTTGAGCCCCTGCTGCCACCTTCCTCCCTCAATGACACATTCGTGGAGGAGACACCTGGCTTTATTTATGAACCATTTTTGCAAAATGCCATAGGATGGTCAGTAGCCATGCAAGTCCAAGCGGTGTCATTTTATTCTTGTCTGCAAAGTTTGTTTCATCGTTACCTTGACCTCATATCCACGAAAGCGCAATGATGTAATTGTACTCCATATTTATGGGTTTCTTCGTACGATTAGAATCACAGATAATGCAAAGCATTTGTCACTCTTGAACAGACGTCTAAAGGCTGAGGTATGACAGTAAACCCATTATCATCCAGCACTTTGGATCAGCACTTTAAACCTGCATGCACACACACTCCGCAAGCTTGTTATATACCTCACAATTTTCACGTAATACCATCAGTGTATATAATGTTCTCCCTTTACCTAAGTTTGTCCTAATGGACTGTGTTTGCCTCGCAGTATGCTGGCCGATAAGCTGAATATGACTCCCGAGGAGGCAGAAAGATGGATCGTCAACCTCATTCGCAATGCCAGGCTGGATGCCAAAATCGACTCCAAACTGGTGAGAGTCTCTCATATTTTATTTCACTCTTGTTTCTCTGCCGCCCTCCTCAAATAGCGAACGATTGATAGATGCTGCGTTAGTGTCCTTTAATTAGTCCGAAAATCAAATTCTGCCTCTTTTGTGCGGGGATTATGTTCTGTTTTAATACATAAAGGAGAGGCAATCAATTACGTCAGTAATTCTGCCCAGTGCCCGCGGGTAAGAGGACTGTCATTACAGTCCTGAAGGAGGGTCAATCTCAATATAGTGACAAACATGTAGCTTTACTATTTAGTCATGACAAAGTTTAATATTCTATAAACTATTATTATTCTAGAAAACTATATATATATATATATATATATATATATATATATTTAAAAAATCTTTTTTTTTCTTTACTCGTTTAGTTTTTTATACACTTGTTAGACCCTGCACTAATGCCTAATCCGGACAAACAAAATAAGTAATGATTATAAAATATAATAAGTACTAATATAAATAATTTTAAATAATCACATGGTGATATTCTCCCACGACCTAATACTAATTTTATTAAAAAAGTTTTTCTCTAAAGTTTTAGGTTACTAAGATTTGTTTTATGTTATGAAAGTAATCAGTAATATTTTGAAATTTATTTATCCAGCTTTTAATATGATATTCTAATAATGATCTAGCTTACTGCAATGTGCAACAAGTAGAGTAACGTTATAATATAACCTTCAACACACTCAAATGTATATACCGGTAGTAGATTGTTTTGAGCAATTAAAACAGCGCTGTTACCCCACAATTTTAATTGGTTAAAAAAGTGACCTGAATGAGTAGTAATTCAGCTATTTCATTAGAATGAAATAAAATAGATTTTAAGATAGATTTTAAGTTATCAAACATAACTGTAACAAAGTTCAGGGAAGAACCATCGAACTGGCAAACGTTTAACATAACTTTAATCGTTAAATAAATATAAAGAACAAAGCGAAAGGACTGTCAGCGGACGACTGCGGCATATAAGCATAATAAAAGCTCCAGAGCTCCTCCATGGGGCTTGAGACCGGTGTGTCGCTCAGGTGTCTCTTGTTAGAATTCGCTCGTTCAGCTCCCACGGTTCTCGGCCCCGTCCTGCTTTAAACCACAGTAACGTTAATAAAACTGTAATACGTTCGCTCATCCATGAACATGATTTCTGCCTGAGTCCTGTAAGATTGCTTTCCATCAACTTCCATGATTCCACACTCATTCGCGTCATCAAGCTACGCCTTTGTTATTGTTTTGAATAAGCGACCTCTTGTGGTAAACCTTGCATACTGTGCTTTTAATTTTTAGTAGCCATTACTCCAGTGACATGTCACATGATCTTTCAAAATAATTCTAATACGCTGATTTGGTGCTTGAAACCATTTTTTTCTTATTATCATCAATTGTACTGCTTAATATTTTGTGCAAATCGATGTTTTTTTTTCAGGTTTATTTGATAAATAGAAAGTTCAAAAAGCAGCATTTAAAATAGAAATAGTTTGTAATGCTGTGTCTTTACTGTAATTTTTTGATTAATTTAATTAGTTAATGTTAATAAATTAGTTGAGCAGTAATATATACAATGTAATGTTTGTGTGAAATACTTTTGTTGTCAAATGATCTAGGAACTTAACAAGTCATAACACAACAAGTAACGAGACTTCTGATCTCACAAATCACATGGCATTCTACTGGAATGACCTAGAATTAGCTCCTGTGTGTTTTGAGCTGACTGTGAGGAGGTTGTGAATACAGGTCTGTGTGTCTGTGGGAACAGAAAAGGGTTGGTGTTCCCTGAGTTTAGCTCTGACACTCTTTTCCTCTCCTCTTTCCTTTGGCAGGGACACGTGGTGATGGGCAACAACGCGATATCGCCATATCAGCAGGTGATCGAGAAAACCAAGAGCCTTTCATTCCGCAGCCAAATGCTGGCCATGAACATCGAGAAGAAGCAGGCCAACGCGAACAGGACTGAGGTCAGCATCTCTCCATCTCTTTTATCTGATCTTTTTTTGTCTTGAGCCCTGTAGTTTACACACACAAATGATCTATCCAGAAGAATGCCGAGCGGCAATCAGACCAGAACTGTCTTTACACAGTGTAAACCAGTAAGAGCAGGTTTAACACAGCGAGCGCTTTCATCATGCCGTTTTTCTTCAAAGGCCTAATGACAAGGTAGCACGGCTCAGCCATAAAGAAGGTCTGAGTCGCATGACTCAGCGCTGCAGAGTAAATAACGCTTGCACACAATCACACACACGCTCCATGGAGTTCCCTGCGTTTAGGAGTCACCACAGATGTTTTGCTTGGGGTCCAGTCGGTCTCCGTTTGATCTCGTATGTGTGCACTGATTGGCCCACGACAAACGTGCCCTCTCTTTTGTGTGAAATGGATCGTTTCCAAAATAACGGCCTTTAAATGTCTCGGTCCCTCAAACCACGTCATTTCAGTGACTCACTCGCACAAACACCACAATGGCAAAGGTCATAACACACAGTCCAGTATTTTGATGTGTTTGGCCAGACGCAATTTAATTTAACATTTTCTCTTTCCCAACGGAAAAGGTGCGAACGTGAACTTGAACTGCTTGTACTTACGAAGCGACTGCGGTTTTGTAGTAGATAGTCTCAGTTGCATGTTCAGTCATTTATAATGAACTCACCTTCATTTGTGTTGGGTAATGACATCTTTTGGCTCTCTCTTCCTCTCTATTCAGACTCCAAACTGGGCGGGTCAGGATTCTGGCTTCTGAGTGGATCTTTGCAGACCGTACGCTCCCATCTAACCTTCCAGCATTCCCATATTGCGGCTGAACATCCTGTTCTCCCTCTCGTGTCCCTCAAAGGAGCGAGACCGAGGCCTTATTTTTGCACTTGGGTTCAATGCATCTGGTATTAAATAATAAAAAAAACGTACAAAACCATCTTCACCTCATGCTTGCATTTTATTCCTGGACATTACGAATGGTGGTTGAGGGTTAAGTGGTTGTGATCTTTTGTGTAATAGATGAAGTTTTAATGTGCTCTGAGTCACTGAGTGGGATGGGGGGTTTTGTGCCGTTGCACATGCATGCGCCGTAATGATGAATGAGTGTTTAGTCTGCTGCGTTTACGGCGCTGTTATGCGAAGAGGGCACGGAAAGGTGATCATCCCGAACTCTCGTTGTCATTTTCACTGCCGCTCGTCCTATTTGTTCGCAGACGGGCACGTCAGATGCGCTAGACAATCAACGTAATGCCTCTCCACCTTTCCCATCTCATCACATCTTCCGCGCATGACACCTACAGTCTAACGCTCTATACGTTTTCTATTTCTATCCCTGCCGTTCGCAGACGCTGCAGGCTGGGATTCGAAGCGTGTCTTAATGTCTGCTTTGGCCTCTCTATCAGCTGACATGTTTATGGGCCCTGTCTCTCTGGACGAGTGAAGAGGGGGCTTATAGCTGCCACAGCGCTCGGGCTCCCAGCCAGACATCTAAAACAACTGACGTCACCTTTACTTTCCCAGCGAGCAGGCGGGGAGGAAGGGGGGGTGGGCTAAAGTGATTGGTTTACCGGTCCTGTGCCATGACACATTACGAAAATAAAACCCTCCTAGCCCTTAATTATCACATTCACCTTAGGAGTGCTGTCTCAGATGTTGTTTTAGTAAGACATCCAGACCAACAGCAGACGTGCGGCTGAGAAGGTTGTCCACCACAACGTCTGTCACTTCACTTAAAATAAATAAACAAACACCCAAACGAAAAGGTCAACGTAGGTTTTGGTTAAAAGGGCTACATAATCTTTCCCTTTTTCACATTGTTCATTCCTTTTCCCCTACGTGAAAAGGTTAAGGCATTTGTTCAAACACAGGCCACATAATTAAAATATACAACGCATGTTCCCTAATAAATTTTTGTCGGGGTAATTCCTTGAGTCTTGTTTTCCAACTTGCAAATGCATTTTTTTAGGTAATGCCTATATTTAGAGTTGCTTTTCTGTAATATGAGCGATTATTGCCGTGTCTGTCCTAATGCAGAAGCTTTAAATTGTCAGGTAATCACTTGTTTTGAATTTAGGTTTTACGTATAGGATGCACTCAAATGTCTATCCACTAAAAGAGTATAGTAAACCGAGATGGAAAGTCTTCAGGTACTCAGGAGGAAAGCAACCTGATACAACTCTAGTTATGAAGACAGGTGAATAAATGCATATCTTCAATAAGATTTTTTAAAATGAGAAATGAAACTCTATTGTGTTGTATTGATGGAGACAAATAGCTGTCATATAATTAACATTGACTTTAGGAGAATTTCACTTTGATCTGAACATCAAAGCGCTCTTGAGGAGAGAGTGTCATCACTTAGAAATGACAAATGTGTGTGTTTTTTTTTTCTTTTTTTCTGAGGAGGAGGGTAACATATTCTGTGCGGATTGTTTTTAAGGACGGTTGGACTTTTCTGTGCTGTATACAAAGTGCTGCTTTGCAGAACACCTGTTTGTTATACATAAGTCTATTGGTACCTGAATCAGGTGCTGCACACCTTTACCTAACGTGGAAGAGTTCTAGCTAATCTGAGCCAAACTGATAGAAGGGGGGAATGCATTTTAAGATGAAGTCAAAGAACATGGGGAAAAAAAGATATAAAAATAAAAGATTAAGTGCCACACCTAGTGGTCAAGCTGGGTAAAACATTTCTTGCATTTCAAAGCAATTAATGTCCATTTTTGGCTAAGAAGCTTCTCAAGGAAAATTGCCTCAGCAAGCACTCATTCTTTTTGTATTTTAAATGGTTTAAAAACTTGTTTAAACTCATTTTAATATCTTAAATTAAAGCTGTTATAATCAACCTTAATACAATATTAAGTCGTGTTAATGGTAATGTATAAACATAAAATTGTAGCCTTTAAATTTTAAGTGTTTACAGTTTCCAAACATCAAACTGAGACATTTACATCATTACAACAGGGATAATGTGAGTACAAATATTTTTCCTTCTCATAATGTATTATTTTTTTAATTTTCTGATTTCATCCTGGCTAAAAAAAAAAAAGTTAACCATCTTAAATAGGTTTGCTGGTCTTAGCAGGTTTAAACTGGTAAAACTAAAGTTCAGCTGGTTTATTGGGTCGCCAAGCTGGTCTTATCACCTGAAAATTGCTCACAGAGACCAGTAAAGACCAGCAAAGCCAGCGCAGGCTGTTTTAATTTTTGTTTGTTTTGCCAACAGGATGGAACAATAAAATGAAGATTGCAGGTCAGGTACTGTATGCAGTATTATAAGTTGTATTGTATGTGATGTTACTTTTTTTGTGTATTTAGTCAGAAAAAATATGATTCGAGAAAAAATAATGAATGCACTACTAAATGCACTACTTTTAATTCAAGCCAATGCACTAGGACCCTGGGGAAGCTCATATGTGTTGTATAGATACAGTAGGAGAAATTCCATTTGTCATCTTCTAAAACTTAAACAAGGAGGGGGAGAACAGCCCTCTCTCTGGCCGAGGGGCTTCTGAAAGTGCTCCGAAAAACCCCACAAGATCTTGGGAGTCTCCACGTGACAGCAGCGCCTATATAGCATCAGCACCAGTAGAGTGATACTCCATCACCAGCCGAGCACTGCAGCATATACCACAGTTACACACATCCTCATGCACCTCAAGGGTTTATTCTAGAGCTTTTGCAGACTATTGCATCCATGTGTTTTCTCACTCTGTCTAGGGGACGAAAGGACTAAACTTTTCCTGCGAGAGGGATGCTGGATGTTCCAAGTCCACTTTGGCAGTCGGAAGGAACTTGATGTATAGGCAAAGTTTCTCTTTTTTTGGACTGGACTCGCGCAGGTATATTTCTTTCTCTCTGTGCATCTACTTTTGAGGGCACCCATCTCGTCTCGTGCGCTTTTGGAGATTCGCTAATTCCTTCAGTTATTTTGAATGAAATAGTTCACTCGCAAACACATTGATCCATCAATGTGTATCTTTTAGTCAAAGAAGCTCACGGTAAAAGCTTTTTCTTTCTCCACAAACATTAACGAGACACTTTTTGTGTGTGTAAAAAGCACGTTTCGCTCTCTAAAATGACATTAACCGGTGGTGAGAAATGGTGTTTTCTCTATGTGTGACACAACCGAGTCCGGACTCCTCAACTCTCTGCTTCTCTGTGGGAAAATATACATATTGAAACCTCATATACGGACCTTGAAGGCTCGCGGCGAGTACCTTTGACGCTTTCTACCGTGAGTCGGGACAATCATACAGCCGCCCAGATGCAGTTTCGCCTGTTCTCATTTGCGCTGATCGTGTTGAACTGTGTGGACTACAGCCACTGTCAGACGCAGCAGTCTCACCGCTGGAGAAGAAACAAAAGAGGTGAGTGACCTGTGTGCGTGTGGATTTGATAGAAGCGTCAGCTTATTAATTCACAAATTAGTAATTTAGCTGACGCATAGACTTTAGCTTCTACATAGACTTTTGGTAAGCGCGTGACAGGGACAGAGTTCCACCTGGTGCTACGCTACTTCGTCACAAAAAAATACCATGGTAACCGTAGCACGCTTTCTGAATCTTTTTGTCAATTTAACTTTTTGATTGAAGCTGTGGAAAGTTGTCTTGTATTTTTACAATTGTAAAAAATAACTAGTTTTAACTATTTGGCGAAAATGTTTCGTTACCATGGTAATTTTTGTTAGAACGAGGGTCGCTGAGAGATGTTCATGGATAATTAAATTTCACGTTTGAACGTAGCTTATAACATTACGGTTAATACTAAGGTAGCAAATGGGCACCGCAACTTCTCGTAGTTTTAGTCACACGTATGTTGGCAAAACGTTAAAAATAAGACACTTTAATTTTTTTTTATTAACATAGTTTGAGTAAATAACCTGTTACTTGTCCATATAGGCTACCCTATTTGTTTTGTTGTATATTTTTGGCATGTTGAAGTGAATCCAAGAAAGCCGTTTTAGGAAGTTTAGCCTACTGTCTGAATTTTAAAAAGACAAGGGTTGTTGTAGCCTAACGTTACCTTCAAGATGAGAATTTAGGATTGGGGATTGTGTTTCAGCATCTGTTCCTGTCAGAGAAAGCTCTATACATTGTCGTGTCTCCATATTTGATGTATAAAGATGACGTTTTAAAGGTTAAAGATGACATTTTAGGCTGGTAGACAACATGACATGAACAATTGAGAGCCGGTTAAAAAAAAATCAATAGATAACGTTATAAGATGAAAAGTTTGACAGAGTGCGTTATACTTTCGTCTACAGATGTTTCGTCCAGTTCTACTAAACGTAAGTAGCTCTATATATCATTTCATTATAAATTCACACATTTATCATTTAATGTAAATGTTTTGCTTTAAAGTCTTTAAGATTCTAGAGACAGTTGGATGTGTTGTGTTAGTGACGCCATAAAATAATTGATGTCGGAACGCAAAAATTGCTTGCCATTTTTTAAAGTTTTTTTAAAAAGTCCAAGTCGACACCCTGAAAGCCTATGAATAATCCACACACTTTACTGAAGCCTTAATATATTTTTTAATGTCAAATCTCATTTTGATTGTGATAAGTTGGTGGTTTAGTTCACATTTCCACGTCATGTTTTGTAGAGCTGTGTTCTAGTATAAATAATCTCAAAGAATATGGGCAATTAATTCTCAAATTACTGACTGTAGAACAGACCCTCACAGTGCGGCGCTGTCTGGTGGCCATTTGATAAGTTGAGCTTTCCTTTCCCCTTTTCAAATGCACTGACCCCCCTCTTGCCCTAAGCCGCTTTTAATTGATCTCACAGACAGACATTGATTGAGCTTTGAACAACTGCTGCAAGTATAACAATCCACACTTAAGATCCACAGGGATTTAACCCATCAGTAAATATAAGGGGTTACCTTGCTTAGCCAATACATATGGACACGGGGGGGCTGCTGGAAGTCAAACATTTCAAACTTAACCGTCCCCCCCTAAGCCTTAAACTCTTGAACATCATTCATTCACTGCATGTGACAGGACAACCGCCTACATGTCTCCCAATTGAACTTGAGCCCAAATGAAGACACTTGCTGACACCATGGCTGATATGCGCTCTTAAATCCGCAGAGATGTAAATTGGGAGGCATTCATAGATTTAATCATATGCATGGCATGCCAGGGGAAACCTCTGCTCCGGCTGAGAGCCCCAACCACTGCCCATCTGCAAATAATCAGTCAGACACTGTAGGGAACTGGCACACACAAGTTTTCAGCCTCACTGTTTTTCTACAAGATTTGCGATTTCAGATACTACGTAATATCATTTTCTTAATAGGTTCAAACTTGTTGGCAGAGGCAGACTAGTTAAGCATTTTCAGGAGGATTGAACGATTTTGATGGGGAAAATGGTGGCAGAAGTGCATCTGGAGGTGAGCGGGATCCTTTGTACTGTATTTGTAAATGGTGACGCATCCGTAAAACATGCCTTAGTTTTGAGTTTGATCCTTCAAACTGATAGGTGTGTGTACTATGTGGCTTGTTTCGGTTTGAAATGCCATTAAGCTTTTAGATGTGCTTCATGCCTATACGTATTGAGGGCTGTATCACTATTCAAGTGAGTCTAAAACACTGAAGTGTTTTTCTTGCCCTCGGCACACTTGAGACAGCTTAATGTGCAGTCTTTTCTGGCGTGCTTGTGTGCACTACTACAATCCCACATCACCCCAGCGGCACGGTCAATCCTCTTGAACCTTGTTTTACAAGGCTTTGTCTTAACCACCCCACAAGTGTGTTTATTCGCAACAGATACTCCACTAAAGCTGAACAGACTGAAATCGAAGCTCAAATCATACTTTTTCTGTGTTTTTGTTCGTGATTGGTTTTGTGTCAGCTCTTTGGATTCACACAGCCTTCCTCAGATGAATACAACAAAGCCAACAGAAAGACACATTAAATTTGCACCTCTGTACCCCCCATTCAGTGCGTTACAGATGCCAGCGAGTTTGCAATGATATCATTGCTTGGCCCAGGGGTAATACTTTTCATTTTTATTCTTTGGCTAATGATGCCACCTGCTGACTACATAAAACTGTGGGCTCGCGTACCAGCGCAGACTAGAGAACATTCTCATACAAGACTTGCGGGTTTGACAGGCCAGGCTCAGGAGGGGTGTTAATACTTTTACCTCAGAGCTACTGCTCTCAATACGACAACTTTTGACTGTTTTTTTTATTTATATATACAAGAACATACAAATTTGAATTTAACCAATCTCTGTGCTCAAGCCATCTACTTGAAACTCTGCACTACGGGAGGTTAAGGAGCGGCTAGCTCTGATGAACGGCCCGATTAAGCTCACAGTAATGGAACTAATAGAAGTCTGTTTCCAGAGAACACAGTCGCGGTAATCCATGGGAAAGTGGAAGAGAGGAAAGGCTTAGCTCCATCCCTGAGCTCCTCAGCTTCACCCTGAAGGGATTAGGGGGAAAGCACCTGTATTTTAACACTATCGAACAGTTAGCTATATCTTAATCTGCTGGCAGCAAACGGCAATCTGTCCCATTATGCCTCAGAAGCTGTTTTGTATTGATAAATAGCCTATTTCATAAAAATGAAATGCAAGATGATCAGTTTACATGGTTCATAGTTTAGCAAATCCAAACCTATATGCGTTTCTTTCTTCTGTGACGCACAAAAGATGACATTTTGAACAATGCCTCAATGTTGCTGTTGTTGTTTTTTATTGCAGTGATAGTCAATGTTTGCATACAGGTTTGGGACAATGTGGGTGAGTAAAGATGCAAGAATTTTCTTTTGATGCAAGAGACATGGTGTGTGCAGCTCAATGCGTGTAATTAGAGAACACATGTAAGAAAAAATGGCCTGAGTGGTTAAACTGCGAGAGTGTAGGATGTAAAAGACTTCTTTGTTATTAAAATCTGTCCGGGACGACGTCTAAAATGAGTAAGGACAGAAAGAACTGTTTAGAGCTGCGCTTTCTACAAGTTTACGTAAGGTCCCAGGTTTATGGGTGTAAGTGTTAATGTTGGCTCCTGCTATGTTCGTGCCATTTAATGTCCTGATGAAGTGCGTGACAGGATGGGTGACTGCTCCAGAGCCTCTTTATTTAAAAAAAAAAAAAAAACATTTTGCCACTCTTCTTTTGGAAAATGTGACATTTCCTTTCATTCTAATCCATAATGGAAGTGATTTTTTTATGGAATTGATGTTCATTAAATTTAGTCAAGTACAGCCAACTCTCTCACCCAGCCATTTATTCCACTGGCCAGGAGTGACTTTTTTATTCCAGCAGGTTAGACCGTGTTGGGTGTGTTCGCTGTGTCCCTTTCCTGACGCACCATAGCTTGCCATCGATCTTTGGTGAATCTCTGAGAATTGAGTGTGCGTGAGAGTGAATATCATTAGATGAAGAGTTTGATCTGGAGGTACAGGAGAGACTGTAGGGAGGGATGGATGGCATAATTGAGGAGATCAGTTGGTTTAATGGGAGCACCATCACCTGAGACGGATTAAATCTTCTGGTGTTCTCTAAGCGAACAAATGTCCGATGAGATGTCCCCCTCTCTCTCTTTCTCTCTCACACCATTCCGCTATCCTGAAGGTGTGTTTTTGTCAGTATGTATTGTATTAACTGGATTTTTACATTAACTGCAGAATGTGGTGCTTATATAGATAGACATTGGGCTGATTGCATGGAAAGGTAGTAGCATGATATTTAGCCGACAATTTAAGTGTTAGACAATTTTTAAAAACCCTTAAAGGGATAGTTCACCCAAAAATGTAAATTCTGCCATCATTCACTCACCCTCAAGTTGTTCCAAACCTGTATGAATTTATTTATCCTACTGAACACAATAGAATATATTTTGAAGGATATTCGTAACCAAACATTTGATGGGCCACATTGACTTCCATAGTATGGGAAAAACAAAGTCAATGGGGCCCATCAACTGTTTGGGGCCCTAGCCTATCCCTTTAAATGTATTACTAAAAGACTGGGCCTACATCCACTTCACTATTAACTCAATTAACTCAGAATTTAAACAGTCCCAAACTTGCTGTCCAAACCAGGCATCCTTTGTGCGAACATTTTCCTCATCACCACTGCCTCATGTTCAAAGTGGAGCATTTGGTGAGAATTGAATGCATGCCGCTCAGAGAGGTTTTATAACACTTTCCACGCCTTTATTTGTCATGTCGCGGCAGAGAAATACCCATTGTGCATTCATAGTGTTTTATTTTATTTTATTTTTTGGTAATGCAACTAAGGGCATCCTCTCCACTGGCCTCAATCGTTGTCATCAGAAGATCCCATATGTTGGCAAAGTTAAATGCCTAACAGATGGTTTGCTCTCAGGCTACAATTTACCACACTGTAAAAGTTCATTTTCGGAAATGTGAAATAAAATAGACTTATTATATAAATCTTATTATAATAAGCTCCATATTTCCCGACGGTGATTGAAAACTGTTTTGCCACAGACAAAAAGTCCACTGTGCTTTTTTAAATTCCATGGATATATAGGCCTATATATATATATATATATATATATATATATATATATATATATATATATATATATATATATATATATATATATATATATATATATATATAATATTATTATTATTTTTATTTTTTATTTTTTAAACATGTTCACCTCTGTTATTTCCACAACAGCCAGACCCTAAAGTAATTTTACTTTAATGCATTTCTTATAGGCTAAGGCTGCTATATATGGTAAGCCAGAGTCTGATTATCTTGAGTTTGAGCTATAAAACTTTTGAAATTAGGACTTCCAAGAGGTGAACACAACACAAGTAGTTTTAACGTTAAACAAATTGTTTAAAATATTAACTTGAATCATACAATGACACAAATAAGTGATATTTGAAGATGATGATGTGCAAATGTAAATGAGGTGGACATTATGCATTGTCAAAAAAATTTCACCATCGGGAGCATGAGCTTGCAATTTTAAGATGGCATGTCAAGTTAAGCGTTCATTTTTAAAAGGTACATCTTGTGACCCCTGCTTTCTGTTTCACTTCATTCTCCTCTGTCTTTTTGATTTTGAAAGTAAGAATGTGTAATTTACATTTGCACATCTGCAAGTTACTCAAAAGCATTGCATTTTACATCAAGTTCTGGTTCTACTTGGTATCATCTGGTCATTTGATGAAGTGAGACAAACATTGTACATGTCACTGACATAGTTTTGCCTGTTCTTTGACAGATATTTGCTGTGTTCCAAATCCTAGTAAGATTCCCCAGTAGGCAACTTTTTAAAGCATCATGTGTCTTTTCCAAGAGAAAAGAAAAGAAAAAAAGCAATCTTAATTATGCTGTCATAAGATGCTCACTTTTTGCCCAATTTGTAAAGCAGCATTGCTTGTATCTTTTACATAGAAGCCATGTGTGTATATTATATTCACACAATTCAATAATATCCAATAATCCTAATGCTTATTGAAGTATCGTGTCATTCCTCTTGTGTTTCCTACTTTGAAACTGAGTCGAATGTCCCATAGCATTATTTGTATGATGAATTCCTTTGTAGAGCGTTCCAAATCACTTAAGATTTGCGGTTACATTTCAGTTAGGACTCAGCTCAAGAATGCAGGCAGCTGCCTATGTAGGTAGTAGACAGCGAGGAACTTCACCAGGTTTTGAAACGGAACTTAAATGTAAAACAAACCTGCTGGTCTTTTACATAATGCAGTTCCTTATGAATCACCCAGCCCTCGCATCTTGAACCAGCTATATGAGAAAGGATGGGAGAGCACAGACAGGGTAATGGGGTGTCAGTTGAGTGTGCAGGACATTATGAAGAATTTAATTGGTGGTTCAAAATGTCCTGGAAGGGTTGGAGAAAATCGAACTGCCTTGAGTAGGCTCTCTGTGTTCCCAGGCCTTGCCAGGTTCTATTCCGTACCACATTTGTTCTCCATGTGCGAGTATGTCCGTCCGTGTGCATTCAGGCTTTCTACCTAGTCTGAATCGATCTGCGAGGGCCTTGTTGTAACGTGAGCTCTAGAGGCTTCCTCCATAAAAAAAACACACACATAGCTACATGTGCAGGCGTGTGTGGCCTGTCTCTGGCTCTGATTGATATTTACATCCACGCCTACACAAATCGCTGGAACAACAACAAGGGGGAACGTTGGGCTGCCGTTTCCCCCTCCCCATCTCTCTAACACCCGACAGATGGACAGGCCTCCTCTGTTCCCCTGCGCTTGATAGGACCTCTAATTACGCATCCAGACCACATCAAACCAGCCATCCACACGCCTTGCTTTCAGTATAGTGCGGAAGTGATACGGTCAGGGGCAATAAAGCTACACCACTTGCTTGTAATTTGTTTGTGAATCGAGCTTGGGTCTCGTCCCCTTTGCCCTGTCATTGTGCCCGTCTCCATCGTGAGTCTAGGTCGAGGATGTCTGGACCTTCTAAGATCTTGAAAGGGAGGCCGAGACACCCTGCCTGCTGCCCGCCTGCCTGTGGAACCCAGAAGTCCTGGTGTGGTTTTAATCAAGGCCAGGCATGGTAGTCATTATAGTGCCCTAGCGCTAAGCTCATTGTCTTTCGTTGTCTCTCTCCCTCCCTTTCTCTCTTTCTGTGAGGATTCAACATGCAACTCAGATGTGAAGGGGTCTTCAAGGGTCACTAGCCCTTGATGAGAAAGTGTCAGTGGTTTGTGTGCAGTAGCCAGTTCCTATCTGTAATCAGCGTATTTGTTTGGAGTCACGAGTCATCGCAAAACTCGCTTAATGCAAAAAGAAACTAAACAAAAAGGTCTTTAAAACATTCTGTTCTCTATTATATAATAAGCTGTGCAATGTGAAATTATCGTTGTAAGCTATTATTAAAATGATTCTGTGTCAATATTATAAATTTGGTATGGCTAGGAGTATAAAAATTCACTTCATTACTACAATGCCGTTACTTACATGTTTTATAAGTTCTCTCTCACAGACAGTATAGGGACACAGTTAGCCTATATATATTGGGAAAATATTGAATTAGCTTACTCTACTATTCAGAACTTTTTATTGATCAAAGAATGCATATTTGAGATTATATTTTATTCCTTATCAGGACTAATCCCTTACTTCATAAGCAGGATCCTGATTTGTATTGGAGAGGTCTTGTATCACCCTTATTTGGCTTATTTTGATAGTCTTGAATACTTGGAGTTAAATATGTAAGGAGTTTGATATTGATTTGAGTTAAAATTGTTGTATTATGTTTTACAGTTTAGTAGGCATTATATTTTTGACTGCAGATTGACCAATCAGAATCAAGTATTCCAGTGATCTGCGTGATAACAGGAAGTTTCAGTGTAGTATTGCAGCAGCTATAGGGTGGTGCATGAATGATGTATTTTTGTAGTTTTTGTCAAGGGTGATGCTAACTTCCGGGTTAGCCTACACAAATACGTCCTCCCTCCACCACTCTATTGCCTGTTTTTGCGTTGTCTTTGCTGATGCTGGGTCACGTGCCTGCATGTAATGTAGTCCGGCATTGTGCCACCTCAATGGAACACAACTGAAGAAAAAAAGCCGTGCTTTGTATTCTTTTGCGCATAATTTGAAGAAATTCACAAGCTCAAGTTATGGTCTTTAATAAATCAGACTCGAGATCAGTTTCGAGATGCAGAGGACGACTTCAATTGTGGTGAGCTTATGTATTATGCGACTTCAATACATCTCCGTTTTTGTCCCTTTATTGTCCATTTGTCTTTAACTACCTACCCACTGGGCTCAGTGGTAGATAGATATTTAGAGGGGGTCAGGCCAGTGGCGGCGCAAATGATAAAGAAAAGGTTTAGGATGTGGGGAAAGAGAAAATATCCATGCACATTTCACAAATTCCTTCTTTTTTCACCCACTCAGTTATCCACTTGTATTACATCTTGGCTGACTTCAACAGTGTATTATTTTATTTGAACCAGAGCCAGACCTCAGAAGCACACCGTCTTCTCTTGTGTAAACAGCTGTCACGGAGAGGGACGGTGCGTTGAAGGTATCCGCAGGCAGGGGTCACATGTAGTTTTCATGTTCATGTGCTAATAATGGCTTTGGTGGTGGCACTCCAGTAATGGATAACACCAGTTTGTCACTGTAATTAACATGCACAAAGGTCTGGTGTCTTTGAAACAAAATACATTTTTGTTTTGACATTGTCTTTTGATGAAAATTTTCTTCAAATGCATTCAGTATGTCATATTCATTAATTTCAGTCAATTATAATCTGTTATAATTGACAAAATAAATCTGTTTTGTTGACAAAAATAGCATTTTATTAATTGACAATGTGCTGTAAGATGTAAAAGTTTATTTTTGAAAAATCAAAGACCTGTCGTTTATCAGCATAAACAATCTGTGTTTTAGAGATCTTTTAAGTTATTGCTTTATGCACACAAGTACTTGATAGATCACCAAGATATCCAAGTACGGATAGATCACCATTCTGTAATTAATACCTCATATCGTTCCAAACCCTTAACGTTCGTTCAGGACATTTCGTTCATCTTCGGAACACAAATGAAAATCTTTTTGATCTGAGGGTTTTCTTACCCTCCACTAACAGCTACACAACTGACACGTTGACACTTCAAAAAGTTCATAAAGAGATCGTAAAACTAATCCAAATAAATTGAATGGTTTAGTCCTAAATTTTCTGAAGAGACACGATCACTTTGAATGATGAACAGATTGGATTTCCAGCATCATTACTCCAGTCTTTAGTCACATGATACTTCTAATGTGCTGAATTAGTGCTCAAGAAACATTTCTTCTTACTATCAAATTTGAAAACAGTTGTGCTGCTTTTTTTTTTGTCAGGATACTTTGATGAATAGAAAGTTCAAAAGTAAAGCATTTAAATAGAAATAAAATAAAAATAGAAATTGCTGAATAAAAAAAGTATTGATTTCTTAAAAGAAAATCGTACTGACCCAAACCCTTTGAATAGGCTATAGTGTAATATTATGTTAATGTTGTGTATATAGTTAGTCATTTAATTATCATTATGATGCTTTTTCGCCTCGTATAAGTTATCACTTTTTGCCAACAAACATTTTTAGCAAGAATTTCTTTGACAAGATCAACAGTGCTTTTCAAGTCTCAAAAGCAAAAGAAGAAAGTTGCATGGTGTGGCCAACGTGTTTATGGGAGTACGGGGCCATACAGGGGCCGTATCTGAGATGTATCTGGCTGCCAGACAGGTTTGTTTTAGTAAGAGCAAGAAGAGGTTGAAGTTGAGTGATTATAACAGCGCTCTTTAGTGTAAGCTCTGCCCTGGGGAGCAGATGAGATGAGCGGCCATTACATAAAACCCTGCCCTGGTGTTCATTTGTATCTGGAAGTGTTCTGGCATGTCCTCGCTGGCCAGGTTTTCACGGGGATTTGACAAATTTGTAACAATATACGCAGATTTTATACATTGTGCCACCCATGTGTGCAGGAAACCGCAACTGTAGAACCTGTTTTTGTTATTTTCAAGCTTATGCTTATCGTATGCCTGCCGTTTTTGAAGTCGATGGCATGGGTGTTGCGTGGTATCCTGTTGAATTTTTGCTTAATTAGCTCAATAGAAGTTTTTGAGGGTCTGCTGAAGCTATTTATGGAGTAGAAGACTCAGTCTTGGGCATCAGGCTTTGAAGTCCCCTCACAGTGGTTGGGACCATATGAGGTTCCTCGGCATGTTTCTGCCTGCCACCCCCGTGGTGCTCTCCACTTTTGACCCTGTGTGGACCTTCTGATCTGGCCTGGTAGGGAAGGGTTGAGGCAGGGAGGTGGAGAAGAGGTCTCGTTAAAGGGTTAATGAGGTAATACCTTTCATGTTCCCCAGCATAGCACAGACTCAGGCGTGAAGGCAAACAATACTGTGTAGAGGGAGGTCTGATGGGTAGTGTGTCTGTATATGTATGTGTGGGTGGGTGAGTTTTATGTGCACTCATAATTCTAAACTTAGTTTTTAGAGGTGTTTGCGAAGGCAAGCTTCACGAATGCTAGTGCTCAAACTTACGATTTGAGTTTTGAACAACCCGTTAATGCTTATTATTAAACTAATATTAAAATGATACAAATTATTGGAGTAGGTTTTAAAAGAAAATACCAATTCTGACTTTCTACGTCGAAATGTCATGTGTTACTTTTTTTTTGTAATTATTTGTCAAATTTACTAGCAATCTCTGAGTGATTGTTTCAAAGTAAATCCTACACCAAATTCATAATTTAAGCTAATGACATGAATGATACCTCAAACCATGCGGCTTGAGAACAGCTGTGCTATTACTTTTCCAAGCGACTCATACATGATACGCTGACAAATGATAAAATGGACGAATAAAGGGAACAATGTCATGTCTACCATTTAAAATGGTGGGTAACAACTGCATGGCAACTATCTGGTTCTCAACCTAGACAACCAGACCAAAATGTTCTATAACAATATTTAAAGGAATTTTAGAGCTTGACATTTCTAGAAAAAATCATAGGCTATTCTTAATTAAAAAAATACCCTTAAAAATTAAGATTATTTATTCATTTACATTACGTTTCTAGGTCTTTAAATCGCTTTCAATCAGTCTTTATTAACAATCCTGAACTCAGAAATTAAACTTGACCAAACTTCACACTAGCGTTAACCCATAGGTTGACAAGAATCGACAACTACAAACTGAAACACAGGAACTTAAATACAAGAAGCAAATGAAGGTAATTAAATGAATAAGCTTAAACTAATAATAAATGATAAGCTGTCTCAATTCGAAGGCCGCGTCCTACAGAGGTCGGATTTGTCAGCCACATACGTCATTGAGGGTGCTTTATTGCAGTAAACTCACCACTACATTTCAAAGTCATTAACCCTTGCATGAATGTTTCGCCAATCATTATTACATATTCGGGTCTTTAGCGACCCGGATCTATATCTAACACGGATGGATCTCTACCTGTAGCGATAATATGAAACTCTCCTCATTAGAGTAACAATTAAAGAAGAATAACATAAAGTATATTTTGTTACCTTTTGGAGCTTGGGAGGGTTCAGTTCGAGCAGATGTTTTATACCATTCTCACTGTCCTCATCATAGCTCATTCAGTATCTGGCTCATATTTGCAATCTCAAACATATTCTCAAAACTATAATTTTCAAAATCAATATTTTGATCGCTGACAGCTTCTTCACCAGACCACAAATATTTGGTTGCGTTTAGTACTTGCCTTAAATGGATAGGAAATTCTGCATGTTGTTCCAAACCTGTATTACTTACTTTTTGTCAAACGCTAAAGGAAAGGAGGTTTAAAAAAAGAAATTTGATTGGATCACTGGCAGGCGGAGAAGGAGGGTCTTGTTAGGTCCGCTAATGCTCAATGTTGTGAAACAATCCCAGGCACGTCTTTTCTCTGATCTTTTGGCAGCGACATTGCTCTTTCTCCATGCAAAAAAACCCACTGCTAGCTGCTTAGCATGTGTGTAGAACAGCATGTGTGACTGAATTGTGGGATTCAGAACCCATTGTGCCACAGGTGTGAAAATTAGGTGTGAGGTTTATGTGTGATAAATTACCAACAGGTGTGCTAATTTTAACCGTTCCACTTCCCACCCTCTCCACCACCACCCTCATGTCTTTGCTTCTCTGCCACTCTTTTTACACTGCTATCATTTTTTTTATTTGTAAGGTCTTTTTATACGCATAAATCAAACAATTTAATACAAATTTAATCATTTTAATTCATTTTAAAATAGTAATTTAACTAAATAATAGTATTATATTAATAAAATAATATACAAAACAGATAAAGTCTCTTTGAAAAAGTCTTACTATTGTGCACAGTTTTGTGAATCACTTGTATTTATCTTTTATTAAGGATGCTTAGATGTTTTAACTGGAAACAAGACCAAAATACTGATCGAGAAAATAATTCATCTCAGACCTCACCTCTGAACTTTCTTTACAGACCTGAGACCATAACAGAACATCTCACTCTGAAAAGAATTCATGGAGTGGAAAAAACGACTAACTTCCAAATTCCGTTCTAAAAAAGAAGAGTGAGCTGTGCAGAAACATAAACATGTCTTCTCACACATAGCCCGACATGACAGATTGTCTTTTGCACCTTACAGCACCTGTCTTTGGTCCACACATAAAGATAGTTTTTTATCCGTGTTTACGAGATTCATAACAGGTGAAGTGCAATTTGACCTATCATTCCTATCATAATTACAACAGGTATCAGCAGCAGGTATTCATTGTATTTTTCCGTTGTATTTGCTTTTTTAAATAAGAATTTACATTAATCAAAATGTCTGCTCTTTCATGCTTAAATGCAGTTTGCCTGAATATAATGCTGATCCCATTTCACAGCCAGTTAATATGATATCCAACTAGAAAATATGTATATATTTATATATTTTTGTTGAATTCAGTTTCTTTAAATTATTTTTCTCATGTCTCATTCCCACCAGGGATTGAACCAACATTTTTTGGTTGCCACATACCAACCCTAAGTTTTAAAAACTTTTAGGGCCAGATTTACGCAATTATAAAAACATAAAACGCAGATGGGAGTGGAAAGTTCTGCACGTGATCTACTGACGTGGCGCCATTTAAAGATCACTGACACAGCCGGATCATTTCCATTATGACCAATGCAATCTACCAAGAGCAGCGCAAACTAGCGTCTGGTTTAAGACGTGCTTTTTTTGGGAGGTACATAATGGTGCAATAACTTGACTAGCGCAAACCTTAGTAAATCACCTGGCATAATTCATTTAAATACTCTCCTCCCATGAATTTTTTGTCTTAAAAGGGAAACTCCTGCAATACAGTCAGCCGCAAAAATAACTGTGTCCGCCTTTTCAGCACACATTTTTCACTGTAGTTTTTTAACGGCAAAAGAGGGTTTGAGTTGGCGCAAGTTGTTAGTAAATCTGGTCCTAAGTCAACTAAATAAATGAATAAATAAATGTTTCATCAATGACAAAATGCTAGAGTTCAGTTCTAGAGGCACGGTGTAAATAATTGGCTACCTTAAATGACTGTATTTCCTACTTTATATGATTGACAATAATCAGCCCGTATGTGTGCTCTGCAATCTCTCTGCGGACTTAAAAGCCAAGCCAAGGTATTAGCATGCACGTCAGCAGGTTTGCCCTCAGGTCTGAATCCCCTTTTGTCCTGCACCAACTGCAAAGAAACACTAACACCAGTACCAGCTGCCCAAACTTACAAGGCATGTTTGGATATCAAGTCCACCGATTCAATCGCGGTGATCCAATCTACAAATCTATCGGTGCTTGCCATGCCTCCCGGGCCTGTATCACAGGAACACTCTCACTAAGCTAATAAGCCAGTGCCGTGAAACAAATGTGTTTACTCAGACACATGGTGCAGAATCATTATAAGTAATGGGATTGCCCTAAATTGTAAACATATGCATACAGTACAATCTGTTAAAGTAAACTAGAGTTAGGGGGGGAAAACATGGATGCCTAAATCCTGACTATTTCCAGCTGCAAAGTAGTCGGAGGTGAGGTCCAGCATATTTTCTGCTAAATTTGAGGAGAAATGTGCCTGTAGAGCAAAGCGTACCCTTGCCATATCCCACCATTCTGGCTCTGGTGTATTAATCTTCAGCAAAGTGTGATTTCCATACCCATGACCATGACAAATAAAGTCAGATGCAACACATGCGGGTGGATTGATGCAGTTTTCCATGTACTGCCTTCAACCATGTGGAACAATGTGGGGACTGGCACACTTTTAGTGGATGATCTGAAAGTTTTATTGCATACTCCCAGTTTCTTTTCCATTATAAGAGGCGAGCATTTCTGATTCTAAATGGATGGTTTACCCAAAAATATTTACCCTCATGTTGTTCCAATGCCGTAAGACTTTCTTCCTTCCACAAATGGAGATTACAATGAAAGTGAATAGTGTCTGAGGCTGTCATTCAGCCTAACACCTCCTTTTGTGTTCCACTGAAGAAAGAAAGTTATACAAAGTGGAACAACATAAGGGTGCGTAAATGATGACAGAATTTCAAAATGAGACAGCTGACTCTGACTTTTCTCTCCTTTCTCATTCATGCAATCCTGATTACTCATTAACAGATACAAATCCTAATTTGTATAGAACTTTTAATGGTCTTAGTATATTGTATATATTGTTATTCTATGTGCTCCAATACTTATTTGAGGTGGATTTTGTATGGTGGTTTAAAGCAGTGTTTTTATTGATATCTACAACAATTAAAAATAATGTTAGTTTTATTTATATTTATTTTATGTCTGGTTTGTATATATATATATAAACCAGAAATAAAATAAAAATATTAGATGAAAAAAAACACTTGCAGAAACATAGCCTTGGCAACTAACTAAAATAAATAAATAAGTAGCCTACTATAATGACTATATTATAAAATAAAATAAAGCTAAATTGAAAATAACTCTATGACAAAAGCACATAGGCCTAACAAAATTACTAAAACTAAAAAAAAAAAAATGTATATATAAAAGCTAATTCAAAATATGAATAAAAACTAGCCTATATCATTATATTATTAATGTATTATATATTAATAATGCAGGGTTAAAGGTAAAGTTTTTTTTTTTTTTTCATTAAAATGAATTTTACTTATCCCAGTTTGCTGGTCTGACAACTTTGGCTCAACACTGTAAAAAAATGTTAACCTCTCCAAGTCAAAATATTCCAGTGACTGGTCACATCTAAATTTTTAAATTGGCCCAAGTGAAATTCTGTAAAATAAATTTAATTAATTGTTGCAATAGTCTGTTATAGACTAATTGAAAAATTTAGATGTGACCAGTCACTAGAAAATTTTGACTTGGGGATGTGTTTTTTTTTTTTTACAGTGAACCAATCATTATTTTATTTTTTATTTTTAAGTTGGTGGTTTTAACTTTAAAACACAATTCTGACATTTTAGTGACAACGCCATTTGAAGCTCCTGTAAAACTAGTTTATGTGCAAAATTAAGACAAAACTGATTCCCACTTTTGCTTTACTTAATAGCATTAGGCCTATAGCTTATGTAGAGAGAGAGAGAGAGAGAGAGAGAGAGAGATAGATAGATAGATAGAGACATAATAATCTCCCATCTATCTTTCAAACCATTTCTAATTAAATGAACATTGAATTAGCCTCATAGTTGTAGGTACTATGCTTCTTCATGGCTTCCTCTTTTTCTTCTAGAGATTTTTGTATTTTAACTTTTTACAGCTTTGAATCTTGACATATGATGCATGATATCATGTAGATTGTAGGGAAAGGGATGATGTCACCATATGATGTCATAGGTATTTGTGAGTGTGAGAAAGAGAGATCATTGGGAGTCGTTGGCAGTGTTGTGAGTGTTTGTTTGAGGCGGGAGGTTTGCCCTTTCTTCACAGCTCTGGCGGCCCGAGGCGATGAACGGCACAGTTGTTTGAGAGTCTTTAAATGTACCTAAGATAGTTTTTTATTTTTTCTGTCGGTTCTCACTCACACTGTAATTACTGTTGATCAGGATCCAAAACAAAGCCAGCCAAAGCTGAATGAAGCCAACACAGTCCAACAATGCTGTCATACGTTGTGTTATGAGCTTGTGATTCGCATGAATGATGGACCAAGAATTTTGCGTTTACCTGAATGATCCACAGTCTCCCCACAACTGGGCTCAGTGAATCTAGCACACAATATTGTTGGTTAGATATTTTACTCCTCATAAGTTAATTTTCATTGCACTAATGTCTGCAGATAAATATTTGTCTGCAGTTGGATGCCATACCTGTCATTTGATGTTCAACACAGGGATGTGCCGATTATAGATGAGAGAGGAAAGCAAGTGCCCAGAAAACTGTGGTGAACGATTGAGAGAATAAAGGAAAGAAATGAAAATAGCGACCCTTCGTTTTGCTCCCCAAACAAATCAAGACATCCACCTCTAATCCGTTTGTACTGGTGATTTACTTTTGCCTAATAAAGCCTCATTCTTGGCTAACGGAAATGGCGGAGACAGTATGATGAGCTGTCTTTTGGTTCTTTTACACCAGGGTTCCTCAAATCCAGCCTATGAGAGCTGTCCTGCAGAGTTTAGCTCAAACCATCATCGAACTCGCCTACCTGCAATTTTGTAGTAACCCTGAAGACCTTGACTAGCTTGTTCAGGTGTGTTTGATTAGGGTTTAAATGGCATTGGTCCTCCTGGACCGGATTTGATGAACCCTGTTTTACACCATACAATGTCACACTAGACGATTTGCAGAAATTGTCTCGTCATCTGGTCAGGCTTCAATAATTTGGAGTCCTTGTGGTGTCTTTAGCACAGATGTTCAAAGTGGATAAAGGCCTTTGTAAATACAGTTGTTTAGGTTGTAGATGGATCGTTTAATGCATGATGAAAGAAGGCACTTGCATATTTTGGTTTTGTGAAACATTTGTCCCATGCTCTCAGTGTAAACTCTTTTGCTTTGTTATGGGAAAGGGCAGTTCAAAGAGAGGTGCACAGGTTGTCCTGTTGATGTCAGGGGCGTTGGAACGGTTTCAAAGTAGCGTGGAAGCATTGAAGTCTACATGCATTTGCAACCTATTTTATTTCTGTAATGTGTCAGATGAACAAAGCCTCTTATTTCTTTTAAGAAAATATTACAATGGCAGTTTTTTTTCTCCTTTGAATAATGTGTTGAATATGGATTTAAAGCTGCATCATTGCATGGATAATGAAATTTAATAATCCATTATAATACCTAATGTGTTAGGGAGGCCATCTCAGATTTGCGCTTGTAACAGAAGTAGATGCACAATTTAAATGAGGAAAGTTCATGCTGCAGAGTTTGGATTTCAGCATTATTATTCATACTTTCATGCATCAATTTCAGAAAAGTAAGTTAACTGTTGTTGTTTTCTTCCCCAGTTGTGATTCTTTAGTTTGCTAATGTAATATTATCCTTTCATTTTATTGGCCCAGTAATAGGCTACAAATTGAAACTGAAAACATTGAGACTATGGATGTAAAGCCTGATATATTACCTTGTTTAACTACAGTTCAATAAAATCATAGTCAGAACAAATGTTTATTTAACATTTATTCTCAGGATAGGGGTGCATTTTTTGTGGAGTTAAAACAAGAAATGTCTTTAAAAAAATGAAATCTTAGTTTTAGTTCTGCAATATATGCTTGCCAGCATAAGTTGCACTCCGGCAGGTTAACATGACAGACTTATGGTAAAGTTTAAAGCTCACGCTGGTATGATTCTTGGAGCAAAAAACACTCTTAGCAGCCAAATTAGGCTTATCCACTGTAATTTACATAGAACTCGAAATTCTGCCAGACCGACACACTTAGATAATTAGCGTTCTAGAGTGACTTAAAAACATTGCCAGAGATGTTGTTTACATGTATAAAAGCCACTTGGATCGTTCGGTTTTTCTTGGATGGCCTTTTATCATTCAAACAACGAGGGAAGATTTCTGTGCGGATAAGACGCATAAATGCCACATTATGGCTATGACATAACTTTACATTTTCTATTTAGCTTGAGTTTAAGTATAAGTAGAGTTGAATGCAGAATATGAATGGGGTCCTACAGGCACCTTTTCTTGTTTGTTTCCCCTCTTGGGTCCCAGCGTCTCTTTAAGGCCTGATTTGACAGTGATATTGGAAAGCCATCAAATTTTCTGGTTTAGAGCTTGAATTTAATCCCCTTGATGAATTGATGAAAATACGATGCAGAATGGAAGACTCCGGTCATAGCTCCAGGTATAAATCAGCTGGCGGTGAAAAGATTTCCGTAAAATGTGGAAGTGCTGGGCCCTCTAGGGTGGCTCTTGGACACCCTTGCCCTAGACGCACCAGATCCCAGCATCCTTTTTGACATGCCTGTGGTCAGAGCTGGGAAAGCCGTCCTCAGACATGCTGCTGTTCCAAAAATCTCGTATGAGGCAAAAAAAAACGTCAGCTGTGCCGTCTCCCTTACTCTTTCCATTTATAATTACTAGGCCAGTGAGAGCATGTCCCGTCAGTGCTGGTCTGAATATCATGCCATACAATTGATAACAAGCAAAACCCTGCCAAACACAAGGCGATGAGGGAAACGGTATGATCATGCAGGGCAATCGTTGCACTGGTGTGATTGTTCATAGTTGATTGTGTTGTTCAAGCTCATGTTGACAGGAACAGTTAAAGTAATCATTTAACTGCCGCAAGGCTTTGCTGAAACAGCTCTGACAGTGGGATGAAAGGAATAACACCCCTATGATTAAGGAACTGGGGAAACGGTTTGTGATATTGCCATACCACCCTCAATTAATGAAATTCAATAAGGGAAACACTCTGATAGTTTTCGGCTTTTTGAAGTTCCAACCTCACGCCAGTCCTGGTTTCCGCCTGTTCTCTGCACTACGATCGCAATCAGGTCTGAAGTGTGTGGGCTGAGTCGGGGAGATTTTTTTACCAATTTACGGTGAATGTCAGGTTTCTATAAACATGTTCAAACTGTATACCATATGTCTTTATGTGTGGTTGGGGAAAAAATGTGTCCAGATCATTTCCTTGTCACAAAAGGTCACGTGACATGAATCAAGCTACAAGCTAACTTTTGGTTAACATGATAACAACAGGATAAAACCAAAACATATTATAAATATTCTCTTTTCATGTAGCCTTCCTAATCCGTTCTAGCTTTTTGTTCCAGGACAGTTGATTGGGAACATTTAAATTATACAATGGAAACTTGAATGTGTACAGCACATAGTATTGACTGTGTAGCATATAGATAACATAAATTATGTGATGAATACAAAAAAATATATTTTTATAATTCAAAATCACTGATTTTTTTGGAAGAACTACCTCAACTACAAGAGATAAATTCCTGTATGGTTCCTGTTTGTCTGTTGTCACATATTAAAGGTCCCAAGCATATCTGATCCCAAGCAGTCAAGTATTTTTACTTAAAATGTCCAAATTTGACATTGTGAAATCTATATTAAAGACAAAGGTTATGTCTTATTCTGCCCCTTAGCACATTTTAAATACAATATTGGGTACTAGGAAGGGCCTTGCTTGTTCAACTAAACATTAACATAAGCATGACGACATTTTGCAGCAAGCAAATGCAGTGAGCTGCTAATGCTCAGGGGTTTTAAGGTGCATTCTGGGAGTTTCTAGTGAGCATATTTTTTAGCGAACAAAGATATTGACAAGAAATGGTCATTTGAGGAGCAGATTGATTGATGAAGAGTATTAGAATGGTGAGGATTATTTTAAACGCAAACCTTCACTCCTCCTTGTGTATGGTCTGTCCATTGGGAAATGTTTATGAATGACACATATTTTGTAACATATTTTTAAGCCATGCAGAATTGTCTTTTTATGTGGTGCGCTCTTAATTATTTATTCATACTGAAGAAAAGATTAGGGATAAAGGGAATGGGAAAAAGGTCAGCGAAAATGCATGATATTTTATAAAGCGTTGTGGTGGGTCGTCCAGTTCGGACTGTTACTCTATCTCGGTTTGTGATATTTAAAACTTGGCTCCAATCAATAGCAATGTCTCTGGTTTGCAGCTATTGTGTGCGCCCAAGGACATTTTCCTGTAAAGGGGACGCTAAGGCGCTTACATTAAGAGACCTTTATTGTGAAACGGTATGGTCGTTACTGGCTCCTTTGTCTTCTACCAGCAACGTGATCCTTCTCGGAGTCAATGCGGTTTTGGGCTTTCAGCGGCTGTCTGAACTATACTTACAGGAGTTGAGCTTTGAATCAAATCACTGTGCTGCGAAAACGTCAGGCCTCGCTAGTGTCACAGTAATGACAGTTTCTTTAGTCAATGAAAGTTTTATGTGTCAATGAAAATGTCTTAGACAGTTCTATAGCAGCACACGTTTAACCATTCAACAGAGCCCTTTGTAGTTAGCTTGCTCTGTGGTGAAGCGGTTACAACTTAACGTTTCTGGTTTGATTGCAAAAAAGGAGTCATGAACTATCACCATGCTCCCTTGAGTAAAGCACTTAACCTCAGTTAGTGTACAGTAAGTTTTTTTTTTTTTGTTGCTAAAAATGTGTGATTAGGTCAAGATTAAGTTTGCTGATAGTCCTGTATTTAAGCAAAGAATCTTGCATTTCTATATTCATTCCATACGGGATGCAATTTGTCCGTTATTTTAGCGTTTCAATTAAAACACTTGGAAAAGCTTCTGCATCTCATTTGAATTGATTTACTATTTAGCATACAATTGTCATTGTTAAACTATTGCATATTATAATATATTGGAAAATGAATTGCACGCAAGAGTTTATAAAGGTGATTTATAATGATTATAACATATTAATGTTATATTTTGGCTAGGCTGAAGTTAAGTCGATAAAATACTGTAAATAGCTGCACACTGTGACTGCATCATTTAGTTTTTTACTTTGTGATCAATTGTCATATCACCAGTGGTTTACTGAAATCTCAAGTGGCATGTTCTATAAAGAAATGGAGATTGTTGGCAACCCTAGTCAAGATGTCTCTTTAGCATTATTTGTTGTTATTAGCTGGTAAAGTGTCTGTTTTGTGTCTTCCTTTATTGCAGCTAGCTATGGAGCGTATCCCATTTGTAAAGGCTGCTCGGTGTGTTCAAAGGACAACGGGTGTATGAACTGCCAGCCCAAGCTCTTCCTGTTCCTGAGGAGGGAGAGGATGAGACAATACGGCGAGTGTCTCCACGCCTGTCCGTCAGGCTACTACGGCATGCGCGGGACAGAGATCAACATGTGCTCCAGTAAGATCCTACACTTACTCATTTACATACACACTGCATATTTGTAGCACAGGTGTGTGAATGCTAAAGCACAGACATGCCGCTTTAGCATTCTTTACTCTGTAAAGAATATATTTACCGTGTCACATACTGTGAATAGGCCTACTTTGGCCTTGTATTTGATACACTAAGCTTGTTTTGAGTGAACTGACAAATCTGCATACAGGATTTCACTATTGAAATCTGTAATCTTAATCTTATGCTTATTTGTTTATAGATCACTCACTTTATATTTCTCCTGAAGAGTGGTGTGATTAGTGAAGACCATTTTTTTCCAGCATTTTCCATGTGTTCTATCATATGTTTAAGTGCTGTCTGTAGTTCCTTAACTACGATAAAAAAAAATTAACTTTTATATTACATTCAGTGTATGAAACCAGTAGGGATGTGAAAAACAACAAATTTCCTAAATCAACTAGTCATTTAGGCAACTGAAATCTTTTTTCAATCTGTTTTATGAACTGAATGCAATATTGACATGAGTATTGACCTAATCAGTTTCGTTTTGACCTGATCGGACACATTTTCTAGGGTGTGTTTTTATAAGATGTGTTTTTGCAAGGGTCTTGAGAGTTACAATAGTTACAATTTGAGTTTTTAAGGTACAATATTTTTACCTAGTGTGTTAATACGTGGCGTTTGAGATGGGATTCTTTATAAGAGGGCGTTTAGTCGACTTCAATTATTGACTAGTCAGATGTTGGATGTCACCCATCTCTAAAAACAAGAATGAAATAGGAAAACAAAATTCTTATATTTTTCTGCAAACAGTAATATAATAGTCCTATTGGAATTGTGTATTCCCCTCCTTCCATGCCCTGTATGTATTTCATAACCTTATTTTAACATTTGCGCCAGGCCTGAGACACTCCGGACCTTTGAGGTTAAGTGAAAAGCCTGAGGTGTTGGCTTTGTACTTTATGTGAAAACAAAACTCTAACTCTTTGGATTGTTCGAGCCAAACTCCTGACAGACAGACTTGAAACGGAGGAGTGTGTCAGGACCTACAATGCTAATAAACCCAGATGCAGTACAGACACCCCTGTATAAAAACATGTCCCTTCTCACTCAGCAAACTCTATACAGATTTATCTGCCAATTTTATCAAAAGAGGAGGAGGGGAAAACACCTAAAACGCCTCATTTACTATAAACTGGATGTACCAATTGAGGCTACTTAGCGTTATAGAGCTTGCCTGTTCTCCACTAGTAATCAAAGTCATTGCACCTACTTTTGGTAAGTTCCTAAGTTGTTAAGAAGGGACAAAGGCATGTTGTTTTCTGAGACAGTCCTCCAACCATTCGTTGTCCTGGTTGAATTTTGATTTAAAATGATACTGATATGTGGCCAGTTAATCTGGATTCCTTTCCTGGAGAACTTCTCCCAGAACAAAACCTCACATTGTCACGTAGCATCAAATCTCCGCGCAAAGCCTACTTTGATGTGATCACTGTTTCAGTCATGACTTTGTAATCCAGCTTCGCATTTGACCCATCTCCTTAAGTTATGCTTTTTCTGTCATCTTCGCTAAGCTCTTCATGTGTGCCAGTCATAATGGGATGTTCTATCAGGGTTAGTGCGAGAACTAATCGTCGGGTCACTGGGAACAATTTCGAACACACGGCATCCGTTCAAAGTCACTCCGCATGTCCGCATTCTCTCTTGTCCGGGATTTCAGCACAACTACAGTTCATTCTTCCAAGAGCCTGAAACGGTGGATTACATTGGAGTTGATCGTGTTTTTAAAAAACATGCTCTGAAATCACTTAAACAGCAGCTGCTTATCATTAGACCTTGAATGTGTGTGTGTGATCCTATCTCGTTTAAGAATGATTCGCAGAATCGCCAGGCCTGAGCAAAAACAAAGGCAAAGAGGAGACAGGTTTGCACTACATCAGTCCAGACTCTTCCGCTGGAGCCGTGGGGTGGGGTCGAGCGCTTTTGAAATCAAAATTGAACAATGACCTACCACTGGCGAGCATCATATGCGTGACCCAACCATATCAAATGTGTAAGGAAGATTGCATAATTGACTTAAGTGGATAGTTTACCAAAAAAATAATAATAATCTGTCATTTACTGTCAATGCAAACAAACCTGACCTTCTTCCGTACAATACAAAAAAAGATACTTTGAAAGATGCCCACACAATGAAAGTCAAAGGGGTCCAGTGTTGTTTGGCAGAGGAAATAGTCTAACATCAATTGTTTGCAGATATCACTTGGTTTGATGTTTCATTACTGAATGCAACAACAGTCATTAATTTTAAGTGTGGCCCGTGTTAAGTGTAGGTCAATATACTAATAATGAAAATAATAACTATTAAAGTGTCCATAAATGTAAATTCAATTCAACTTTACCACTCTTAAAAATAAAGCTTCTTTATTGGCATCTATGGATACCATGAATAACCTTAAACATCCACCTTTGCATTCCAAAAAGGTTCTTCATTGTGGAAAAGGGTTCTTTAGATTATTAAAACATTCTTTACACAAAGAAAAAAAAGGGTTCTTTTAAGAACTGTTCACTAAAAGGTTATTTGGGGAACCTAAAATTATTATTCAATGGCTTCACTTTTGGAAACTTTGTGTTTAAGAGTGAAGGGCCATCTAAATTATCAAATGATCATACAGACCGGTAAAACTCAGTAGATGATGATTGATATAACTATTTGAGAGAGACATACTTGGAGAGCTTATTTAATTATTACCTGATTTCACAATATTGTTTAACTGTGTGCGATAGCCTTTCTGCTTTCGGTTAGTTGCTCCTAAACACTGCTGCAGTCTACCACTTAAGCTAACCAGATAAAAAGAGATTGTGGGGAGGATGAAGGAGAGATAAACACTGGAAAAGAGATTCAGAATACAGAGAGAACTGGTGTGCTGGTACCATCAGTTTTTCCACATGTTGTCAAGTGGAAGCCCTCTTCCTCATCCATCTTGAACCCTCCTTTTCTCCCTTTACATTTTAAATCTTTCAGTGTCACCACCACAAGGACCCCCCCCCCCCATGCCCTCTTTCTCACAGATACATAAGCAGCTAAATGCATGAAAAGCCCTCTAGACTGAGAATTAGGGTATAACATGCAATCAAGGAGAATCATAACCTTTACAGCAGCCAACAAGCCGATACGTCTCTTTTATGGACATGTGACTTCACAGTGGCAGGGCTGTGAGTATTAATGCTGACTTTATGACTTTATGAAATATTTTTGGCATGACTAATAGCCCATGTTAGTAAGCAGCCTTCCACTAAATGAAAGATATTGGCCCCAGATGACCTCCTGTTTGTTCATACGTAAAGTTTCCTGTCATGTCTTTACTCACACGGAAACCCTTTATTTTTTTTATTTTTTATTTTTAGCCAAATTTTTTTGTTCTGATTGCCAATATCCTGGACGTGTAGTTCAAGTATCACAGCTCATCCAGGACTAGTATATGTGCCACATGAGAGCCCCCATGTCAAGGATAATTGTTTCATCCAATTTTTATTGTTTTATCGTCATTGGTGTTGTAAAATCTGTTCCTATTGTACTGTTGTTGTAATAATTCCCACTTTAACACTATTTTAAATAGGCGAATGCTGGCGTTTGGGTAAGTCTGTTCGAAACCTTCCTGAGCTTCTGAGTTTTATGGGTAGTTTTGATAATCCAATGGGACTGAGGTGGACCTCAGCCACACGAAAGGACCATTGCCTGAAGTGGTACCCAATAGTTAAAGAATCAACACAATTTACACCACAATATACCCTTCCAATGAGGTAATGAGTCCTGTACCCTCTGGAGTAGAATAAGTTGTTGCAGTTAAAGTTATGTCACTTGGGACCTGCAAAAGAGCAATTGCTGTTTGCCCCTTTGTCTTATTCTCACACCGGTGAGCTCGATTTGATAGACAGTGTAAGTGGTACACCTATCCTTCACCCAGTTTTTCAGGTCTGAATAATCATTTGAGAATTTAGATGACCGTTGAATTATTATTATAGGAGCATACATCTAAAATTGGCCACACTTAAAATGAATGTCTGTTGTTGCATTAAATAATGAAACATCAAACCAAGTGATATCGGCCAAAAAATTGTTAGACTTCTTCTCAAACAATTTTAGAATGACTTTCCAGCCAACTGGACATTTAACCTCTAACGTTTAACAAACAGAATGTTCTTTATATTTAAATTATTTATTAAATGTTAAATAATTTTATTTATTTATTGCTATTTAGTGTTGATATAACAGTTCATATTTGGTTTCAGATCTACTAATGTCACTTGGTTTGATGAGCTTTTAATAAAACTTGGCTTGACTATGCTGTAGAAACCCACATAAAAACTCTTTTAATCAGTGCTACATGGCTAGACAAAACGAAAAATGGGCTGTGATGTTTTCTTTTGCCAAAAACCTAACACCCCAAAAACTGAAACACCCAAAATGCACTTTTGATTTTGGTACCACTCTGACAATCTGACTGTCCATGGGCGGGAATACAAATGTATGGAATTAGATCTGTAATTTTAATAAATTCCTTGGAGCTGTCAAAAGTCCGTTGGATGACTCAAAATAACATGTTGATAAAATGATAGGTCCAACTGACTTTTGCATATATATTTATATATAAACAATGTGTAATATTTCTCTCTCTAATAGTTTAGTAAATTTAACTACTTCTTTAAAAAGCATTATTTTGTTTTTAGATTGTAATGTTGCAATGTTAGAATGTAATGTGATCTGGCCCCTTTTTTGGATAGACTGCAAGGTTACATTTGCTATGTTTGTTTTCATAGCCTTCAATATGAACATTGTTTGTAGGACAATATTGATCAGGATATGAAATAACATTCTTTTAATTATATAAATTGGGCGGTTTCTTCATTAGGGTGATTGGGCGACGCACCACCAAAGTGTGAAAGGGACTACATTTGCATTCAACCACAGAGTTACGCTAGCAGTCACTGTTGTTCTGCCTCTGGATATAGTCCAATCAGTGTCAATTCAGTGAAGCTCTCTGGGTAGGAGAAAAGGGAAAACTCCCCAAGCATGGGCATCCCTTTTGCACCGCAGATGGCTACCAAATACAATGCATTGGTTTCTGTGACCTCAGGACCGGCTACCAAATTTACCCCTTGTTTACAAGGCACTGTCATATAGGATTTAAAGTCGGTTTTTATTTGAAAAAGAAGTTACTGAACATTACATGTTTAATTGCTTAAAAATTAAGCAACAGCCGCTTGAATATAACACTGGCTCGAATGTCCACAAAATAATTTGCTTTATTGGGTTTTTTTTTCTCTTCTTCATCCAGACCACAGCAGAGAGGCATTCCTGCCACAAGTCTTTCAGGATTAGATCACCCCTAAAGCTTGATGATTCAACTCAACATGCACTTGACTTGAAAACCACATTGAAAGCCAAGTGGAAAAAAAGGACAAACATAAATCTCAAGCAAGAGTTTGCAGTGGAGTGGGCAATTTCCTATAATGTTCTGTTTAGGATTTTTTTATTTTTTTTTTTCCCTCTTGCATTGGGCTTTCATCAGATTCCCACCGCCTGTCCTTATCCCCATGTCTGTGGAAGAACAAGTCATCTAATTATGTCATATTAGCCTCCTGTTATCATCTAGGCCTTCAAAAGTGGCACCAAGGTTAATCCTGCTGGAACAAGGGTCTCAAACTCTGTCAGTGGCCTTTTTTTGTTATACTTTTTTTTAAATAAAATTAATAAAAATGCACACACACACACACACACACACACACACACACACACACACACACACACACACACACACACACACACACATATATATATATATATATATATATATATATATATATATATATATATATATATTATAGGCAGGGTTGTAGTACTCAAGTCCGGTCTTGAGACCGTTTTTCTATGGTCTCGGACTTGTCTCGGACTCGCTGGTATTCGGACTCAGACTTGTCTTGGTCTCGGTCTCTGGTCTTGCCAAATATGGCTTTTGGTCTCGACCGAGTCCAGGTGTCTTTATTATGTTCCCAGTAACATATTATTGTAGTATGCACCCGCAGACTTCCGCAGAAACCTCCGCAGATTTCTGCGGATTGTAGTGCCCGTCATTGACAAGTACGACCTGCGCGTGTGTGGTCCTTTTTGGACTCGGTCTCGTCTTGGAGTCGAACCTCTTTGGACTTGGTCTTGACTTGGACTCGACTAGTCCTGGTCTTGGACCCGACAAAGGTGGTCTTGACTACAGCCCTAATTATAGGTATAATATATTGTAATATAACAAAATATTGCTTGAATTGCAGGCTGGATTTAAAGATAAGCTCTTAGCAGTTTGGTGGTTTGAGACCCTAAATTACATACTCACTGATGGTCAGACTATTCATTCAATATGCATTTGAACCCAAGCTCACCTTATTCAGACACACAGATAGCGTTACTAATTTCTAAGATATTCCAACACAGTGATTTTTGATATTGCAGCATCTGCACATGATCATGGATGACAAATGACATTTCATGTCAAGTCAGTCCAGTCACTGTCTGAGTTGTGTGCCAGTAGTTGCTCTCTTTTTTTTCGTCCTCAATTCCCTGTTGAAGTAAGCGATCCAAAAGGTGATGACAGCCTCCCAATGACTGCAGTATATCAGGACGAGGACAGAGGCGGCTTTTCTGTTACAAAGCTCATTTATTAGCTGTTGCTCCCTGTCATAGATTGGACATGTAGGGACACAGAGACTCCCAGAGCTCTAATTACTCTGGGAACAAAAGCAAGTAGATCCATCTGTGTGGCCTTCCTCTTCTCAGACTTTGCGCCAAGATCTCTACAGCACAGCGTAATTCGACCAGCCAGAGCACGTGTTTATCAAACAAAAGATGCAGTTCTGCCCTGGTGTCTTGGCTGATGTAAAGACAAGGGTGTTAAAAACAATGAAATGATGATGTATTTTTTTTGGGTGTCCATTTTTTCTCTCATTGAGTAGCGTGCTTTCTTGCCCTGCAGCAAAGCTACGAAACAACTCGGCTCGTCTCTTTAATCTGTGTAATCTGTTCAGACTGAGTGTGTATTACATTTGTTGCAAACTATGGCTTAGCAGTTTGAATGCTTGTGAACACATTGGTCGTTGGTGCTCACACGGGCACCACAAGTTGGAGTCTTGCTCCCGTAATAGGGTTCAACAATAAGGATAGCCTGCTGGCTTTTTCGCATTTTGAAAAGAAATAAATTATGAATGAAAACTTGTTTTGTTAAGACAACTAGGCCTAGATGTTTTTAACAAAAATAAATATATAATAAATTAAATAAATAAATAATAATAACAAAAAATAAATTAATAATAACAAAATAAATAGATTTTTTATTATTATATATATAATAATAATAAATAAATACAAATTTGTGGTGGTGGCAGTAAAAAATGCTGGCAGGGCAAAGTGTCAGGGTTCTGTCACTTCGGTCTATTTATTCTTGGTTTGGTGACAGAGCTCTGACACTCCTTCTGTCTTGTCGTTGTGAGCGTGTGTTCTGAGTTCGCTTGGGCCGTACGCTGTTCTGTCCGTGTGTGTTGTTGTGTTCTGTGTGGTACGCAGTTTGCGTTTTCATCGGCCGTGTGTTTTCATGTTATGTCTTGTGTGAACACGTGGCTTATGAGTGTTCTGGTTAGCTGCATGTTCGTGTCTTTTGTTTGATCACATGGTGTTCCCTGACCATGTGCTCTTGTTTTTGTTTTGTAGTGTGAGCACATGGTTGTCATGTCTGTTTCTTTGTGCCATGTGCTCCCATCTATATTGTGTAATCTGATTATTGGTTAATTTTTCCAACCTGTCCTCTCCTTGTTACCTGCCTTGTTTGCTCCCTATTTATTCTCCTTGTGTCTGTTTGTGTCCTGTGCCAGATCTTCTTCAAATGTTCCCTCTTTTTTTGTTCCCCTACCTTGTTGTTGGTCCAGTCAAGACCTGCTGCTGGTCCTGCTTTTCCTGTTTTTTTTTTTTTAATTAGTTTATTTTTTTATTAAGTGCATTGAGTCCTCGCCTCATCCCTTCAACCAACCCTGACACAAAGTATCAGAATTGGGCCAGCTGGAAAAAAAATATTACTGATCTCTTCATAATTTCTCCCATGATTTCCTGTCATTTTTCTACTATAATTAAGCAATAAAGTGTGAAGGTCGAACCTATTGTGCATGTAATTAGGCTAAAGGAGTGTTGCTTGACGCCTATATTCACAGCAAATTACAACCTCAATTTATTGCATACAGGTTTTAAAAGTTGCAAAAAGGTCAAAAAATACTTTATCACAATCATTGACCTGGGAGTGATAATGATGGTGATTATGGTTGTCGGAGTGCTGTGTGCGTGTGTATTTTCTCGCCATGAGATTGTTTGGACTGGATAAAGAAAGCGTGAGAGATCAGGAAAAGTGGGCTGAGGCTTCAGGGATTCAAAGGGAGAAGGGGAAGGACACATGTGTTGGGAAGGAATGTAGCTGAGGAGACAGGCTGGTTAACTGGAGATGGTCTAATTAGGGGGGTGTGATGGTGAGAACCTTCACGAAACCCAGAGAGGTCAGAGATTAAAGCCCAAGCCTTATCTCTTTGTACTGTGCCAGATTTTCCTCTTTCAAACCTTTTATTAAATGCATGCTTACCTGTAGACTGGTAAAAGTTACAAACCTTCCACTAAAGATCTACAAACAGGTGCCTACCTGAGTGGAACCAGCTTCACATGTTTGTGGATAGCTGTAATCTGAGATCCTTTGCCTATCTGGCAATCAGGTCTCTGAAGAAGCTTTTAAGAAGCGCCATAAATTAGACAGCTCCAAGTGGCTCTTTTTAATTATGCAGGCCAGCGTATCGCCCTGTTGGTGAGGCTCATGTAATTTCGCTCTGCCTGACGTGCTATTTGCAGAGTCACAGCTTGATGACATGCTGGCACGCTGCCCTTGATATGCTGTGGCAAGGCGGGGCGTGGGAGGATCGGTGCGGCGGTATTGCCTCATTCACAGAGTGTCTTGACCCCTCTTTCTCTTTCTCTTCCACCCAACTCTGATGTTAACACTGGAAAACATAATCATCTGCCTGACTAGATTATTTCACATAGGCCTAGACTACCTTTTCAGATTTTATGCTAATAATGATTGTATGCTAAGGTCTTGCTGAAAATTTGATCCTGATAATAATTTTATGCTAGGCTCCTCCTAAAAATGTTGCTAAGATTTTATGATGCCAATGAATTTATGCTGAGTTCTCATTTATAATTTGTCAAATTGTTATGCTAATAATGACTGCATGTTACATTCTTCTTAAAACGTTGCTCAGATTTTATGCGAATAATGATTTTATGCGGAGTTCTTGCTGAAGTATACTAATAATGATTTTATGCTCATAAAGTGTGCCGCCACTTGCTCGGTCAAGAGAGCGAATGAGAGCCAAACTTTCCTTCTAACTCTGTACTCTTGGAGGCTGAGATGTTCTGCTTTCCTTTCTTCTGTGAAGGGGTCATGGTGAGGTAATTCCTCATTGCGGATGTCGTCACATCTTTGGAGTTCTATGCAGCCCTAAAAACTCTCACACCCCACACTCCCTGGCTCAACATGCATGTCAGTGGAAGTTGCACTGGAATATCTCACTCCCCTGAAGTGAAAAGCTTCACATGGCATCAAAATGCCTTTTTCCCAACCTTATAATCCCTCTCTCACGTCGATCCCCTCCCCCACCCTTCAGTCTGCTCCAGATGAGGAGGTTTTGTCTGCTGTCCCGACTGACGTCTGTCTCTCTTGTTTCTTCACAGGGTGTAGGATAGATAACTGTGAGGCCTGCTTTAGCAAAGACTTCTGCACAAAGTGCAAGCCTGGTTTTTACTTGCACAAGGGCCATTGCTTCGAAAAGTGTCCGGAGGGCTTTGCTCCGCTGGAGGACAGCATGGAGTGCGGAGGTAAGAATCATTTTATACAAGCATACTGGAAAATCCAGATAAATCTGTTAGCTGTTCTGGTACATGATTACTGGTTTGTAATGACACCATCACAAAATCTCTCTGGTTTGCGCCTTAGCTGTTCCAAGATGGTCCTTTGCATCAGCTAGACCATCTTAGACCAGCAATTTAAACATCTTAAACCAGTCAAACCAATTTAAGGTGGTCAAACTGGCTTCTGGGACATAGTTGCTGGTCAATAAGCAAATGATTAGTTTGTGCCAGATAATGACCAGCCTTGGAACAGTTAATTACCTTTTTAGACTAGAACCAGCTACTATATTGCAAAAACACAGCTACCAGTTTAAGCCGGATTTCTACAAATATCATCTTTTTCTAATATCCAATGCTTCATTCCACTAAAGACTTTCAAAACCTCTATCTCTTTTTTTTTAACCTAAAACTTCTCTGAATAAAGATATTGTTGACATTAGATATGTTATCATATCCAAACCTTCATAGCCATTATCATTGGTTTTCATTATCATCATCATCTAGTAACTAGTTAATAAGTTTTCTTTCACCCAATAGAGGGTTGTGAGGTGGGCCAGTGGAGTGAGTGGGGGACCTGTGCCAGAAGAAACAAGACTTGTGGTTTCAAGTGGGGTCTGGAAACCCGAACACGGCATATTGTGAAGAAGCCACCAAAGGACACAATACCATGTCCAACCATCGCCGAGTCCAGGAGATGCAAAATGGCTATGCGACATTGCAGGAGAGGTGAGTGTGTGTGTGCTTGGATCAGCATATGTGGATCTAGGCCTGCTCATGCCTTCAATACAAGCCTTGGTTTAAGATAAAAATCATTCATTCCATCTGCAAATCATCAATTTCAATAGATTTCCAAACCTTCTCCACTTAAAGAAGGAAATATAACTGTGGCCATTTCAACTGCATCTCACCTGTTTAATCTTGAGCTCTGTATTTTTGGATTGAAAAGTCAGCCGATTGGGTTTTCGCCCTCTATTTGGGTTTTCAATGCCGACTGGCATTTTCATTCATGATTTATTAGTATTTTTCCATGCTCACTTTAGCCAGCTCGCCTTAGGTTTTTTTCTCTCTTTTCTTGAGAGCATATGTGTTCTCTCACTTATTCTCCTCTCCTCCCAGTGGAATTCCTTAAAGTATGAAGTGCAGGTTTCCTCAATGGTACTCTGTTTCCTTTCTCTATAAGAGAGTTATTTGCGGTAGGTGGTGCATGTATTTTACCACTAAAACGAGAAGTCAAATCGGAGGGAAAATATTTTTTGAGTAAATAGAGCCAAGGAAACATATTTTATAAAGTGTTTAGTTTTAGAAGAGATGGGCCAAGTTTACTCGTGGAAATAATTGCCGTATTCAGGAGGGCTTATCAGGAAAACTCACGATGATAATTAATCGAGACGTTTCCTCGCAGCTTTTTTTCTTTCTGCTCACCTGAACAAACTTAAATCTTTTGTGGTCACTGACTTATGATACTGTCACACCAAGTACACATGCAATTTCAATTTCGGAGGTCAGTAAAGGACAACACATTCACATTGAGAGTTTTTGACTGATTATGGAAAGGTTAATTGTCAACCCGGAGACCTGAGGCAATATGAAGCTCAACTTGCTCACTTTCCATTGTTTATTTAGGTACCTCAGTCTCGTACTGTATCTAAATTTCCATAATATCCACCATAGTATCATGTCACAGCCACTGAATTTTGATCCATGAGCTATTCGTTTTGAGAAGTGCATCGCTAAAACTGAATCCATTCATCTTCATTTAAATCATTTGGAAGAAATAAAAAATGAGTCTACTTTGGTACATATGCACTCTGACAGCTGTTTTAGAGACGTGCTGATTGAGTAAGTATGTTTCTGACATGTCACATGGCTCTTTTCCCCTTTCGGTGCTTGTAAGGTGCGGAGCGAAGGTTGGAAATAGTGATTTTCTGGCATGTCTTCCTTCTGTACCCTATGTTGGCTCTCTCCACAGGAATTTTTCCCTCCCTAATTCAGTTCCTCCTGACCTTTTCCAAAAGTACTTTATAGTCATCTTTAATTAAAAACTGGCATTGTGATGCATGGTTCCTGGTTTCAATTATCTCATCTGAGGTCAGCGATTAGGAGCCATTGTTAAAGTCTTAATTAAACACGGAGTGGAGCCGCTCCTTTGTTACATTTAGAAACCAATAACCAAGTAAGCTTATGGAAAAGTCCTACATGGTAATATGGTCATTATGAGTCATTAACTGGAAAAATAGCATATAAATAGAATTTGAACTTACCAAGAAATGTTTAACAGCAATTTGTTACATGGACAATCAGTCAGTACTGATACTGACACAATACTTTATTTCGTCAGTCCAATAAAGGATTTGTATAACGGATTAAAAGCAGTAAAGTATTTTTGAACAATTCATTAAAATAACCACATATTAAGAGTCATTAGTTTGGGAATCTGACTACTCTGGGCATGATGTACAGAACCAATTAAAAATATAATTTGTTAATTAACTGGCTACACTTAGTCATGCTGTATGGTTTTCATAATAATAAAAAAAGCACTTGCTCATAAGATTTATTTGTCTGTGAATTGAGCTACACTGGTCGCACATTGTGTATTTGATTCACTAAAAGACTCATTCATAATATTCATAAACGTAATTTGATAGTGAATCAGGCTACACTGGTCATGTTGTTTTTAATTCACTAAAAAGAACCAGTTGCATCACTGAAAATAACCAATTCATAAGAGCCATTTGTTTATAAATGTTGACTACACTGATCTACGCTGTTTGTTGTATAAGGCAGTGCATTTAACTGATGTTCTGGAGATCTACTAGAGAAATATTAATAATACTCTATGCATCTGTTTACTCTTGCGTTTTACTTTTTTTTTTTTTTTAAAGACCAGGTGTAAACACTCTCCAAAACTCTGGGATGGATTTAAATCCAATCACTCAAACCACTTCAGGAGGCGTTTTGAGTCGCATTCCAAACTAAACTGGACAAGTGTAAATGCATCTGGTTGTTGAAAGCACATATATGCAATTTTTACTGATTAAAAAATAAATGTGTGCGAGTGTTATACCTGCTCCCGGAGGCCAGATTTGACAGCACTAATGCAACACACACGTGGCCCGCCGCAGATGAGTAGCTGAGTAAAACTGAAAGTTTGACGTTGCATCCTGAAGCTCAAAACACACTTATCTTAATTAAAAGTAGTGAGACTAAATAATCTCACCAGTACTGATGCCACTCTCTCCTATTGCAGTCTTTGATCTTGAAATTAACTGATTATAAATAAAATGCAGCCCATATCTGTTGCTTTCTCTGACGTGAACACCGTTAAATTAGCAATATATAGAGCGGGAATTAAAGATCAGATTCATATTTGTTTTGCATAGGAACATTTATGTGGCCAAGTGTGAATTGGACAGTTTTAACAAATCGGATCGCTATCTGATCAGTAAAAACACATGAAGTGACCAGGTGTAATAGGCCCTTTAGATATTCATGTGATGTTCTATAGAAATAATGATGTTATAGTCATTGTCTTCCATCCGAGTGCAGGTATGGCAGATAAAATATCGTGCATGGGTGACCAGGAAGTAGCCAAAGCCTTTGTATAAGGATATGGGCGCTTGGTTTAGAGTCTTCATTAAACGAGAGGCCAGGATAACATAGCCCCCGACTGACCTCTTACATTACACTGGATTCCAAGGACTTTACCAATAAGTCCCTGAATGCTACCTAATACGACAGCTTTGCTCTGCAATATAACAAATTACTTTGTGAGACATAAATAGGATTACAGCCAGACTATAAACATGTACGCATGTGTAAGTTTATGTATGCCCTGCTGCCAAGCAAATTGCTCTACATGAGAAGAAAAATGAGGTAAAAGGTGACTGTGGGGGAGTGTGCTAGAATACGACCCTGTTACCATAATGCACATAACATTAGATACTAGACACCCGCTTGTGGAAATCGGTATAAGATTACGTAACAGCAGACTTTGCAGATTGCTATGGATTAGACAAAGGCAGGAAATATGAGAAGGTAAATAACATCAGAGGAGTTATACATGTGAATATATTTCTGGCATTGTTTATCTGATCATCCAGCTTCCGTTTCTTTGAGCTTAAATGTCGCCGGACGTCATTTACAGACCCTAGCTTGAACTTGACGCACAAACGACTTAAGAAAAGATAAAAACATCTGGACACCAGTAGTTTAAAGCACTCACATGCACCAGTGCAACAGTGAGTAGTATGCCATTTTTTCTTTAGATATTTACAATTACTTTAGATTGGGGGACAGATCAAATTTTCCCGTCAATGCAAGTCGTACGTCATTGAAAAAGCGACGGTGGCGAATGACAACTCAGGTGGACACCAAATACAATCACATGACTCTTTTCAATGGCACAATGGAGAGCGAAGGCTCATCCCAATGCTTTGCTGACCTTTAAAGGTGGTGCAGAAAGCAAAAGCTTGTATTATCATTTCGTCTGCTTCCATTGCAAATCTGTTTTTACTTCCTTTTCCTGGTCAGTACATCTACCTTGGTTTTTGTCGTCAACTGTATAGTGTAAATGCAGATATCGGATATGGGCCACTTTTAAAGATGTAAACTGGTCGTCAAAAAAATCAGTTATAGTCAACAAATCAGAATTGGCTATCAAGACCTGCAGTGTAAATGCGGTACATGCCAAATTATTCCACTAACCATAACAATTTACTAATACTCTTGACATGAGAGTTAGTTGACATGTAGTTAAAAAGTGACTTATAGTTAGTAGAATGTCTAAAGTAGACTATTGAAATAAAGTAAAACTATTTTATAAAGTATATATATATTTTTAAATTCTGTAAATGTTTAATGATACCTAATCCTAATACCTGATTTTGTCTTTTTATAAAGTGTTACCAAAAAAACAATCATAATTTTAAATTAATTTATAAATCTGATCGTTACATTATATAGGGAAAAACATTATAGATATAGTGTAGTCCATTTCACAAACAAATGAATCTTATAAAACAGTTCAATTAATCATCTTTTCCCCTTTTTTTAAGTATCAAACTCACACGTTGTTGGTTTGAATGAATCAAATAAAATGAACTTTGAATTAACGTCTTGCTGACTATTGTTGAATATCGCCATCGTTCACTTTTCTATTTAGGATCTGGGAGTCGGTTGCCGGGCCGACGCTCTCCCAGCAGGCTAGACGGCCTCTTTCTGGCAGCGTGGCGGGACTCCTCAGGGTGGTGTATAGAGTGGGCTGTAAACACAATTTATTAATAGTCGCCCGGCTGTTCGCGAAAATGAAATGCCTGCTGAGCTCTAGCTTTCACCTAACCAAGCCCCTGTCATCAAATCAACTGACTGACCAGCCACACTAGAGAGAGAGCAATGCTAAGACAATCCTGCCATGAAAGTGCTCTGTAGAGTGATATTCCAGCAGGGAGCGTCTGTCAGTAGAACTGCTGTTCTGTGGATAGATTTTCCTTCCTTCCTGGAGCAAAGGTTTTCCACAAAGATTGTTAGCCCTCTGCCTTTTTGCGACCAACAAGCAGCAGGTTACTTAATGTCAATTGTATTAAATGTTGTGTAAACAACTTAGACTCTTATTGCCTCCAATCATCTCCCTAATCCTAGTAGTAATTCCCTAAGATTGTATTTGGTGTGACTGAGGTTCAGACACAAACACGACATTGAGACTTATTGGATCATTTTTCTGTTCGTAGCAAAGCGGCTTTCAGATTCTCAGACAGCTAGAAATTATGTATTGAATGACATTTTGGTACACTCATAACCACGTCTGCGCCACTTATGAGTGGCTCTATCGGGGGAGTGGGGGATTTTACTTCAGGAACAAGAAAGACTCCATAGTGCAATGATATGCATGCTCAACTTCTCGTAACGATTCTCTGTGGTTTCTAGATTCTATAGCTCAGGGCCAAAGAGCCTTGCATGGTGAAATTGATTTCCCATTTTTGAAACAGGAGAAACATACCGTTTTTCCTATATGCCCTGATATCTGTGACAGTTCCTTGTCCTTCGTGGGTTGCTCATCATCCTTTCTCAGTCTTAAATGTATCATTTAGACACTTTGGCTTCTTGCAAGAGTTTTACGCTATTCAGAATTCAATTGAGAATGCCTTTAAAATTTAAATTAAATGAATACATTTTATTTGAATTGAGCTTGCAAACAGATAGCAAACCATTGCAATTCGAACTTGAAGATGGATGTACTGTAAACCTGTGTGGCCCAAACCTGTATGACTTTATTTCTTCTGTGGAACACAAAGAAAGATATTTAGAAAAATGTCTCAGTATTTTTTGTCCTTTCAATGAATGTCAATGGGGTCCAATATTGTGTGTTGTACTAGAGGTCTGCGGGACAAGTTTTGAATTGCTGAATGCTGGTGCGGGAGGGAAGATACTGATGTGTGCAGAGGAAGCAGGAGAAAATAAATTGGTTGTTGGACTTCCACAAAAAATATCTACAATTAAAAATAAGAGTTACTCAAATTTGTTTTATGTTTTAAGGTACAGAATGTTATATGTTAATGTCTACTGTCTATTTGTCTATTAACAAAAACAAGCCTTTTACAGGCACAGGGTTGGACGTTTCTCGGTTACAGTATATGCGACAGCATGAAAAAAAATCAATGTAGATCTGTACCTGCAGGATTTTTCGAGTTTAACAAAGCATAAAAGTTGCTTGTGGGAGCAGGAAAAAATAGACACTTATTTTTAGCGGGCGCAGGAGTGAAAAATCGATCCTGTGCAAACCACTTTTCTGGACCCCCATTGACCTTTAATTGACCCCATTGACTTGCAACGCCAAGGTCATGGGTTCGATTCCCAGGGAAAGCAAGATCTAATAAGAATATAAAATGTGTACCTTGAAATGCAATGTAAGTCGCTTTGGATAAAAGCGTCTGCCAAATGCATAAATGTAAATGTAAAATGTAATGTATGGACAAAAAAGCTAAAACATTCTTCAGAATATTATATTTTGTGTCTCTTTATGTTGTGTCAATTTAAATGTACCACAGGGCCTTAAAGGAACAGGATTTTACCCCCTCTGTATACTTCTATATGGCTGGTGTGACAATAAAGCTCTTGAATTTTGAAACTAATACTCCCTTTAGAAGTTGTGGGGAGATCAGTGGCTGCAGAGGCGCTATTTGCCTTCCCGTCTTCGGATGAGGATGGAGCTCCACCCACCCCCCCTAAATCCTCTGCTTGTCAGTCCAGACCAGTCTGGGAGCCAGATGGAGACTATGGTAAAGTGATGCCCACAGAGGAGTAATTGCCTTTAATCTGTTATTGAGGGAAGCAGGATGAGACCCGCAGCAAGGCATGCCCCTCTGTGCCACAGAAAAAACACTGGCGGAGTTTCGGTTTAATGTGTGCGCTCTTTTGTGTGCCACTGGTGTGTTTATGGTTAGTTAGCGGAGTGAATTCGGGGGCTTGGCAGGATAACCTTGTACTCCGAGCATTTTAATTACGCTCTATGATCTGACTCGGGGCCTGTGTTTAGTTTGGAAAACCAAAAATCAAGATCCATATTTGAACGTCTTTTGAGTGTCAAACATTCCTGCTACAGATGCAAGCGTCCACAGACAACTAATTCACTTCTTATGCGAGTCTCTTACGCTCGCCCTGTGCCGAGCGCCACTCCAAAACAAATAGCGGACGCCTCTCGCCACTGCTGCCGAGAGTGTGTGTTTGCACTTATTTATTTAATAACTGTCAGGCTGCCTTGCGCTTCCCACTAAAACTTGGGCCTCTCGCAGGAGAAAGTGATCCGCAGATGACGACTCCCGATGAGATCCTGACTCGGTGTTGAAATTCAGGAATGATAAATGGTGTATTACGTCTGGGTAATATTGCGGGCTATCATTGGATAGAGCAGGAGCGCAGCGTGCGCTGTTTTCCCAGGGCAAGAGGAGCTCTCTAATTGGCTGCCGAGTTGGGTGATTATCCGTGCCTTGCGCCCAGGTCTGTTGTGACTGGTGTGCCAATGGACTAATCTTTCTTTAATTAGCTGACTCTACAGGACTGACTGGCCACTGTTTCACAGCCAACTCGCTTTTCTACATTCAAACAACAGCTCCCATACTCTTCCCAGCTACCTTTATACCAGGGGTGCCCAATCCTGCTCCTGCCGATCGACTGTCCTGCACAGTTCATCTCCAACCCTAATCAAACAAACCTGCATTTAATTTTCAAGTGATCCTGAATACCTTTATTTGTTGCTTCAGGTATGTTTGATTAGGGTTGGAGATTAACTGCTCTATACCCTTTTGGTCTTTTTTTTTTTTAGTTTGTATTGCGGCAACGCTAATGTTATTGGCTCTGTATGATTAATCGCTCGTTTGTTTCTCGCTCATAGGTCGATTTGGATAAAAGTGTCTACGAAACATAAATATCCATTTAAAGCCTGACTGAAGTTGAGGCATCTGAGATTGGACATCTGGTCTGAGGTCAACAGTAAATGGTGTTTGTCAATAGTTATTGATCCTTAATGATTCTTATTGAATTATTCATAAGAAGTCATTGAGATATTGATATCCCAGCCCATTGATTGCAGTTTTCGTTATTTTCGGTTGGCTTTTCTAAATGTGCCTGATTGCAAGAAATTACTTTCTCTTTATCGTTTAATCTGAAATCAACTCCAATATCAACATCAACTATGATCTTACTGATTAAGTGATATTAAGTGATACAGTAACTTACTATTTTTATATAGAAGCCCTTTACCATTAAAAGAAAAAGGTAACTTTTATTGTAATTGCTTTATATGTACCAATTGTGCCATTGTACAAAATAACAATTTCTTAATTTGAAACTTCATTTTTTTTGTGAATTTAAATCTCAAAATTAAACTTTATATTCTAATTCTTATATTGTATCTCATTTTTATATTATATCTAACAATTGCAACTTTATTGTTCATAATTCTAACATTACCTATATCTCACAATTGTGACTTTATCTCAGTTTGACTTGACTTCATAACTTACAATGTGACTTAATTTCTTATTTTTAAGTCTATCTCACTATAAACCCTTTTTTGTTTTTTACTCAAGTGAAAAAGGGCTTCCATAGTTTTGTATATCTACAAACGTTTGAAGTTTTGGAGAATAAGTAATAATCAAAGCAATCTGTCTATCTAGCTTTGCTAATCGGGCACATGTGTAGCTTGCTAACTATCAAGCTTCATGATGAGTCTCAGTCTCACTCCAGAATTTGCTGGATGTTTATCACTGTGTTTACGAAAGGTACTCTCTGACTTGAAAGTCACTTTAAATTGCCCCCTTGATAGCAGAAGATTGCAACTTTTGAGAATTATAAAAAATAAAAATAAAATATTCGCTACTGGAGAGACCAGGTCATTCAAGTCAGAAACCATGTAAAAGTCTGTCAGTCAGGGTGTGCATCAGTTCAGACAACTTCTCACCTGCTGTACAATTTGTGTGACACCCTCTGCCTAAATGTGATCTCTGAAGAGTTCCACAAAGAGTGGAGGTCATTACCAGTAGCCCTGGGCTGTCTTTTCTTCACAGTTACATTCCTTGTACAGGGGGGAGAGGGGAGTCTCTAATTAACTCCCCACAAAGTGCCCTGCTCCCTGACCAAAATAAATATGGCCCCTGTCATTCTGTCAGCAACTGTCTTCAATATTTGAAACACCCCATGATCCCGCCGGCTTTTATATGGAGAATCCGTCGTCATTCCACAGGCATGAACCATAAACGTGGAGTCCTGTGAAAGAGGGACTGGGGTGAAGGGGATCTATCTGCCTGTCTGTCTGTTTGATATGCCGCCTCCTTTTTTTTTTTCAAATCATGTAGATTCTTAATATTTCATTCAGTCATTTTCATTTCAGTCAGGGGTCTGGGGACCCTCAGTGCTTCACAAAGGGTGTCTGTGAAGAATTTGAGAAAGAATTGTAAGATATTATGTATATTTTACATAATTATTCTTTTTTTTTTATTCACATCCACCTTTATTTTATTATTTAATTCTGCTTTCTGATTATCCTGATTATTATAATGATTATTTAATTCTATTGACAGTCAAAGTTTAAGTAGTTTTCATTATCTTCATATCTTGTTATGATCTTTTTATACTTTTGTGAAGAAAAGAAAAATTGTTTGTTTCAGGTACACTGTAACTTCACAATTACAGAGTATTAATTGGGATTTATTAACATAAATAACATAAAGGGGTCCTTGGCATCAAAACCTTCCTTCCTTCCTTCCTTCCTTCCTTCCTTCCTTCCTTTCTTCCTTCCTTCCTTCCTTCCTTCCTTCTGTCCGTCCTTCCGTCTGTCCGTCCTTCTGCTCTTGCATTATGCTCTACCAGTTGAAAGGCAGAATAAAGCTGCAGTCTGTAAATTTTTTGTGTTCAAAATGAACAAAATTTAAATTCTAAGCGAGGACATCATGAATCCATTCTAAACTGTGTTTCTGTCTTGAATCACTAAGGTACACCTATAATAAGAGTTTATATTCAGACTATTTTAGACTGGTTCGGGTCATACCACTGTGGAGTAGCCCAGTACCTACGTGACTCGTCATAGATATAAACAGAGACTCCTAGAGCGCCAAACACAATATACATTCTAGCGACAGTGACTTTGAGCTGTTATTTTGTCTCATGATAGCATCATCATCACTCTAATTGTTTGCCATTTGAATGTGGCCCTTCTGTCTTCCAGGTGTCTGCATAGCCCACTGCAAGCTCTTCCCCAAGGCCCCACACATGCTTTCATCTCCACAGACACACACACATGACACAGGCAAGACACTTCCTCCACACAGCATTCAATAAACATGCATTCATACATTCCCACACATAAGCACTAATGTATAAGCTCAACTTTTGATAATGTGTGCTGAGGTTCCGTTTCATGTACCCGCAATATCAGTGGGACACTGGCACGTCCTAGACCACCCCCCTCTTCGGGGCTAGATGGGAGTGGGGTATGACTTTCAACATCTGGTGCACAGTTGCACCAACTCAACCGCTAAAATCCTCGGTCCTCTCTCGGGCATTTTTATTGAGACATCACAGCTTGTAATCAGAGCCTCACAATACTGAGGGAAGCTGTGGCTTCTGACCCACTCACATCCAGCGGCTTGGACCAACGAAACAGACACCCAGACAAAACAAAGTGTCCAGTTTGCTGCTGGATGCATGTGTTTTTAGGTGTTTGTACATCCAAGCTTGCATACACACAGTAGGGAATAGCCAAAAGAGACTGTGTCAATTTGCAATTGGGTAAATTCAATAAAATAAACAGATGGGTTATAAATGGGGTTGTGCACTATTTGGAACTAAAATGAGAGATCCTTTGAATTGTAATTTGGTTTTACATTTAAGCAAGTAGAATTAAAATTAATTGAAATTCAAAGAAATTTCAAAGAAAAAATAGAAAGAAGTAGAAGGTTTATTGGCCTTTTAATGGTTTATGTTTTAGTCGTTTGTTATGTGCTTTTCTAATTTTTATTATTTAGCTTTAATTTATTTTAATCTTCGTTTTATTAATTTTAGTACTAGAACATCATCTTGAATTTCAATTAGTTGCCAAGGCAACATTTCAAATTATTACATTTTTTAAAAATCTAATGTACATATTTTACTGTTACTTCAGCTTTGTTTCACTTAATATAAATAGCCAATTTTTTAGCAAATTAGCCTGTTCTGCAGTTCTTAAATTTGCACAACCCTTGTTTTAAGTTAAAAATATACCCTCAAATTTCCTATTTAAATGGTGCAGTTGCTCTTGGTTGAAACTCTAGTTTTCTTTATGCTAAATTTATGCAGATTTTATTCAGAACTGTAACTTCAGTATTGCTGGTTTTAGTTGGTTTGTTTGCCTCTCAACGTTCATCCAGATCCCAAGTCTCCAGTGTTTATACTTAATACCTGGATGTAGGACAAATCCCTGCTACCTCTAGTTACTTTTGGATCTTTTCCCTGACATGTTCCTGTTTTTCTAACCATTGCTGCGGTGTGAAACCCCTGACCCAATTGGGCCTTGAAAGAGCTTATAGCAGAAGTACTGTAGTAGAACCAGGGGAATTACTGGCACCGGGGCTCCATATAAATGATGAAAGCTGCCAGTTTCACTCAGGTGAGTGGTTTTGGGTTGACAGGAACCTTTGCACCTAGATCCTCAAAACATTAAACACGTCCCACAGGCCCACAGATGCAAGTACAAAAGTTTCTATTGCTCTTCTTTAAAGTTAAGTTGTCTCGAAAGGATACAATCACACCATTTAGACACATGAAAGCTTTTTGAAGGGAATTTTATAAATTGAGGTAAGGAAAGGAAAGCAGGCGTGACGCCCTTGACTTGAAGCATTTCACAGAGGGTCCCTGCCCTCGAAAACACACGCTTACACACTACTCTCTTCAGTTTTAGTGTGTCTGATTTGGCACAGCTCGTCTGCCTCATGGGCACTTCCTCTTTATGTAGAAACCCACTTGGTTCCTGGAGACAAGAGGCAGATTTCCTCTCCGTTCCCCATTGGAGATGGAGATTGAAGGCCTTGTTTCTGAAATGAGAAATAAAGAACACATCATGCCGCACAATTTCCTCTTACATCCTCCAGAAGCACCCTTGGGGAGCAAACAGATCTGAAACGGTCGGGTGTATTGCTCAGAAACACATATGGCCCAGACAGGGCTATGACAGGTACTTTCTTGACTCAAGATGTAGCCTAAAGGTATGCTTTATAGTATGGCTGCACCTCAGTGTGTATTTATATAAGGAACTGATTAGATTGTATGAATTTAACATGGACCCCTGTTTGAAAAGCCCCAGTGGTGACGGCGGCCCCAAATGTTTCCCATAACTCCACCATAATGAACGTTCACTCTCCTGCCAGGACAACCGCACATAGGGGTGTAAAATAGTTCTCTGCATCCATATGTACAGTACATGACAAAATCTGAAGTCTGGCCCCTGTGTAAGGGGGCTACGATGTTCTCATTCGCCATGACGCACACACTTATAGGCTGTACTTCCCATCGCACAGCACTCGCAGGAAATGCAGCTTCAGGAGTAAAATCGAAAACAAATGTTCCATCAAATAGTTTGTGTAATTTTAGTGTGACGAGGTCACATCCTTGGCGAAGCTGTTGAATTTTTTTTTCTTATTTTTCCTTTTGTTCCATTTTCAGAACAAACATGAAAATGAGATTTTAAACGTACAGTAATTGTACAGTTGTGCACTCCTGGAGCAAGCAAAAAGTGATGGATTCCAGGGACAAGATTTTTTTCCTGTTTGTATGTATCAGCAAAGATAGAAGCCTTAATCATGAGCTATTTATAGCAACTGTTTTTTTCAGTATAAACAAAAGGTGTTCTTAAACATTCTGAGATGTTAGTCACAAAATGCCTGGGCGAGTAGAACAGTGCATCAGTTCCTTTCCTCGCAATCCGACGATGGCTGATTTGATAAGAACCACTCCTAGTATCTCATGCCTTCGTTCTATCAGCACGAAACAGATGTTTACGTAAATCTGACAGATCAAAGCGCCGCGCTGAAGTTTTGAATACAGTTAAGCGAATCCAGAAAAACAGAATACTTTTACCGTCATTTGCCTTATCAGAAATTATGCATTCGTGAAACTGTGGCATGTGACACAAATTATAAATATGTGGTAATCCCTTGATCTTTTTTATCATCCCACTGCCGTTTTCTCAGTCCTGGTTGGTAATAGTCCATTGGATGCTTGCTAAAATAGCACAGAGGTTCTCTTTGATAAAGCTGTGGAAGCTTTTTATGTCGTTCGTCAGAAATGTAACATAACATTTAGGCAGCAATTAAATGAAACTAAAGCTAATTACGCCTCATTTTCTGAGGGACACAAGACTTCAGCTCTATGTACTTATGCCCAGATGTGGGGGTGAGTCAGGCAGTGAGATAAGAGACCACAGAAGCTGTTTTGCAGCCTTCTCTATGGGTTTGCGGTGGCAGGCATAACAACTTCTGTGTGTGGCGTACTAGAGGGCAGCTGGCATGGCTGTGGTAACTCATAGTGGTGGACATCACTCAAGTCTGCAGGTGATTGACGGAATTCTGAATAGAATGATAGCTCCACATATTTGTAATCAGACTAGCATTGGTCAGAATAATTTGTCTGCCTTAATTAACATCTCTAGTGATTGACTAAGGATTTCTTTAACGTTCTGCCTGGAAGCAAAGCCGTCATTATGCCAAACCCCTTAAAGAAGCTGTCGTGTTTACAACTGTGACAATGAGCGCTTATCAGGATCAACTAAACGCTGGATTTTCAAAAGTATGTGAAGTTCACAGCATTTTTGCACCATTAGCCATGTTTCCATCCATTTTGCATTTTGGGTTATAGCATCAAAAAACGCTGGACGGAAACACCAACATGCACATAAATTGTAAAGATGCGCATAAAAAATGCAAATTTTTTTAATCCGCTAAGAAAGCATGCGCATAAACTATGATGGAAACACATTTACCGAATAAATTCCTTGATGCGCATGTGACTTTGCGCAATGGGACAGGGTGCTTTCAGGGTGCTTTGAAAGTTTTACAGGAAAACAAGTCAAAAATATTAATTATTTTTATCATAGCCCCTATTATCATTCTTATTTTTTGTATTAAATTCAGGCTGGATCAGCTGCCTTGTAGAGATATTTAGCTTCAGTGCTCATGTATCATTTACGATCATTTACGTCCAATCATTCACGATATCTATGATCAATAAAGTTACAAAAAATACATTTGATTAATAATTTTATTCATCAGTCTTAAATGATATCCAGCTCTGATCTGGGAAAAGTCTGGACACATTATTTGTATCGCATTAAAGATAATGTGTTCAGACTTTTCCAGTTCAGCTCTGGCCCATGACCTGATGTGCAGTAGTAACCACCAGATAAATCACTGCACCAGTCATGTGTGTTTTTGTGCCAAAGATGATGATCTAACGGCAGTGGACATATCATCGCGGATATCTTCAAAGAACCAATGCGGTACATTGACCTGCTCCTTAATCTCTCTACACTTCTACAGTTGCACAGATTCAAGACAATAATGACCCACCTAATCTCAACATTAGCTTTGAGTTCGGAATGTTTGTGTTTTAAATCATTCCTTCTGATAGTAAGCAGAGCTTCAGAGGGAGAGAGAGAGAGGAGGGGAGAGAAGTATGATCCAGAGTAACCTTGTTAGGCTAAGTGACACTGTGCAGAGAAGCTTCTTGTCAGCTGGTTAGCAAGATGGACTTCTACCTATAAAGGATCGTCTTCTCAGGGCAGTGTTGGGGAAGCTGCTTTGAAACTGTAAATTATACAAGATAATCATAATTTACTGTAGTTCAACTACAGTTAAGCTACTTTTTTTGAAAAAGCGTTTAGCAATACTACAAGTTTGGATGTTCAGATATTCATACAATAAAATATTCTTGGGCCCATGAAAGTTTTGTGGAAAATGATCAAAATCAAAACCAGTGGTTGGCTGGCCACTTTTTTCAAAAACGCTGGCGGGGAAAGAGTTAAGTTCACTTGCTGTGCCTTAGATCTATAAGTACAATCAAATTGTCTGTACAAGTAATTTCAACTTAAATTATATTAAACTGACTTAAATCGACTTGAATCTCATATAACCTATAAAAAAAGGTTGAAATTGCTTAAATAATTTTGATGAGTTAATGTAAAAACATGTTGCCATGACTTATTGATATTATACTTTTTTAGATGGCAGTATATTTCAAATACTATCATCATTTATAATTAAAATACTATATACTGTATGTATTATAAACATTTACTATGTTTTATTAATTATTTATGTTGATGTTATTGTAATGATTTAAATGTTTGTGTCATCAGTTATTTTTCTATTTTGAGGGTTATTTAAATTTTTCATGTGTTATGTATTTATTAATATATGAACCTATATCATATGTTACGTATAGAACAACCTGGTGTAGCCCATGCCTGTTTGAAAATGAGAAATTACCAAATAAAGCAAATAGAAACTTGACAATTTATTTCGAATTACTACAATATAGTACAACAATAATATTCCACTTGAAAAAAAAAAAGTTTAAAATGAAGAGAACTTAAAATTAATTGCAGGGACTTGAATCAATTAATATTTATTTGTAATTCATCTGATAATAAGCATAGTTTCTTTCTTTTTACTGATTTTCTTTTCTTTATTTTTTTATCTCCCAACAACTGACGAATAACTTTTGCTATGGGGATTATAAAAGATACACAACACACAATTAAATTTGGTTAATTACAACATTAATTGCACCAGGGCATTAGTTCTGACCTTTGAAAAAAAGGCATAATTCATAATTAGCTTAATTTATTTAGGAACATGAGGTTATGAGACCGGTAAAACTGGATTGCAGATGATACGGGGTTTTGCTCTGAAATGCTGTGCATAAAACTGGCGCAACAGTTTAGTGAATTCCCCTTCTGTGTTCTGCCAGGTGCTCTGTATCTCCTTCCAGACACATTGTCCACAGTGTAAGTCAAGGGGAGCTGGTTGCAGTTACGCATCTCTTCACAGCATTATAAATGTATGTGTTAGGAGGCCCTTAATGGCTGCTAATCCAATTTCTGCTACTGAAATCAAATCTCGCTGGCGCCAGTGGTCCTCTCCTTCACTCACAAACAGGGGCGCCGTATAGGGGGGGAAAGTTAGGACGATTCCAAGGGCCCCTGACTGACAGGGGCCCCAACAAATACGTAAAAAGTAATTAATTTTTTTTTATTATATTATACACTATATAAACCATCATCATTGAGTATATTTCAAATAATAATAAAATTAATGATGTCTTTGATTGTACTTATTTTGGCAATAAAAGTTAAATATCCCCATTGACCAAAAAGTAAACATACACCCCCCTGTATCTGCATGAAATGGTTTGGTCCTGCCTTAGCGCACTCATCTAGCCGCGTTTCTATTACAGATTTGCGCAGAACTTTTGCGATTTATTTTCTAAATATCGATACAAAACTATTGCGAAATGACGCCGTTTCGATTAACCGATGTTATGCGACTAAAACTTAATTTTCCTCTCGCGAATAGTAATTTAAAAAATCGTGGCAACGGACGTTGGTAGGTTTATATATCCCAGCCACCGCACTAGACATTATTTGTAGGCGTGTTATTCAAGCATCAATGGCAAGGAAAGACTCTTATACTGTGAGCGGCAGATATGAGGAGTTTCTGGGTGTTTCTCCCTCATTTCTGCTTCGAGGTCTTGATTGTGGCATTTCTATGAGGTTTAGAATCCAGTATTCCTGTAATTCGTTAACAGATTGACACCCTTTCTTTTGTCTTTCCTCTCTATTTTCTCTCTTTCGTTTTTTTGAAAACCAGATTTTCTTTTAATATGCAACTTTGTGGTTTCTGGTGTTTCTGGCAACTAAACACCGTCATCCGTGTTTCAATTACCTTTCAAATTGCGCAAATTGAAATGAGGTGGTTTTTCAGGCAATTTTGAAAAAAAAAAAAATTCGCAATGGAAACGTTTTTTGCGCATTTACACTCATATGATGTAGATGGTGCGGTGTGTTCGGAACAGAATACGAGACGAGTTGTTTATTAAATTCATAAGACAAAAGAATTACAGGAATACTGGTGTATTTCAATTTATTTTTAGAAGCTTGCACACACTTGAGATGCTTGTGAATGATGATGTTAATTTATTTTGATTAAAAAATTAATATATATTTAGTTTTTTTTCGTTTTTTTTTTTTTAAATCTGTCATTAATTTTACAATAAAAATACATTGACACTGTAAAGGATTGCTTTAAGGACATTTTATGGTGGCTTTTAATATTGCATCAAATAATGAATTGCATACTGTATGCAGACTTGAATTTACAAATCACCAGCAGTAAAAATTGTGCTAGTACTAGAGTTATGTAAAGCATCTGATGGGACAGGTACGTCCTAGAGATCTGGTGACAACAGCTGTGCAGGGGGGGCCCAATGTTATTTTTTTGTCATGGGGCCCAAAATTCCTGGCGGCACCCCTGCTCACAAATAATGACTCTGCGTTTGGTGTCTTTATGAAAATGATAAAACAGCAGCTTTATCATCTCTTACTTCCACAAGAAGCATACCCTGGTTTCCATTTTGCGTCTTTCCTCCTCATTCTCTCTTTAGGGGGGAGTGGATGAGATTAAGGATCAGCAGAGAAGGCAATTATTAATTGTTGATCTCTTGAAAGATGAGAAGGTTTTGAGCAGAAGAAGAGCCTTCGCAGAGAGGCCCATTTACCGCTCGCTCGTAATGCTTTCCTGAGGTCAGGCATCGATTTCCTTAAACCACATGCTGTGCTGATAAGATTAGGCCTTTCGATTCCTGAACTACTTGAGTCATGCAGATGAAGTCACTTTGGGTTGGATTTTAAGGCTGGAAGGACGTCTTTTCATTTGGTCACGGCCTCTTCAGCATCTTTTCAGCAGGTCACCGCCAGGCTCAGATGGAATATGGGGACTTTTTATGCATTTTCCACTGATTTGGTGGGAAACAATCTCTAGAATTTGTAAGGGATAATCCACGGCTAGCCGTGCATTAAATGTTTTAAATGCACGGCGTGTATAGGCACAGCTAGCCATGGATTATCCTGCTTATATACCATGCTCAATTGCAAGCATTGACAACTTAAAGCTGTTATTGATTGACTAAGGGTTAAATTGATGGTTAGTTTTGTCAGTTATGGCTCGATCTATCATATTCTGCCCGCTTTGAATCAGACACAGAGATAAAGTAGTGTGCAAGGTTATATTTATTTGAATGAATGAATTAGCATTTATTTTAATTAATTATATAGAGAGAGAGAGAGAGAGAGAGAGAGAGACTTGTACCTGCGTTCTCTATTTAAACAACGAAGCTGTGAGTTTAATCACTTCAGAATAGCGATGTAACCCCCTCGTTGCTTAGAAATATAACCATTCAGTAGCGAAGCTGCTGTTATTACTAAAAGTCGTGGGACAGCGTTGATAAGTTTCTGTGCTCTTGAATGTTTGTGCGTGCGTGCGTGTGTGAGACTTATGTTTGTGTGTGCTTCAATGAAAACAGCGCATTAATTATGATTATGAAGTATATGAAAACTGACTTGGAACTACCTATGCATTAAACATTTTATTGCACACTTTCCAGCCAATCTGAATCAAGTACTCAGACTCACAAAGAAGCCTTTTCAAATGAAGCATAACAGGACATTACATGATAAACATAACATAACATTGAAGCATGAAGCATAACATAACATTACTGTACTGTATTACCCATATTATATTATATTATATGATTTAAATATTTATTTATATGCATTTTGTATATATATATAAAAAAAGTTATATATAATCATTTAAAATATATTATAAGTTTGTAATAATTATTATAATAACCATTATTAACATTGAGCACCAATAATAATTTATTATAATTGATCAATAAATCAGCACATTAGAATGATTTCTGAAGGATCGTGTGACTGAAGACTTGAGTAATGATGCTGAAAATTCAGCTGTCTCAGCACAGAAATAAATTACATTATAAAATGCATTAAAGTAGAAAACAGTTATTTTAAATTGTGACAATATTTTATAATATTACTGTTTTTACTGTATTTTTATCAAATAAATTCAGCCTCGGTGAGCAGAAGAGACTTATTTCAAAATCATTTAAAAAAAATCTTTATTCCTAACTGCCAGTGTATACATTTCATCAATTCACACATTTCCTGGAAATCAAACCCATTACCTTGTTGCTAGTGTCATGCTCTAACCTATTGGAATGGCTATTTGAGCATGTGATTCGAGTTTTTCATCTTGATAATACAATTTCAAGCTTAAAAAAACCCTACATGAAATGATGTGTTATTTTGATGACATGAAAGAAAACAAACGCATGCAGTCAGAGTCAGGTAGAGGACTGAAAGGAGAGAGTAACCATGCGCTGAAGGAATCTGTGGTTGGGAGTGGAACTTCCACTCAGTGGTCTACCATTGCCAGGTGTTTCGGCAGATCATATCCATGCGTGTGGCAGAAACCGGGAGTAGAAAGAAAGTTTAATCAAATCACGTGGACGTACACTACAGAATGTGTTTCAACTTACACCTGTGTTCTCTTTGCTTTGCTTTCCTTTCTTGACACTCGTACACTCAGGGGAAAACTCTCTCTCTTTTGTTGCCAAGGAGTGGTAATCAATTTTCCGTGCAGATATCGGAACATTAGAGCGCACACTAGTACACTGTTTCTGATTAGCACTAACTTGTTTATTTGTTTGATGCTGAAAGTCATGTAAAACTGAGTGTCTTTTGGCAGATGCTTGTTTTATCTACAAAAGGAAAGCAATCAGTGTCGGAAAGATTTCTTTTTTTTTAATTCCACTGAAAAAAAAGGAAAAATGAACCAGTGTTTATAGATAAAAACCATTCTGGCATGTTTGCTTTCAGCCTTCCCAATCAGAAATGCTAAAAACACATCAGTTTTTCCCCTCGCGTCTCTCCGCGGTAATTCAAACTGTGGGGTTGCAGTGTTGTCTTGACCTCACTCAGTGAACCTTGCTAATTAAAGTTGGCAATTAATTGTAAATATTAGATCAAAACTGCAAACAGAGTCCTAATTCACAAAATCATACACCTGACATCAATTCAGGTTGAGGCACATTAAATAGCTGCAGACATCTTGATATGATTTTCCATTTCAGGCATTGTTTTGACCCGCACAGACATAAGGCTTTCAGTTAGTTTTGGTTGCCCTCTAGCTGTCAGTTATGAAATATTATGAAATTTCCAACAGCATTTTTTTTTTCAGAATTCACAAATGAAGGATGATTTGAGGATCCAATGGGATGTGTAATTGAAAGCTGTTACTTGTAGGAACCCTGTAGGAACAGTCAAAGTTTCAACAGTCAAATTTGCAGTGTTATTGCCATTTCTGAGGTGGAACCAGTAAAAAAAAAAAGAAAAGAAACCCAGTTTACTGTATTTTGACTGTGGCAAATATAGTACTATCATAAACTATAGTAGGCCTATATAATACTCTGTCATACTAAATTTATTTTAGTAATCAACGCACTTATGAACTAAAGAGCTTGTTGAATGACAATGATGTCAAAGTACATCCAAAACTTGAAATTCCATTTTTAAATTAATAAGTTCCACTTTTAAATGCACAATAGAAAATGAGGACTTTCCAAGGACACTTCCAGCTAAGAAAGGCCACCAAAAACCACCTGGTACATAACAAATGTTCCTATCAAGTTATGAAAACATTTATTATTTTTTTATCATTTTGCAAACATTATGTATGAAACAAGTAGTCAGATTTTTTATTTTTTATTGGAAAAAAAATGTTTCATAAATGATGTATAAATAATGTTTTTGCATAACATTATGTTTGTCACATTGAAACAAGTATTTTTGAAAATGTTTTAAAACATTTTCATGAACGATGTATTCGCAAATGTTTTTGTGCTAACATTTTGAGAACATTATTAAAGACCAGGTAACCGAACAAACATTCTATTGATGTCACTGTAAGAACGTTTGTTCATAACTTTGAGAAAACCTTGCCAGAAACCTCTGAGAACATTCCCTGTTAGCTGGGATGTGGTAACTTGTAATGTCCTTGACAAATATTTACTACAATAGTCCTTTAGAAGAACCTGTCCTTTTGACTGATGTCTTTGAAATGATTTGATCAGCCATAGAGGCATAGCCTGAGGTTTAGTTCTCTTTTAGGTAATCACACTGCTCTCCACTACTATAAACAGAACTTAATGAGACAGGATATTGTTCTAATGGTTGGGAGGAAAGAACATATGTGCCCTGGCCTGCAACATAGGACTTATTAATGTAGACCTCTGCTCTTTACTGCCATCAAACTGCACCCCCAAATTGATCGCATTGCAGAGTAGACTGTTTATAAAGCACACAGTTTTGAATCAAAATGGCCTCTTAAAATGGAAAACGAAAAGATATTGCCTGTGGTCATTATGGACTTGCTTATTGTGCCTGAATAAATCCATTATAGCTCACTTGGAGCAATTGGAAGCGACATTTATCGAAGAGGTTCAACGGTTTCGCTGTTGCTGTAGTTTTTATGTGAGGCGCATGGAGATTCGGTTCAGTGAAATCGGACCCCTAGCGCTTTTCGAGGCGTTTCTGAAGGCATAACGAGCCGCCGTGTAAAGACAACATTTTTGCATTGTGCCAAATTGCGAGACCGCAAGAAATAAGTCCCAAAAATAGAACGATTGTATTAATTGCAGGAAATTGCCGGTGGAAGATTACGATTTTTTTTTCCCCCTCGTGCCACCAAAAGAGAGCATTTTCTCAGGGTTGTTTCCACTTAAGAAAATCATTTTCTTGAGAATTCACATCGTTGGGGCTGGGAATGGCAATCGGGCAGCTGCGAGCGAGCCAAGAGCTGGGACGGCGTTTGGGAGAGAGGCCCACTTGAGATAAAGTCACCACACATTATGCAGTCTTGCCTCATTTTGTGGTGCTAAATGGCCTGAACAAGTGCAATAATAAGACTGTGAGTCAGGCCTTGAAATACAACTATAGAAAGATTCTTTTCTGCAGCCTGTATGTGAACCGTAGCACAGCTAACGGAGAATGTGTGCCAGATCGGGATCCAGATACCACCCGGCATCCAAGTCTGACTCGGTTTTCCCCTGCTGACAAATTTTCTGTGCCTTTCAGTCACACTTTCTCCTTCGAACGTTCACACACTCACACACTCAATCATACGCACCTCGTTATCTTATTTGCCACTGTTGGATTTAGCAAGCCACCCTTCGTTGTGTGCGATATGCCACACAGTCTTTCCCAGAATGCTTTGCCTGCGACACCTGGCTTGCATTAATTCTGGTCTGAGAAGCCTGGCTGAGAAGCGAACGAGTGTTATGCACTTTGCTCCAGTGGAGTGTGAGGAGGGGAGAAGGGGTGAAGAAAGGTTCATTTGATTTGGGGTTCTGCTCGGAGAGCTGCTGTCTTTAAATCATTAAAAATATCATTCACGGGCAGCTAAAGGTCTTGCTTGGTATTTTAACCCTTTAACTGTCACTCAATAAAACGGTTAAGATAATTATTTTTTTAAATAAAACACCTTGAGTGAGTTAAAAGATTTTAGTACTTGTTTTCATTCTGAGCTTTAACAATAATAAAAAAAAAAACTTTCTATTCAACAAATATTACAAGTATCACAGTTTCCGTAAAAATATTAAAGGATAATTCTGGTATTTAACACCTTGAGTCTATATTGTAGTTTGTTTTGGATGAACAAGAGTGGTGGACAACATTTTTTTGACAATGGTTCCTCTCTCGAGTTTTTGACTATAATAGAATTGGCCATGGACCCATTTAACATTGGAGTCAATGGCCATGTCCGAAAATGTCATTAAAACAGCCAATAATGTTCGTTTACAAAACTGTTAAACTCACCGAGTGGTTAGTGGTGTTCGTTGATGATTATAAACAATATATCGTCGCAATATATGATTCCAATCCGTTTATTTTGCTATAGTGGAACTATTTTTTCAGACACTTCACAACTGTGTAACTTCCGCTCAATATTTGAATCTGAAGCGTTAGCACACTCCCGACCACTTGATGGCGATAACTGATGTTTATGTCTCGCGGGACACTCACGGTCACAGTCGAGTTCAACTTCATATTACAAGTAACAATTAATGAAGGTTTTGTTTGTTTATTTCGCTTACTCTCCCGGAGCACAGTTGCTCAGCGCGCTAGCTTTATGAGAAACGGAAGCGAGCAAAAAGACTACATCGACCAAATGTAAACAGCCCCCTTTCCGTTTCCGGTAGCGCATTTATATTAACGAGCACTCAGTCCTTCAACAGAATTCAATGGGATTTTACAAAATGACGAATAAAACACGACAGAAACTGTATTTCGCAACACTTTTTGTTTCTGGAACATCAACTAACATCACTAATCACTCGGTGAGTTTAACAGTTTTGTAAACGAACATTATTGGCTGTTTTAATGGCATTTTCGGACAGGCCCATTGACTCAAATGTTAAATGGGTCCATGGCCAATTCTATTATAGTCAAAAACTCGAGAGAGGAACCATTGTCAAAAAAATGTTGTCCACCACTCTTGTTCATCCAAAACAAACTACAATATAGACTCAAGGTGTTAAATACCGGAATTATCCTTTAAGAAGCACCGTTTTCAATTTCGATATTAATAAGACTCTTGAGCACCAAATTAGCACATTATGATTTTTGAAGGAAATACAATGATTCATACAGTGATTATCACGATATCATGTGACACTGAAGACTGAATAAATTCAGCTTTGCCGTCACAGGAATAAATTAAATAAAAATAAAACCATTTATTAAAATGCGTTTTATTATATATAAAAATGTTTTTTATTACTGTAGTATAATTACTTTTTGAATATTAATCAACTTCTGTTGCAACTAAAATTCCTGCTTAAAGCTGTTGTTTTATGCAACCGGAAACTATTTTTTTCTTGATTATTACTCAAAAAGCCTTTAAGAAATTTCAAAAAAATGAATGTTTGCTATACCCCTGATCACGAATCAGAAAATGAGCGTATCAACAGTTTCTATATTAATGTGTTTTTTTTCTCTGCAATAGGGGGTTCGGGTAAGGGCCACCGGACCAAAGAGCAGAAGAAGAAGTCCAACAAGCAGAGGCTGCGCTTCCGGGCCCAGAACCAACACAGCGACCACCTCGCCTCTGTTCGGGCCGGCCAGTAAAAAAAAAAAAAGACTTTACTATGGAACAAAGACCACAAAGCTGCTAGCCACGCTCCACACACACCTACCCTGATGAAAACACACACACACACACACGCATCCAAACGGGATTATCCACATTCATGTGGTCACACTGTGTCTCTGTGCCTCCTGCTGCTTCCCTCACCGGTGACACGTCCCCCCCGACCCATGACCCCACTGTGATATCATGGAACACTACAGCAGCTGTTCATATAGCTCATATCTCGTCCTATTTGAGGAGAAAGAAGAGAGAGACTGAGCTGGAAGCACAGAAAGCTCGGGCATGGAGACCTGGAGGAGTCGAACGAGCACAGACTGGCGAAAGGAGCAGAAGAGATTGGAAAGGTTACTCAAACGTGATTGACTGATTATGATGCCCTGAAAAACAAGAGAGAGACTTATCTGTATGTATGTACAATTTACAGCATTCCCCTTCCTTAAGAATTAAGGCAGAGGGCATCATGTATGGCCTTTCTTGTCAAATAGGTACTTTGTTTTTCATAGCAATGTTGCAAAACCATGCATAGTTGCGAAATTATTATTCTCAGCACAAGATGTTTACGTCCAGACCGCTTTATGCTTTAACTGTATATTGTGGGTAAGAATCTTAGTTGTTCAACTAGCATGGCCACAAACTCATGTGTACATAGTCGGTGAGTTTATCTAATAAAGGTAACATTGATGATAAATATAAAAAAACCTTACTGTATTTTCAGTATTGACACTTCAGCGTTTAAATGTGTAAAGGGTTATAATACCAGCTACAGTTAAATGAATTTAAAAAGAACAAAAAAGCTAAATAAAAAACATAGCCTTCACATAGCTATTACATTTATATGGTATATAATTGATTTATTTATTGATTCTTTTTTTATTTTTTATTATTATTATTATTTTTATGTTTGGTGAAAATTATGTCTCTGTACCTGATACTCCTCAATGCTGAAGTATTCTTTCAACCACTTATAACAATACAACATATCTCTAACAGTGGAAACCGATTGTGTCCGATTTGCTGGTAAATGTTCCTCAGAAAATCACTGTGTAAACCTGGTTTAACATCTTGTACTTTATGTTGATCACACATCCTGCAGCAGCTGAAGTATATCGTCAACTGATTGATAATGTGTATATTGTGTGCTATTAAAACGCAGTTCATGTTGCACTTGGTGCCGTTGTATACTTTCCGAACCTCGCCAACCTTCCGTCGAGTCCTGAAGCTCTATTACGTAACATTTGTCATTTCACAGCACACCGACAGATATGGCCAATTGGCAGCAGAGAATAGGGCCTTTATTGGAATGTGACATCATTCAGAGCAGCTGTAGGCCCTAAGTCTTTCTGACAGGTGCAAATGGCATCACTCCATCCATCGCTACAGGCTCTGCAACCACTTCAAACGACCTCTCAGAAAGAAAATGAATAAACATTTTCTTCAGGTAGGTCCAAAACTGTTTCATTTGAGTCACGGACAATTAACCTAGTGCTGTATAATCGTCGCCTCAGGGGGGAAAACACACACAAAAAACAAGCCTGATCTTCCAAACGGAGTCCATTTATCATGTACTAAGAGTCGGACAGCAGACGTCCAGATTCTAATGTAGCCTACCTGTGAACCTAGAAATTAGTACCAGACGAGGATAAGAATAAGCATATACAGTCAAACCAAAAATTTATCAGACACCAGATATAATTTTTCATATTTTTTTAACTAGTGGGTAAAGGACACTATAGTTCATTTATGTAAGTGAGGATAGCAAAGTAAAGTAAACTGTGACATATTATACCCAAAAATTATTCATACAGTGGACTACCAGTAATATTTATAAAAATAAATCGGGACAAAAAAATATTCAGACACTTTGACCTGACCATGTTTTGCTGAAGTGTTTTTTCTTTAATCGCTAATGCAACCTTTTTACACTACAGACTGAACAAAATGCATTGCTTGGTAATTGGTTAACCTAAATTGGTATTATAAAATAGTGTACTTTTACAGCTGCCAGCTATTCAACCTAATTCATTTGTGAGACAGTCTAACAGAAGGATGGCCAAAACCAGTGAAATAGATAACTCTGAGTTCTTGTCATATTACCATTTTCTAAGCTATAGCGAATAAACTGATAATGTGAGAAATGTTGAAGGTGTCTGAATAAACTTTGGTTTGACTGTAAACAGTATTAGTCTCAAACTTTAAAATGCATGCAATTACTAAATTTAAATGAAAACTAATAAATCATTTTTTTTTTCAAATGAACTTTTTATTAAATAATTAAAATTTAATTTAATTGATTACATTAAATTAGAATTTAAGTGGGAGGGGGAAATGGCTGGTGCCAGAGGGAACGTGTGAAGTATCTTTCCACAATTACTGTTTGCATTTCACAATTTTATGCGTTATCCTCATGATTATGTTGAAAGACACCTGGACAAAACTGTTGATTGGATGAGACAAAAAAAAAAAAAAAAAAAAACATGCTTTAAAACCAGTACAATTTGGGCCTTCTTTGAAGTAGGAGTGGGGTCCATAAACTCTCCATGTAGGCTAGTCAATGTATATGTAAACTTACTGTAAACACCCATCTGCTGTGGGTTACAAGTTAATGAACTCCTCACAGATGTCACCTCGGGGGCCACACCATCAGCAAACCGAACTGGAAACTTACAGTCAAGAAAGAAGTGTTTAAAAAGAATAGGCCACCACCAAAAAAACAATAAAAAGCTAGGCTACATCATTTTTGCTGTATACAAATATGCTGCTGTGTGTAGTACAACATTAATGTAAATTATTTGTCTGCCTTTTTCTCTATAGTTAATCCCAAAACTGAAATATTATCAAACCATACAAACATTTTTTTCATGTGTGTTATTACTAAACTTCTTTTAAACTAAAAAAATAAAATCTTTCAGTCTACTTTTTTATGTACTTCTCAGAAATATCAGAAATCTAAATTAATAGGCCTAACGTTACTTCTCTGAAAAATATTTTAAATTAGTTGACAGTTACAGATACTGACAGAAAAGTCAAAGTATGTAGCCCCGCCCCCTTTCAGCGCTTCGCTAGACGCTTGTGTTCTGTGAACTTCTGTCTCTGTCTTCCGGTTTGTGTAGGCCTATTTCCACAGCATTAAGGTAAGATCTCTCGGATATATCTGAATGAACCGCTCGTTTTAAAATCTTCCCGGTCTATTGACATTTGTTATGGCATCCGCTTCAAACATTATATGCTCATAACTTTAGTTAGCTCTACAGTTCTAAAAATCCACTTTAGAGCTAATTGTGCTATTCCTCAACTGCAGGGATGCCATAGAAATAACAGTGCTAACTTACCTCAAAAAAAGGGATGTTCAAAGACAAAATGCTAAAGATGGCTGTGCTCTTGTTTCTCTGGAGCATAAGGCCCATACTTGTATTCAATCTTTAGATCGAGATGTAAAGATAAAGATGTTATCGAGATCATGTTACCTCTGTAAAGATAAAACGTTGTCGGGAATCGGGATAATTTCGCGCCACGTGGAAGTGATAAAAAATTCTGTATTATAAATTTTTCAAGGCTTGTACCTTGGAACCTATTTCATGGATTGCGTTCTCAAGCCAACACCAGGCACTTTTTTGCACAAATGAGCGGCTGAATCGCATTAAAGCTACACTGTGTCATTTTTTAAGTTGATTCTTAGCAAAAAGCACATTGTTCTTTATGTGCTCATTAATGTATAATTACTTCTACCAACTAATCAAGTATTCTCGTAAGCGTAGAATCTGCTATTTATAATACGAGTGAGCTACTTGAATGGCGGAAGCCATGTTGCGCCTCCATCTTGAAAATACATTAGCCAAAGAGGGACATACCTGGAAATTCAAGCTTCGCCTTTCCCGTTTTTACACTCAGTGGCACCGTGACGAATGCGAGGGGGAGATTACTCGCGACTGCCGGCAGATTTGAAATAATACGGCCAACATAGGACTTAAAACGCTGTCGGAATGGGAGGGGCAGAGAAAGTAATATCAGAGCCCGTCTACAGAAAGCCTGGCCACTCCCTATTAAGTCCTATTGTACTGAATTTTGGTTGTAGTTCCACCAGAGTTCCACTGGGGGCGATCGCCCGAGTGCAAAATGAATGAGCGTCTATGGAGCTAGACGGCTAAATGAGTCTCTTTCACCCGATTGCCATTGAGAAATCTCAGATTTGATTGTAGGTTTTGCAAGTTCAACATGGGTTATAGGTCGAAAGTTGAATGAACGAGTACTTATGTCCTTTCGATTTCTTACAGGTTGAGTTGTTGTTGCCCATAACACGCTAGCATTCTGCTAATGAACGCTGATTGGTCAGTGAAGGACTGATTACGACCAGAGATACCGCTTGATGGCATCCGAAGCGGGACCAGAATGTCTTCTAGCAGAAACTCTTCTAGCCCGTGTATTTACCTGTGTCCGCTGTGTTGTCGATGCCTCGAGAGAAAATAAAGTGCAGAGCGCGAAAGCACCAAAGTTGACTGAAGGATTGCCGTAAAGCAGTATCTCTGGTCGTACGATGTGTATGACGTCATTGACATTTTAAAATACTTTTTTAAAGCAAATAAGTGACTCTAAAAAATCTAACACCCATCAATGTGTAATTTCTTTGCATCTCCTTTCGAATACAACATTTAAATTACAAGACAAAAAATTATATCCTGAGAAAAGTGGATTTTGAGGTGTATAGCTCCATAGACCTCCATTCATTCTGCACTCATCCTGTGAGCGGCCTCATATGGAACCAGAGTGAAACTGCAACCAGTTCAGAAGCCAGAAGTTTACTGAGAGTGGCAGTTCTCCCCATATTATACATTCTGTGGTAATATTCAGTTGGTAGGCATATACAATTTCACCGCTAGATGGGAGTAGTTCCTACACATTGTAGCTTTAAGGATTTTCTGTTAGAACGGTGTCGTGCTAGCGGCTCCTAAGTTAATAACTAATGATAGTTGGGATGGAAGTGAATCAATCAAAATTAACTTTAGCTGGACAATTAACTTTATTAACTTTATTCTAGAGATGCTGTAAAGCCAAACCAATCTGTTACTTTAATTTCCTATTATCACTGTAAAGCTGCTTTGAAACAATCTATATTGGTAAAAGCACTATATATATAAAAAAATTGACGACTTTTAAGTATTCTAAGTATACATGGCTTCAAGTTGGGTTTACTCTTTGATAGCCTATTGAATAAAGTACAACGGCGGTAAAGGTGCATTGTACTTTATTCTCTTTTAATCCACTAGATGGCAAAAAAAAAAAAAAAATCAGATCAGATTTCTTGACAAACGCTTTTGATGATGAACATGAAAATTTGGCTGACCCTAGACCTGACACGATCGCAGCAGTGCAAAGATTATTCTGGGGCTAATTTGATCTAATATTTAATTATTATTATTTTTAAGTCCCCTTGTAATCAATAATTGTACCTGTTAAAACTCACATTTGATCACCAAAATGACATTTAAATGTTTTTTTCCTTGGAAAAATAACTTGAATATAACTCTACACCCTTGCCTCCTTTAGTATACGTGGTTCTATGAATATGTAAATTAGCCCCGCCTCCACTCACTCACACCAGCTCAGAGATCCACTCGTTGACGTGATTGGTTATAGGTAGTTTCTGACTTCGATTTCAAACTGCGTTTTTGAGACTGTCTTTGGTTCACTGCAGTTTTAAGGAGAAAATACTCAGCAATGGTGTTGACTTAAAAGCTTGATGTTCACCACAGGGGGACTTTAAATGTTGTTGATTTATTTAGCAAATGAGAATCGACTAAATGTTTTGAGACAAAGGTCTTGTTAATGATTTTAAATTCAATTATTCAAAGCAAGTTTTTCAATAACGGAAGAATATGTAAAAGTATGGTATTTGGGGTATTTGGCTCCCCTGCTGTTGGGGCTAAAGGCACAATAATTAACATGATAATAAATAGCCAGCTGAGTTTTCCATTTGTTGATATGACATGGTTGGATTCAGATATCATAATGGGTTTCCTGGATAGTCCCCATATTTATAATGAAACCATCATATAAAAAAAAAAATATGATATTAATCATTTCATATAATAAAATATATGTGTTTGGTACTGTAACGCTTTATTCAATTATTATGAGATCTCATTCAATGCTTTCAGAATCTTACTTTTTTTAAATAATTTTGTTTCTGTATTTTTAAAATTAACATTTTAATGACAGCATATTAATTAAACAAAAATGAATTATTTTATTTATCAAAATAAATTGAAAATAGTACCAACTTTGCTAAAGTGATTGTTTCGAACAAGTATTTGTATTAATATGTTGTGCCACCTCATACATTTATAAGATTTTCAAACAAACCACTTTTATGATTTATTTTCACACAAAATATGTTGCTCTATCAATGTTCAATAAAAAAAAAAAATTGTTGTTGAAATTATATGGTAGTAGTGAAAAGCATTTTTCTTAGCCTACTTTTTCCACATAGTTTTACATGCTGTCTTATAAACTTACATTCTTTGAAAACAGTTACTAATTCTGAGTATGTGACTAAATCACTTTTTTCCTGACACAAAACTATTAGGCTATATGAATTCAGTGGAAATATAGCATATGCGGTTTGGCCGACTTTTATCATGTTTTTTTTTTTACACTTTTGCATCCTTTTTGAAGTTTGAAAGTTCCACTTGCCATCAACTGTAACTGAATGGGAAAAATACAACCAATCTCCTTTTGTGTTCCACAGAAGAAAGCCATGTTTGGAGCGACATATGGGTGAGTAAATGATGACAGAATGTTTATTTTTGGGTGAAGTAATCCAGGACACACTGCACATGCTAATGTTATGGTATCTAATGCCGGTCCACACATCAGAAGTTTGCGTTGCCCATTTCCTCTTGCCATATTGCGATTCTCTTTTCATCATAAAACCACTTCTGTAAACTACGCGGCAGCGCCTTAAAGGCAGAGTATCATAGTGAGGATGTCTGTATGTTCCTGGTGTGTGTGTGTGTGTGTGTGTGTGTGTGTGTGTGTGTGTGTGTGTGTGTTTGCCTGTGGTATGAGGTTCTGGTCTAGTTGAGTCTACGGCTTCCTTTTAATCTGACGGAGTGAGTTTTCATTAGCTCCATTTGGTTCTATTATTACGGCACACTTCAAAGACTGAGCAAGTGGAACCACAAACAGGAAATGCTGTTTGTGAGGCCTGAGTGCTAGTGGTCCCCATTCTCGTGCCATGCCATTTCCCTCTCATCATTCTGTGATGTACAGAACGTTTGCTGCCTGAATGACACGTTTGTTCCAAAGCAGATGCCGGAGATGGAAGTTATGACATGGCATCGCCAGATTAATGACTTTGCCCGGGACAATAAATGTTGAAATAATTTGCTGTTTTCAATAACTGTGTAATGGGGCATTGGTTGCCCACCGAGGCAAAGGAAATCTGGGATCATTAGCCCTCTCGCTGAAAATGACTTTTTTTTTTGGCAAGAGGTCCTGGGTGGATATAGCTATGCTCCGATGTTACAGGCCAAAAGTGTCTGCTGGTGTATAGTGTATCCTACAACTTTACCATATGTTTACTATCAATGCCCAAAACATACAAGAGAGAGAGAGAGAGAGAGAGATCTATCTCTCACTATCTCTCTCTGTCTGTCGGTCGGTCAGCCATGCTCCTGTTTTCTTCTTTCTATGAAATCATGTTTCAATCAAATAATCTTAATGTCTCTGTCCAGCTAGTCTCAGATTGACCTGAACAATAAATTACATTAGTTTAATGTTCTCTTACTAAATATCTATCGCAGTGGGTGTGAATGGGACCTCGAGAATTTAGTAGTCCTTTGGCTGGGTGATCTAATTTCTGTAATGTCAAGTATAATGATAGAGGTGCAAAGTAGAGGCACTGGTGTATTCAGTCAATAATGGTCTGGGAAACACACAGCTCAGTCGAGTGGTTTTAATGAAACTCTATCTGAATACAGCATGTGAGAATTATGTCATGTTTGGTGTATTAATGCATTACATTTAGGGCTGCACGATTAATCGCAATAAAAGCGCACCCGATTTGGCAAAGCATGCGATTATTTTATGCGCAGCTTTTCAGTGCAGTGCGGCTGACCGGTAGTAAATACTGCTCCATTTGAATGCCAGAGGGCTCTCACGCAGACACGATAAATCTGCCCCACCGCAGAAGTACAATAACGTGCATCATTCCAGGAAATCCCTATCGCTGTAGCTGAATAAACAGAAGATTGAAATGCTTTGATTAAACATGACTTATAAATACACGACTGCCTTATTCTGTGTAAAAAGCCACATCATCTCACAAATTATGCTCATCTGTCGTTATGAAGTGAGTTTTGAGCAAATGCATGTTATTAAATGTTGTCTTTTGTTGGACAAGAGGTTCATAAATGCTTCTCATGTTTGGAAAGATGTTTGACGCGTGTTGCTTTTTCAAATGCACGTTATAAAAGACTCAGGCTATGTTTACACGGAAACGATCTGAAGAGAAAACGCAAAGGTGGCGTTGCATTATAACTTTTCATTCGTTATGGGGGGGAAATCTGCGTGCATATGGTGACACAAAAGTGTGTGAAATTCGATGTAGTATGCACTCCAGATGGCTAGGTGGCAATGTGAAGCACTGCCACACAACAACACCAAGTCCGCGTGCCTTCGTACAACCTTCCTTCTACTTCTCTCCCTAGTAGCGCAAAATCAAAACACAACATGGCGAAGCGAACAGCAAAAGCTGACAATTTTGTCTGGACAGACGAGGAGGTGGAGTTATTGCTCCAAACAACCTTAAATTACAAAGCCACAAAGGCACAACAGGGCGTGGACTGGGAGTCCTGCCAGGCAAAATATTTAGCATATATATAGCAGACTTTTGCGTTTTTACCCTTTAGACAGGAACGCGACGGTGGAGTGGAGTGTTTTTAAAATTTCCACTCTGGAGGGTGGTTTCACTTTTTTGCGTTTTTAAGCCCCAAAAACGCCTTCGCACATCTGATAAAATATTTGTACGTTTTCACCCGCGAGCGTTCTCGTGTAAACAGGGCCTAAAACTCACAGTGCTTTCAGATGGAGCAGCATTTACAGAGCCGTACATCAATGACGAGCTGCGCATAAAAGATAATCGCAGCATTCGCGATTTCAAAATCGCGATAAGCTATCTCGATTTAAGTGAGATTACATGTAAATGGGGTTTATCACAATTAGACAAATCCTCTATGTTTCAATTTAAACGCCTTGCCTTCTTCATGCTCACTTTCAGCCTTGAAGTCAAGAGGGAGTAAAATAATATTTACGGCCTCATTTTTGAAGCCTGGTCATCTTGATTTCATTATGGCAGGTGCAGTGGTGGATATGGGCTCGATGTGATTCCCATTGGAGAGAGACTTCTTGGCAGGTCTGGCATGGGGTATGATATTATTATGGGGCATACGATATTATTCTTAGCGCCTTTTCCCTTGCCATGGCTAGTTTCCTTGCAAATGACCACTGCACCGCCACACTAAGTCAGCTGTTTTATTTCAGTCAGACAACCGCACAAGACCTCACGTCTTCCGTTGAGGCCTTGAGGTCTCGTAATCACATGAGAGGTCAAAACCGTGAGTCGACCGCACCATCACCACCTTCCTCTGGACTCCAGTTCAGGTCTTACCAGAAGGTTCTTTAACATATGTTCTTTATCAGTGCCGCTGAGTACAGTTACGTATATTTAAAAGACATTAGCTAGAGCGCTGAGCTCCCTTTATGGCCAGACAGCGGTATGTGGAGACAAAAGTCACTTTTGGCCAAGCTTCCGTGCCTGTTGCTGTGGACGAAATTAAAACCTCCATCATGATTCTGCGTTCTCCTTTTTTGTTTGGCAACAGCTCTCCATTTATTGAATTTTATAGGGGTCTAGTAGCTACATTAGCTAGTGGTTTCAAGGGAGGATTAATACAAAACAGCCCTTATTAAACCATAATAGAAAGACTGCTGCCTATAGAATTACCAGTAAGGACCCAAAAGGGCGATATCAATCCCATTGCTGACACAAATAACTGTGAGGAATGGGGGATATTACTTTGCTTTAAAAAGAGGGAAGTAACAGGGAATTAAATTGGAATTTTGGAGGTGGGGATTCTCCATAAAAGTGGCAAGAAATGACATTGCTTCATGTAATATAGCTAAATGAATATTGCATAATGCTTTATGTAATAAACGTTAGGTTTTCTTTTTTTGTTTTTTGAGGAATATGTGTACTGGATCATACAAAAACTGTCATGGAGCATACAGAAAGTGGATCGGATTGAGAAATAAATGTCTGATTATTGTTTTCTATTTTGATTCAAAGGTGCCAGAATGCTGTTACGGATTGTTCCGGGCTAATTTAACCACTGGACATAACAATGCTAACATGCAGCGAGGGTTTTTATAGAGGTCAAACCGTGTACAGGAGGTAGCTTGAGGTGTAAAACCGGAATCTTTTTTTCCACATAGCAATTCTTTGAGGTGAGTAGTTAGCTAAATCACACCTCACTCACACTTATAGGTGGTCTCTGATAAAAATCACCCTTAACATAACCACAGATTACAAAAGGAAACACAAAGTACTACTCGCGTAGAGTTTAAAAGAATGCTGGTTTTATTAGATGTATTATTGAAAGGTTTTTGTGCAGAATGGGGTGGCCACACACTATTCTCCTGTCTACGGTCTCTGCTGTTTTCACACTTCTCTGGTGCCATAACACCTGGCGTTTCAGTCTAACACACTACTCGGCCTCTGCCAGGCCATCCTGTGCTTGCTTCTAAATGGTGCGTGAAGTACTTTCTCAATGTTCAGTACATTTTAATGCTGAAAAATTAGTTTAAATCATTATATTGTTTTATACTATGGGGCTGTTAAATGCTTTAATCTGATTAGTTGACAAATGTTCTAAGGTGTGCAATTATTTAATAAGGGAAACGCACGGCAAGTCTTGACCGCGTTACAGTTCCATATCACTTCGCCAAATGATTTCAGTTATTTCAAAGGTCAGAACACAGAAACGTGTTGTCATCTCTGTTCTGACGATTTTCTCAGTAAAATAGTTTAACACCTTAAAAGCTACATGACATTTCTCACTAGCGAGGTAAAAACGGCGCTGTTCTTGGAGCAGATAAACACTGTTCGTCTCTACTAATAGCGAAACGGTTTAGTGTTGAGAGACGCACAGACTCATATATACCTACTTCACATACGCTTAATCTCTCTTTCTCTTTCTCTCTCTCTTTCTGCATTAGTCTGCTATCAGTGGTTGAAGCCTCCATTACTAGCTCTAAAATGACGTTTTGGATTAGCAACGGAGGCTTGGGATTAGAAGCGCAAGACACACAAGTGTGTTTTAAGGACAAATACCTGACAAATGCCTTGAAATGCATCATCTGAACAATGTTTTGAGGTTTGGTAAACATAGTAGCCTATAAGCGGAATAACTGACTCCGGGCCATTGAATTATTGAAAAATACACCTCGGGTGTGCATTATTTTTCTAATAATTCAACTGTTTGTCAGTTTGTCTATTATTCCTAATTATCCATAAAATTTAATTATCCGACTTTTATATGTGTGTGTTAAGTAGGCTATATTATAATAGTTCACCTAAATTTGTTTATTCCGTCATACTCTCCCTCATATTATGGAACACACAAGATCTTTTCAAAGATATTTTAAAATATTTGAGTTTGTGCACTTTTATTATATATTTTTAGAAAATGTTGAGCACATTTGACATTTTATTCACAACCTATATCCACCTCACATATCAAACTCACATATTGTCCTTTTCTGCACCAAGATTTGTATAACTTGTATTACTTTTAATGTAAGATTTACTGTCTTTTTTATAAAAAAAATGTTTTTTAAATACTCAGTCTGCAAAATTAACCAATAAAAGCTTATTTATTTATGCATGTTAATGTTTTATTTTAAATAAAGCTAATTGTATTTACATTTATTTACAAGGCATATACAATCATTCAATTAAACACACACACACACACACACACACACACACACAGAAAAAGGAAAGTGGCTTCTATAACATTGTTTACCAGCCTCACGTCAGACTTTTTTATTTATTTATTTTTAAATACATTTTAAATTTTTTAAATATCTATTTACTAAATCTACCCATTGAGGTACTTTGCGGAGGATAGAGGTGGAAATTGCTAACAGAAACCATTTGAGTGACAGAAAGGCACAATGTTCTACAAATAAGATTCTCTAGAATTAAGAGTATAGACACTTACAAATACAGTTAATAATTTTTCAGCTCATGAGAAGTGTCATAAAAATCATTCAGCTGTGTGGCATTTATATGGCTGACTAAAATAGAAAATCAGAGTCCAGGTGAGTTTATAAGTGATCTGTTTTCTTCATCAGTCTGCTATTTATCCCCACATTACACGTTCATTACGCTCTCCTCTCATTAACGTGTCTGAAGCAATGACAGGCAGTTCGTCGGAGGGGAATACCAACTGAATACATGCTATCACCGGCCTCTAAATGAATGGCTAGTGGTCTGTGCAAGCCTTTAATTCCAAACCTTTTACTACAGTATGTGTTTAGCCTTTAACCTTTTCACAGAATGTTTGTAAGCTTTACACAACCTCCCATGTATTTGCCTTTGTGTACGTCTGTCTACCAGCTTCAGCCAGTAGACGCATTCAATTTTGTTGTTTTTTACTTCTTGCGAACTGAACAAAATTTGACATTTTCTAAAGAAATTTGCCACAAAAGGGTTATGACAGAAAAAGTCATGACGACATGTGCCTTTCCAATACTTTAACTAATCAAAATACTTTATTTAATGTCAACAACAAAAAAATTTGATTACTTGAAAATTTAAGGCAGCAACTGATCTTAGGTGTCAACCTAACGGGAAACATTCTTAGAACTTTGTCTAACGTTCTGGCAAGGTTACAAAATAATCAAATAGAGAATCCATTCCCTCAATGTTTTCTCTAATGTTCACATAACCAAGAAAATGTGTTTTTAAAACGTTTAAAAAACTGGATTCTTCACTTTTCACATTTGCTAAATATTCTTAGAACATATTTTTCTTTCAATTGTTTTAGCTGAACAAAAACGGTCCGTTATGCTGCTCGAAGTAGCAAACCGGTATTTGTTATATTATTTAAATATATTATGATAATCATAAACACAACTTAAAAATAGTATTAAAAATAGTTTTGCTGCAATTTGTTATTCAAGTGGTTTACCTATAGAGGTTAATGAATCAGAAATCACGCACATTTGCAGGAAGTAGCTTACTTCTGCGTTGAAAAATAAGGTAGCACCTATAAATCTTGTTTTGAAGGACTAGATAATATAACGCTCTTCTATGACATCAGACTGACACTGCAATACGTGTTTTGTTTCTATTTGGAATATTGTGATTTTCAAATAATCACACAACACAGGTAATCACACATTACGAGATATGACCATTGCATTACCATTACAGATATTTAGATCATTGCCAGGTCATGTGTAAAATTACATTTCAGACAAAATATTATGTGTACATTTTTGTCTGTTTTTTTCTTCACAAACGAAAATGGTTTGAAAGGAAGCCACAGTTGAATTAACTGCTCCTGAATGAATCAGTGTTTTTGAACAAATAGGTTGAGTGAGTTAATCAATGACTCACTCAAAAAGACAAGTCACTCGTTTCATTCCTGAATGAATCAGTGTTTTTGAACAAATCCGTTGAATGAATTAATCAGTGACTCACTCACTTAATTTGTCGTAACTTTCAGAACGATGCACAGAAAAATACAAAACAATCATGTGTAAATTCTGGTACCTATATTATCTCAGAATCCAATGAGATTTTTTTTTTATCAGCAGACAAAAACTGTAAAATTATAAAAGCTTATACGACTGAAAAATCTTTATAATGTGAGTTATAATTCTGTACAGATAGAAAGAAAGATTAATTGGAGAAAGAAGCTTATGGTCTCATCCTATGCTATCTGTTTGTGGTTTGAGCTGTACTGTAGAATAGGTATGAGTCTAGGCGCAAGGCATGGCATGAAGCCGAGATCTACCATGCTGCTTAAAGAGACTGTTTTCGGGGGATGGCCCACGGCTCGGGGGCCTCCGTGTCTGAGAGAGCGGCTACGAGGCACCAGTCTCTGCAGGGGAGACATAAGCTCCAATCAAAACAGGATTATATAGACCCTAGTTTAAAAGAGAATAGTGCCCACACACAAAGACAGTTGCACTGAGGCAGATGACATGTTGAGGACAGCTTTCCTTCACACCACACACTGGTTAAAGCTACAACAAACCAGTTTAGTCTCAGTCTGCCCCGGAAACCGCAAAGTCATTATACAAAATTTGTTCATTCCTAATGCTAGCTCCCCAAAGATTAGCATAACGTCCAATAAATACAAAGCAAAACTTCCCGCGCCAACAAGTGACGCACTAACAGTTATAAAGCAAAAAAGGTGCGGAAGGCCATTTGAGACTTTTGTTAGTTAAACCACATCCCGCCAAAGTTTCTTCCCAGTGGCACGGTGTTGAATAAAACGACATTGTGACAGGACATGGGAACTCCGCCAACGCATCTGTAACACAGGAAGAAAATTCAACGGGAGCCTGCTGTAATTAGACTAATAAATGTTTTACCATGGATGTATTGGAAACAAAGCAGGGCTTATTGCAGCGTGCATGGCTTTCATTGCGAGACCTTGTAAGCGAATGATGTCTTCTACTCCGAGTCAAAGGGCGTCCTTAGTGTTGCAATGAAACAATTTAACGGGAGCTCAACCTCTTAACAAAAAAAAAAAAAAAAAAAAAAAAACGTTTTTGCTACTAAGGAGGAAATGTGGAACTGCTTTCCTTGTTTCATAATTGACGGATGTTTGACAATTTGTATGAGGATTTTGTTTAATTCAAACCCATTTTATGAGCATATAAATCCTGATTAAAGATATGAATGAGGCCCTGAGTGAATGTCACTGCTAAAGCACGTCGATTTGACAATGTTATGATAATGTGTGAAACATTGTGTGCCACGTCCATTAAAAACACGCCTGCTGCTGTCGCAGAATAATCTGGTAGAGAAGGTGGTGTGTTTTTGGTTTGATGTGGTGCTGAGGAGTCTGGCTCATTATTGTATAGGACCGGTTTGGCCTCAGCCACAGAATATGACCTGTTTAGACCCGATTAGCCCTCTTTAATGACACAGGGGCCACCATATCAGATTCCCCCAACCTTTTATTTTCTTTGATTAAAGATGTGGTTATTCAAAGAATGTTGGGGATATAAAAAGTGGCATAGGCTGGGTCAGGAATTCATACACCACTGGTTGCTGGCAGACCAAATCATAGCCACATGAATGATGCTTACAGGTATGTAGGCTGAAGTTCGGGTGAGGCCCCAGAAAGAGCGAATAAGATTAAATAGGAGAGCCAGACAGGTAACCTTGATGTTTGCATTAGCAGTGCATTATGGCCATGTGTATACTGTACAGTATATCCAACCTCCTACTGTAGCGTACATTGCTCTGTAATTTGCACAGACTGTGTCCTGGGCTGGTTAATTATTCTCAGAGACCAAACCAGAAACAACTGCCTGGTGATTTTTGATTGGGACGGTTATATTTAGCTGTCTGGCATGCCACTCTGAGGTGGAAGTAACTGTGAACCTTGGCCTGCTGGGTTACTGACTGTCAGTGCTGTAAAAATGTCAAGTGAAAATGCCTTGAGGTGTTTCATATCTCTCCCTAAAGGATTCTTCACTTGGACTCAAGCCATAATAAGAGATGAATTAGATGATTTCAACTTATTAAAGACCTGTGTGAGCTACAATACACTATAAAATAAAATGGATAGCAAAATATGTAACCTCCTCAGGCCGCCAAGCATCAGTAATGCGTTAATGCACTTTTTTTGAAGAGTTAAAAATATTTATTTTCAAATGTTTGCCATGATGACACGCTTTTATTCTATCTAAACTATGAATCTATATTCTGAATATATAACCAGCTAACTTAAATTGTCTGTATAATTATTAGCAGTTGATCCATCCTAAATCCTGTATGACTTTCTTACTTCTTTGGAACACAAAAGAAGATATTTTTGGAGAAAATTAATTTTTTACACATACAATTAAAAGCCAATGTGTGTTGTGGACCATTCCCCAATATCTTCTTTTTGTTCAGAAGAAATACAGGTTTGGAATGGCACGAGGGTGAGAATTTATTTTTTATTTTTGGGTGAACTGTCCTTTACCATGCAATTACATTAACATTTGCAATAGGAGTGAGGATTTTTAGAGAGCAAATACATTATTTCATCTTCATCTTTCATACAAGAGCAAGCTTAAATAGACATATTGGAAATTTTGCATGTTTTATCCATTCTGCTTGACAACCAGCTTTCATAATTTAACACGGCACCTTTTACACATTGAGCATCTAATATATTTTCTCAGCTGGAGCTCTTGAATAGTATTGTGAGCTTTGTTAAAGTGTTGAGTTGCAGAGAATCCACATCCACCTCACAGGAGGGGGTCTCTGAATAATGAATCTAGAGGAAATACATGTCCTGCCAATGAAACATTCACAGAACCCAGACTTTGCCCTTCTAACTGTGGAGAAATATTCATTTTTAATGCTGGGGAAAGTAGGTCTGGACAGACGATTTCATCTCTTGGTTAGTGGAAACTCGACAGTCCATGGTCCCTCCAAAACGGAGCCACAGCTGTCAAATCAACCTGTCAGGAAATGCTAAGCAATTGCCAGAGATGAAACTATTTGCCAGGTTATACAGATGAAACCTGCTATCCAAACACATTTAGGCGAAGGGACCTTTCAGCAGTAAAATGTGCAGAGCAAACTTCTCTCCGTGAATTGTGTCTTAAAATAATACTAATGTTGCACATAAGTATATTGATGAATTTCAAGGACAGCCTCATTTTTCACACTCAAAACATAGTGGCTTTAGTTGGCTAAACTCAGAGGTTGACAACCATAGGGTTGTGGAGGATATTTTAAAAAAGTTTAGCATACTGTTTTAGACATTAGTTAGATCTATAAATTTGTAAAGTTTTGAGAGTGCGCAATATGGCAGAATAAGTCCTTCTAAGTAAAAGATCCAATCAAACAGTCAGTGTTCTGGGACGCGCTTATAGGATGCGCATGGCTGGTCTAATCTGGAAAATCCGTATTTCAGCATAAGAAACAACATTTATGGGACAGTTCATGTCAGATTGTGTTGCTGATTTGATATATGTTTTTTAATTTTGAGTTGGGCAAACAGTTTTTGAGATTTCAGGATCCCCCCCCATTCAAATAGATACACTGTAAAAAATGTGGCTGCGATTATAGCAACTTAAAATTTGTTGAGATAACTTAAATATCCAACAAAACTAAAGTTAACTAAACGTAATATTTTAAGTCAAGAATGAACACATACTTTTTAAAGTTGAAACAATGTTAAGTTGTGATAAATAATCGTAACAATTTTTTTTTTTAGAGTGTAGTACTTGGTATTGAATGCCCAAGATTACGGAGAGAACTGCAACTGAAGAAAATGCATGCAAATAGAAAAAACACCAGCAAATTAAGAAATAATCACAAAGCAACCGGATACAGAAACATGCAGCAAATACTCACAAGGCAACCGGATACAGAAAATAACTAACCTAAATCTCAAGGCTAAAAAATGAACAAAAAACATTTATGTGAGAAATGACTGTCAACATATAATGCAATTGACCAAAAAAATAAACAAAAATTATAAATGTATAAAATTTAATTTTCCACTTGTGAGATCCTAAAGTTTTCCCCTTAATTTTGTTACGTGGGTGGGTCACTAGAGTTTTGAAACTCTGGAAAATGCGTTGTGCCAAAAAAAGGTTGAAAAACCCTGGACAAATGGCTTGCACAAGAGCATCTACATGATATTAAACACATTAAACAAGCTGACAGAAAGAAAGACAGTTCATGTAAATCACATTATATAACTGAACATCATAATTCTCTTTATGATAAAACCCAACACGGATGCATAATCATATTCACAGATCTGTTCATTTAGAGAGTATGTCGTAACATGGTCAGGCTCCACCAAGTGCAAATTACTCCAAGTTATAGACTTTAAAGTGATCCCTTCCTTTTCTTCATTCATGGAGCTGAGAGGGGCCACGAACAGATGAACTTTGTATGTGTAGTGTTTCTTATATTTAAATGTTCAAGAGGACCACATTACCTTTTTTATGATTTTGATTGTAATAGGGTCTTATCAAACCCAGATGTATGCCGTAATAATAGGCAGCTGCATAACTCTGCCTCAGGGCTTTTCCTTACATTAAAAAAAGAAAAAGAAAAAATGAGCAAAAGGAAAACTTCCACATGCTAACATTTACACAGTGATTTCTTTTAATTGCACTCTGCTTTTTAATTTGCCTCGGACTAATGCTTTTAAAAATGTGCAGAAGGTATTTTATTGAAGTTTTGCCTAACGCTGGACCATGTTTCCGTGCGTTCTTCTCTTTGGTGCATACCTGGCAACCTGCATTCCTTGTTTCATTCCCAGAGTCAAACGTGTCACACGGCATGTCGAATGAGCTGACTTCCATCAGTTCTTTGCTTCAAAGGATTACTGTAAATTAACATTCCTTATGTTGGGCTGTATGGACAAGTCCCAGTGAATCATGTTCGAGGCTCTGGTTGCAGCTTTGACCAAAGAACGGAGGTTTATATTGCTATAGCTTACTGAAAGGAGCATTGTGTGGAATGCAATGTTTCTATAAACTTCCAGTGATGATAAAGATTCTGAAGCAGGTCTTCAGAAACTTGACAGCTTAAAAAAAGGTTTGATATGTATTTTGACTTTTTTGGATGACTTGTGTTACCTTGCATAAAAAAAGCAGAGTTTGCATGGACCATGACCACAATTGTATCATAATCATGTAGTTATAGAGTCTTCAATTTTGGCTATGGTGTAGTGGGCATTGATAAAAATCTGGGAGGTAAACGATTGTTCCAAATTCTATACTTTCCTTGACAGAACACTCACTGTAACCTCAACCGTCTCTTGAAAAAAAAAAAAAAAAAAGTTAATTGATGAGAAAAGCAACAACATAAATATTGTGGGAGTATTTATGGTTATGAGCTTCCAGTGGCAGTTCCTTCCAGATCTATATTTCTTGCTTTCAGCTTGTGGAAATGAGGGATTGAAGGCTTGAGGAAGAGCCCAGACCCCCGACCTGCAATAAAGCAGCTTTGCCGGATGACAGCCACGGCACCATCCGCTGCCGTCCTCCAAAAAGGAAAAAAGTGGACAGAGAAGTGTGCAGAGGGGAGATGTGCATGAGGAGAATAAAAGCCAGGCAAGAAAAACAAACATTGATCTGATCAAGTATGGCGCAGGTTTAACCTGAGAGTCACAGTGCTATTGTATGTCTTCCTTAGCCCTACTGAACCTCAACTTCCCATGTGAAGAAAGTGCTAATCAGTGAATGGGTGCAATGCACTTATTATGATCATGGTGTGTGTATGAGAAATCAGCTTTAAATGGTACAAAAGTACTAAAATAATAAAAAAAACTAATAAAAAGTTATTCAAACTTAAAAAATGTTTTACTCACCGTCATGTCGTTGCATATCCGCATGACGCATAAGCTCTCAAAACTTATTTGCATAGGTACACTTTTAAATAAAAAATACAAGGCTTTCCAAATGACTGATGTGAAATGTAGCGCGGATATTTTTCTTAGTTCGACTCTCGTCAGTCGTGTTCTAGGTCTAGTTAATAAGTGAAAATGTAATGTTAATATGTAGGCCTATATGTATCTGTGAGATGGGTGCCGGAAGTAGCGAGGTAAGAGCCTATGTATTGCGATGATGTTAACAGAAGAAACTTTTAATTTACCAATAACAGAGATTCTGATATTTTTACTAGGCTACTGAAAGATCCAGACTGTGACAGCTTTAACTGAACTCATATTTTCTTCTTGGGGACAGATGGTTTCAGATGTTTCTGTCTGTTTTTTTTTTTCATCTTGTTCTAAGATAATCTCCTATAAATTGCCCCCTCATGAAAGAGAATCAAAGCTGATGGTGTTTTAATTTGCCTTTGCGTGTTCTCAACAGTAGCAGCATGGCGTCGTTTCATTCGTCTATCTTGTCAAACTAAACAGACAGCACCATCTTGTGGTGAAATGAGGTCAGCCGTTCTGCCAAGTGGAGAAACTCTTTATTGAGAATGAGAAGTCTACTTAATTATTATTATATTTTTTTTTTTATACAAGTAAGGGTAAGTAAGTGAGTTATTAGACTTACCATTTTTACCTGGCATATGATAATGTAAAGTAGCCAAAAGGTTCTATACAGACTTATGGAAGTCGAGTATGGAAGACCATTTCCTCCACATACGAAAAGGAATATGCCTACGTTAATCTTAATTAAAACTTAAAGGGGTGGTTTCCTGGACAGGGTTTAAGTCTAGTCCCAGACTAAAATGCATGTTTGAGCTGTCTTAACTTAAAACAGCTTGCACTGACATATCTTAAAATATATAATTTGCATTGTTTTGTCTCAAGATGCACACCAGAAATGTTTTTTTTGTAAGGTTTGTAAAAACTACTGAAAAGTCCTAATATAACTAAGGTCTAGTCCGGGCTTAATGTAAACCTTGAACAGGAAACCGACCCAAAAAGTTGAAATTATGACACAAAAAGTTGAAGTTCTGACTTAAAAAGGCAGAATTATAACTTTATCACTTATGACATAAATCGAAATTGACAATTTCATAATTTTGACATTTTAATCTCATAATTATGATTTAGTATAGCCTATAACTATATCATAATTTTGCCTTTAATTTCATAATTATGACTCATCCAGAACACATCTAGCAACACAAAAAAATCAAAACACCTTAACTTCCAAATAAAAACATGGCATCCAAAGAACTTTAGCCTCCAAAAAACCTGTGTATCAGAGCGGTAAACAGCGGTATTTCATGGTTTAAAAATAGTAATAGAGGCCCGCGGCCACACATCTCACGTGTTTGTGAGTGAAAGCCTTGAATGTTCCGCAGATGGACACCTTTATTCTCTCGCAGTCTGAACTGGAGCATCGTCGTTGGACTGTGGTCCTGCTCAAACTCACGGTGGTTAATTAGTGTCCTGTGGGAGCCTGGCAAATCCTCTGTCTAATGAAACCTCTTCAACCAAAGCCACAGTGTCTCCACCGCATTAGAGCTACAGTAGCAGGCTCACAATAACATCTCAACGTTATTATGCCTTCTCAGTAAGTAGAAAACCACATTGCTGTCTCTCACTGGTCGGTCAAACACTGGACCCTCTGTCATTGCCAACCTGAGGGAGAGACAGCTGCCTAGTCACTGCAGTATCCAGGGATTACAGCCAGACTGCTCCTCACACAATGGTGGGCTTCTTCTGGCTTAATGAAGCAGATGATGTTTAATCCGGAGGTGGATGTGGAAAGTTTCATCACAGAGCTCTTACGTAAGCCCATTTCCGCCACATAAGAAAAAAAAAAATCATGCTTTGGTAAATCTTAATTGACATAAATGTCATAATTAGGACATAATAGGTTGAAATTATGACATACTAAGTCATAATATGTAGTCATAATTATGGGATTAAGAAATAGAAATTATGACATTCTAAATAATAATGATACTCAGTCATAATTATGAGATTAAAAGTAGAAATTAAGACAGTCTACTTCAGTCATATTTATGAGATTGAAAAGTCGAAATATGAGTCTACTTTAAAACAGTATTGCGAAGTACAATGTCACTGTAAGGAATACTGCAGTGTGACATTTCTGAAATGTAACTGTTTTGCCATCTTTTTTTGTTGCCATTTATTTCCAACAGAAATATATATGTCCTGCACAAGTACCCGGTCCTACTCCACCCGCTTCGAGACGGATTTGAACTGGTGTCTCTGGCATGGGAGGCCGGCATGCTAACAAGGACAAAGCCCTTGCGTCAGTCTATAGCGTCAGTAGCTAGCGAGCCTCTTGAGCCCAGGGTAGTGAGGTTTACATAGCTCTTATTGCTTCCGTTACACTCACCCCCCTAAACCTCACTCCTATCTGGGTCACGGCACCATGTAACTCCTCCGGCCCTACTCTACCCTCTCTGAGCGGCATTTGAACCGGAGTCTCTGGCATGCAGGTGGGTGCGCTTCATGAGATCAGGGGAGTGAGGTTTACCTGCACAGCTCTTACAAGCTCACCTCATTTACTCACGCAACCTCAAACAATGAACACAGATGGAGACGTGCTGTCCGAATCGCAAACAAACTACACCTATGGTCTTTGAGACCGTAGGGTGTCCCATTTGTCATTTTAACTCTCAGAAGGGTGCTCGCGAGCGCCCCCTCTGCGGTCGATTTGTGCCCTCGATGCGCACTTTTGCCGAGCCCGCACTGATGCGCTGCGGACTCAGAGGAAGACGAGTGCTTAGGGTGCTATTTGGGACAGGGCCGAAGTGTGCCATAGGGACAGGGCTAAAGTGTGCCATTTGGGACAGAGATAGCCCCTGCCCTCTGTCCAACATTCCACACTTCGTTTTTCAAGTTCAGTTAATTAAGTGCATCATATGGGTATTTAAAGTGTACTTTTTCTTTTTGTAATTTGCCTGCTACAATTATAGGTTACTACAAAATGGTACGAATTGGGACCCACCTAAATAATGTAAAGGATAAAAAGAGAGAAAATAATTATTTATGAGCTTGTGTTTACCCGCTCCTTCACATCTGTGCTTGACTGACAAAGAGTCATCTTTTTTACTTAACACATACTTAATAATATCAGGCAAGCCATTTGATATCATAAGTACGACTGGTGTGCATGGTGAATAACTTGATTGAGCGCCAATCAAATCCAGTAAGTTATTAATGGTTATAATTCAAGGTTAATGTAAATCAGGGGGAGTTTATTTAGCATTTTCCTTACTGCCGGTTTCCATCGGAGCATTATGTGAAATGTGGTTTGGTTCGTGTTACTGTTCCATAAAATTATGTCAGACCCAACACGAGTTTAAAAATGAAACACTCCATTTGAGCTTGAAAAAATAAGATCTCGAATGCTAACTGAGTGTTTGAGGTGAAAGTAATTTCTTATGTTGTGGGTCAGTGGTTGTGGCAAAGCAGTTTGTCTATTTTTCATGTTCAAGCACGCTTACTATTACAGTCAGATGGCTGAGGAACCCCATCATCACCACCATCAAAAACATCCACAAGTTTTGTGTTCGAATAATTTATAATAACGAAATGTCGGATAGGTTTGTGAGCTCATTAGCGAGCTTGATAAATGGATAGGCAGGTCTGGTTATGCTCAAGACTATTTCAAATTATTGAATTTACAGCTCCATTGAAGTATATGATTGTGTTATGATTAATCAGGAAAATAAATTATACATATTCCAACTAATTAGAAATAAGGATCAATAAAACATTTTTTTTTTTTTAAACATCTCACACGGGAGCATTTTACTTGGGACCCCTAAAAAATGTGTACATTAAATACAAAGAATTGAGAGATATTTGTACATTTTTAAATGTGAACACTATTAACTGCTCAACTTGTTCTGCATAAGAAAGGGTAGTAGTGCTCATGGGTTGGCGGCCACCACTAGAGAGCGCCATGAATCTTGTATCCTTGTCTTAATTGGGAGGAGTACTCTGAATTCGGGTCTGAACTCCGAACTCGGAGCCCTCCCACCGGACAGCACGCCAAATACGCATTAAACCTTACTCCCTCTAAATGTATGTAAGTGTGAACTCGTGAATTACGAAAGCAAGTTAGTTAAGGCAGCGATAGTTTGGTGACAGGAGCCTGACACTAATGTGTTTGTCTTGTCCTTGTGTGAGTGTATGGCTTTGGGGGTGTTCTCTGGGTTGTGCACTCTTATATCTGGGTTTTGAGTGTTTGGGGAATAGTGTCTGGATCCTGATACTTCGGTCTAGTCTTGGTTCAGTTTCGGGGTCCTGACATCCATGCTCTATGCAATTCTGTCTGTCTTGTCTTGTTTTCTGTTTGGGCACATAGCAGATGATAGTGTCTGCCATGAGCTCTTCTGTCCTGTATGTTGTTTTCTAATGGAACACATGACTTGTAGTACCATTGGTTTGTCATGTGCTCTTCTGTCTTGTCTCGAGTGTTTGTGTGAGCACATGGCTTCTGTCATGTTTTTTTTTTTGCTTTTGTTGGTTTCTGTATGTGTGCCGTGTGCTTTTCTCTGGCCACATTTACACATCGCCGGGTATTTAGAGAAACTAATATTGTTATTATTATACAACGGGGTTGTATTTGTTTTACTTTATAATTAATAAAAAGCCCATTGAAAACTCTGCTCTTGAGGTCTCACCTGACAATTAAAGTACTTTATTTAGATTTTGACTTCATAGATGAACGATCTTAACAGAACTTTAACAAAAAAAGGAGGAATAACTTTTATAATTTTTCATTTTCTTTATTCAATACGCATGAACATACAATAACTTACATAACATAAAGAAAATGAATTTATAAATAAATCCAAAGAATATGAGGTAGTTTTTTTTAAACATTAAAAACACAATTTCAATTATCATTTTGAAAGTATTTTAACATATGCATTCTGAGAACTTAGTAGAAAATATGTAGGCCTGCCTACCAATAACATTTCTCACCAAGCATAGCATTCAAACATGCTCTGTATTTGGGCCAGTCCTTCTCTACGTCCATGGTTCACACTCACAAACAAGCAACAACAAATCTAATGCAGGCAAAAAGGCATTTTTCTCTGGGTCTCCCTGTTTCATGATGTAAAAATGCAGTTTTCAAAAGATGTTGATGCTGAAACCTTTGTCCTTGCATTTGTCTCTCTTTGGCCATCTACCAGCTTTCCAACTTTCTGTTTTTCTGACAGTGGTCTTCTTCAGCACGAGCTTTATCGACTGTCGGCGTCCTGTGTGCGACTTCTACTGAGCACTGCCCCATGTACTCTAGTTTACCATCACACACACACTTCAGCCAAAGTCTTGCAATCCAAATGCTTGGTGACAATGAAGTTCTTGCCTTGATGTGGCATTTTCAGCAAAGAGTCTTTTGAGAGCTTTTTGTTGCTTTGAAATACATTCCTTAAACAAACCTGTGGTAAACATGTCTTTGGTAAATACCTTAAAAATACATGCATAATATATTGACTCAAAGTATATACTTTATATAGGCTATTAAATTATTAAATTACTTACATAGCTGAAGCAAAGCATCAGGAGTGCCACACCGAGGACTGTGACAGCCACGACTACATAAATTGTATCACCTTTGTTAAATTCCATTTGCTCAACTGTAAGATGCTCTAAAAATACAAAACACATCAACATCAGATTGTTAGTTTGCCCACTTTCATCATTAATGTGCTATTTCTATTATTATTTCTTATAGATGAACTACAGCTTTAATTAATGTGCTAGATCACCCCAGTGAACTTAATTTGTATTAAAAAAGCAACAAAAATGTGTTTTTAAGCTTAGTGTAAATAATTTTTGTGGCCATTAAAAATCCCCACACTTACCATCAACCTTCAGGATGATTTCGCCTTCCTGGTTCTTATGGCCAAGAGGAGCAGACAGAAAGCAGTTGTATATTCCACTGTCTTGTGCAGTTACATTAGACAGAAGAAGGCTCTGTGTTCTCTCAAGCAGCTTAAACTCTCGTTCGACACCGTTGTATTTTTCCACTTTGCCATTGTTTTCAGTTAGTCTTACAAGACCAGTTATCATTCGGGGAGGCCCTTCAACAACCTGTAAAACAGAAGTTTAATTCATTAAGTTAAACGACATATTAATTTAAAACAACACTGAACATCTCTCAAGTAGCTAGAACATATAGGGACTAAATTGTAGGAAGTAGGCTAATGTAAGACAAAAATGTAAAAGCAACAAGTAGCTACTGAATTACTTTCATTGCACCTATATGAATGTACACACTAATTAGGCAATATATCTATATGTCACATTAACCTTTATTTGGCAGAAAATGTAAATATTAATATTATAATCTGCTTCACCGTTTAATACTTTTTAAAAAATGTCAAATTAAATGTATGTATTTTTTAATAGTTTAATATCTGAATAGATAGTTTTAGTGGTTATTGAGGCAAAACGAACATCCAGTAAACAAAAGATGATAGGGGAAAAACACAACTCAGTAAAGTATACAAATGTAGAACTTTACCTTGTACCATGTCACCAAGCGGTACTGGACATCTGCCTTTGATTTCGCAGCACAAGGCAACTCGACGTCCTCGCCAGTGACAGCGCGAATCTCATTCCTTACACCCTCCGCCACAGCTGTAAACAAAACACCCATGTCAACCTGGATCAACAGAGTCTGCGTGAAAATACGCAGGAAGAATACGGGTGGAGTCTTACCTAAAGTTACAAGACATACGATGAATTCCGAGAAGTAATGCATGGTTCTGGCTATCTTGGTCGGTGTCGTCGACATGGTTTATATACCATGCTCATGGCTTTTGGGGAAGTTGGGAAATCCCACGCGAGAGTGACTGAACCCGGAACAGTTGTGATATTGTTGTGATAGTAGTTTACTTTCATTGTTTGCAGCGACACCTGCAAGGGGCTCAATCAAGCGATGAGTTGGATCAAAGAAGTTTTCGTGGGTTTGATATCACTATCGTTCTATTTTTGGCCTGGTAAGATCTAATTCAAATACAAAGTGCCACCGCTTTACATTTAATCTCGAGTTTAATTGCTGAGGCTTGTTGAAGTTATGCAAAACATATGGTGAGGTGACAAATGACGCAGCGTTTATTTAACGTTAGCTACAGTCCGTTAGTCAGCCCGCCTGAAGAATAGAGACGAACGGACAATGCTGGTGTTATTTTGATAAAAAAAAAATATATATATATATATACCTGCATGTGTAATGTTTTGCAATCAGCTTGGCTTTTTCTAAATTGTAATTATGTCTCTGTGCTTTGCGGCAGTTCTGTGAGGAAACGCTGGAATAAGCTAAGTTTTTACTTTTAAGATGCATCTTAATCTTGTTAAAAATGTGTTATATGCAGTTAATAAAAAAAAAAAAAAAGTTTGCTAGAGAATTATTCACCTGGAAAATCCCTTTGGGATTTCCCCCATATTACGCAATTACGCACGTGGTAACTTCAAATCAGCCCTCACTGTCACTCTCAATCAAGTAAATGTGTACTTTACACCACCACAGACACGTATTTCACATATAATAATATGCTTAGGCATTGATTCGGTTTCTATCTATCTATCTATCTATCTATCTATCTATCTATCTATCTATCTATCTATCTATCTATCTATCTATCTATCTATCTATCCTCAGTCTGGACTAAAGTCACAGAGACAACACAAAGCTACACCTGCACGGAAGATTTACACCATGTAGAATCTGAATATGCGATGAAGCACCCAGACTGTGATCAGTATTGGTCTGCACAGGACCTTGTGAGTACAATAAAGAATTCATTGAAGTTAAGTAATATATTCTATAGAATACATATAAAATACTGCAGCTTTACTGACTTTCATGCTGTTTCCCTCAGTCCATTGGAACGTTTTTAAAATCCACCCCGGAGTGTCACAGTCCATGCAAAGAGTTGTTCGTTGGGAGAATCACAATGACTGAATGTGTCAATATCACCCTGGCTGTAATATGCACACGAGTGAGTCATTTCTGAGCATTACATGGCATGTCTTTTAAGAATCCGCTTTTGAATAGCACATTAACCAGCATCTGTGTCTCTTTAAATTGTAAAGGATGACTTGACTGAACACCGTGTGCATTTTTATGGTAAGTTTATTTTCTACCAATAATAAATTGTTATAACAATTACTGTATATATATCACAAGTTAATGCTTCTACACATTTGTTGTTGTTGTTTGGTTTTAGGCAGAAGGGTCCCTCAATCACTGCACAAACCTGCCAAGAGAGGTCACATTGGTAAGAAGAAACAAACTGTGTGTGTGTGGGTAGAACTACAATCAATAGTTCTGTTTAGTACAGAAATATTTTTGGTTTCATTTCAGTGGATTTCTTTGTTTATCTCTCTTTTTTTTTTTTAGGTATTTTCCTGTCCATTGCCTTGCTGGTTATGCCTTGCATAACCATTGCATGTCTACTATATGCTGGATGCAATCAAGGCACTAAGATATCGGATGAAGAGAGCCTTCAATAGAGATTCAACCTTTTACAGTTGTTACTATATTTTTGTTAGCTTCATCACGGCAGGGACTCGTTTGTATATAGCATAGGAATTAGAGATGCACCGATACTAAATTTCCTTTATTCCTTTATTCAGATTGACATCTGCCGATACAAATATAGTTTAATTTTCTTAAGGAAAGAAAATCTCTCCCAACTAATGCTGTAAACTGTACAGGGAACTCTCTCATTTGGTGCATTAATATAATACTAAAGGTTAAAATTTACAACAGAGCTATTATAGTCAACTGCTATTTATTTTCAGATATAATAATAATAATAATAATAATTACACTCAAATAAAAACTGAAATGTTTGTATAACATTTGCACATAAGGCATTTTTCATAAAAACTTGTCCTAATGGCAAATTCATTCAAACATGCATAAATAATTAACAGTAAATAAGCTTCTTTCCCAATTCTTTTTATTATTTATTGCTAGGTCATTAGACATTTCAACAATGGAGCCGTATGAACTTCACCTACTTTTGAAAATCCAGAGTTAAGTGGATCCTGGAAAGCGCTCATTGTCACAGTTGTAAACACCACGGCGTTCTTCCACGAGGGGTTTTGGTGTCACGGCATTTGTTTCCAGGTGGACTATTAAAGAACGTGACACACGTCTCCCGGACATCCTGTAGAATTCAACCAATCAGACCACGACTTCGAAACTTCAAATGTGTTTCCAGAACAGTATGCGTCAGACGTTCAGCCAACAGCTAGTAGGCGTGACGTCTGAGGCTGAGACTATGATCACTTACTTAGGAAGCCCTAAATTTAACACAAGACATTTTCTTCACACAAAATGAGTTGCAGTCTGACACGTTTTTCCACCCCTTTTGATTGATCGGATATAATCGTCCGATACCAATTATTGGCCGATACATTGGTGCATCCCTAATAGGAATAGTACATCAATTTAATATACGGTTTGCTAAAATTAAAAACTGAAACTAAAACCATTGTTTACAAAAATTACTTGAAAAAAAAAAACACTCATTTCATTTCAGCTACTTACCAAGGCAACGTTTAGTTTAACTTGATGTACTAAAATAAGATTATTCAAAACAAGATGTATTTAAAAATAAATGTTTCTAAAACTTTAAAATAAAAATAAACACTGATTCAAAGTATTAATATTATCTAAGTAATTCTCATAGTTATAAATTAGTACATAAAATTTGGTGTAAATGGAGATACATGAAAACACTTTAGGTTTGAGGTCTCCCCAAATTGCACAATTATATATTATGCTGCCCATAAAAAACGACACAGCATTATACTGTATTAATTTAACTATTTTTTGTATTTTCTTTGCTTCATATCTACCTCTGATTGTATGTTTTACTGCTAGTCGTTTTTTATTTTTAAATAAATGCTGCTTGTTTTAAACTGAAAATTCATTTGAATGTTTTTAATTGTGTTTAAAGTGTACAAATAATATTTAAGGCCAATGTAAAAACAAGAACTTGAGAACCAAATCAAACACAATGGTAAGTTATATGTACCAATACTACTTTAATGTATGTTTAGGAATTTAAAACCTCCCCTTTTTACATTGAACATTATAGAATTTGCAGGTTATTAAATGTTTAGTGATGTGAAAATACATTATTTCCCTGTTATAAGCAAATGCATTTTGTCCTTCATAATACATTAATCAGAATGGACTGAAAAAAAACATTAACATAAGATAAAGCATTTTCCTAAATAGATTTTAGTCATTCAAAAATGTTTGATAATGACATGAACACAGATCAGAAAATGGTGTGGTTACACTATAGTCATGACACACAATCATACAATCACAGTTTACAAAAAAAATATCTTTAATTCAACTTAATGCATCAAAAGGGAAATCAATATTTCCCTGAAACTACTGGGCAAAAGAACTGCATTGTCTCTAAATAATTTAAGGCTTGTTTTTAGAGAAAATAAAACATGATATTTCAGGACACAGTAGATGTATATTTAAGATGCTTTACAAAATTATTTACATGTCTTTACTGTATACATAATGAAACCAAAACATTGTTGATGAATGAAAGCAAAAGTGCTGGCAGTATTCATTTGTGTAGTTTCAAAAATAATCAAACTAGTAAAACAAAACCCGTAGAGACTTGGGGCCTCATTTATAAAGTGTGCGTGCGTACGCACGGTGTGATCTTCCAGTGTGTGTGCGCTAAAATCCACAAGAACGTTGAAATATATAGAAACGGTCTTTGACGTGGAAAAGTGTTTAGCGCTACGTCAGGGTCTAAGCAGACGTCAGAGAACTCTTTTTGTCTAAATCACATGTACGCACATTTGAGAAATGATCGTAAGATCACACGTAGGATGGTTTCTACGCAACGTTTTATAAATGAGACTCTTGATCTCCAGGTTTTGACTCCAGTCTGTCTTGACTCCAGTCTGCACCCAACCGCACAATATTCATGGGCTCTGCTAGAAAGGCCCTTCTGTCCCAGGTCAATCACAATCCTCCCTGTTCTCAGGCCTCGCTGAGGGGGCCTTTGACCAATCCCATCTCTTTGCGCACTACAGGTGCATGAATGCTGCAGTCTCGCGCCTCGCACACGCCAGGTATTCCTGCACCACCAGCCATGCCAGGCTGACCCACACGCCCAGGAAACCCACGAGGTCCTTGTAGGCCCTCAATACCATCTTTAGGTTCTGCTGGATGGCCTGGCAGTCCTGTTTGGGGAAATACACCAGAGTTACTGCAACTACATCCAATCCACAGTTATTGAGGGAGATTTCAGACCTGTGGATTGTTTAAGGACCAATGCTTCGGTTTACTTTTACAAGACAACATTTTAAAGAGTACCAAAGTGTACGTACACCAATGAGCCAAAGCATTATGACCACCTGTCTAATGCTGCCAACAGAACAGTGCAGACTCGCCGAACCATGGATTCTTCTAGTCCCGTAAGTTGTGAGGTGGAGCTGCAGTGGATCGGACTTGTTGCTTCAGCACATCCTTAAGATGATTGAGATCTGGGGAATTTGGAGGCCAGGGCAACACCTTGAACTCATGTTCCTCAAGCCATTCCTGTACAATGTGGAAGGGTGCATTATTCTGCTGAAAGAGGCTATTGCAATCAGGGAATACCATTGCCATAAAGGAGTGTACCTAAGTTAGCAACATTCAGATAGGTGGCAAGTGTTAAATTGATGTCCACATGAATGGCCAGACCCACGTTTACCTGGCAGAACATTCCCCAGAGCATCACACTTCACCCACCAACTGTCATCTTCCCGCATCTTGTCCAGTTCCAACACTTGTGTACCCATTGTAGGGGCTTTCGACAGTGGTCATCCCTCAGACCGGCCTGCTTCTACGCAGCACCATATGCAACAGGGTGCCATGTACTGTGATGTGACACATTCCTCCCATAATAACCATCATTAAAATTGAATGTGACTTGTGCCACAGTAGAACTTCAGTCGATTCAGACCAGACGGGATAGCCTTTGTTGCCCTCACACATCAATGAGCCTTGGGCGCCCAACACCCTGTTGTCGGTTTGTGGTTTGTCCATCGGTTTGTGGTTTGTCCAAGCCTTGCCATTTCAGAGATGCTCTGACCCATTCATCTGGCTATAACATTTTGGCCCTTGTCAAAGTCTCTCAGGTCTGTACTCCTGCCCATTTCTCCTGTCTCCATCACATTGACTACAAGAACTGATTGTTCGCTTACCATCTAATCAACCCAGACCTTGACATGTCACTTTGTTAGGGTATGATCAGCATTTTTCGCTTCACCTGTGTGAGTGGTCATAATGTTTTTGGCTTTTCAGTGTATATACATTGGTCCTTCAGGTTGGATTGCTTTCTCAGCACAACCAAACTGCTCCAGAGTTTTCAACAAAACCACTGACACTTGTTTTGCCTTGGTTAGGTTTTGCACTTGAGACTTGGTTAGTCTTTTATGAACATAGCAATCACACTTGAATCAACACCAATAGTTCTGAGATCCCCTGAACAAATAACCTGCCTTATTTGCTGTGGATCCGAGCGTGCTTGCCGTATTCATATTAGCCTAAATGAACTGAACCAAGGGTGAAAACGCCAGTCTCCAAAACAAACCTTCTAAGTGAACCAGGTGTGAAAACGCCCCAAAATTACCTCTGAGGCCTTGGTGACCATCATGCCCAGGAAGACCTTTGCCAGCATCACCTCTCTGTCCTTTCTGACCTTTTGTACCTTTAGAAAAACACAGTGAGATCATCTGTATGCATAAACAGCTTTTTTGTTAAGTTAAAACTTTTAATAGTGATGTCAGCAGTAGCACAGTACCTCTGTCCCCTGGAGCTCCTTTCTGGCCCTCTAGACCTTTCACGCCTTGGGAGCCTCTTTCTCCTTTAGCACCTGCCTTTCCTGCTTTACCCTGAATGAAATACACTGTGTTAAAAAGTAAGAGTGCTTTTATATGACAGGTTTGTTGCAACTCATATATCAGCTCACTGTTTTTCCTGAACTTCCTGGGGGTCCTGTGACACCTGGGGGTCCGATGAGGGTACGGTTGTTGATGGGACAGCCCTGTACGCATTTGGCACGTATAGATGCAGCATACTGGGAGATCTGAGCAGTGACCACACCTTGACACAGCTGCAATATCTGCTCATCTGTCAGTCCTGGACCCTGCACAGAGCGAGTTGTACAAATGTTTTCTGCGTTCTGGCCTAAAACTCTTGTCACAATAATCATGATGATACTCACATGTTCACCTGGCTCTCCTTTCGGCCCACTCTGTCCTTTCCCTCCCAGGTCTCCGCTAGGTCCTCTTTCTCCTCTGGGACCTGGAAGACCTGGAGGTCCAATAGGACCAACAAGCCCATCGCGCCCAAAACGACCCTTCACTCCACGCTACACATAAAAATAATAAACTTTTACTTGTGATAAACAACAGGATTTATTTTACTTTTTACTACAATAAATTGATCAAAAGTGACACTAAAAGTTTTTAAATTGTGACCAAAAAAAATCTTTTTAAAATAAGTTATATTATTTTGAACTTTCTATTCATCAAAGAATCCTGAAAATGTTTTTATTATGTTTCTGCAAAAAAATAAATAAGCTACTGTTTTCAACATTGATATAATAGGAAATGTTTCTTTAGCACTAAATCAGCATTTTATAATGATTTCTGAAGGATCATGTGACACTGAAGACTGGAGTAATGATGCTGAAAATTCAGCTTTGATCACAGGAATAAATTACATTTTTAAAACAGAAAACATTCATTTTAAATTGTAATAATATTTCATACTGTGTTATAATACATTTTCAAAAACATTATATAAAATTATATATATTTAAAACTATTATTATTATTGGAATTTTTGTCTTTTATTAAATAGGACAATGAAAAGTGAGAAGAAGTACTGTGGGATACAGTGTTGTCCGGATTCAAACCTGCATCATTGTACGTCATGAGCTTGTGGACTACCACTGTTCCACGGCTCTGACGTAAAATAGTTTCACTCAATGATGACAAACCTGGCCTTTGTCACCACGAGATCCAGCGTCTCCCTAAAACAATGACGAAATTGTGGTTAAAAAAAAACTGTGGCTAGTGTAATGGAAAAAGGAAGAGGAACTGTGATGGCTGGTACCTTATCTGCTTTAGCACCCTTTCCTCCTTTTCGTCCTTGTGTCCCCTGAGAGAGTCATGAATTCAATAAAGTCAATTCATATATCCAAATCGATCATTTTAATGGTGACACCATCATTTTATCTAATGCCTATAAAAAGTTTGTGGCTAATATAATGTTAAATGCTTTTTATATTACCTTCTCACCATCTGAGCCTGTTTCCCCTTTGGCACCCTGTAGATCAGAACAACAAATTGTGAAACTAAGCATTTGATTAATAGACAGGTTAATCAATCAGAAACTAAAATTAGTTGCATACTGTGGGCCCAGGCAAGCCTTTTGGCCCGTGTTTCCCCGGAACTCCTGCATCCCCACTGTCTCCTTGTGGACCCTATTGAAAGAGGGGGGGGGGGGGGGGGGGGGGGGGGGGTATTGAACCATGTTTACAATGCTTGAAGAATAATTGTGTTAGTCACTTATACTGTAAATGAGTAATCTTTTATTGCCTTTCATGATGTAGACTAAAGTACATGTTTAGACTACGCTATGCTGTACAGTCTCATTTCCTTCAGGGGGAAAATTTTAAGGGGAAATCCGGATAATCTGCACGCCTACACTGCAAAGTTAAATGTAATGAAACTGCTGAAGGTAAAAATAGAAACTAGTTTCACTTTCAGTCTCGGGACTGTCTGGTGAATCCCCCACCAGGGACGTTCCCCGCTGGGTTACTGTGAAACCAACAGTAACAAGATCAGATTTCTGGTGATTTCCAACTTCCAACAATATGGTGTACTCCCATAGAATAATAATGTGTCTTTTGTTTTGATCTAGAAGAGATCACTTGTCAGTCAACAGATTAACCATGTGTGATTCAAGTGATTGTGTGATTTCTGATTGTGTCACGCGCATTTGAAATATTTGAGAAGTGTAATATCACCACAAAGGGCAAAGATTCTATCTTACCACACTTCCTACTCTTCCAGATGGCCCCCTCAGACCACGATCACCTTTCAAACCCTGAGGAAAAGAGGAAGATGGACATTTACAAACTTTTATAAGTAAAAAAAACAAAACAAAAAAAACATACCTCATTCTTTACAAAGAAATGGCAAGTTTTTAATTAGAAAAATCAAATGGTATTTTCTACTCATATAATCTTTGATTTATTTACAACTATTTATATATATATATATATATATATATATATATATATAGTGTTTGTATATTGTATTTTCTCTTACCTTGGGTCCAAAAGACCCAGGCCCCCCCTCAACTCCTGGAACACCCAGAGGACCCTGGAAGATATATTATTATTATTAATATTAGGAGCCAAATACCGAAGGTGCTATTGTATCCGTTGGCGTTCTTCTTCGTCTTCCGTTTCTTCTTCTTCCTCTCTGGAAGTCTATGGCAGCCCATAGAACGGTATGGTAAAAATTTGTGACATTTTTGCACACTGATAAGAGGACAGTCTGAACTGTCACCATAGTCTTTAACTCAAACCCTCAAGCGCCACCAACTTTCCAAAATTTCACTTGTGTTTATGCGAATTACTTTTGAACCGTGAGGGCCAGAAACATTTACTCTGATTCTTTGGCTCACAACTATTCGATGCAATTGATTGCATTTGCAACCTATGATGCCATTTTCTGTCATGAACTTTTTTCTTCTCACTCCTCCAAGACGGTCTGTCATCTTCAGAACATGCTGGCAAAAAGTTATTAAAAGCTTTTTGATAAACACGCAAATTAAATTAATGTAGAGCACCCCAAATTTGACGCAAGGCTATATCCCCGCAACGCTTTAGCATTACAGACTTGAGGCTACATGCTGCGTTTCGGCACAGCTTATTTTGAGTATAGTTCCTAGTCATATTGGCCTAGAAAATCGCAACTTTTCACATTCTGTCGATATTAGTACTCGATGTAACTACAGAAGAGTCAAGTTTTAAATATAAAAAAATATAGAAACTCTTTTGTCATTTTTTTGAGAGAGATCCTAATGGTTTAAAGATTCAATGATCTATGCTAAGCTATGCTAAAAGTGCTACCGCCAGACCCAGAGATCGGCTGAATGGATTCGAAACCGGTAAAAAAATGAGCCTATTCCCAAAAAAGTGGAGTGTTCCTTTAATGTATTTATGGGTTTTCAATCTTTTTTGCTTAAAATTGTCTCCTCATTTTTACAGTTGGTCTGCTGCTAGCTTCCTTGTTTGCTTCTGTTGTGCTTGGCTTCTATAATTTCTATAATTGCTGCTTGCAGCTATATTTATTAATATTACTTCACAAAAATAATACTTTTTTTAGAATTTACTTTTTCAGAAGTTTTTTCCATATTGACAATGGCAGTTGCATCAGTTACAGTTTGCTACTCACATCCTCTCCTGGCTCCCCATCACTTCCTGGCAAGCCACCTGTACCTTTAGCACCCTGAAGATGATAACATGGAAAGAGAAATTCACCTACTGTAATACCAAAAGTCAGTCACCAAGTGCTGATTCAAGGAAAAGCTTTAAGTTGGAATTGTCAAATGATGAAGTGTTCGAACATTGTGAGTATATATAAACACCTAGACAAGACAAGGGGTAATTCCACTGAGCTAATCTCTCTCATAGTTACTGTCTGATAACCACCATAAGCCTTTTTATAAAAACAAACCTTTGGTCCTGTCACCCCACGGTCTCCGGGAACTCCTGTATAACCCTTATAACATGATGAAAAATAGTGATAAATTGAAATTACAACAGTTTTTTTTTTATAAATGTGAGAAAGAGAAAGGTTGTGAGTATTTTGTCACCAAGTAACCCTGCTCTCCACGGTCTCCTGAGAATCCAGGTGCTCCAATCTGACCCTGATGATGCAGAGAGGAAATGAAGGTTTAGTCAGCAGCAGTAATTATAGGTGTAATAAATGAGTCAAACGAATGACTAGTCTATGACTTAGATATGCCCATAAATCTTGGTATCAACCTTCTGTCCCTGTCGTCCCTCAGGACCCAGTTTTCCTGTTTTACCAATGGAACCCTGTTGAGAAATGGAGAGATTCAATACAAGTCTGGACAGATAAAAACTCAACTGGAAATGTATTAGTTCTGTTACATGAGAAGCTGACAATAAAGATGGACTTGTTGTATTAAATATAAATGTTTTTAAATCAGGGGTGCCAAACTAAGTCCTGTAGAGTTTAGTATCAACTCTGCTCCAACACACACACCTGTAGTTTTCAAATAATCATGAAGGACTTGATTAGCTGGATCAGTTGCATTGATCAGGGTTTAAGCTGAGTTTTGTACACCAGTATAACATGACAGACTGCAAGGCCCTACTGTGTTTGAAAGGTCATGGCAACTACCCACATATAGTTCCACAGTTGATATATAAATTGCAAAAACATAGTTAAGAAAAATAAAACCACAGACAAACAAACCGAACAGAAAAACTCCCCCCACATGCCCAATGGGAAATGAAACTCGTGACATATGACATTTAACCAGAATAGGGAAGCACATACATTTGAACATTAATAACACTATTAACAGCATATAAAAATAAGTTTACTGAGACATGTAGCATAAGCTTTTTGAAGGGACTGTCCCCCTAGAGTAGTGGTGCATTTTTTTTTACAAAGACAGTTTTTCTAACCCTACTAAATGTAGCATGTTTTGTCAAATTCTGAAATTTTATTATTTAATTATTAACATAATAAATTAAACTAAATCAATCAATTCAATCAAATTAAGTGCCATCTTTGCACTGCAGTGGCACAGGCTGCATCTAGATGCATTTACACACTGTTTAATGCCCTTAAATAGGGCACTATTTGAGAGGACAGCCATTTGTAGTGGTGTCAGTGGTTTGTAGATTAGATTACACAATGCACAGCAATAACGAGTGTACATACTGCATATGCTCAACGGCCAAAGAATACCCACAATCCACTGTGAGAGTTGCGTGCTGAATGAATTCTCGCATCTGACTAGAAGATTTCAGACACAGCCACTGTCTTACTGAGTAATATATTGTATAATATATTTTCAACATTATAAAAACAATAATTCACACAGGTATGGTTTTCTATCGAAGAGAGTTTGAGTCTTAAGTCAGTAAGTTTTGAAAGTAAAATATGAGGTAATTCGACTGGATATCATGTATTTGACCTTTTACGGTACTACCATTTACCCACTTTTACACTAAATGTAGTTTGGAAACGACAGCCCTGAGCAACTTTCATTTTTCTTTCATTTAGTCTTATTTGTAGCTTGAAATCACGATCAAACAATCAAAATAAATAAATGTGAAAAATGGTTCTTTCTATTCTTTCTGCAGAGTTCTGAAGATAAAAATTTCATGTGGACCTGTTGACATTCTTCTTACAGGCCTTGAACCAGCAACCTTCTGCGCACCTTCTGGTCACTAGATTTCAGCAAGTACACTCACCACATAACATTTGTAAAGTGAAGTGACCTACCTTAACACCTTTACCTCCTGGTTTTCCAGATTTACCTTTTGGGCCAACAGGACCCTGTAGTCAGTCAGAAAAAAAAAGTATCTCTGATTAATTTCATAGAGGAATCTGGGATTTTGTTAGTTAGGAATCTAATATATGATAATAAGATGTGTTAGCTTTGTGTTAGCTGTGCTTTGACTTATAAAATGGAGGACTAGACCTAGGGTTGCCACCTTCAGTGTGGCAAAATAAGGGACACCCCCCCCCCCCCCCCCAATGCTCAACTTTGACAACGTCATTTTTATTGTTATAATTGTGATTTCATAATATGTAGATATGAATCCAACTAAAAGCTATTGAAAATATGTATTTTAGTCAAATCATAAATGGTGTAGCTCTGCAGCCATCTACTAAAGTGATAATTTCTTTACTTTTAAAACAGCATTTTCCAAAAAGATGGGCAAAAATCTTACACTAAACCATGTCAAATTATCCATATCCATGAACGTTAGAAATGTGGGTCTTTTATAAAGTGAATTTAACTTTTTTTTTTTTACTGTTTTTGTTTAAAAAATATTTATTTATATAGCCTAAAGTAAAAAAATATATAATAAATCCTCCTAAAACTATAAATCCTAAAAAAAAAAAACTATTATGTTTCAAAATGACATTTTGTTGAAACAACACAAGTGTGACTTTTCCCCCCACCCTAACATAAAAAACAGATATTATTCAAATTTATTTAATTTTTTTGTAGATGTAGAAAGTGTTGTCAACCGTGCAAAGTCTCACATCATTTGGACAAATATAATGTTTTATTTATTTCAGCAAACGTCATTTGGGGTCAAAGACCCGAACAGCGCGCTACAAGGGGTTAAAAAACGTGCAGGTTTACAGCGCATGTTCACGAGACTCAGTCGCTATAGAAACAAAGACGCTAAAATGCAATCACGCAATGAGCTTCTCTACTAAGAAATTGATTTCTTTATATTTGCTATTAGTATTATCCATACTGCAAAATCCTTATGTTTTTATTCAACTATATGTGGGCCTAATGTAAAATACGGGACAAATCGCGTCCCTTATTGATTTGATACGGGACGCATCATCTTACTTGTAAATACGGGACGATTCCGTATTTTAAGGGACGGGTGGCAACCCTAACTAGACCATCTCAGCTGCGTGATCTCCCTATATATTCAGTTGTAATCATTATCACTATCAGCTATGTGATGATCACTGAGTGAAATGAAAAATATTTGAAGTAATCTGGAGAGGAAACCCTGGTTGTGATGTGTTACTGAAGAGTCTATGTTGCTCACAGTCTTTCCAGAGAGACCCACTCCTCCACGAGGACCCTCTATTCCGAAATTACCCTGGAAGGCACAAATAAACTCAATTTCAATCACAAGTCATAGTATCTAAATAATATAATAATGTATATAATAAATAAATGAAATAAGAATTTAAATAAGAATTAAAAAGCAAACCTAAATTGGCCTAACTTGAATATAAATAATATTAAATTGCATTGAGTGTCATTCTGGATAAACCTTGTATACATATAATAACAGTATAGCTCTGCTATATAAACAAGAATTATAACTATTTTCCACTCATGTCCTGAAGTTGTTTTGTTGTTTTTTAAGGGAGATCTGACAAAAGTTTTAACTAACACTTTTTAGTTTATTTTACTTGTCTTAAAGGAGCACACCGACCTTTTGGGACTTTAGCTTATTCACCGTATCCCCCAGAGTTAGATAAGTCCATACACACCCTTTTCATCTCCGTGTGTGCCGTAAATCTGTCTGACGCACCCACCGCTAGCCTAGCTTAGCACAAATACTGGAGGTAAACGGCTCCAGCTAGCATACTGCTCACAATAAGTGACAAAATAACGCCAACATTTACTATTTACATGTTGTGATTTGTATAGTCACAGCGTGTACAAATAACAAGGTCACATGAGACACACAGCCATCTTCTAACCGTATACATACTGGGAACTATATTCTCAGAAGGCGAAGCACTGCTACTTGGGCGGAGTGATTAGCGCAACACTCTGAGCGAACTCTCTGCTCCTCACCACAGGGCTTCTCAGGTGCTGTGAGCAAATCACTCCGCAGAAGTAGCAGTGCTTCGCCTTCTGAGAATATAGTTCCCAGTATGTATACAGTTAGAAGATGGCTGTGTCTAACGTGACCTTATTATTTGTACACGCTGTGACTATACAAATCACAATGTAAATAGGAAAATGTTGGCGTTATTTTGTCACTAGCAAAGCCGTGACAAAGCTGGAGCTGGAGCCGTTTACCTCTAGTCTTTGTGCTAAGCTAGGCTAGCGGTGGGTGCATTAGACAGAGTTACGGCACGCACGGAGATGAAAAGGGTGTGTATGGACTTATCTAACTCTGGGGGATACAGTGAATAAGCTAAAGTCACAAAAAGTCGGAGCGTTCCTTTAATTGTAACTTAATTGTAAAAATCTAGCAATCTGTACTATTTGCCTTTGCTACTCAGAAAACCCATGTTAAGATACATTTCATAGTCAAGATACATACAAGTCATCTTGAATGTTGTTAAATTGTCAATACAACTGAAAATGTTGAGAGAACAATCACAGAAGTTGACTTCAACGATTCACTAAAATGTTGATCCACTGCATTTCCACAGGTTTTCTAAGTAATCTCAACGTATTTCTTTTTACAGCACATTACCTTGAATCCAGATAGTCCAGTTTCACCTGGGTCCCCTGGTAACCCGGGAAGGCCCTATGGAGAAGAGCAAGAAAACTACATATTAGAGACTCTTCCGTAATTAGCAATTAAGAACAAAATAATGTAGGTAAGAGTAAAATTTTCCAAAAGTCTTGGCTCACAATTGCACCAAAGAAACCAGATGCGCCATCCTCTCCATCAGACCCAGAGTCACCCTAAACATAAGGCAAATAACATCAAGGTGAGGCAGTTCTTTGAAAACCTTGTGGTATGAACAGGATGCAGATTCAACGAGTGTTCCCTGTGTGACTCACCTCAGGACCAGTGTCTCCCCCTCTTCCTCTTACTCCTTTGGTTCCTTTGTAACCCTAATAAGATGACATCCAGTTTACTCGCTTACACTTTTACACTAGTTACATAACACTACGAACATTACAATCTGATGTTTTGCTGTTACCTCCCTTCCTTGGACCCCAGGTAACCCCTGTTTGCCTTGAAGACCCCTAGAACCCTTTAAGCAAACATAATCAAATTGAAGAATGCATTATATTTTAAAAGACAGCAAACTATAACATTTAAAGGCATAGCAATAATCAACCTTGGGTCCAGCGAAGCCTCCAAATCCCGGCTCTCCTGCTTCACAGTCGCATTCAGTGGGTCTCTCCTGCCCCAGCTCAGCGTCTCCTCCATACGGCACCTGTGCTATTAAGGTTTTATCCTCTTTGGCATAATCAAAAGATTCCACGACTGTGGCATACGGGTATGTTTCCTCAGTGATCATGGTGACCACGGTGGCTGCAGGCGCATAGGGGTCGAAGCCAGATGCCGAGTGCTCGCCTTCATTGCTGCGTTTGGACTCTGCAGGATACTTAACTGAGGAAGCAGATAAAAGACACTGAGGCACGCATTGCTCCTGACTGCAGTCTGCTGGATATATTGATATAAAACACATCATGGTGACTAATAGTCTAAAATGTATATAAAATGTTTGTATCTAATTTAATTTAAACACTATGATAACGTTTTAGTAAACTACTTTAGTTACCATGTTCTAACAATGCAAAAAAATACTTTAAAAAGCATTAATTAATCTTAGTTAAAGTTAATTTAAACATTTAACAGATGTACTGGCCATTGTTAGTTAGTTAATCGTATCATTAACTAATGGACCATACATTATTATTATTAATATAATACACTCTAAAAAATGCTGGGTTGTTTCAACCCATGTTTTGGTCAGATATAGCCTAATATAATATAATATAATATAATATAATATAATATAATATAATATAATATAATATAATATAATATAATATAATAATATATTTCAGAATACAAAACATTTCATTGTTGAAATTGTAGGTTAACAAAAGAAAAGTGTATATGTAAATTAAAGAGAAAAATGTTTGCATAAATGAGATAATTTATTGTGGAAATGTCCAAGTATATGTTGCTAAAGAAAAAGACAAATTACTTATAATAAATTATATTGTATTTTTTATTTAACTTATATTTATATTGCATAAAGTAAATTAAAGATATTTTTTTGCCTTAAATAACAATACAACTATGATGTACCAGATTTGTGACCAATTATGAAATGTATTGTTTTTAATTCATGTTCAACTTACAGAAGAGGGTTGAACGTTGTTGAAACGTGAATATCAAAATAAAAAAGGAAATACAGCACAGCAACTGAGGTTTCATTTTGGGGGGTTCTTTTTTTAAAAAGTATGAACAGTAACATCTTATTTACCACTGTCAGTGTATCCAGAATGTCCGTCATATCGATCGACTAAGGAGCCTTCATACATGTGTTCTTCTCCTGTGATTGTAAAAGAGAGAGACAAAAATCTGCCATTTTAACGTTTTATTGGCTATTTATACATAGTTATGCAGATGTAAGCATGTTGGTGGTGATGTAGTCTCACCTGATTGTAAACCAGAATAATCTTGCTGGGCCTGAGTGAGCAGGACACACAACAGGAACACAGCCAATACCTGACAATACACCAACAAATCAAACAAATGCATAGGAACAGGTTACAGTAACACATCATGGTTGATATAGGCTAATAATGATTTATTGAAAATATATAATAACATGTATTAAATGTAGTGTTTCATAAGGATTTACAAACTTCTTTAGAAATACTGATGAATCTATTTACATATAGAATAATGATCTCTGATCTGTCTTTTTAGTTGCAATTTTACCAACTGGGCCAGTGCAAGGAGGATCCCCTTGATGATGTAGTTTCACAAAAGGTTTCTTCCTGGGGTTTTCAATGTCACTATCACCTTATTTACAAGTGATGTTACCACTTTGCTAATAGGAATTTTAATTTACATTACTTCGGTTCACTTTTGTCCTTTTGCTGGAACAAAGGGAAATATGCAGTAACTGAAGCTGATCGTTTTTTTAAAGGCCTCTGTGCTTAAATTAACCCTCTTCCTGTTTTGCACTTCCTCATGCGACGCTCAAATGTCACCAATGAGGTCATGGAACATGATTAAAAACAATACATAATAATAATAATAAATTATTTAATGATTTAAAATAAATCAATACCAACTATGCATAGAAAAAAAGTTTATTTCTTTCTTTCGGAGTTATCAGTTGTTTAAAATTACACAAAATATTTTTTTCTTATTTTCTTATTTTTTTTAAATAAAAAAATGGAGGAAAATTGCTAAAGATAGATGTGATATCCTTCATATAAACGACGAACAACAACTGGGTATATTTTAGTAAGAGATCAAATGATGTTGTTGTATATTTTAACTCCCTCTAGTGGTCATTGTTTAACAGAGTAGCACATGTTCAAACCTCCCTAGAAAATCACCAGAGAAGTACAGATATGAAAAATTGATATCTAGATTTGTATCACGTTAGACGACCTGTATCAGTTTAAAATGTATTTTTTGTCAGTGGCATGCTCAAGTAATAGCTGTATATAGAGTAAAATATTTAGCCAAGAACATACAGTAGCCTACATGTAAATGTAAATTGGTGGTCTGTGTCTGATTTCAATCAGGTTCCATGGAATGCTGCACTGCATTAAAGTTCTCATGCTGCTCTCACATTCCAGACTAGATTGTTGAAAGGCCCGTTTCTTTTTTCATCCATACAGTCTGTAAAATCTCTCTCTCTGCATACTGTACACAGCATGTGACCTTTGACCTTTCCAACAAATACAAAATGCTTATGTAAAGAGTCAACTGACTTTTTTTTTTTCCAGGTCACTTGTTAAATGCCAGATAGCCAATGAGATTAAGGTACAGGCAAAATTGGAAAGTTGATAGCATAATTATACACAACCTTTTAAAAGTTTGGTTTTCAGTTTATATATTTTTTTATTCAGCAAGGACACATGAAATTGATCAAAATTAACAGTAAATATATTTGTAATATTCCAAAAAAAATGTTTTTCCTAATAAATGCTGTTCTTTTTAACCTTAAATCATCAAATAATACTGAAAAAAGCAATATCATATTAAGCTACACAACTGTTTTCAACATTGATAATGATAAAAAAAAAAAAATCAACAAAATAGTTTCTTGAGCACCATTTCAGCATATTAGAATGGATTATTTTGAATGGTAGTGTATATTCAACTCATTTGACCTCACATTAACCCAGGGACTAAATGCAATATTTTTTCTTTTGAGAATTACTTTTCTTTTTTTTCTATTAGAGAAAAAAAGGCTCATCAGTTTTAAAAAGATGCATTTTCAGTCTAATTTGCATATCGGTCTAATTTCTTCTACTTCTCCAAACCCTGAAAGAGTGACGTAGCAGAGCTAGTGCTGAAACATTGGGTTCCTCACCAACCCACGGGCCCTCTGGGACAGTGAGGTGCTGTACGGGTGATACGTACACGATTTCATCAGCCCTACAAGCTTAAAGTCTGGAACTGGCCTTTAACTACTACTGCAAAACTGTCCTAAAATCAGAGTATTAACGTAACATGATGTATACAGGTCTAATTGGCCGTGTAACCAAAATAATAGGTTGTTCATGGCACACGATAAGAAATATAAAACAAACTATACATTTCGTAAAGACACATAAAAGCATGTCAAATTATTTCTGTAGCCTGTGATATCTCCATTTTCTTGATACCATTTGACAAACTTAGATAAAAATAAGCACACTATGCCTGAAAGTTAGATAAACTTAAAATGGACTTATCAACAGTCCATAGGATGAAAACATCGTCAAAATGAATTCTCCTCAGCGACCCACGATTTGTTTGCTTTTCCTAAAACTGTCCTTGAAACCAATCAATATGAACCTGACAACAACACTATCGCATATGATCTGAACATCTGAATAATCATAAAGAAAGCTTATATGAAATCTGCTTTGCGTATCTCAACCGAGTATGATTCCACTCTGAATTCCCCCAACATTTTAGTACCCCATCCTGCATCTTACCTTCACCCTGGAGGCTCCCATGGTTTCCAGGTGCTTCGCGGACACGGAGCTCTGATCCCTTGGATTAGCTCAGTCAAGATTTCTTTTAGAGAACGCAGAGAGCACTGTTTCAATGAGGAGCTGCAGTGGTCCTCAAAGCATTCTCCCTCCTTGCCTGCGATGCTGAGACAGACGAACAGACCTCATGGTCCCTCACCAGAATCTCCCAGGCTCCCAAATCTCCTCATCTGGGTGAGAAATACCTGAGCCTTCCCCAAACAAACACACTCCTCCACTACACAGAGAGTAGTGAGGAATAAAGCACTGTAAAGAGAATCCTCCTATCAGAGACATCACTATTCTTTACTCTCTAACATTCATTATTTAGAATTTATTACAATCAATTTTGATGTAGTAGGTTCACGACTATAATCAGTAAAGCTGAATTGTTAGCTGTGACTTTTAAAGACCTTTTGACCTCCTTGGAAAAATGTCCCATTGATGTAACAGATTTACAGATCGGATGGTTATTCCCACAACAGAAAGTGGGGCTGAAAATATCCAATGAACAGCTAAAGGTTGAATAAAAAGGAGGTGAAAACAAATTAGGAAGATCGTGTGCACCAACTTAGTAAAAATGCAGAGCTTTCTTGACTTACACAGCTACATCACTCATAATTGCCTATTTATCAAAGAATCCTGAAAAATATGCATCACAGTTACCATGAAAATATTAAGGTTTCTAGAGCACCAAATCAGCATTTTTCAAATAATTTCTGAAGGATACTGAAGAAATGGCTTTGCGATCACAGTAATAAATTACATTTTCTCATTACAAGAGAAATTGAAATAGTAATACTATTTTGCAATATTATGGTTTTTCTGTATTTTTGATCAAATAAAAGCAACCTTGGTGAACAAGAGATTTCTTAAAAAAAAAAAATGAATTAATCATTAAAAGGATTAAACAAAAAAACGTACACACCTCAAACTTTTGCATTTGAACCGTAGTGTATATGCAGATCTATCATGGCATGGACGATAAAAATGCAGGAAATGCACTAACAAATATTTGGTAAATTTTTATTCACATTTTATTGTAGCATATCATCCAACTAAAAACATTAAAGAGAACAACACAACTATGAAAACAACTCAAATTTCAAGATTTATTTTTCTTCTTCTTTTTCTTGTGATGTCTCTCCACATCTGGAGAGTGTGAATCTCTGAGGACAAAACAAAAGAAGAGAATAATATAATAACTTTGAGTTTGTATTCATGCTGAACTTTGAAAATGCACAACAATAATTTAAGACTGATGGATACGTTAAGTTATGATTAGTATTCAGATACGTTCATGTTGTTTAGGTCAGTGTTAACATTACCTCTTCCTCTTGTGTTTTTTCTCTCGACTGCGCTTGCGACTGCGTTTGTGGTGCTGTTTATGCCCATGCTCATCTCGGGAGCTGATACGAGACTCCTGTGACTCAACGGATGCGGAGCGGTCTTTCTCATATGACCCTCTGTAACCAAAAACCAGCATAAAAAAAATCTATATCAGTTAATCTGTGCTACTTCTGTCAGGGAGGAAAGAAATTTGGTGTACTGAAATCAGACATGTGACCTGTGGGATGACTGCTCTGATGCTTTGGACTCCTCATCCTTCACTTCCTGCCAAATCCTGCCTAGTTCTTCAGAGTGGATGTCAATAACCTCGCGGATCACCTGGAAAAGGCATACAATTATGCAGAATATTCTCTATGGCTCTCAAGCCAGTTACTGTGTGAAGACAAATTCAATTCAAAACAAAGGCAATCTACAGTGAGGAACATGCATAGTGACATTAAACTAAATGGTGTTTTGTGGGTAAGTAGATTAACATCCCCCAAGAGCAAGAACAAACTCAATTCACAGACCTCGGTGTAAGACTTCTTGGTGATGTGAACGTTTTTCGCTCTGTAAGACTGTCTGCGCCTCCTGTAGTCCCTCATCTCAGCCAAGACCTCCAGATGAGACTTCGGCCCACTCTGTTTATCTCCTATGGAATGGGTTTCAGACAAAACATCATTCTTTACTTTATCAATCAGATATTATCAAGTAATTGGTACTGTGAAATTATATGTGAGGTGAAAAAAAAAACACAAAAAAAGAAGTTATGTGGACTTGGCACTGAAGCCTTTAAAAGTGGAGGCAATAATGAGATTTTCTCCAAGTTTGGAGCCACTTAGGTCTTATGCAAATTAGCTGCAGTTGGGCCCTGTGATGCAGCTCCACCTCAGGGCTCAGTGGGCTCCATGGTGTAGCTCTGAGTAGGTCTTGTGGTGCAGCTCCACCTCTGGGTTCAGTGAGCCCCAGCACAATATTATTCCGTTATGACATCTTTACAGACACTATGTATTTGCTGGCTGTCATTTTATAGGTAACTGGCATAATTACTCAGACTGAGAATTTATTCTATGAAATGCTTTCACTTACACAGCTTCTGAGATTTGGTTGAATAGACCTTCAATGGACAAACAGAAATCACTCAGATTTGTGTTCTGAAGATGAATGAATGTGTTATGGGTTTGAAATTAAATGAGGATGACGGTGACGGAACTTTCATGTATTAAGTGAATTAACCCTTTAAAATAAATGTGTAAAAGAGTGACCTTGAATATGTGAAAATGAAGGCCAGAGACAAATATCCCCCCTTATTTTGACTCAGGATCAATGGGTCTGTGAATTCAAGTACCTTTTTTAAGCTTTGCAACAAGGTCTACATAAAGATCCTCGTTGTTGGATTCTCTCTTTGCACTCTGCTGACTGGCTTCTTGTAACACATGATCATGGACGGCCAATCGTTCTGCCACAGTGAGGTCACATAATGCGCGCTTATGATTCTGAGGTATGTCAGGGAGATCTCTAGATGTGTCCCCTGCAAAAAAAATTAAACAGATTTTACACAAAAATTTACGCGAATATTACTAGTAAATGGTAAAAAAAAACATTGATTCTGAAGATTCATTATCAAAGTGTGTTAATTTCAGGGACGTGTTTCCGAATAACATTTTAAATGACCAGTCTGCAAAAAGTAAATCCAGTGCAGAACTAGCGAGTCAGAAAAACACTCCCAACACGTAATGGGACAAATGGACCTATAGATTTTTGCATTTTTTGGTCTTATGTCATTTATGAATGTTTAACTAATGTGTACCTGGGTGACATAAATTAAAATATTCTATCAAGCAATATTAAGGACCAAGCCTTTAAAAGGATATTGAGCCAAAGGATACAGCAAGTATGAGTGGAAAATTGTCTAGACCAGACTCCCTTTAATACTCACCCCTGTTAATGGGGGGAAAACAAAAACAAAGAACACAGATAAATGTTGAAAATATTTGGAAAAATAAATAAAGACATGAATATCATTAATACACTCATTCTGTCACACACAATTTTAAATGTACCATATTGCTTGTTATCCTGATAAGTGCTGAAATGACCAAATCACTGTCTACTCTAGAGAAAGGAGCTGGCTATCTAAACACTTACTTTGTGTGTGCATTCCTGTCGAGCTCACGTGAGGAGCATTTTCCCGGGTCTGCAGAATTACTTTGTGAAATGTGTCAACGTCTGAAAGTGATATCAGTCAACATCACACAACATCACGGCCTTTCAAAGCAATATAAAAACCTTAAAATTGAATAGTATGTCTTTCACAAAGTCAAAAAACTCACCCAAGGTAATGGACGGAATGTTAGCTTTCTCATAGTACACTGAAGGATCAAACATTTCAGCCTGAAAACAAATGACAGAAAGAAAGAAAAAAAAACTTAAAATTTCATGTTCATATTTTCCGATGTGATATTAAGTCAATCACAAGACTTGTTGCTGACACGGTACAAAATGTGGTTCATTATTCACCTGCTCTTCTTTAGAGTATCCCAGCTGACTGAGCTGACAGGCGGCTTTGTGTTTCTCCATCCTGTCCCGCGGTACAGTGTGGTTTGGATCAAATGGACACACTTCCATCTGGTAATCAGAAGACAATACAGGTAAAGTAGGTGCCAAATAGTTAACAGATTTACCCGTACAAAAATGTTACCATAGTAACCATACTCTCTGTCTATCTATATGTTAAACTGTACATGGATAGTTCACCCAAAAAATTTAAATTCTGTCGTTATTTACTCACCCTCAAGTTGTTCCAAACCTCTATGAATTTCTTTCTTCTGCTGAACAGACACAAAGGAAAATAGTTTGAAGAATGTCGGTAACCAAACACTTGATGGGGCACCATTGAGTTTTTTCCCCCTCCATACTATGGAAGTCAATGGGGCCCATCAACTGTTTGGTTATCCATATTCTTCTAAATATCTTCTTTTGTGTTCAGCAGAAGAAAGTAATTCATACATGTTTGGAACAATTTGAGGGTGAGTAAATTATGGCAGAATTTACATTTTTGGGTGAACTATCCCTATAAGAATGAAAGATTGTTTAAATTTGATTTAGTAGTAAGTGGTAAGTGATTATGTAATAATCATTTATAAGATTAAACGTTAGATAAAGACTTCTTAATTGTTATTGTTAATTTGCATTAATAGAAATGACAGTAGTGTGTGGTATTTTTGGTACCATGGTAAGCGGATCTAAACTAGATCCAGGGTAATTAACAAAAGGGCTACAAAGTACTGTATCACATATCCATTCACTGCATTCTCTTTATAGTTTTGTGTTTGGCTGTTGACGTTAACTTACCTGAACTGCATGTGTATCCAACTCCTGACTCCATTCCAGCGAGTCAAACAAATCCCTGAGTTCGGCTTGACAACTCTCTGTGAAATCTGTGAGCTCCTGCAAACGCTGCACGCGCTCATGGAGACCCAACGAAAAAGTTGTTTCACACATTATACATCGAAACGATCGAAAACAAGCCACTTGCTTAACGATTGTTGTCTACGGGAGTGTTCGTTGGCGCTTGAAAATGACGTATGCACGACGTAGCCTCGACCTGTGGTTGCCACCAGGGGGGCAGTGTTCCGAAAGATATTGAAGCCGACCTGGGCGCCGCCATTAGCTAGCGGACCCCCACCTGCTGTTAGCATTCCATTGACTCCCATTCATTTTGGCGTCACTTTGACAGCGAATAACTTTACATCTGAGGCGTTTAAAGACACCGTTTGTCCATTGTTTATTTCTAAAGAAACACGAAAAAGTATAAAAGGCTCCATTACCTTGTATCTTACGTTATGGCCCCGTAGAAGCAGTTTTTGTAAAAACAGGCTAACGATTGCGTCATACCTGCGCGACTCTGTCGCACAAGTCGAAAAATTACCGTATGGACAGGCAGAGAAGCTCGCAAGCAATCGGGAGGACGTGTAGGCATAAAGTCAAGGGAGAAACCCATAGAGAGTGATAAAGTTGCTCCCGCTGCTAGCTCATGGACAGCTAATACTCACGCTCTCCGTCTCTGCGAGATTCGGAAGGGAATGATTCAGATTTCTCTCGGCACAGCTACTAGAAGACCTACAGGTTGCTCACGTCACATCTACGTCGTCAAGCTCAGTTTGAGCCTGCGCAGTTCGCCTTGCGATCAGGAAGTAAGTGCTTCTAATTGACTTCACTGCTCTCCGTTGAAACCTATGGGGTCGCTGTGTCCAGTTTATATACTGTCTATGGTTGCCACATCCGTAAAAAAAGACACTACTGCGCGTTTCGTGCAAAAAATAAATACAAATAATAATAATTACAGGCAGGTTATTTAGAAGACATTAAATGTCTTTTTCTAAACAAGATACCTAAATATAATTATAAAAAAATACGTCGTATAAAAAATAAAAAATAAATGAATGAATGAGCTTTGGGAGAATAGTTTTGAAAATTCAGCACTTGCTTGTGGAAATAGTACAGAGGTGAACATTACATAGGTTGCAGATTATGGTGGCTTGTTGTCATAAATTCACCTGAGTAGGCCTACAGAAGTAAAACCTAAGATCACCTACTGAGGACCAACGGGGCCACGAGGGAATGTAGCCAATTAATAAACATATAGGCCTACTATTTTTTTTTAAATCTTAATTTTAATGTGAGAATGCAGAAAGTTGTATGTGATGGGTAGGGTTATAGGGTATATAGGGTTCTATATAAGGGAATAGAAAATACAGTTTGTACAGTATAAAAAGTATTACGCCTATGGAGAGTCCCCACAAAGATAGCGCAACTATGTAGGCTATGTGTGTGTGTGTGTGTGTGTGTGTGTAGGCTACATGGTATAATACGGTATGGGGACCAAATGTTCCCACAAACACAAGGATAGTAATACCAGTAAACTTTGACCTATGGGGCAATTTTTGGTCCCATTGAGGAAAACAGCTTATAAATCGTACTAAATGGTGCTTCTTTGAAAATGTAAAAATGCAGAAGGTTGTCTGTGATGGGTAGGTTTAAGGTTAGGGTATATACAGTTTGTACATTATAAAAACAATTACATTTATGGAAAGTCCCCACAAAGATACCAACTATGTGTGAATGTGGTCCTGGTAAACCTGGTACTAAGTGATGTTTTTTGAAAATGTAAACATGCAGAAAGTTTTATGTAATGGGTAGGTTTAGGGGTAGGTATAAGCTTCAGGTTGCCATATGATTGTATGAGGATTATATTAAAAAACCAAGGTGGAGCAGTGCAAGTAATGTTGTAGGTCAAGAATAAAAACCTTTATGGCTTTAATGAGAAATTTGATTTATTTGTTGGTTGGATAATTCACAGAAAGCTATGCTGTTGTCAAACCCTAGGCAAAGTGTGGTGCAATACCAGTCACCCATGAGAAAGTATTGACATAATTGTCTGCATGACAATTCAATTGTAGCCTATATCATTTTTTGTTGGTCATTGTATGTTGGTCTTTCTAATGGACCTTGAGTCTGGAAATAAAACTGAATTGAATTTAATTAAGAGGATTGACTATACGGTTTGTACAGTATAACAATCATCATGTGTGTGTGTTCATTCTGTTTCAATGTCCTTCTTTTCAATTTCATTCTGGACCACCAGATGGCAGCACATCTTCATTTAGTGAACAAACACGTCCCACGTTATTTTACCACGTTATATTGGAGACAGGCTAATTATCAAAATGATCAGACTGCCTACGGTTTTAGTCCAAAATAACTCTCGATAAAGCCTTTTGTTTTATCATTAATATGACTCACTTTATAAAGTATAAGCAAAAAGTGTGGCATCAATGCATTCTTCATTCTGAGAATATGTGACAGTGAATCATAGGTTTCCTCTATTCACTGGATGTACCTTTGAAGGACTTCAAATCCAACAGCATTTCAACTTAATTATGCCAAACCGAATGAATCACTGATTTTCCTTTTTTGAAATAAACCTTGAGACCAACATGTGACAATTAAAAGTAACTTGAAAGATTTCTAATTCAGTCAGTCAGTCAGTCAGATGCTTGACATGCTTTAGACATTAGCTACAACACCTGACTGCATATTAAACAATGATGAGCTAAAAGTCCCATTAAAAAGTGAAAAGTTCCTTTGTTTTTCTATATATAGAGATGTTGGCATGGTAATAATGGTATGCTCTCATTTTACGGGCCATCTGTGGATGAGTTTTTCTGTTTCCATATTCACTTCATAACCAGTGTGGGCGTTCTGCCCTGATGCCATGCTAACGCATAATTGACGATACTAGTAGAGTTTCGCCGCTCCCACGCAGAACCAGGTTATCTCTGACGTCTGCTGGCTGAGCGCTAACACCTGCATTAAGAATACCCGGGGAGGAAAAGATAATTGGTATCTTGAAAAATTCAAATATCTAAAATAGCCTACAGTGTAGAACCTTGAGTCTCCGTTGGCAGAAATACGTCTGAAAAACATGTTTTAAATGTTACATTGCAATGTTTCCAATGATATGCTTTATATGTAGCCTTTTAAAACATAGGCTATTCCTCTTCCTTTCTATTATCGGGCACATTTTTAAGTCTTGGGTCTATAACGCACTTGACATTTAGCCTACTCATGTGTACACATGAGTCCTACACTGTAAAAACAAAACAAAAACAAAATGGCAATCAATAAGTCATGACAACTTATGTTTTTACATTACTTTAACTCAATCCAAACTGGAAGATTCACTTAAAGTCAGTTTAATTCACAATAAAGTCTGACCTTGTATTTTGCCACTTTATTATCCCAGAAGTTATGTTAAATTGCTAATAATCACTACAGTTGTTCTCTTGGTTCCAGACAGCTTCAGTCCCAGACTAAAATGCATGTTTGAGCTGTTTAACTGAAAGCAACTTGCACTGACTATCTTAAAATATGTTTGTCCATTGTTTGTCTCAAGATTCAAACCATAATGTTTTTTTCTAAGGCACATTTATAAAAGCTACTCAAATGTCCAATTTAAAGGGATACTCCACTTTTTTTGAAATAGGCTCATTCTGTAGTTAAACCGCGTACTAAGATCGACGGAAAATGAAAAGTTGCGATTTTCCAAGCCTATATGGCTAGGAACTACTCTCATTCCGGCGTAAGAATCAAGGAACTGTGCGCCGTACCATGGGTGCAGCAGGCGTAATGATATGACGAAGCACTTGCCGTCAACAAACCAACGTAACAACCTGCTTGCACAGGGAGCGTGCCTTGTAGCATGGAGACATTTGTGAGAGACGATTTAGATGACATTTACTTTGGTGCTGGTCCCGAACCGTATTTATTTGGAAACCTAATTTGCCGCCTAAAAACTACACAAACTTAGTCCCGGTCATGTTGGAAGTTACCGAGCTGGGGACTATTTTCAGGTGCTTCGTCATATTATTACGCCTGCTGCACCCATGGTACGGCCGCACAGTTCCTTGATTCTTACGCCGGAATGAGAGTAGTTCCTAGCCAGGCTTGGAAAATCGCAACTTTTTTTAGTACACGGTTTAACTACAGAAGAGTCAAGTTTTAAATAGGAAAAATATTGAAACTCGTTGGTCATCAACTACTGGACTCATCAGATGCTACTGGACTCATCAGAATCAATGATCTATGCTAAGCTATGCTAAAAGTGGTTCGGAGTTCGGCTGAATGGATTCGAAAACGGTAAAACTCAACTGTTTAACTCTGGGGGAGTTGTAAAATGAGCCTGTTTCCAAAAAAAGTGGAGTATCCCTTTAACCAAGGCTTAATCATAGCTTAATCTAAGCCCTATCTGTGAAACCAGGCCTGAATTTGGTATCACTTTATTTAAATGTTCCCTTTTGAACATTCTGTTGTAGCTTTGCAGCTACAAGTCAACTTACTCTTATTAGAGTATTGTCTGCTTAATATCTGCGAACTCTTTATTGTGATGCTCCTCCAACAGAAATTCTACCTATAAGTAACTTTACAACTACATGTCAACTTAATCTAACCCTAACCCAACCAGTCTACCAATACTCTACTAACACTCTGAGTTACATGTAGGTGCAACGTTACTCATAGTCAACAGAATGTGTTAAAGGGACCATCAAAATAAAGTGAAACCATAGCTGAATCTTTTCAACGTTTAAGCTTCTATCCCCAAACTTGTACATGTTTTTGTTTCTGTAGCAACACTTCTGATAGCCCTTTATTGAGAAGCAATCAAGTTTGTCATGAAAAAGGAAGCAATTTTCTCAGCCCAGACACTGCAGACAGACATCACTGGACAGCAGCGGTCGAAGCGGAAAAGATTTGTGGTAATAAAAACCATGTCCCACTCAGAGACCCTTACAGTTCACTCGATTTTCTCTTTCACACAGATGCTCTATTGCTTTTCCCCTTCTAGGTCTCTGTGTCTCACTCAGCAGACTCTGCTATTGAATGTATTTCACTCTGAAAGTACAAAAGAACGCCCTCTCCGATTACCTCCAGCCCTTGAACTATCAAAATTACCACCTCGCGGATAAAAATGATCACAAAAACAGCACTGGGGTGAAAAAAAAGAGAAAAAAAAAGTGTCTTGGGACTTCACTCGGACGTTTCAGTACGTACGGCTCACGTCTGCAGTATGGAGCTCATACTCGGCTGGATTAGCACTGGCGCTGTTGGAAATAAACGTGTGGCCTGTGGCATACCAAACGCGGCCTATTAGTGTGCAGCCCACGTGGGCAACTACACTCTCAAACGCTCCCTCTCCCTCGCTCTCTGCCCTCACCCCTCCCGCGCCGTCTCTCTCTCGCTTGTGTCTCCTCTGGCTCAGTGGTGTGTTTCTAAGAGATAAGACCCTTGCTCATTTCACACATGAACAGAATGGGGGTGCTGGTGGAAGGAAGAGAAAACAGGACTCTGATTGCAGAAGAAATGGCTCACTCGGTAACTCCGCCCCCAGCTGCAGGGCTGGATTGGTCTGTCCCAAAGGTGGGCGTGTTTACGAAACGCAAGAACGGACTAGTTGCAGAACTTCCACAGAGGCCACGTTTAATGTGTCGGTCGCATGGGGGTCTTGCGTAAATAAAACATTTAGTGTATATAAAACATTTATTGTGAGTCAAATTAGGTCAAATGAATTTTTGTTCAGTTTTTTATCACTACAGGCCAAATGTAAGAAGAAGAATGAGACATAAACCTTCCAAAACCTCAGCGCAAGGTGTAGCAAAATAAGTCACAATTTCAGTTATATGTTAAACAATATGCAAATAAACGCAACAAGGAATAAAAGAGAAAAAACACAATTAGTCATGTTTCCTCCTGGGAGTAGTTATAAAACTTTTTTTACACAATAATGTAAAGTATTTGAATAATAAAAGTTATATATAGTGATGTTTCTCAGTTTTGAATAATCAGTATCATGCAATCATTAATATTATTATTGGATCACTTTTCATCTTTTTTTTTTTTTGCTTTACATCATTCATACAGTTTTTGAAAAGCCTTTGACAGTTGTTATATAAATCATTTTGTGTTATTTTAATATGTGTTTATATTAAGCAATCTTGCCAATGTAAAGGCCATTCCTTGAGGAGCCCCCCCCCCCCCCCCCCCCCCTTCTGATGTCTCAGCGGCTTTATGAGAAGTAATTGTGAGGAATGAACTGCCTACAGTCTGTTGGCCTTGTGACAATCAGACGACACATGAAAGGAGTTAGTCATGCAAATACAAGTTAATGAAGTGTTTTTAGTCCCTTAAGAAGGACGTTTTTGGGTGCCTTTGTCTCTATTGTTCGTATAGCGCTGGTTGCCGGCAGGAAAAGAAACTCAATTTGAGCTTTTGCATTTGAACATTAAAAGCCTTGTACATAAAAAGAGTTGCTGAGCTTTGCCCGCAAATTAAACCACACACAAAAAAACGTTGTATTTCCACCACAGAACTAACACTCTAAATTCATGTTTACTCGCAAAAGCTGGAATACATTTTATCTGGCATAGAGCACATTGTGTGTTAGTTATTCCCCGAGATGAATGAAGTAGAAACATTGATGACATCTGAAGAGCTGTAGCTCTTGAACTCACTCAGTGCACTTCAATTGCATCAGAAGCCGGTGTATTTCTTTAATTAATTTCCTCAAAATCATTGATGACTTTATTACAGAGTGTGAACAGCTAGTGTTGACAGGAACCGTCTTCAGTCTGTTGCATAGAGTTTCCTTCTTTCCGTTCAACATCCCCAGTGGTAAATGAACAGGTCGATTTGCCTGCTGCACATCACTGGATTCAATGCAAAATTGCATTGTTGCCTCTCTCTCAGAGGAGCAACGACAGAACGTACAGTGAAGTGAACATCAGCCAGTGCATCAGAAGTGAACAATCTGTTCTGATGCCAAATAAAAGGAGCACAGAGATTAAAAATGATGCTGGAGCACAGCCTAGGGAAGAAATCACATAATTCAAGTTACAGATCCATTTGGAGCACTTGCTCAATGGTGAAAAACTGGGAACGCAACTGATTTTAGTGGCCAACAACAGCCTGGTTATCAACTACATGTTGTCATCTGCATCATCAGCAGGTACAAATATTATCCACAGTTTGGATTCCATGACACCTGATTTTAACCAACCTTTTTTTTTGCCAATTTGAATGAAAAATGTGTGATATTTTTTAAAGGTTGGAGTACACTACAACACTTTACATAACACTTTACACATTACAAAACCAACTAAACGCAAAATAAAACACAAACAAAACAAAATGTACAAACAAACTCAAACAGAAACATGTGGCTCGTTGTATGCATGAAAAATTAAAACAATATATGTTCTAAAATCGCTTCAAAATATCAAAAATGTTTTTTGTTTTTTTAAACTTTTTTTAAAATTCTTTTCCCTTTTGAAAACAACAACAACAACAACAAAAACAGCCACAACATACAATCACATCTAAACAAAACAGAACAATCGTTTGGTCACTCATACATTCTTAGATAAAACAAAATTGATGAAAGTATATATGTCAGATGATACATTGGTCAATAAACGTGTCATGAAGTCGTAAACACAATCCATTTTTCCCAATACTGCAAATACTTATCCATCTTTTCAAGCGAAAGTCATCCTTTCCATATTTTGGACACTGGTCATAATGTCCAGCCATTCAGCCTTTGTTGGGGGTTCAAATTGTAGCTACTTTCGTGTTACAGCTTTCTTGCTGGCGCTAATAATATCTTTAAAAGGTACTTGTCTTTCATCATCATATGAGCTGCTAGTTGCCCAGGTAAATTGTAGAAAATGAGCAGTAAATATCAAACATGTTTGTTGTCCTCCGACTGGATAGGCTCATATTCTGAAGCTAAAAATATCAAATTAATCTGACTGTGAAATCTGTCAACTCCAACAGCCTAAAATCTCCAGACTGGCTATGACTTTTGGCAATTTGTGCACTGTAAAAAATAATTATAATAATATAATAATAACAGTAAGTACAATTCATTTGGCTGTGTAAGTAATTTCAACTTAAATTACATTAAACTGACTCAACTTAAAAAATGAGTTAAATCTCACACATTTTTTAAAATTCTTAACTTATTTTGACGAGTTAAAGAGTAAAAACATATGTTGTCATGACTTATTGATCTTCTTTTTTGTTTTGTTTACAGTGTGCTGACTCCAGACTACAATTCGGTGCTAAAAAAACTAGACAAAAGTCATGTAATGTAGTCTAGCATTTAGTGCCATGTAAAAAAAGTTGTATGTTTTGAGAATAATCTCATAATAGACCTTAGATTAAATCCATTTAGAAATTTTACAAAGAAATGTACATTTTTGTAAATTTAAATGTAAATTTAAAGTCTTATTTTTATGACTTCATTCTTCATCATGACTTTTTATGTGGCACTAACACATAGAAAACAACTCTTTTTGTGTTTCACAGAAGACAGAAAGTTTGAGTAAATCATGTCAGAATTGAATTTTGAGGCAAACTATCCCTTTAAATGTTCCTGTCTGTCCTGAACTTTACACACTCACTTGCAATGACTTTCCTGAGTGTTTGACAACATAATTAGTCATCATTGGAGTAGTTAAACCTCAGGCTTTGTGAAGCGCACTTTGACACGGGTGAAGCAGACTTGCTGTAAGCTAGACAGACATGTCATTAGAGTGGTCTTTGTGTTTGTCCGGGTCCTGAGTGCACCAATATGTAGGGAAAAAAATCCTGACATTAAGCAGAGACATTGATGTTTCTATTTTAAGGCACATGCTCATATGTTCTTATTTGGCAGCTTCAAAAAGCTTATTTTTAAAAGCTGGATATAAAAGGACTTAAACAGATTTCAGGTCCGGATTTGTTTTACAGACCCTTCTCACATTATTATTATTACTATTTTACTAAATTTAGTTGGTAACACTTTACAATAAGGTTCATTTGTTAACATTAGTTAATTTATTAACTAACATGAACTAACCGCAATACGTGTTACTGTATTTGTAAATCTTTTTTAACGTGATAACAATACAGTTGTTCATAGTTTGTTCATGCTAACACAGTGCATTAACTAACGTTAACAAATACAACTCTTGATTTTAATAATGTATTAATAAATGTTAAAATTAACATTAACAAAGATTAATAAATGCTGTAGAAGCGGAGTACATTATTAATTCATGTTAACTAGTGTAAACTAATGAACCTTATTGTAAAGTGTTACCGAGTTTGGTAGAGGCCATAACAATATTTATTTGGATAAACTTTGAACAGTCAACGATTAAATGGGTGCCATTTAAAAAACGATTAAAAGTTGATTTTTTCCCCCCAGAAATGTTTGCTTATTGCACTGTATTTTAACACAACCTCAAGCAAGCAATTGGGTAAAACCATTAAGTGTCACAATATCTCATTGTAAAAATCCTAAATTCACAAATCCATTATTTTCACTCTTGCACTGGAGATATATCAAATGCTGAGATTAAACTGTCAGCTTTGATTTTAAATGCTTTAATACACACCCAACAGTTATTCAGTGCAGCGAGAACTAATTCTCTGTCAAGGCATTGCTGGGGGGCCGACGGAGACTCTGGGCGCAGGATTAGCGCAATGATAGAGCAGTTATTACTTCTACAAATCTACTTCCACAATTAAAGGTGCTAGAAAGAGTGTCCGTTGTATTTAAAGACCATTCCCACACCAATTCCTGACGTCTGACCCGTATCAATCCCCGGAACATATGCTAGAGGACATTCTCCAATAATAAGCATGAGTAGGAGATATATTAGGTACTATTTCATTGAGATGTTGGGAAAGAGTAAAGGTGCCTTTGTCAAGGTCATGCAGATGTAGCATTGGATGCCAAATGAGTTTGGACCTCGTATTTGTATGAGGGAACATCCTCAGGCGAGAAGCATGCCATTAACATGGCAGCAATAATGAAGGTGGAGAGGAAATAATTAGACTTGTAGAATGTAAATTATGGAGCAATTAATCATTAAACTGGGTCAGTATTAGGACTCACTGAAAGTGCCAAACAAACAATGCTTTAATTATCGGCCAATTAGGTGGTTAATAATGCTTTTCAGTGAAAGATGGCCCTTGCTGCTATCATTTTTTTTTAAATACACTCACAGCATGTAACTGAGGTGCCAATTACACCAGGGTAATGCGGATGACTCTTTCATCACCCATTTTTTGGTTTGTTTTTAGTCATAGTTTTGTCTTTTAACAAAATTTTTCTTTGATTTAAAAAAGTATAAATTAAATTCACATTCAACAGTTTTAATCCATTTTACTGTGACTAAAATGGCATGCAATTTTTGTTTTAAGTTTAGTTGACAGTTTGAAACTCAAAATGTAACAGACTAAACTTCAACCCCTTTTTTAACCTTTTAAAAATGTATAAATAACGTTCACTTGAATTTGTCGAGCATATAGAAAACTGCCTTGAGCTCATGGAATAATTGCATATAATGAGTGAACTGAAGTATTATTATCTTTTTTTTTAGAAGTTATTAGTCAAATCCTTCATGCTTTACCGACTGTTATTAACTCAGTAAGGGCTAGCGCAAAATGCGGCATCGGCATCTCGAAGCGGCACTTCCGGTGGCATCTCCAGCGGCCATCAGTGCAGCGGCATCTCCAGCGGCCATCAGTGAGCGGCATCTCCAGCGGCCATCAGTGAGCGGCATCTCCAGCGGCCATCAGTGCAGCGGCATCTCCAGCGGCCATCAGTGAGCGGCATCTCCAGCGGCCATCAGTGCAGCGGCATCTCCAGCGGCCATCAGTGAGCGGCATCTCCAGCGGCCATCAGTGAGCGGCATCTCCAGCGGCCATCAGTGCAGCGGCATCTCCAGCGGCCATCAGTGAGCGGCATCTCCAGCGGCCATCAGTGAGCGGCATCTCCAGCGGCCATCAGTGCAGCGGCATCTCCAGCGGCCATCAGTGAGCGGCATCTCCAGCGGCCATCAGTGCAGCGGCATCTCCAGCGGCCATCAGTGAGCGGCATCTCCAGCGGCCATCAGTGCAGCGGCATCTCCAGCGGCCATCAGTGAGCGGCATCTCCAGCGGCCATCAGTGAGCGGCATCTCCAGCGGCCATCAGTGAGCGGCATCTCCAGCGGCCATCAGTGCAGCGGCATCTCCAGCGGCCATCAGTGAGCGGCATCTCCAGCGGCCATCAGTGCAGCGGCATCTCCAGCGGCCATCAGTGAGCGGCATCTCCAGCGGCCATCAGTGCAGCGGCATCTCCAGCGGCCATCAGTGAGTGGCATCTCCAGCGGCCATCAGTGAGCGGCATCTCCAGCGGCCATCAGTGAGCGGCATCTCCAGCGGCCATCAGTGAGCGGCATCTCCAGCGGCCATCAGTGCAGCGGCATCTCCAGCGGCCATCAGTGAGCGGCATCCCCAGCGGCCATCAGTGAGCGGCATCCCCAGCGGCCAGGACTTTCCGGTGCAGCGGCATCTCCAGCAATCAATATTTTCTATTTTACTAACTGCATTTTAACTAAATAACATTATGTAGCTACCACAGAGTAGCATAGCTTATATCATGTATGCATATCCTTTGTAAATAAAGTTTTGAGTTTCTGTTAGCCTACATCAGAGAAAGCTGCAATTGTTCTAAGTATGATACAGGCTATGCTGTAACGTTATAAGTTTCCAGCAAGAAGTGTCTATCACTTTAATGTTTCAGAAAATGCTGTTTATTAAATATGAATAAATGGTTATTCCGTTAATACAGAAATGCGTTAAGTTAATACAGAAATGAGTTTCTGATGTGCTGCACAATTCTGATATTAATTCAAATAAGCTGTAGGCCTACAAAGCTGAAATTGCGGCGGCATCTCCAACAGCCAGCTGTCGCTTCAGCGGCATCTCGTAGCGGCATCTCCAACAGCCAATAGACTTTGTCCAGCTGTGGCTGCTGCCAAAGTGTGATACAACTTTCTGATTAATTAGTTATGTTTCTGCGAAGAGGAAATTATTAAATCCATTTTTTTTCATAAAAACTTAGGCTAACTGAACATATAGGCTATTCATGTGAAAAATTATAATTAACCTACTCATTTTAAAGGTTTTTACATAGAGACCTGCAGCTAATGAATTAGAAACACACCAAAATATAGCCTAATTGTAATTTTATTTAACATTTGTTATTCTTCAAATTAAATCGTCTTTACAAACATAGACTATATGAGCTAGATTCAACTAATCAATATAATATTGTTATTATTATTATTAATAATAATATTATAAATATTAACAATATTAGTAGGCTAGCCTACTAGTACACATTTATTAAAAACATATCTGTTGTAGGCTATCTGTAGCCTAAAACACATCTATTTAGCCTCACATACTGACTTTATTTGTAGTTCATACTGTTTTAATACCCTGTATTTTCTTTCTCATTTTTAGGAAAATCCCTTAATTACCATTGTTTATTTCTATATCAAATGTCATACACTTGCAATGAAGCTAAAAATATAAACAACTACATCATTATGTTGATATCCTATATTTTTACAATAAAACTTACGACAAACATGTCTTCTAATATCAGTTGTTGCGTATAGGCTATACCGAGCTGCATCGAACACATTTGTAAAGTACTTTCCTTGAACACATTGTGCGAGTTCACTTTAATACCGCGTGCTTTATATACATGTTGCTGCTGATTGGACTGCAGTTCTGACACACCCACCAAACAAGAGAAAAAGTATCTCGGCGCTTGCGCACCGTTTTGAACTTGAACATGCCCCTGTAGAGGGCTGCTGCAACTTCACTTTTTAAAGGACAATATCCTGGCCGGACTACTGTCAGTTATATACGTATTTGAAATGAACATGATTTCTTAATGTCTAGTGACATATCAGGGCCATTTTATGATTAATTTAAATACATTTCTTACATACAGCTCAATTAACTAATCAAAACCAATCGCTTGTAAATTACTTGTAACGGAATTCACAAAACATACATAAAATTGTTAGCATATCACTTGATAATCATTTAAGAATGTATTGTAAAAATCTAAATAGGCTATTAAATCAAAATATATGTCCAGCGGCATCCGCTGGAGATGCCGCTGCACTGATGGCCGCTGGAGATGCCGCTGCACTGATGGCCGCTGGAGATGCCACCGGAAGTGCCGCTTCGAGATGCCGATGCCGCATTTTGCGCTTGCTCTTTCTCTATTAACTTGGGCTAATCATTTACATGGACTATATGTCATACACTGGCTGCAGTAAAACGCACGACGAAGAAGACATTGATCCAAGGTAGTCTTTAATAATATCCACAGGTAAATCCAAACAAAGGCAGACAAGCAAACACGACCATAACATAGACGAGACCGGATAAATGAGAACTGAAAGCACAGGAACTTAGATGCACAGATCAACCAAGGTAATAAATAGCGAACAGCTAAACAGAATGACGAAATCAAATCAGTAACCATGGTGACAAAATCAGGTGGGAAACCGGCAAACATATTCGAAACATAACAGAACCGTGACACTATAATGTAAGCATGTTTGTTATAACAACAGAATATTTGGTTTCTTGTATCTTAATTCACATTTGCTTTTTTGCCTATGTTGTAATTTATTTATTTTTCTTGTCATATATTTTTTTCATCATGCTGCATACGTTTTACATTTGTCTTCTTAATTGTTGACAATTTAAAAAAAATACTTGTCAACAAACATTTTTGTCAGTATTTTGTTGAGATTGAAGCTGCTGGGCGCACATACACATGAAACTGATTTTTTTTTTTTAATGCACTTTCACTCTGTGTTTCACAGGTAAAGGATTCGATTCTGTCCAATTCCCTCAAAACCACTCACACCAGTCCGGAAAGCCAAAGCACCGTTTATTAATTCAATTTTTAATTGAATTTTTTCCACAATTTCTCTGCTTAGTTAATTCCCATGCTGTCCTCGGGGTGGATGATTGGCGTGTAATTACTAGCTGTTGGCACAGACAAGACCCAGTATGTCCTCATTTTTTGCCCTCCCTCTGTCTTTCTTTTTATTGTGGATCCTTTTTTAAAACTCTCTGTCTGCACCTAAAACTTCTTCCCAAAGTCATCTCTCTCTCTCTCTCTCTCTCTCTCTCTCTCTCTCTCTCTCTCTCTCTCTCTCTCTCTCTCTCTCTCTCTCTCTCTCTCTCTCTCTCTCTCTCTCTCTCTCTCTCTCTCTCTCTCTCTCTCTCTCTCTCTCTCTCCCTCCCTCCCCCCCTTTTCACCTCCCCCACGTATCTTCTCCATCTTCTCGTGCTGTTTAATAGTTTCTATCCTTCCATTAGCCAAACTGCCTCACACATTGTGAGGGTCCGCGTGGGTGTTTCCATGCAAACCTCTTTTTATATGGCATAACAAGAGCTTTCCTCATAATAATAATTTCTTCCTGCAGACCTATCAAACTGGGCATCGGCCCACATGGCGTTGCCATGGCGTTGCAGTTGAACCCCATTCTTCAGGATACGTGTTGATAAAACAAGTGGCAGATAACAGTAATTACCACTCAATGGCGCCGGTTCTCTAGGGGCCATGCAGAGAGAGACTCCAGGCTTGCGTGCTAGATTGATTCATTTATAGGTTTATTTCACCCCAAAATGTAAATTCTGTGATTATTTACTCACCTTCATATCAATCCAAACCTCTGGTTGGTGGGTGTGATGATGGGATATAGCCTCAAATAGCACTCCGAAGCAATATTAGCGATGGTATGTTAAAAGATTTAGCATTAGGCTAGCAAGCAGCAAGTTCAAACTATAAGGACATTTAAGAGATACGGTACAGTCATACCACTTATTACACAGCATTTCACCATAATTATGGGGATAAGAGATAATGATATTGAACTGTTTTAAAATTGTCTGTTTGTTATAATCTATTACAGTGTACAAAACAAATGTTGCAAAATGGCAGCAGCTGAGTTTGAATGAAGCAAGAGAGAGCGAGTCCACAATACTGGATGGCATAATTAAATAACTGAACACTTTTACATACCACTGGATGGCGCGATTGACCAATCAGAATCAAGCATTCCACAGAGCCGTGTAATAAAGTTACTTAGTAGAATGTCTGTTGGAGGACAATCAAAATATATTACTGTAATATTTGCAAACAGTGTTTTAACTACCTGAACTTGTTTAATGTTTTACAGAAAGAGTGAAGTATTTGACAAATTGGTTTATGCTATTGAGAATTTGGTTCAGAAAATGGAGTTTAGTGTTTTAGCAATTCAGAAAAACTGTAAGAAGACATTCTACTAACTACAAGTAACTGTTCAACTACTGTACATGTCAACTAACTCTCATTAGAGTATGAGTAGTATTAGTCAGTCTACTAAAGTCTAGTAATACTCTAATGAGAGTTAGTTGACATGTAGTTGCAAAGTTACTTGTGTTAGTAGAATGTCTAAAGTAGACCATCAAAATAAAGTGTTACCTGGCATTATTCAGACCTGGGACAGTCTTGCACATTTAATTCTTTCGTATGCATGCGTTATCAAGTGGCCAAGTGTGGGTATTGGGACAGGCAATACCCAAAAAAAAGATTTGATTCGAAAGAATGATTCATTCATAACTCCCTATGTCTCTTATGAGCTCTCAGAAGCACTAATATTCAATTTCCTCACAAAGCTAACTTAAGGCTTTAGAAAAAAAAAATTTTTTTGAAGCTTGACAACTTCCTCATTCACTCTCATTATATAAAACTTAAGAATGACATGAGGTGATTAAATAATGACAGATTTTTTATTTTTGAGTGATATAGGCTACTATTCACACTCTTTCAATCTATTCATCCATCTATCCATCTGTAACCACCTCTTTCAGGCTGTCTCTTCTCAATGTCCTCCCTCTGTCACCAGATTATTAGCATAAGTAATTACAAATTCATGTGTGCCTGCATGGGTTTCTAATTTAAAATAAATGTGTTGATCTCTTTGATTTGTTTTTAGTTCAGAGCAGCCTGTCTTGTACAATTAAGATAACAGGGGTTTGTGATGGACGTCAGCAGAGGGGGGTAATTGGAATCCCCTCCCTCTTTAAGCTGTTATCTCTTTTTGTTTTTAAAGTCTTCCGAGCTTTCTGAAGACTCCAGCGGCGGCTCACTCGTGCCGCATATTGAAGTCTGTGTGGCTATCGCAAGGATCCACAATGAATGGTGTTTGGAGCTCAATGTTCGTGTAATTCTATTGATTTCACTTCAGAGGAAATGTGTGTGAAACACAGGGATCCATATCCACTTAAACCGCAGAATAACGCTTCGCCCTGAATAAGAGCGAGACGTAAATACACAATTTAATATTGCTCTGAAACAGCTGTCGCCTCTGACTGAAATCACAGCGAAGTTGATTGTATTCAAATGAGTGTCAGAGCTGCACTTGACATGCATGCGTTCACAATAGAGCGCTCAAGCTTATGATATAGTGTGCTTTGTCAGGAAAACTGACTTCACTGTTTTTGACTCCAATGCTGTGGCAAAAAAGGAAAGATAGAGGGAAACAACACACCCACTTCAACAACAGTTTCAGTAATGTTTATGTTTTAGTAGTGGTGAACTGATGTGGCAAATGCTAATATATGTGTAAAAATAGAATTTTTATACAATATTTAATCAAAGTAACTAAATGAACAAAAAATGGTCAAAACATATTTAAGAACTGACACAAGGGGGCGCAACTATGGTACAATACATTAATGATATCAGATGGTAATGCCATGGCAATGAAAGACTGTCTTATTCAAGTATACCAAGGTAGTTCCCTTTCTGTCAGTCACATTTGACGTTACGTCAGAACTGAATTGATGAATTGAGATCTCGCATTAGAGCCCAAACACCATAGAGTGTAAACTAAACGAGGCAATGCACATTGGTGTGCCAGATATGTGTCTCGAGTGTCTGCGAGTGCTCTTCGGGAAGTGGCCTCTGGTATCTGGTGTTGGTGTGACCGCACTGCAGCGGTGGTCACGATCTCTGAAGATCATTTCCTGCTGTTCATAGCAGCCCTAAAAGAGCTTTTTGCCTGCACTATTCCCTGCCCGCTGTGCTGCAGCCATTTCCCCTGTGCGTTTTAGCACTATAACTGTGCCTTCACACCGGACGCGAATAGCGCGTCAAATTCGCGCTTGCCGCGTCTAGTTATACGCTTGACCACTTTGTGTCCATTCGCGCGTCAAGAGCGAAATTGACGCGTGTAAAAACATAAGTTTGAAGCGAAATTGACGCGCGTCACGCGTCAGAGGGTCAGAGGCGAAACTTTCAAAAGTTTCGAAACTCGTTGGCGGCCATCTTTTTACAAGATGTGTGATGTTTATAGATAATTTATCGAGAGAGTCACCGCTCTGTATTTGCTCCAGAGAGCAGAACGGTGGCGTAGGGATCATCGTCGCCGTATTTGGGTCCACCAGACCTTTCGGAGGCGAACAAAGTTTGGCGTGTTTTTTACCATTTGCTCCAGGAGCTATGCCTGGATGACGGTCGCATTCAGCGGTACTTCCGCCTGCCCAGTTTGATGACCTGCTGTCCCGCATCAGTGCGATCATAATCCTATGTCACTTTATGCCACGTGAAGCAAACAGGCTCCTGATTGGTTAACGTGGCGTGAATTGACGCAGAAGTTCAGATTTTTCAACTCGGGCGGCAGATGCGAATTCGTGTCAAACACGTGAATGCACAAAAAGCACTATAAAATCATTCGCGCATAACGCGCCAGACGCTCAATTTGCGCGAATTTGACGCGCGAATGAGGCGTATTCGCTTCTACCGCGCCGTACTCTACGCCTCATTCACACCGCAGGATTTTTTTATTGACTTAACATTAAAATCACTCGCGCCTGACGCGCTATTCGCGTCCGGTGTGAACGCACCATAAGAGAGCTAAATTTCCCTGAAAGAGCAAACACAGGTGTGATACGCCATCTTTTAAAAGATGTCACTCCACTTGTGTGTTTCTGGATGTGGTCGTTACCTAGCGCTGGCTGACAGTCGCGATCGTTGTCTCACGTGTCTGGGCGTCAAGCACGCTGAGGTTGCTTTTGTGGATGAGTCATGTACTCATTGCGGGAAGATGACCATCTCGGTGTTGAGGACAAGACTCAACTACCTCAGACGAGGTGGAATGAAGAAAATCTAGTTCCTGCTCTGATAATCAGAAGAGGGCTACTTCGGTGAATAGCCAGGGTGACCAGAGGATCACAGTGGGGTATTACCCGCCGAACCAATCTCCATGAGCCCCACACTCTTCTAGCACACCGCAAGCTGTGAAGCTTCCGAGTGAGATTGCTGGTCCTTCTCATGGGGAACTAAGCGTTTCATTCGGGGCTCCGCCAGAAGACCGGATGTTGATCGTTGCATCGGAGGGTGAGCTAGAGTCCTCCGGGGAGGAAGACTCGGCTGTGTTGCCACCTTCTGGGAGAGTAGCGCCGCCCGAGTCTGACCCAGAGCTATACTTTCCTGGGCCGCCGACTCCAGGAAAGCGCCTGACTCGAGTGGAGGACAATTGGTGTCTCGGGGTGGCCCACGCTGGTTCTCAGCGTCCTGCCCCAGTGCCATTCTTCATGGAGGTGCATGAGGAGGTTACCAGATAATGGACGGCACCTTTTTCTGCCCCAAACCGGTCTGGTGTCCGCAGTAACGCAGCTCGGATTTATGAAGCCGCTTTAGAACTGGCTTCATGGCTGAGTCCCGAGATGGGGGTGGCAACGCGGCACGCACCGGGTGAAAATCACCCCGGCCTGTCGCCAAACCTTCATATATATATATATATGGTAAAATAGAACAACATTATTCAGACCTGAGAAAAATGGTAAGACAATGTCACTATATCCATCCAATATTTTTGATATAGCAAGATATTTTTAAGTAACATTTAAGAACTAACAATTCATGGTTTATTTAATACCATGCTACTGAAAGATTATTTGATTCATGCATCAATGTATATTTTTTAATATATAATTTAATGTCTATAGTGAAAACAATGTGTATAATTTAAGCCATCAGGTTGGATCTGAACCATTTGCTCATAGGCCATCCATGCTTTACCACTATGGGCCCCACATTTATATTTGTAATCAAATTATGATCTACAGTATATTCTCTTGATGGAAATAAATATGTATATATAATATATGTATATATTATCCTCTTGATGGAAATAAATGTTGTGGTGTTATTTCCATCAAGAGGTGCATACATTTTTGGCCGAGATCTTGTATTGACAATGCAAGAGTCAAACACTCTGTAAAGTTTCCTCCAGCACATCCCAAAGACTTTCAATGAATTTAAGGTCTGGAAGCCAATTCATGTGAGAAAATAATTATTCATGCTCCCTCCCAACCATTCTTTCACAATTTGAACCATGATGAATCTTGACATTGTCATCTTGGAATATGGCCATGATGTGTCTTGGTTGTTTAAGAAATTAAAAGCTACAGGGTTAGAAGAACTGTTGCCAAACATATACTAGAAACATAATAACCACTGCAATAATGATCCAATATAGTGTATGTATATATATATATATATATATATATATATATATATATATATATATATATATATATATATATATATATATATATATATATATATATATATATATATATATATTATTTTTTATATAAAAAAATTGGGACAACATTTTTTTCTTCTTCTTCAAGTTGTATTCATTCACATTTTTTTTTTTGCTCAGTCAGAATATCCACTGAATCGCATTTCATGCTTTTCGGAGTAGCGTTGTGTGCGCACCAAAAACACAAAAAGAGCAAAAGAGAGAAATATATAAAAGGGGAGGGTAAAAAATCCTCTTCGTTTAGACATCAGCTTTCCTCCTACTTCAGTGTGTTGGTCTTTGATAAAGACCTGTTACCGGGGCAACACAGACCTAATTCACAGACTTGGAACTGTCATGCACTAACCTCTGGAGCGGAGAGGGGGGTGCAAGAACGGTGAAGAAAGGGGTGGGGGGTGAGCAGGAGAGACAGTTAATTACAGAATGCAAATTACGTTGTCAGAAGAGCCATTCAAAAAAAAAAAGAGTCTGCTCCTGCCTTTCAGCTCCTCCCCTTTGGTGCAGGTTTAATAAGCGACTCTTTCAAACTGCCCTGCCTGTGGCTTTCAGAGACAACTGGAAATAATCTCAGAATGATGAACAGAATCGGATTGCCTCTTCCAGGCCTTGACAACATAATTCATGCAAAATAGGGGTAAAGCCATGGGCATGGGACTATCTTCTTACAAGGTGTTGAACAACATCAACCCCTGGGCTCCTCTGAAATGTCTTCTTTTTCTCTCTAGCTCACTCTTTCTTACTTTAACTCACAGTATCTCCATTTTACCCACATTTCCTCTGTCCCTAGGAAAAGTTCCCTCTAGAAATCCTGTAATTTTATTTGACTTGTCACGGCTGAAGGAAACTTGAAGTATGCTGAATGTTGAGTGGCAATCCCACTGCTTCGAATATAGACAGACATAAATCAGTTTCTACATACTGAATAATTATAATGGTGGGAATAAAATATTGAATACTCATTATTGTAGCAGTAAATGTAAGGGCGACTCTGTCCAGCACTTCTAATCTTTTCTCAATGACTGGCTCCTGACTTTGATAAAATAATGTCACTATATGTACCTCCAATATTTTTGATATAGCAAGATATTTCAAACCTGTGAATTTTATTTTGTCTGCTGAACACAAAATAATATATTAGTCAGTAACCAGACAGTTGATGGACCCCATTGACTTCCATAGTGAGGAAAACTATGGAAATCAATGAGGTTCTTCAACTTTGTAGAACCGACATTCTTCAAAATATCTTCTTTTGTGTTCAGCAAAGAAATTTGAAACAAGGTTTGAAACAACTGGAGGGCGAGTAAACGATGACATAATTTTTAAGTGAACTATTCCTTTAAGTACCTTTTCAAAATAAACACTAATTTATGGTTTATTTAATCAATGTTGGCATTTCACAAACTCTTAACAAACAATGTACCTTTATACACCAAAAATATAAGTGATATAGATTTAGGCATTCTTTTATAAATCTCCAGTGTTTTAAAATATATTGGCCTGGTTTCACAGACAGGGTTATGGATAGATTAAGCCAGGATTAGGCTTTAGTTCAATTGGACATTTCAGTACTTTTTATAAATGTGCCTTATTAAAAAAACAAAAACATTACTGGTGTGCATCTTGAGACGAAACAATGACACTGACATATTTTAATAAATGTAAGTGCAAGTTGCTTTCAGTTAAAAAAGCTCAAACATGCATTTTATTCTGGTATATGCTTAAGCCTTGTCTGTGAAACCGGGGAATTAAATGTTAGATCAAACTACCTCAAATTCAATCTGCACGCATTGACCTCAGGGATCAGGGAAATTTCATGCTGTACTGTGATTCAGTTTGTTGCTATTCCGTTTTTGGGGAGAAAATAAAATCAAACCCTGTGGGGCTTTTAGCTGTGAAAACAGCAAGCAAAGCTAATATTAAGATAGGGAAGTGTACTTGTTATTCAGCCTTCGTTCACCACGTAATTGCTTGTGCTCCACCTGCACTTGTGGCTTCCCGAGGTAGTCAATCTGCTCGCCACCACCGAAATCGATAGGCGTGAGAGTAGAGAAGTTGAGTGGCAAGATCGGCGACTATTGTCCTCTTTAACCTCTTCCATTTACTGTGAGAGCGACTAGGGGCCATTATAAAATGTTCAAAGTAATAGATATTGAACTAGCATTCAAAATGAGCTGAGCGAAAGGTAATCAAAGCATTCAGTAATTACAGTGTCTTCTGTAGTCCTCCTCCCGAAAAAAGACTCCATTATGTCCTTGTTCTCCTGATAATAATGAAACAGGTGTTCGGCTGTGTGTGTGTTGGGGTACTTTTAAGTCAAAGGACACAGTTACATGGGAACTGCTAGGGAGGCCAATTTACAATGTGTGCTATAATGACAAGTGTTTTTCGGTGTTTTGTTAGAGGGAAAAAAATGTGCTTGGACAAAATGGTTGATAAGAGAGAAAACTGATATCATATTATCATACTATGGATTGCATCAGAATATATGGTTTATAGTTAAAGCTTCAGTTTGCAAAAAGTCTTTAGTTTCATCATATTTATAAAATAAAAATACAGCTTTCCGATTCTATCCGGAAAAAGCCGAGGTCCTTGATTCTGGGCGTGGGCGGAGCTATAGAGTCAAGCGGGAGCATCCACAACATACAAACTGCATCCACTGTTCCAGTAACACTGGGTTCTTTGGGAAGCTGAACAAGGTAAACTTTCCCTCACATCCCAAAACACACTTTTTTGGAGACATTCTTGACATCAACCATTCCTATTTAGCGCTGCTGCTGATGATTTCCGGTAGTAGCGCGTCGATGAGCGCGGTCTTTCTCTCCTCTGGTCGACGTGTGCGTGAACGCGCTTTTCTGAGAGCAATGCTCATATAAGGAGTTCCACTCTGGTCTACGTCATTAGATCTACGATAGAAAAAAACCAGCCGAAACGTGTTGCAACCCGGAAGTATGATTTTCAGCACAGAAATTCTCTGTTATTCGTTCAAAATAACTTTTCAAACTTTGGCCATTATTAGCATGAGAATCCATCTCTTTAACACTGTAAACAACTCTGAATATATGAAACACCATTGTACCCCCCCTTTAAAAACTTTATTTGTTTGTTTTATTTTTAAGCAGTGAATCGTAATAAATAAATGTTGAAATCCTTCATCTGCATGGTTCAAACTCTATTATAATGTTTGTTTAAAGGCAGATGATATGCATTTGTCTGTCTGAGGGCTAAACATCATTCCCTGATATCTCAGGGGAACTGCTTTTTTGGCACGTACGGTAAGTGTCACATTGGAATTCTGCTCAGGACCAGACCAGTGTCTGACTGTCATCCCTAATATGGATGGTGCCAATTAGACCACAGCTACTGAACCTCACACTCTATCACAATCTCTTATATACAATCCACTTTGAACATTTTGCCCCCTACACACTCATTAATCCATACTCAAAGTTTTGTGTGAAACTATTTATCCTCATGATTTTCATCACAAGCCACAGATCATCCCCAAAAATTCCATATAGTAACTGTTTTATATAACTGTTCAAATATTTGAGTTTTTTAAAGTCTCTTATGCTACAAAGGCTGCATTTATTTGAATTTGATTAAAATACAGTAAAAACTGTAATATTCTTAATATTTAATATAAAACATCAAATAAAACACAGGATGACACTTAAAATGTTACCTACCTAAGAATAAGGTACCTATGGGTTAAGGTAAGGTGTAAGGGCAGGTTCAGGGTTAGTACCTTATTGTACAGTATTTACTATAATAAGTACATAGTATGTGCATGGAGAACAGGACTGTAAAATAAAGTGCTACCAAAATCTTTTGTAACATTATAAATGTCCTTACTCCCACTTTTGATTAATTTAATGCATCCTTGCTGATACAAGTGGCCTATTAATTTCTTTTTTTTCTTTTATATATATATAAAAAAAAAACACTTCTTCAATCATCTGCACTTGTGCTATGATGCATAGACCATGTGATTTGTGTTTTCTTGTGAATAAAATAAGAATGGATGAGTCTATCGCATCATCCTAGTAGCAAAAAACACTGTGAAGCTGTTGAGTTCTTGTTTTCTGGGAATGGCGTCGGTTCATAAGTCTTTGAGCTCATGCACAGGTTTTCCCCGCAACCCTCCATCCCTCTTTTCGAGACTTTTGCTGGCAGCTATGAGAGTTCTGAATGAGGAAAGGACTGGCTTCTTACAAGCTCTGTGGGGCAGAACATTTCAGAAAAAAAAAAACATTTTAAGATGAATACATAGAGTACATCTTCAAACATTCACACTGACCATCTAGACATTTTTAATAAAAAAAAAGAAAGTTAAAGAGATATAAATCACAGTATTTAGAAGCACAATATCTCAAGGTGCTTAATTAAGTATAGGCCATGACATTAATGTTAAGCTTATTGATACTTTTACATGTTGTTGGGCCTATGCAGTTCTTGAGAATGTTAATAAATGTCAATGAATGAAAAAAAGAAGAAGAAAACACTGGAATATATTTCCCAGCACAAAACTATCTGCCACCCAAGAAACCACCTCTGGATTTAACCACAAACAAGTATTCTGCTTTTCTGTATTCTGACACCGCGTGCAAAGTAACTTTACACTCGTCTATCCGAATCTTCTTACATTCACTCAATCAAAGCCATACTCTGTGCAGTTGAGGTGGGTACAAAGAGAACTTCAAACTTGAAAATCCAACAACAGCACCAAAAAAAAAAAAAGCAATTTCCCAATTTGTTTTATTTATGTGACACATGCTTTCCGGCAGGGAACTTATCTGCAGGCGTCAGGAGGCCCGTTTGTGGAGGAGCACCTAATCCCAAACAGAACGCCTCTGCTAATCTTAAATGGGATGGAAATCCTGGAGATCCTGAATAACTCAACATGGGCCACTCGTGTAACTCTGGACGGAGCAGAAAACAATAATTTGACAAATGTGATAATGCCAACAATAGCGATTTGGCAGTTGAAACTGTGAGATTTGCCTGTTGCAGAGTCACAAAAATGAATCTAATTCATAAGTTCCAATCCAATAAGCTTGGATCTAATTAAATGTGGATTTATGATGCCACTTTAATTAGTCTATATTATATTTTGAACAATGCCGTCTTTAATTTTGGTAACTGCCATCAGACTTGGATAGGTTTTTAGATTTTCCATGATTATCTTATAATGAGTTCTGCATTGATGTCTTCATATGGCCTTATGACATTTCCTCTTCGGTTTTAATGCCACTCTGGGATCTTCATCTGACAATAATTTGTCTCAAGACCAAATCTATTAGCACTACATCTACAGGGGAAGAATAATAAGTAGAAGGCATAGTATAGGATGGAAACATAATCTTTTTAAGTCATGTTTTCACCATGAAATGTAATATTTTTTTTACATTTTCCCCACTTTATTTCTAGTTGTAGAGTCAATTTGATAGATTTTAAAAAAATACCACATGACAAACACGTACGCTTTCTTTCGTACTCATATGTGCTTACATCACAGTCTGACGTTGAACAGAAAACATGGAACAGGAGTTACATGTGAACACAAACATAAAACTTATAATTAGGACTTTTAATAGAAAACACAACTACAAATCCACAAACAGCAGATTGTCCCAACTAAGAGGGAACTTCTCCATTTCAGAAGCTTTTGTGAGTAGCCTGCATTGTACTGGTTCTGGAAGCTGTTCTCCATGAAATGTGCAGCATACAAATAAACGTTGGGGTTATAGTGTTTAAAATACATTTAAACCACTCTAAGTTTGCCTGCCTTGTTCTCGGAAAGTGTATGAATTCTGTTAAATAAAACATCTCCTTTGGAGTAGAGTAGACTTAGAGCTTTGTAACCTTGCAGATCTTTTTTCATACTCAAACAGCAACGTTATAAACTAATTAAAGTTGAAAAAGCATAATAGGACCCCTTTAAATTTTGAGCACCAAATCAGCATATTATAATGATTTCTGAAGGATCATGTGATGAACTTATGTCCCAAAAACATTATAATGTTTCAGACACTGACTGAAGACTGGAGTGATAATGTACTCACTTATATAGCAAATTCATCTTTTCCAAAACAGTAAAACTTATACCCTGAAATGCACCAGGCAATTTCAGATTAACACACACTTGATGTCTAGAACAAGCGGAAAAGACAGATAGAGGATGTTTTTTTTTTCTTTTACAGGATTAGTTCACCCTAAAATGAAAATCATTACTATTCATCATGTTGTTCCAGATCTATATGACTTATTTATATAGAACTGTCCAAACAGTGCACTCCACAAAGTTTAACCGTAGCAGAGTTCATGACTCTGTCACTTTCAAAGACTGCCGGAGGAACAAAGACGAGGAAAAGACACTGAAGTGTCAAATGAGGGCAAAAGGAGCTAAGGTGAAATGGCGGGACAGGGAGTGAGGATATAAGGCGCGGTTTAAATGACAGATCAAAAGCTATAGTTCTACGTCTGGCTGTGCCTACTGTGACAAAGACAAATCATACTTACGAAAAAAGGTCCAGTAAGTTGTCGTATACTGCTTCAGACAGATTTTTCAGAGGGTAAAATTGTCTTTTTCTATCTTTAGGGCCCTCTCTAAACAAATGTTTCCAGGTTCAACTTGTGCCAAGCTCAATTGACAGCATTTTATAAAGGTTGTTTTTCTGAAATGAGACAGCCTCGATGACGTGTGTCCTTCGAAGACAGCTTTTAAATAAGTAATTGAATCACTTACTTGATTCGTTCAAAAACACTGATTCATTTGGAATCAAAATAAGTGACTGTTTGTATGTTTGACCGCCTCTGTGTGTTGCTAAGAGATGCTCAACTGTTAATTCTGCTGTGGATTTGTTTGAACTATTTATTTGGCAGGACAAAAAATAGATAAAGTTATCCAATAAAGTTACTGTTACCCAATATTTAAATTATTTTTGATTGAACTGTTGTTTAAAAGCAACAAAACGCTCATAATAGTGGATTAATACGAATATGATCTAAATAGGTAAATGATCTGTTGATGTTGTAGCCTACAGTATTTACTTTCTTGCTTTATTTTCTGCTTTTAAGTAAAAATGTTTTTTTCTTGTACACTTGTTTGATGCCAAAGAAGGCATATGTTGCAGGTGGCACCATCCAAATGTTTCTCTGAACCTCAGCCAATCTCAGTGAGATGAGCTGCTACATTGGACGTTCTCCTTAAACAACATTCGGTAACACTTTATTTTACAGTATGTGCACTTACAGTGTGCTTACCTAAGAAAGTATTGGGTATTATAAGGTAATTACATGGGTTAAGGTATAGCTTCAGGGTTACTACCTAGTTATTACCCAGTTATTGTAACTACTATAATAAGAACATAGTATGTACATGGGGAACATGACTATACAATAAAGTGCTATAAATCTGCAGGATGTCTCAAAACGTCCCTGCTTCCAGCAGAAAAAGGGGGGCACAAGTGAAGCAGACACTGAGATAATCTAAAGTGCAGGTAATCACAGAGCTGCTTTGATCAATCCTCAAATGTTGTAGAATAGGAGATGTAACTCACCGCTGAGGACACTGTTCTGATCTGGAGACTTCCATTCAGCTTCTTTATAAGGTCAGTTTTATAAGTTGGTGCTACAGTATAGTCTCTGATTACAGTTTTAAAGCTGTCAGTGGAGAATGACTTTTGTAGCTATGGTGAAGTTAAAGCATCTACCACAATCACCAATATTAATACTGATACAAAAAATATATACACATTGCACATTCCTGTACTTGCTCTGCAGTAATCTACAACAGCAGCAATATAATCGACAGCAGCTGCAATTATATATATATATATATATATATATATTGAACGATATATATTGGTCTTGAACTATCTGTTTCAGACACTGTAAGAAAAGAGGTGATTCTGCAGTGAATATTATGAGTAAATGAAAGTGTTTTTTGACCTTGGAAGCAAGTAAACCTATTGTAGGAGACCTTCAAAGCAAAATTAGAAACTTGTAATAGCATTATTGGGGCAGTTTAATTAAAACACTCACAGTACTCACATACTCACCATTTCCGTGCATTTAGCACCTGGTACAACTAGATAGTAGGTTGGTAAGTGATGGTGTGTGGCTAGTCAGTTAGATGCAGGTTTGTGCATTGAAATAGGCTACTGCAAGTGGCATAGCGGTTTAGTGAACTTCGATTATTCACTGATCAAAATGCCCTAGTTAATTCTACACCATTTATTATGTTCGTGTGAAAGAATGACCTTTCAGTATCTCATGAGCTTGGACACGGTTTAAATGCCTCTCTCCCCCCCTGGGTTCTGCCTATTGACTATCTCTACACACTTAACCATCAGCAGAGGGCACCAGTGATCTTCTAAAGCACTGTCCACTGGCAACAATATCTGCTGGCTCTAACGCTCCAAATATCATCTTGCATTTGTGTGTGTGTGTGTGTGTGCGCATGGGTGTTTGTCTTTGTATAAATCTGATGTTTAGATTTCTGTGCGATTTGTTCTCGCAGCGTTTGCACAGATCATGTTTATGGGTGCACCTGTGACAAATGCATGTGTAGCAGTATTTGAGTACACGTGTTTACATAAATGTATGCGGGTGTTTTTTCAACTTATGTCCCAGGGGTTGATTTTCCACCATTTTTCCAACAGAACGAATTGCTCTGCTCTTGACTGAGTGTTTTTCTGTAAAAAAAAAAAAAAAAAAAAAAAAAAATCCCTTGTTGTTTACCAAAGAAACAGAGGTCAAAAGAAACATAAAAAGTAAAATAAAGAAATATAGTATACACTTGTCAACTGGGAATTTTCAATGCACATTAAGCTAAAATTTTGTCAAATTATGTAAAAACCTTGAAAATATTATTTAAATATTAAATATAAATATATTTATATTTCTAAATGCCATTTCCATCACAGAATGCTATTGAATACAGTGCACTGTTTGAGTTGGTGGAAATGCTCAGAAAACCCCCACAAAAAAACCCCAGAATTATCCTGTGATGCATGTATGTTTACTGTTGGACACTATTAGTGGATAAATTAAACTAGTGAGAGTGTGACAGTGTGTATGAGAGTCCACGGGGCCAAAGGTGGACTCAAACACCCATTACACACCAAGTACACGGCCACAATTGCGGTAAAATTTGTTATCTTGCTGCGCTCATTTCTATCACATGTTGTGAGCTGACCGGGGGTCTACAGCAAACCTCCTATAGAGCTCCATTAGACTGGCCACCAACCCTCTGGAACATTCTGTATCTCTGCATCTCCCATTTCCCTTCTCCTCAGGGGTTTTCACTCCTTATCTCAATGAAATACATTAAAAGAAAGATTAATGTGGGAGACCTTTTAGAAGACTCAAGAACTTGCAGGAGGGCGAGTCCTGGGAACCCTACCAAAGGAGCAGCAGATGCTGAAAGCATAAAGGCACTGACCATAAATTGCCTGGTTTTCTTGTAAGTCAGATCACAAGGTTGTAACATGTACATTTTAATAGGCCCCTATGCTGTATGAATTATTCACAATCGAGTGCTTTACCCTTTATGAAAGAATTAACTGCGTCTAAATACTGATTGTACACGACTATAATGCAACAAACAAGACCAGACAAGCCCCACGTAATAGATAAATAGTCATTTGCAAGGTTTGCAAAGCATACTGGAGTCGCAAAAAGGAAGATAAATTCTGACCTTCACTTGACATTTGAAGTTTATGTGACAATTTAGTAACAATTAAAAGTCATGCATTATGAAATCTTATTGTCTGAGATCAAATGTCTATAAAACACATAGTTTCCTGTGTTATTGCCTAGAAATATTAATTGGGAAAATACAGTACACTTTAACACTCTTAAAAATTCCAAAAGGGGGTTTTCACATACAGCCTAACAGCCATGCCATAAAAGAACCATTTTTGGTTTCTTACTTTCAGTGAACATTTCTTAAAAGAGCCATTTTATCCCTCTTAGTGTGAAGAACATTTTAATAATCTAATCTTCATGGAACTATCAATGACAATAAAGCACCTTAATTTGGAAGCTTTCGAAATGGCCAATCCGATCATTATCTTCATGTTATGGCCAACAATACATTTCAAATAAAAACAAGCACTAAAAAAAAGCAATTGCTTTAAAAACAAGTGAAGATAAGCAATATAATGCATAGCCTATTTATTTTGAGATTTCCTAAAGTTACACTTAACAGTAATGTTAACAGTATATTCTTTGTGTTTTTAAAAATGAATTTTAAGCGAGTTAATATGATGACGAAGGTAATTAGTTACACAATTAAATATCCAAAACTGACCGGTACAAAGTAATTATGTTATGTTTTCTGCAACAGTTTATTGTTAATAATCTCCTTGAAACTTAAACCATCCATCTCCTTCAACTTAAATATCCAGATTTAATGCAAAAGTCTGGCTCTGTGAACCCAGGACAATGAGAAGTATGAAAAAATAACATTCAGTGCCATGCTAGAAATCGCAAAGGATAAACAAATTATAAAAATAGCAAAAAAAATCAGCGTGACTGCATTATTACAATGAACGGTAAACAGATTAATAGCTCTGTCAAACAGTTATCGATTAGATGTTTGCTTCTCAATTGATTTTGGTCATAGCTCAGCCAAGAGAGGAAAGAAAACACAACAGTCTTTTACCACCAGACCCCTGAAAGAAACTTTCCCCTTCTGTCTTTCTCTTTTCTCTATCCTGTTGCACAGTGGTAGAGTAATTGACCATCGGAAAACCTTGGCTCTCAGAGTCAGAGGATAATATATCAGTCAATAACCCCGAAGAAACCATTAAAGCTGGAGAATGTTAGCCAATCTCAGGGAAGAAAAACAAAGTTCAAGCCTCTGTAATCTTCTCTTTAAAATGATCAATAAATCAAATTAAAGTTTGGGGTGTGTGATGGGGCTAAATAAATCCTAGTAACCACCTGAAGCTTTAGAGCCTTCAAAATCCTGACGTTCGGCACGGTGACGCACGTGTGTTCGCAGACGCATCCCCAGAAACCCTGTAATACAACTATTGCAGAATTAGGCCTGTCACCTTCATAATTCATAACTGCACATTCCCAACTTCATTAATATGATATCGGAGCAAACGTTGACAAATAGCTCACCTGGTTTAACGCAGGTGTAGAAACAGGTGCCCTGTCTGGGGCTGGCTGAGCTGACCACCAAACATTTCCCCTTCTGCTTCCACAAGGTGTCCCGTCATAAATTACCCATGACATCATACCCAGCGCACATGATGGTTCCATGCACGTAGAGTAGCTTTCCTTGTTAACACTGAAGCAATGGTCTCTGCATTTTTCAGTGGTCTTGAATTATTTAAAAAAAAGCAGAGTAATTGAACTAAATCAAAGGAGGAACGCGTCTGCCAAAGAGGGAGTAGTGAGCCACGTCTCGCAACTTCTAATGTTTTTCTGTGGCAAAGCAGAGGTCGTAGGCCAGAGCAGGCGGCCAGTGGTGCATTGTGGGAGCTGTGGTGTAACCACGAATGTTTGAGGTTTAGCGGGCACGGCGTGTCACCATAAACATAATTATCTCGTTATCTACTCCCCATCCGTGCATATCGCCATTACACACATGCAGACACACTTGTTTCAGTGGTTTTGTGTGGGGTGTAATGGAGTTTTCTCATTAGGAGGAGTTGTGGGAGTATTTTTGGTGTATAATGATATGAAGAGGAAGGTCATTTTTCCTCCAGCAGACTGAAACGTCAGGCACCAGTATTCAGTCAGTCAGCTTTCTGATGAAATTAACGCCGCTCTTCACCCATCTTCTCCCTCTAAGCAGATTACGGCACTTCAGGGACATTATTTCGACTGTTTATCACTTCACACACCAATTGAAATGAAGTGGAATCTATGGCAGAGAGAATATTTGAAGAAACCAAGCGATTGTTTGCGTGGTGTTATTAGGATGCCATCCTCAGGTGGACATTTGGATATATGCACAACTAAAGTCAATATAAGAAGAAATACAATTCTAAATCTAAAATAACACTTTTGCCAGGTTTAAGGTTTTAATGATTTCAGGGTTTAATCCCAAAATAACAATAAAAGAGAAAATATTTATGCAATTATTTAAGATATATATTTTTTAAGGTTTAAATATTTACATTTAACAAAAAATATATCAGTGGATGTATTTTATAGCAGGAGCAGGGATGCATTTGTATACATTTTATCATGTGATGTCTCTGGAGTGTAGAACTGTGTACGAGAGAACATCGCTTCTGTAAAACAGGATCCGTCACTGATGATAACACAACATGTACAGTAGTAAACCCAACAAAAACAACACCTCATTAAACAATGCTAACGAAAAGAAAACTCCTGCTCAACAACTTCTCTGTATTTGATGCATCCCTGCTGCTAGTTATTTTTCATCATTTTCAAAAGAGGAAAGGCCTTCATAAAGTGTTGAGGACAAAATCGTCCATGGCAAAAAGTGGTGGGACATGTTCCCAGTGTCAATTACGCATATCCATGAAAATATTTACCAAAGCTGAAACACACAGTTCTGCTGCAAGTATAAAGCCTTTAAATGAAATGATACTATGCGATTCTATATGAAAATAGTAAATGTAACTAATTACTGGAGAACTAAAGTAAATGGAGAACGATTGCTGCTGTGACTGGTATTCTTTATTTATTTATTTTTTTTCCAAAAAAAAATTCACAACAGCTACATTGTCATTAAAGTGGTGCATATTTACATTTAAGAACCTGGCCTCTTCCATGATTCCAAATTCATTCCAACAACAAAACACTTGAACGTGACAAACTAGTAATTACGACTTCAGGAGTAGGAAGTATGGACATTTCAGATAGCACATGGAGGCAGCATAAACCATTAGTTTTATTTCTGTCATGACAACTCTCGGAGTGTGTGGCATAGTGATGGATATGACCATGTTGATATGTTTGAGTTTGTCAGAATAGATCTGCTACGCTGCTGCTGCCAAAACATACACGACGTGCTGCTGTGAGCAAGTAAAACACGCTGCTGCTAAACAAAATAGCATACTACCCGTAACAGATCTATACAGGTGGAGCTGGGGAAGGTGGAGGGTTTCTGAAAGCGTGCAGCACTACCAAATTGCAGACCAAGTATTTGAAGGTTGAGCAGCGAGTTCATTGGCTACTGATACAGCAGGAACCAATCAGCTGTACCCTATAGAGAATGATGTGATTGCAAGCAGACTGAGTTCAGGATCAGCCAGCGCCATCTAGAGTTTCATGACAGAACTTTGTGTTTATTTTCTATTGGGTGATGATAGCCACAGCCATAGAATGTGCACTTGAACGGTTTCTCATTCCTTTCCGTTTACAAGCAGTGAATAAAACAAACAATCAGACAAACAAAAAATAATGGAATGAAATTAAACTAATTTCAAAGTTTTTAAATGCTTGGTAAGGGGAGGATTCTGGGGAAAAATAGCCTCAGACAGCTTACTGTAGCTGCTGTTTTCAGCGCACACGAGGAGAGATACATAATCACACATTTTTAAGAGTCTGACAGCTTAATGGCATTTTTAGATGGTTTGAAAGACAGTGGGCTGAGGCCCCCCCCCAAATAGAATGTAGCAAAGCCTATGGTCTGTGTGCACTCTTACTCGTGTTAACAATAAATACCTGGGGCCCTATATAAAGCACTTCCTGAGGTGGCAATGTTTTACAATCCTGCAGAGAAAACCGGACACAGACATCTATAAATCACTTCTAGCATGAGCTATTCTGGTTCAAAAGAGCACAGGGAAGCCAGCCAAAACATACCGTCGTCATGAAAGAATGATGGAAATAATGCTCTTTCTCTTACCAAAAATGATCATTCAGTGATCCGGACTGCACTTTGTAGTTCTGAATATGACAGGATCCTTATTGGTTCTGAAGTTCTTATTCAGCCACTGTAGCTCAACCACGGTTGCATATTCTCTCTCTTTCTCACTGCTCAGTGCACTGCGGGGTGTTTGTATGGTCTTGAAGATTAGAGGTGACAGCGGTTCCCATGTGGCCTCTCTGGGAACGCTGTCAGACAGCCGCACTGTACACACATTAAAAAAAATACACACACACAAATTGGCTATAACTGCGTTCCAACTGTTGCTTTTTAGTGTTTGATTGAATACGCAGCATTTGACAGTCTTATAACCTTTTAAACCCTTCTTCTGAGCCACGGTATGCCAAAACACAGAAGAAAATACAGATGAAGTGGAGTGTGTTTTACTAATTTAGTCCCATGTTGTTCAATGGTCTTTTCCACAGTGGATTTTCCTTTTATGCCATTTGTATGGTAGTCTTTTCTCCCCATCTGTCACCAGCACAATCTTATGTCTGATCTGACAGTGGATTGGGTGTTTAGTATGATTGACAACTCTATTCTGAACAGAACACGTCCCACTGTAAACCACATGGATAAACTCAAATGACATTTAAAGGACCCAAGATGTTCAGCGTTCACACATCCTCAACCACCAGACAGGCTTATATTTTCCAGTGTTATTTTAGTATTATTTATATAACATTATAGTTTGAATATTTGTATTTTTTTTAAATATATTTTCAGTTTGTATTTTAATTTTAGTTGAATTTTTATAATTTCGTTCATGTTTTTGTAATTTTTTATTATTTATTTATTTTTTAATTTTAGTGTTAGTTCAGTAGTTCAGTTTTATACGGATAACCTAAAGGGACATGGTGGTGGAAAAAAAAAATTAGATGGGAGGAAAAATAATAAGTCAATGCTTTTGTGTTCCCCGAGAAACTTTGACGTTCTCTTGCAAATGTTTTGTACGGAGCCCCAAAAGGGACATGGAGGTGGGAAAAAAATATGAGAAAAATAATATGTCAGTGCTTTTACGTTCTCTCGCAAAACATGGCTACATTTACCTAATGCCTAATTTTAGTATTTTCTGTCCAAATCCTTTTTTTTATTTTAATTTTACAAATTTCCCTTCTAAATGAATTAAATGTGTAAAATACATTACCCTGGCATGTTCATCGGAAGTAAACAAACGGAAGCAATTTTAGTAAAATAGGGCAGGCTGTCTTCAAATTGCATGTTGAGTGTGCAATTATGACAAATAAATAAAATCTGATTAAATTTGACCTGACATTGCAAAAACTCAGATCAGCCCAAATCTGAAGTGAAAATGTCACTTTTGTCATCCAAAGTAAAGATCAGAGAAAATAGTATGAAATTGTAGGAAGACAACAACAGCAACAACAATAAAAAAGCATATAAATTGAATTGATTTAACATATAAATAAATTTAAGATAAATAAAATAATAATTGGACATCTTTGCTGTTTCCTTCTTTTTAAAATCACAATTATTATATTAGAATAGACAAGACAAGCCCTCTGCACAGATCTTCAGTGAAGACCTCAACAGCTAGACAAGTCCTCAATAGATCACTATGGCCAACTATGAATGTGTCATGCCAGGACCAGCTATAGGATTGCAATGCAGTCTTTAACAAGAAAGAAGCAAGATCATCACACTTTAAGCCAATTGTCCACTACTGGCTAAAACGGCAGCTTTACCGTCATGTTTCAACCTGGTGGTTCACCAAATCACCATTTCCACCTTATGCCACCATGACGTTGTCACAAAGCAGAAGGAGACGAACAGGTAACGTAAATAGAGTTTTATTCAACAGTAAACTCAATGGTAAAGGTAGCAGGTGAGTAACCGGAAGTAAACAGTTTCTGATGTGTAGATGATGAAAGTGAACCAGTCTCTTATCTGCTGCAGGTTTGGAGATTGCTGAAGGATCCAGATGGCTGAAGGCGGACAGAAGAAGCCGGGTGGCTGACTGAAGAAGACGGAAGAAGACCCAGGTCGAAGTATGATGAAGGTAAGTAGTCCGTTCGGAATCAGGTAGGTGTTTAGCGATCTCAGTAATGGAGTCAGGTTTGTCGATAGTACAACGACGAGACCAGACAACTGGCAGAGTGAAGGTGTGTGGTTTATGAAGGGATCTGGTGATGCGGGATGATGACGTGCAGGTGGTGAGGACAGGTGATGGTGATTAGTACTCAGGGGATTGAGAACGAGTGGGCGGAGTGATGTCTGGTGTTGATGACGGTGTCTCCGTTACAGACGTATCCTTTGCATTTGCTGAATGCGATTTAAAAAATATATATATATATATATAAATACACAAATCGTCTCGGATTGCTCAACGCAACCATGGTTCCCTGAAAGGAAGGACCGAGGCATTGTGTAATAGCTTACTCTTTGGGAAAACTTCTTTCTCCAAAATTGCTGAAACCTGATTGAATACCGCACTTGCTTTAGCCAATGGCTCTGAAACGCTCACACTGTGTTGTATAGGTAGATTATCTCAGAATCTTTCTCATTCATTTCACATTAGAGCCTGTTTTGCTGTAGACCTGCGCAAGAAGAGCAGACGTCGCAAGAAGTGATCCAATCCTACGATTCGGCGAATCAACGAGGATGTCACTTTGAGGATGCCACATGTGCAGCGGGCCCATAAGAGCTACCGGACTCGCATGACGACTGCGTGTTGTGCTTGGGAAATGCCCACGCCGAAGCGGCACTAGGAGTCCTGCCAATCAAGATTATTCGCGCAAGCCCTCCTGCTACCACACCTCCCTTTCTTTCCGCCATCGAGATGCAGGTGGAGAGGCTGCAAACAGCTCCCTCAGGATGCTCTGCTGATGAATTAACACCGGCCCAGCGCCAACTTTCTCATTGCCCTCCAGGTCTCCTACACTGAGGACAGCCTTCGCCCCTTTTGAAGCGTGGGACCTGGTCTCTTTTGGCTACGGAGAAGTCTACCTGCGCCTCTGACCCGAGTCCTGGTCGGAAGCCTCGATGGAAGAGATGAGAACCACTCCAACTTCTCTGGACGATTAGCTCATGAATATCTTTTTGGAGGCTGTGGCTGATATGGGCCTGGAGTGGTCAGTCCCAAAGCAGCCGGTGAAGAAGTGGATGAACGGGTCTTATCTCAATGGCCGGGGCGCCTCCCTTTGAAAAGGCCACTGCGGCTCAGTTGATGCTCCCAAGCTTTTTTTCCTCTCCATTTCTGTCATCTGAAAGCTTTAGTGTAAGTTCTCCCGGGAAGACTCAATTGTTGCGTCACTTATTATCTTCTCATCTATCCAATCATGTTTTTATACTAGAAGTATAAAAGACCCGTACGTACTTACTTACACAGTTCGCAGATGCTGACGCTTCACTCGTCCCCATCCACCCCCACCACCAAGATGATTTCTCCCCTCCACCAACAAGATGGGTTCCTCCGTCTATCCTCCCTATCACCATAGGATTCCCCCTTCAACCTCCCCACCACCACCGGGATGGTCCCTTCCAATACCGCACAGGGGGTCGGCTGCGCCCCAGCCATCTTCAGGCGGGAAATGCTGAATCTGTACCCTCGGATTGCGAGTTACGGACAGGCCCTACGCCAAAGAACTTTATTGCATATGTGCTTGCTGGGCTGTTAATAAATGCATAATTGTCGAGTATCTATTCTCCCGAGTCTTTCTGGTAGAACTCTGGTATAAGCCAGCAGCATGTGTCCAAATTTCAATCTTAACCGTTCTATTTCATCAGAAACGATCTGAAAACATGGCTTTAAGTGTACATAAAATACCGAACTTGTCCTTTAATTTGCATTTATAATATCTTTATTTTTCACATTATAAATGCACATTTTTACATAAAAAAACAAGCTGCTTTTATATTCCAGGAAGGGTCTTTCACCAGGGGTCCATTATATAAACTGTTGATGTCTGCGTCGCATGTGAAGGATCAGATTTGGACTGTGTTGTGAACGTAGCCAAAGACTCCGTTATATTCTCTAATGTGAATTGTATTAAAAATACTGCAGCAAACCTTCAGTCCCACGTCTCTCTCCCTTTCCAGAAACTTTTCTCCAGTCGGGCCGGAAGGGCCACTCATTCAAACGCCACATGTTGTTTTATGTGGTATATGACAGTTGTCGGGGGAGTGCTGTGTGCTGGATTTAGAATATATCTCATACCCAGGGTTGTGGATAATAGCTTACAAGGGAGGCGTATGATTGGTAACGGGCGTTAATGAATTCCTGTGTAACATCTGCCGAGATGCACTCCACATGCTGGCTATTAAAGGGAGGTGATGGAAAGCACTCTTTCGGCAGACATTAATTGCTGCCTCCACCAGATGCCAATTCTCCCTCCTGGTAGGTAGAATTTTGATAGACAGAGTGGATTGCTCTTGTCTGACATAAAAAGAAAAAGATTGAAAGATGCTGCAAGCACCCGGTCTTGTCTCCTTTGGCCTTCATCACGTGAACTAGACTTTTTATAAACCTGGAATGCTTGGAAAGGGCTCCACCCCACAATCCAGTTTCCTGGGGTTCCCTGGTGTTCTGTAATTAGTCTATTTAACATTGTTTGTCTAAACAGAGTGCAACATTGATAATTTTCACAGCATTGCGCTGGTGTTTGTTTGAACCTGACAGCAGAGGAGAATGGCGGGCTCATGTAAAGCCGCTGTGGGGGCGTTTATGACTCATGCAGTCGGTGAAACTGCAAAACAGTGATGGGCGAAGCTCATTAGTGACCTTGGATACAGCTAAATCTGAATCACGGCCATGCAAGAACATCCTCGTTCCTTTCACTTATTGATTATGTCACAGACGCCCTTGATAGGGTCTCTAAGTCCTTGGACTTAATGTCTTTCGATCTCATTCTGAATGAGTCTTGAAGAAATGCTTTATTTGTGTTGTGGGCTGAATTATCGTCTTAACCTGGAACAATAATATGAATTAGTCTGCTGTACAATTCACTTAGCAGATCACAGAGGCTGAAGCCACATGCACTTAGCATGTGTTTTACAGCTTCACCAATCATTTTGAGCCATTTCTACATTAGCTAATGCAAAAACTACAGACTTAACACGATGAAGAGTCTATGCATTAATGAGTCCATCACAGGGTACAAATTAAATGGGTGTGGAGGTCTGTTTTCTGACTTCATTTAAACTTTTTTTGTTGGTGTTTAACTACTGTTTAATTAACTTTTTTTGTCACTATTGTCACTATAGCTCATCTTTTTACATTTGTTGATTGCCACCCTTCTTGAGGTTTGTGTGTTAAGTGTTGAGGCCTACAGTTTGTTTGTATGATTGTCCCTTTACAAACAAGTATCACAGACAGCTCACTTTAACATATTAATTTCCCTAAGACTATATGGTTATCAAAACGTAAAAATTTGAAAATTTGCTGAACATGAAATTGGTTGTTGTCTTGACAAATTTTGTTGGTTGAATGAGACATTCATCTTAGTACAATTAAAAAAACACCAAGCTTCGCAACAATCTGAACGCATTAAGTGGCCTTGGATTTTTAAGTTCTCAACAGTTTATTTTTCTTAATTTAACGCACATTTCACTCACATTCATTCCTGCGAGTGAAAAGCTGAATTTTCAGCATCATTACTCCAGTCTTCAGTGTCACATGGTCCTTCAGAAATAATTGTGATATGCTGATTTAGTGCCCTATAAAAGTATTTACATTTTTGTAAAAGTCTTTGCTGTCTTTTGACACAAACACAAACACAAACACACACACGGACACGGACACGCACACACACACGCACACGCACACGCGCACGCACACACACTTTATATAAGTGTGCTATGAAAAACTTGGATTACGCAAGAAGAAACCAAAATACATTGAGCTCCCAAAATTACTGGAAATTTCTTCAAAAACCTTGATATTCTTCGTATTATTCATGCACTGCCTTCAACACTTGTTGGAATGCCACGTTTTTGCCTCCCTGAGATCTCTTGGCATCCCTAGCATGTCATTGCTTTGACAACTACCCTTCTGCAGCCAATTTACACACCTGCTGCGTGAATGACAGTAAATCAATACAGGCAGTGTCACAATTTGGCTGCAAGCTTACTGTCCAGTCATGAAACTGCATGGGCATGTGTGAAAATCCCCATGCATGCTGTGAATTTGGATGGCTTTCAGATCAGTGGCGATACCAGTGTGTGCGTTATGTGTGCTACGCTGTTTAAATAAGTGTGAGGTTAAGACCAGCGCAAGAGAGAAAGGCATTATCTGTTGTCACAAAATATTAAGAGCTCACAGATATGGCAAGCTCAAAGATTTAACAGGCATTGCTGATTTCTCTTTTACAAAACAAGATAAGAATATTGATGCTTAAAGAGCCATATTAAATATTAATTTAAATATGAATCATGCATAATGTCATTTATTCTTTGCCAGCTGTTAACTGTTCCTTTAAACTTTAAAGGGTCACATCATAAAAAAAATCAAACCTTTTTTTTTTTTTTTTAAAGGGCACCTATTATGACATTTAAAATGTTCCTAATATTGTTGTGGGAGTCCCCAACAACAGTTTTACATGCATGCAATGACAAAAAACACTTTTGTTTTCGTATAATATGCATTTATTTTTACCTGATTTGCTCACCGACTCCCAAATGAATCGTTCAACGACTCATTTTTCAAACCCCTCCTTTGCGCGACGCTAATCTGCGTTGATTGGTCAGATGACCCAGCAGTGTTTACATAGATAATACTTATTTTTAACACGGAGTACAATGATGCTTTTATCAATTAAATTGTGTTATAATAATGATTATAGTCCACTGCTTTATAGTTTGTAGTAAAAAACGAAAAATAAGATAAATAATTTAATGTTATGTTATGTTAGCGATAGCCCAGAGTTCATATTGTAAAAGCACAATCAGTCTTTGTTTGCATTAGCCTGATGCATAAACATAACGTTTTTACAAATAAAAAAATTAAAAAAAATGCAGTTACGTTAGGCTACGAGGTATTACTCTATTCTTTAAGACAACTCCGAAAACAACGACAAACACTTCACATATCTCAATACAATTGCCATTGAAGACCTAGAAGCTAAACGGTGCTTAGCCTACACAACAAACAAAATAATTATTAAGCATGCTACATAAAATATAAAAGCAAAAATTATTAATAACACTTACAGGTTGTGATATGGAGGAGGAAGCTGATGCAAATACACTTGGAACTGAACCTTCCTTCAATATTCCTTCCTTCGAATCCAAGTTTGATTGCATTTAAAAAACAATCGTCTTCAAAATGGTGCGAACAAAGCACAAGGCTCGGACTATACTTCTGTGGTATAGTGAATTGTAGCCACTTAGTCTTCAAATGCTCCTCCTTGGGCAGATTAAAAAAGTTGTCTTTTGTGTCGCACTTCAGAACACAGCGTCTCGTCGCCATGATGTTTCCCTGCTGGCCTTGGAGCGCAATAAGTGGGCGTATCGTATTCAAATAACTTGACAAGTTGACGTCATCTAGTCAGAGAAAAAGCTTCGGTCTTCTAACGATTCATAAAAATGACTCCGAGTCGACTCTTACTTTTGAAAGACAATAACTTTATATACGGTGCACTTTCATATTTCAAACTTTGCAGGATATTTTTGTTCACTTAGATCTATGTTACACACTACATGAAAGGTAAATTTCAAAATTCCATAATAGGTGCCCTTTAAGAAAAGGGTTTTATGAACAATGTACGAAAAAAAAAAAAACTTAAAAGTGTAGTAGTGTTCAAAGTGGTAAATTCTTGACATGCAATTGCATTATGTGCTGATAATGTGTTCTCCCATCGTGATGGAGTAATCTTGGACAGAACTTCAACTTTAAAAAATAAAACATTCCTTGCTTCAGGCAAAATTCTGCCTCTACCCACAACCTCTCCTCCAGTGTAATCTCCCCTGAGCACCATAAGAGTGCAATCTGTGATGACCACGCGCTGCTCCGGCCCCCTCATGCGGCACTAACACACATAAGAGAGGCCATAAATGCTCCTCCATTCCACTCTCAGAGCTCCAGCAAAGACGTCAGGGGACAATATGATTAACCCCCCATGCCACGGTTCACCAATGCCTGCCGGGCAGAGCCGAGAGCTCTGCTGAAGAAGGGACATCCCTGGAGAAAAACTCAGAAACCTCCACCTCCGTCCCTAGTGCACATATGCCCACACACTATATAGCATCAGACGCCAGTCACTGCACATTCTACAGTGGTCAGAATGCTGTTGTGGAAAAGCCTGTGATAATGTAATGCCAAAACAAGGATAAGGAGTTGATAGTGTGGCAAGGTCTAAGCTGACCAATCAAACTGTGACGAATACTGTCTGTAGTGGAAGTTCAATCAAATATTTAGTTTGAATCACCATCACTTGTGTTCTGATTTGATTGAAAAAATACACACCAAATGCATTTATGGAAACTAAGCTCCAAAATGTATTATTTAGAAATGTTCATATTGACATCATAAGGGTTCCCTTCTTGTAAAAGCAGTTATAATGGAAAGGCAAAGGCAGAACCCTACAGACTTTTTTCACGTTTTCTGTGACAGTAAAGATTTTTACATTGTTACAAAAGATTCCTATTACAATGAAATGCTTTATATTCATCAAATAAGCTGCACATTATATTATATTAAATCTGAACACACAATTTTAATGGTTCCATTTGAACATTCTGTTCACTACACATATTACGTAACTTTGTAACTACATGTCAACTAACTCTCATTAGACTAGTAGACTGTCAGCTTATCTAACTCTTTATTGTGATGGTCCTCCAACAGACATTCTACCGACTATAAGTAACTTAACAACTACATGTCAACTTATTCTAACCCTAACCCTAGACTATGAATACTCTATTAACAATCTAATGAGAGTTACATGTTTAGGTGCAACGTTACTTATAGTCAACAGAATTTGTTAAAGGGACCACCAATTCAGCTTTGCCATCACAGGAAAAATGAAATTTTAAAATAGAAAATAGTTCAAAATATGATTATTTTTTACTGTATTTTTGATCAGATTCTTCATTTAAAAACCATTGTAACACTGGTATTACAAAACTACATGATACTAAAAAACATGAAAATATTGTTTTATTAAGATAACCATTAATATGAATATTTATAGATAATCATGTATATTTTCTTAATCTACAAATTATATAATGATGTGAAAAAATAGTAGAAGTTTATACAGGTGAGCAGAAGACAAAGACAAATCCACACGGCTTTCAAATTCAACAAGATCATGTTCAGTCCAATTGCCTCATGTCAACAGACAGCAGCAGCGGGGAACATTCCAAGTACAGCTAAAGCTCATTCTCTAAATCTGGCGACAGGTTGTCTGAGGGAAACCAGCGAGGTGATCTCATTACTTGCTTATATACCTGAGTCATAGACAGACAGCAACAGCACATCAAATCTACAGTATGTGTGCGCGCAGGTGTGTGTGGAAGGGTGTGGCACCTGCACATGGCTGTTCTGTGTGTGGATGATTGAGTCCCCAGTCTGAGGTGAGAAAGCAATCGCATTGTTTAGCAAGAAGAGAGGCATCTGGGGTCAGACCGCATCTGCAGAGTGGTAATAGATTAGAGGCCTATCAGGTGTGGATCCTGTAGACAAGTGGCCCCAGCGTGTGCTCTCCACTCACATCTTTAATTTCATTCACGGCGGGACATTAATGCACTGGATATAGCGCAAAACAAAGATACAGTCTTCAGTAATAGCTCTGAAATTTTCAAATACAGAACTTATATCTAAGTTATTGTGTGGCGGAAGGACATCTTTCATCAAACACATGCTAGATGTATTTATAGGCTTAGGGAAATGTTTGTGTCATAGGAGTACTGCAGTGCTTGACTTGGTCCAATCCAATGAGGTAAGAACTCGGTCCTGCAGAAACACCTTCTGGAGAGCCGCTCAATTTTTTTTTTTTATTTTACCTTTATTTAACCAGATGATCTCATTGAGATTTAAAACCTCTTTTGCAAGAGAGACCTGGCCAAAATGGCAGCATACTAACAACGCATAGTTATAAATATGATCACCAAGCATATACAACAACATTTAAACACTTGTCAATAACAAGTGCCAGTCTATTGATGTCAGGGTTTGAAACACGGAGAGAGATGACGTAAGTTGTAAACACACTTTTATTGAACAATGCAGTTGCGGACACACAGTGGAATGGTAAGTGAGACAGTCTATGGCAAATATGGAGAGTCTTAGCTGAATGATTGATTCCGTGATGTGTATTCAGGTGTGGATCCAGGAGAGGGAGTTGAAGAGAAGGAGCCTTGATGACTGGACTGAGACGAGACGATGGGATCCGAGGAGGAATGCAGGTAAGCTCGGGTAAGTAGCGGGTTAGCATAGGAGAGTGTTCACGGTGGGTCTGTGGTCAAGTAATGACGAGATCAGACAACGGAGGTGAGGTGAATGCTGGGTTATAAAGGGAACTGGTGATGAGTCACAGGTGATGGGAATCAGTAATCAGGGGAGTGTGAACGGGTGATTGAAGGAGTGGGAGGAGTCAGTGATGATCTGGGAGGTAATGGAGAGTGATGTGAAGGTGGAATCCTGACAATTGAAGTACTAAACCAAAGGACGCATACATACATCAAATATTACAAATATCAGAATATTGTGAATTTTGTGAATACGTAAACACTGCGTTTTTCTGACTCTAACTGTGCGTTCACACCGCCGCCGGCGAGAGCGGCAAAATTCACTCTCGACGCCGTGAGATTCGGGGACGCTCTGACGTAGATTTTAGAATGCATGACTTTTTTAACTTTAACATAAATCTGTATTCTATTTTGTGCAGACTGCCCATACGTAGGGTATAAGTTAACCTAATGAAATCTTTTAAATGTGAAAGTAACAAAACACAAACAATTTCAGACACATTTCTTTTTATTAATGTCCCTGTATGTAAACAGGGACAAGTTGTACAATAACGGGAAACCCGCAACAGAAATAATTAACTTTTCCTTCATTTTGCTTAGGAACTAATGTGGTCGGAACCAAAGTTTACAGGATTGTGTTCTCTGGTATCCTCTCAGGCGGAGGACTTCTACATTCCGATTGGTTGCCGCTGGTTGCCGCCGAACCGCATCATAGCTTATTACCATAAAGCTGACTTGATTTCAACTCTTCTCGCCACTCTCGCCGTCCAACATACGCCGCGCCGTCCTCGCCGGAGCTCGCCGCCGGCTCTCATTGAACATGAATGGCTTCGGGCCACTTTGACGCTCTCGCCGCTGGCGGTATGAACGCACAGTAAAAGGAACTTGGATGTTTTAAAAGTTTATGTGAATTGAAATAATATATATATATATATGAAGAGCTCCGATGCAAAAGACTCTAAAAAGCCACCTATGTCAAAAATGAGATAATAATATTGAGTGAATGCTCTCCGCACATAGTATACATTATACATGCACGCAAAAAATATTTTTGCCGTATAAATGGTACGAGAACTAAAGTTTGTGCTATAGATACGCACTTTCATGAGATCGGGCTGAAAGCACCACTCTTCTCATCATTCTTTTCAGATAATGCTATCAATAATGTTATTGTCTGATAACTTTGTGGTGACAAACAAAAAATCTGTACTGGATTGCAAAACATCTGTAATCCCATATTCTGCACTGTACATTCAGTCCCAAGTTGATGAGGCTGACATGCAGCTCCTAGAGCATTGGGTTCCACTAATACTGTCATTTGTCCTTCATCCTACCGACCGTCAACTGCAGAGTAATTACATTTTAAACGATTCTGCACACAACTGCTGAGGCATTACGTTTTTAATTCGCACAAATCACACTGAGAACAAAAATCTAATGGGAGTTGGGGGATAAGAAACGTTCATTCAGTGTTCCATTCCCTGATAAATGCACACAAGTTATCCGCGCCTCTGGTGTCCATTTATAATATTTTGAATATTTATTTATTTTGCCAACTCTGCATAATCATTTTGGCTATAGGTAATATCAGAAAAAGTCAGAGTTCCGCTGTATGCATTATTCATAAAGGAATGCAGAGGGAACAGGATTTACAAGATAGCGCTGAAATTTACCAGATTCATCCCTCTCTTTATCGTGCACAAAAGCCTCTCGGACAAGGAGAAAAAAAGGCCACTAGATAGAAATGAATGTGTGTAATGAGCAAAATTATGTGACGATGAGGTAATAGAGATTAATAACTCGCAGTAGCCTATTCATTTGCTTTTGAAGCCAAGTCATGCACCTTGTACTTAAGAGTAACCTTCCACCATCTACCTCTTGGGTCAGATTTACTTGCTGTGACTTAAACTTGGTCGACTAGCAAACCATTTATAGCCTCACACGAAGAGCAATTACTCTCATATCATTTAATCAGGATCTAATTGTATAGGACCCTAAGAAGAGGAAAAGGCCAATCATTCCGAAGTGACGTTTCCGCTGTGAATTATTTCCTCATTTTTCATCCTGTTCTCTTGACCACTGTGTCTCACACTTACACTGGCTCATTTGGAGGGTAAGGTGCAAAGCTGTAGATCAGAGATAAATGACTTCATTAAAGTGTGGCACACACTGCGCCTGAATGATTCCTGTATCTCCGTCGTGCCACGAGAGATTATGAACTTCATAAGTCAATATGTTTCGATAATAGGATAATGCTCGCCAGTTCGCCACCTAAAAAGGTGGGTTGACAGGATCAAATGTGAAATGGACATAGCAAGAGGTGTGTGTGTGTGAGTGTGTTAAGGATGCTGGATCTCCTTAACTAACTTTATATATATACTGTATAAAAAACTGTATATATAAAAAAAAAAAACATAATACATGCATACATTTAGAACAAAATGTACAACTAACTTAAACCAAATATCTGTTTTATGGACAAAAGACAACTGACAATTTCACCAACAGGGTTCACAAGATTTTGGAGTGTTTCTGTGGGAATTTTTGCCCATTCATCCAGTAGAGTATTTATGAGGTCCGGCACTAATGTTGGACGAAGCCTGGCTTGCAATCTCCATTCCAGTTCATCTAAAAAAATGTCAAGTCCAGTCAAGTTCTTTCACACCAAACTCATACATCCATGTCTTTATGGACCTTTCATTGGGGCATAGTCCTATTGGAATAGAAAAGGGCCTTCCCCAAATGTTTTCACAAAGTTATATATATAGAACTGTCCAAACTTTCTTGGAATGATGAAGCATTAAGATTTCCCTTCACTGGAAGTGAAGCCTAACCTTTGAAAACCAGCCCCATGCCATACCTCCTCCACCAAACTTTACAGTTGGCACAATGCAGGCAGGTAATGTTCTCCTGGCATCTGCCAATCCAGACTGCCAAACAGAGAAGTGTGATTCGTCACTCCACAAAGCATGTTTCAACTGCTCCAGAATCCAATGGCAGAGTGCAGCGTGCTTTACTCCATCTGACGCTTCCATTGTACTTGGTGATGTGCAGCTTCTCGGCCATGGAACCCCATTCCATGAAGCTCCCACCAAGCAAGTTTTTGGGTTTATATTAATGCCAGTGGAAGGTAGGAACTCTTCAGCTATGGAATCAGCAGAGCATTTATAAAGCAAGGACTTTTATGCACCATGTGCCTCAGCACTCGGTGACTTTACATGGTCTTCCCCTTCGTGGCTGTGTTGCTGCTGTTCCTAAGCTCTTCCACTTTCCAATTATACTACTTAGGGTGCTTTCACACTTGGTTCAATTACCTAGTCCGAACCAGAGTATGATTGCTTTCCCCTTCCCCTTGCGCCTGCTGGACTGTGTTCATGAATGCACAAATGTTCTAAAGAACTCAGGAGTTCATTTCTGTTGAAAGCGAGCCAGTTAGAGTTGCCAGGAAAGTGAGTAAGAACACTCACAAACACAGTTTTATTGAATCATACGTCATCAATGGCGTTTCACTTCCACAATTTAGTATGATTGTGTTCATATCAGCAGTGAACATTACATGAACCGTACCCCAGATTGGCTTTTTATGTGGATTCGGGTACGAGTTCGGAAAACAGCACCAAAGTGCTAGTGTGAAAGCACCTTCACAGTTGACCATGGAATATCTAGCAAGGGATGAAATTGCACATACTGACTTGTTGCAAATGCAGCATCCAATCATAGTACCATGCTGGAAATCACTGAGCTCTTCAGAATTACCAATTTTTTCACAAAATATTTGTAATTGCAGACTGCATGGCTTGGTTTTATACACCTGTGGCAATGGGTCTAAATATACAACCTGATCACACTAAATGCGTCTCTATAGCACGCAGTGTGTTTATCGTGCAATTTATACGCGAAAATGAGTTTTTACGTGCATAGGATACGCATGGGTTGGTTAGGGTAGGTTTAGTAGTGGTATGGGGTGCGTGTTATATGTTTGGGTAGGATTAGTGGTGTGTGGTGCGTGTGTATTACACGGAATGAAGTGCGTATCAAATGCACGCGAAAACTGCGTATCATATGCACGTAAAAACTAATTTTCGCGTATAAATTGCACGATAAACACAATGCGTGCTATAGAGACGCATTTACGCAAGAACAGGCTGAAATACACTATATATGCACTATACATTATATAAAACATCTATATAAAAATATGAGTACAATTAAATTTAATATATATTTTATGATATTTGTTAATAGTATAGATGTTTTATATACTGTGTGTGTGTGTATATATATATATATATATATAATACTAACAATCCAGTATATAGAACTGATTTTTAATAATACGTATTATTTATATATGAATGATTAAAATCAGTTCTGCATAAAAATACATACTCGTGTGGTTTAGGTCCATATAAAATGTGTTAATAAACAATAATATGATATATATCAATGATGCAAGAAAATACCTTTTTTGACATGGAATAAAAACATCTCTCTTTTTGATTGATAGATCTTAAGTAGTTTGGTTGCACAAATTCAAACATTTAGTGGAGCATTTTGTCATTTAAAATGACTCATAGAAACATTAAAAAATCTGGACAAAACAAGATGTTCAAAAGTGACAGCTCATGTAGAGGAATTCTACAACCAGAACTTTTTTTTTTTCTACTTCAGAGAGAGCTTTCACCTGGGATCTGAACTTATAAACACCTGTTCAAACACCTCCTACCCTCGGGGCAAGCCTCCAGCGACCCTCTGCTTCGGTTTAACTGTAGAGCAGCATGATCGAGCAGAGACTCAGTGGTAATTGTACAGAGCTCCTCTCTCAACCTTCCCTGTCAGGAGCAAAAAAGAGCCCATCGCTCATTGCTGCCATTACTGGCCTGCATGCCGTGAATAATGCAATTTGTATCCTCCATGGAGCGCATCCAAAACAACAGCCACTCCAATAGACAAACAGCCCATATGAGTGGAAATCCACTTAATGCAATGGCCAGGCCAACATCTCTGGGTATTACACAAATACCTGTGACCCATGAATTTACCCTTTAGTCTAACTGTTAAGAGTATGGAATTTCATCAGTAATCCAGAATAAGTCTGGTCAAAATTAAAGCAAACAGGAGTGTATCTTCGCTTTCCCAAGTTTGGACCGACATGAGGGTGAGTAAATGACATAATTATTATTTTGAGGGTAACTATTCCTTGGAATACTACTAAATATATATCACAAACAGGGTGGACCAACAAAGTAGTGCACTGATAAAGATATTTACTTCAGTGTCTTTTCTAAATGCAGTCTCAAGGATGAACACACACAACAGACACACACAGTCATGGAACGTGTCCTATTCTGTGCAATTTTATAGACCATTGGCACTGTATAATCTAAAACAGACCCATAGATACTGGACAAACAGCCTAACACATACAAGTTATTCCAAGAACACAATACATCAATAGATGGTTATTATAAGCATATACCGAGAATATCTTCAAAATTCAACAAAGAATGAGAGCTCAGCAAAGGTCAAAAGGATGTCTACTGTTCATTTTATTCAAAACTCGACTCATTTTCACGCCAGGGTATGTGTCAGTTAATTGCTGGAAATTAAATAGTTAAACATTTTAGATGAACTACATTTGGAAAGATGTATATTCTCACACATCCAGTACACTCTCTATCTTTCTTACACACATAGCCAACAGAAGGCTTCAAAAACAACAGTGCTCTTTATACCCTGCTGGGAGATGTACAGAGAGGTGTTAGATTTGTTGTACCTGGGTTTTAAAGGTCGGCAGTTGACCTTCTCTGAGCGCTAACAGCCACTGGAACTGAAATGAATCTGTGTTGGTGGGGCAGGTGAGAAAAAATGGTCAGGTTTCAGATAAAATCGCTCAGTGGATCATCATTGATTTTAGATACTGCAAATTAACCGAAAAAAGGGTACATGTGTGTACAACAGTTAGCAAATAGCATATTTAAATATATCAGTTACAGATGTCACAGACAATACTGCATCAGTTGTTGCACCTGCTGTTTTTCTACATTAATATTGTATATTGTGCTGAATTTGATTTCCTTGTAAAGGTGTTTACCGTATGTCCCCCGTTACTGAATCTTCATTCACAAACAAATGCCACTCATGAATCAGATCTTTTTAGTGAATCAAACACATTACAGTGTAGAGTGATTCATCAACAAATGACTTATAAACCAATTATTTTAATGAATCAAAAACATATCACGATCATTGAGGCTCGATTCCTGAAACTAATGACATTGATGAGCCAGTTATTTAAATTGAATAGTAAAAAAAAAAACTTAGCAGTTTGAATCAGTCATTCAGAATCTGACTCTAATTGAATCAGGACTCTTAGAAAATAAGTTCAATACAGAATCCTATAGGGCTCTTGGCTCAATTTTAAAGAATCCTTTATGCCAAAAAGGTTGTATATAAGGAGACATGTCTTAAATCATTGCATAATACTTGCAACGATTGACGGGTAATTTATATATATATAAAAGTTTAATGTTGATGAGCTGTTTAATAAAAAAAATCTAATGAAAAATGTATTTAATCAAAACTAAATTCATACAATGATTCCATGATGGGAAACCCACATGAAGCGACTGAGAGAACCCTTTAAAGTTCTATATATAGCCTAATATTTTCTTCTAGAGTGCAGTTTAAACAAAAAGGACAGAACAACTGTTCCTGTAACTGCATTTGTTAGAGTGGATTTACTAGAGTTGTCTACATCATGCTCCATTTGATTGTCATGTTGCTCTCACCTGAGCTGGCCAGCACAACATAATCCTTATATTTCCCAACACATAGTGGATCTCATCCATGGAAATGTGCCTACATTGATCAGAGCACAATCGTTTCATGCAACAGGAGCTTGCGCAGAATTAACAGGTTTCATTCCCCCATGTGACACTAAATTATAGAAGAAAATTATCTTTACATGTGAAGAAGCTTTTTAAGCTCTCATGTCTGTACAATGTCCTTCATTCCCCTTCGGTCTGCCCAACGGGGGCCGTCTCACTGAGACACACAGCGCCACGACCGAAGACTTGCGGTGCGATATTACTCTTGCTTTATTGGGTTTAACTTGATGGGTTTCTCTGGCAAATCAAACAACCCAGCAATGAACACCTATCCTTGTTGTTCCTGTTATTGTTTCTTCTTCTGTTGTTTCTTCCTGTCATTCTTTGTCACAGATGACACAGCTGGAGATGCGTACATGACAAGGACACTGTTGAAAATGGAACAAAACAATTGCACATATTTGGAAGGAAGGGGAAAACTCTTAGCTTCGTGGATTATTAACACAGGTCCCTGTCCTATTATCATCACGAGATGTGGCACATGAGGGAAGCAGATGGCATGGTGAGCTTGGAGAGCAGAAAGGAGCCAGAGAAGGAGGCAAGGGCTCCAGACAACGCTGGAACAGATTGCGGTTCAGATGAGCTTTCACGAGCTCCAAATGGAAATGAGCTTTTGTTTGAGCTGTCTTTTTTTTTTGTGATGGGCATGATACTGCTCATTAAATTTTATTATTGAAACACGAGAAATCTGGAGCCAGTAACATCCCAGGTGGAGCTCTCCTCAGAAGGATATCTTCTGACTCAGCACATCTGACTGAAAGTTTTGCGTCTGAATGTTGGGTTAAATGAGAAACACCTGGAACCATCACTATGGATTTGTGAGATTATCTCAGTGACTTTCTTTCTTTCTATTTTAATCTTTATCCCCATAGAGACTGTAGAGAGAACAGACAATGATTGGAAACCATTACTCTATGGTGCATCCCAATTCCTGTACTTATGCACAGTGTTGGGGGTCATGCAGATTATTGTAATCAGATTACTTTTTTTCAAGTAACTAGTAAAGTAACATATAACTTTTAAATTTACAACAACATTTGTGAGTTACTTTATAGGATAAGTAACACAAGTTACTTTGTTTTCCCATTTATTGACTGACGCCTCTCCTATCCCCATCTTGAGTGTTGAGAGCAATTGGGAGTAAGGAGCAGAGGCATGATGGTTATTTCTAGATTAAATGTGAACATGCATTTACTCATCTCGCTTGCACAAATATAGTATATTTTCATATTCTGAGTGAAAACTCAGAATTCTACGTAAACCTGGAGTAAATTACAATTTTTTTTTACACATATATGTATTTAATGTCACTTTATTAACCAATGTCTTTGCTGCTGACCTTTGATGATCCAATTCAAAAATGTAAAACAATGAGCAGTAACAGTTAAAGTGTCGCTTCACTGTATTATTAGCGCTTCCAGAAAATTGCCTGTTAAAATAATATATATTTTGAACCGCAGCATCTGACCCCAATTTTGTTCAGATTGGAATCATTTCTGGACTAAAACTCCACTGAGAAAGATCTAGCAAGGCATGACTCACCTTGCCGCAGACCCCCAAAAGCAAGCGCGCGCACACACACACACACACAAACACACACACACACACACACACACACACAAAAACACACACTTACACGGTTCACTGTCCTGCTCAGCTCAACTCAAAGCTTTCGACCTGCCTTATCACGCATCGCACACACCTCCCTCCTGCCATTTCTTTCCCCCTTACATTTTTTTTCTATTTCCATTTACCCCAGCACCAATATGTTTTTATTCCATTCAGTCGTTTGTCAACCTCTGTGTAGTACCGAGGCGAGCGGGAAGCGGCAGGCAGGTTTCCACCGGCGAACACTGGCTTATTGTACGCACAGCCCTTTTTTCGGCACATATGTCGCAGGCAGAGATAGCGCAGAGATGTGTCTCTGCTTGGTTCTTTCCTATCTCACCCAAACAGGTATATATGCAGAGCTTTGAAAACAAATCAGAACAGGAAAAAATTGTTTACCTTCTCCCGGTAACTGTTGTGAAGGTAAAAAGGTGAAATACAAAACTAAAATATCTCTCGTTTGAAAGACGATTCGAACTGTTTAATTAGGAGCATAAAATAGTGAGGGGAAAGTCAGAAGTTGGATTTACACGATTGATTTAGCTGCAGTGCTAATCACACCCCAGGACCATATCACTGATAGACTGAGTCATTATGTAACAAGATTAGGAAATTAGACTTAGAGTTTCTTCTGTGGAACTTTCTGGCTTTCCTGTACAAAGGGGATTTAACTCTCATAGAGGGGACTGGCTTATTTGCAGACTACATGTCTTTTGATTTGTAAGCAAGCACATTTCATCTGATAACTACTAAAGTGTATAACTTTTTTGCTTAATTTTTGTTTCTTACAAATGTTTATTAATAACAACTGTTAATAACAGTCTTCAACTATGGTTAGGGATTGAAAATAGATTCCAAATCTGGAATCGGACTTAAGGTCAGGAATCGGAAACTTGTAATAAAATTAAAGTTTAGATTCCACTTATCGATTAGTGTGTGCGCATTTTGATGTGATTTCAAAAATGCCTCATCCAAAGCGAGTGCACAGAGAGCTGCCTCTCATATCGTTTTTGTCATATTCATATAGTGCGCAATACTGAATTGAGTTCTCGTACGTGTCTTCTTGTAGGCCTACTTGAATGCACAAATGCACACAAAAACAGTCAGGTTTTCTTAAGTGAATGTAGAGAACAGTTGAGAAAGAAAATGCATGTTAGTATATTGGATCCTACATGAGGGCTTAAAGTGACAGCAGCCTCATAAACCTGCTGCAGTCAGTGTCATTACTATTAACCAAAGAACAAAATCACTTACTGATCTTGACTGAATAACTTTTGCAACTTTAATAAGGATTAATCTATATTTTATTTATAAAACGAAAACTATTCAGTGCGCACTAGATGTCAACGGCCATTTCTTCAAGACATTTTGGCTTTATTTTTCTAGTGGAATTAAGTCTTTCATCTTTTTTACAGTCCATGGAAACACACCATAAATTATGTATTTTTTTTTATTAATTTCAACCCGAATTTATATTATTTAATGTATTACTGACTAAACTCTAGTAGCACCACTCGTTTCGGTGAGCCTTGCAATGAATCACAAATTATAACTACAAAAATAGCAATAACCCATGACATTTATCTTGCAAAAACATACATTTAGCATTGACCAGTCAACCCTAATACATCTAAAACATTTAAACATTGAATGCTGCTGGGTTGAAGGTCAGTGCAGTGATCTCTCGAAGACATCTGGGGTTAAAAAAAAATTGTAATTTCAGTTTATCTTTCTTACTTAGAATTGTAAAATGTTTAGTTTACAGACCATCTTACAGTCATTAGTCAAAATAGACACCATAATGTACAGTCTGTACATAAGAACAGTCTGTTCAATGTATTGGACTGTTGAGTGTCAATCATTCAAACAATAAAACAAATATATACAAATGACAGATACAGGACCAGAACAGACATATTGAACACACTGTATTTCCTCCACCCACAACCTTGTTTTCATCAAAACATGGCTACTTCTGCCTAATGCTTATGTATTCATTAACCATGACCTCTGGTTTGGCTAACCCCCAAACTAAACCAGACTGAACCACTGTAAAACAAATAAGAGGAACATTACAGCGTCTGGGTCAACATGAAACGCAGCACAGTCAGAAGGGCACTTAAAGCACAATGCAATGCTTGAAGCAGCTGGGCTATTTCTTCTTATCTCCACCAGCCCATCTGACCAAATTGTGGCTAAATCAACCAACCACTGTTTTTGTAATGTTCTACAGCCTCACAAAAAGGCTTGTCAGTTTCTATCAGCCAGCTGCTGTTATCCATCTATTCGAGCCTTTCGCAAACACAACCCCATGCGATTTTTGTCTCCTCCAGTCAGCGGTGTTTCAGCACTAAAAGTGTCTTCAGGAAAGGCGTTCTAATTCAAATAAAAGCTTATCTGGAATTCATTCATGGGACTGTTTTTTTTTTACCCCTCAAGAATAATGCCTGAAAGGAACATTTATTTTCTCTGAAGGGTAAAAGCAGGTCAAAACCTGCATACCGTGGACAAAAAAAATGTCTTTCCGACCACTGCACTTATGATTATCTATTAGGTGGGAGACCCAGTGATAATTTACCTCACATGCTCCTTTTGTACGATTATACGGTGGATGTTGCCAAATACCAAAGTCAAAATAATATCTAGTGAGTTTATTCAGAGTCTAAAGTCAGCCTTTAAAACAGTTACACCCTTAAGTGTTATAAATGTGGACATAGTAAAATTGTCTTTATATCATAAAAAGGTCACATGGAATCACTGCAACTATACACGGACATAACACTTACATAAACCCCCATAAAATGGCCAGAGTAGCATTAACAACTAAAAACCTTTTTTAAAAGGCTGAAAGTGCTGGATTGCCATTAAAATGATATTAAGATATAGAGAGTTAAATACAGCACTTTAATCAAGGATACCTCTGCTATACAGTGTGCTGTGCCAAAAAGCCAGCTGTGAGAAAACTGTGCAGAGTTCATTTTATAGCCTGATGAAAAATGACACTGCAACACATATGGAAAAAATATGTCATGCTCATTGGCTTCTGTAAAAAAAAAAAAAAGTATATATATATATATATGAGAGAGAGAGAGAGAGAGAGAGAGAGAGATAATGTAATAAATAGATTACAAATGTACAAAATACCATTTACTCCACTTTCCAGTAACACTGCAAACCAAGTTTATAGTTCGTTTGTATTCCTTCTATTTAGTTTTCTTAAAGAAATGCATGACTTTTATTCCCCAATGATTGACTAAATTAATCAAAAGTGACACTAAAGACATTTATAATGTCATAAAAGATTTCTGTTTCAAATAAATGCTCTTCTTTTGACTTTTCTATCCATCAAATAATCATGGAAAGATTCACCTGCATCAAGTCGACAGATGAGCTAATTGAAATGACGCTGTTATGATAGTTAGATTATTATTTGAGACTTGTTTGAATGAATCCCTTTTATTTGCATGACACATTGACATTACAGTACAGAATAGCTTTTTCGGCTTACATTGTATAAGCATTCATTGCATATGTCATTAAACGGAAGAGAGGCTCTCAGAATGCGTAAACTTCACATCCTTTTGATTTTCCTGGCAAAAAAGTCCCAAGTCCTTCTCATAAAAATCAGCCTACAGGCTTCAATAGACAACCTAGGACAAAGTCGGGGAAAGTCTCATTTTTTTATAGTTTAGTTACAAGCTGTTCATACATTGCCATAAAAAAAAAACACGATTAATTCTCCAAAATTTTGATTGGTAGTGTTCATCAAGAGAGAAACTGAGAATGTGCAGAAACAAAGTAATTTAAAACACATAAATCACATCAGCAAATGAAGGCTGTTTGGAATGGAACAATAGCTTATTATAACTTATGGCATATTGTGCAGTATATTTTGTATACTGATGACCATTTTTAAAAAGTGAAGTAGACATGCACAAAAGTTTTGAACAGTAGTATACCACTGCATATTCTTATCACATGACTCCATTTTGTTGCATGAGTGTAATTTGGTTATAAAATTGGAAATAAAAACTGATATTTTCAATCAATTTCGTGTAAAAATGTTTTAACTTCTGCCAGTTTGGTCAAGTTATGCGTTAAAAAAAGTTGGGCTGCATGATATGATTTAGTATTCCAAGCAGTGCATTATGTTGAGTACTGCGCATCTTGAAAATATGTTCACAGTATACACATACTGTACATACTGCAGGTGTACGAGTAGAATGCTATTCCATAGCCCCAAAACTCATAGTGGACAAATTATTAACAAAAATAAACCATAATATTATTCAAAATAATATCTATTTCCACACAACTCGCAAAGTATTATTCAAAATCACAATGCATTGCAATTCTTCCAGTGATCGAGAGAGACGCGGATGTTTCAGCCTGATAAAAGGACGTCTGAGATCATCGGTTTTGAAGAGAATAATGTGAGAAGGAGACACTTGTGTTTGACTGCGTGTTGACTTTTCCCAGCTCCCCCCCAAAAAAGCCTAATCCCACCAATTCGCGGCTGTCACCAGGCATGCTTAAATTAGCCGGCGTCCTTGTAGGTGAGTGGCACACGGAGGAGGAAATCCACAGCCAGACGTCAGCCGGAGCAGCCGTGTGGGTTGACAGAGGGGCTGCGACGGGCCCGTGCCTCTGCGGCTGTCACCCTCCGAGCGCCATTAGCACGGCATTCCTGGGCTGTCCATACCTAGCCAAAGTGCCCAAAGAGTCCAGCTGTCACATTAAAAGTGCCACATGTGATACAGTCTGCAGCCAAATACATTATCCTCCCCCCTCTGGCTCTGATGCCTACACTCTGGGGCAAACACAGATCTCCCAGTTCTACAACAGACTCAAGTCGTGCGCATCAAAAAAAAAAAAAAAAAAAAAAGAATAAACATTTTTTGGTGCTGCTTAAAATGAAGATGCTGGAAAAAAAAAAAACCAGGTTTACACGCAGAACAGTTTTTTTTTTTTTTTCATTTAAAAACCTAAAACTCAGGGCAGATGAATGAAAAAATGTACGTTGTTTACTTCTTTTAACTTGAGGGCAATGTTTTTAAAATTCTGTGTCATGCAGCAAAAGATGCAAGCCCATTTAATGCATGTTTATATAGAAAAACAATGGAAAAGCAGCACAGTGGAGTGCACAAACACGTTTTGTGTGAAAAACCCCTCAAGGCCCCGATATAAGCGAAACCGAAGAATGGACTGGTCTGATGCGATATCGAACATAATCCGGCTAAAACGAAGTAAATTTTCTGTTAGGACCACTATCGTCAAATACGATAGACAATTAGCATATAGTTTGAATTGGCGGTATGGTTCTGTTATGGGCAAGAACTCAGCATGGATAAGAGCAGGGAGAGCACCAATAGGGTAAACTGAACAGAACCATCATGATTGTATTGCATATTTCATTAATTCAATATTTTAATGTACAACATAATACGAGAATTTAGTCTGATTCAAGGGGAATCACAATACCAATCCTGTCTGGACGAGAGGAGGAGCTGGGGAGGGAGGAGGGTATTAGCTCATGAGAAACGCGATAGCTGTTGATATACTGAAGGAGATTATATATGGTTGCTGTGATAGGCGTCATATTCCTATAGGTAGACGTGGATAAACAGAGTCAGCTGATGCGAGCTTGACTAACGTGACCTGCCAGAACTGACGCTATACGCTTGATTTGGAGTGCATTTCTGTAGTCGAAACAGTTTGTCAAAACAAAGTTCCTGGAGATTGCAATTAGGTGTGCTCTGATTTTACCATATCATCACGCTTAACACTGAGAATTAGAATAATTTTAATGTGAGGATCAGGTGCTGAATGGCCGTTTGCGGGACATCCTTTTAAACTAAAAACGGAAAACATTTCATGCGTTTTGGCTGTTCTTTTACACGACAACAGTGTAACAGTTTTTGAAAACAATACGTTATCGTCTCCTTGTAAACGACAAAATAGTGAATTTGTGAAAGCGGTGACGTCATGCGCATGTGTTGTCATGACTGATGACGAGGAAGTAATTGCAAGTAAAAATACTCTTTATTACACTTTATTTTAAGGTGTCATTGTTACAATGTAATTCTATATTTAAGTACTGAGTATTAATAATTAACTACATGTACTTACTATAGGGGTAGGGTAGGATTAGGATTTGGTTGAGGGTTACTTGCATGTAATTATGCATAATTTACTGTTACTACTATGGTAAGTACATGTAACATATGTAACAAGGACACTGTAAAATAAAGTGTTACCACATACCCCTATTTTTAACAGCGGATTGAGGTGACGTTTGTCATGATTCCTGTCTTGTGTTCAACTTGTCTTGTGTACTTTTGTCATTTCCTGTCTTGTGCTAAGTTTTGTAGTCCTATCTAGTTTTTCATGTTGATTCGTCTCCCCTGGTGTATCTTGTCATTATCTAGTTAAGCTTGTTTTTTCCCCTTTGTATTTATAGCCCTTGTGTTTCACTTGTTACTTTGTCAGTTGTTGTACATGTATGGTTGCTTCTAGTTCGGTCCTTCTCGTGATTTTGTTTCTTTGTCGCTCGTGTTCTTTATTATTTTGTTCTATGTGTGATTTCATTAAAACCCTGCAGATAGATCCTCGCCTTCGCCTGCTTTCTCCAGCACATTACAACTTTAGAGGTCATCCGCACATCTATACTTGAATGTTTTCTTAACTGCTGTTTTGTTTGCTAAAAGTATAGAGCCGAAAAGGTTTTTCTAAATTCCCTTTAAGTGAAGACTGAAAAAAAAAAAAAAAAAAAAAAAAAAACTTTGTCAGTATACCTAGGGCTTAATTGTATATATTCATTAGTACAAAAACACAGTTGATGTTTTCATTTACGACTTGTTTTTTAAGCAACGTGTACTTGGTCATTTAGTCTCATTACCTGAATCATTTATTGGTAATGTTGTTGTCCGGTAAGCTGAGGGGGCTCTAACTTGAACCATTACGTTCAATAATTCACATTAATGACTTGACTAATCAAGCTAACTACTTAGCGTTTTCTGAGAATTGTACCTACGAGTTAGAGGTTTGTCTGCTATTACTAATAGATTTCAGCCATTACGATCTAGTGTTTATTGATTTTATGCTGTGCAACATTAATGCTATGTCTTGGGGATTGGAAGTCACAGCACTGGATCTTATCTGGCATTTATTAATGAGATAAAATGCTGCTCGGCACCACTGCTTTGGCAGAACAACAAGCAAACATTTCATTTGATTTTGTCCCTCATTGTAAATAGGGTGCACTGCATAAATATGCACGGTTACCTTGGTGACCGACGTTTTTCATTCATTAGTGCTGCTTGTGTTCACCTTGCCGGTACACTAACAATAGCTGTCCCTTTCCAAAAAAATCAGCCTCCTTGTGTGAATGCACCATGTACTTTAACAACTCGCAAATAAATTCATGCTAGTGTATCATTCTAACTTCCTTTTGTGCTCATTAAATATACATATGTGAGAGGGGGCACAAGGTTTTATCGTATGTAGTTTATGAGACAGTGAATCCCCTCTGCTGATTATTTTTAGTCATGCAAATGAAAACTATATCAGAGAGACAAAGGCTTTAGGTGACTATTGACCAAGAAACAACCTGTGGCACAAGTGACCTATGCGTGGCATGAGGTGATGTGTTCAGGCTAAACATACTCATGCAATTAAGCCATGTCAGCCGTAATATTCCTCATTGGGAGCCGAGGAAACGGGAAGCGGAATACAGCAGAATTGGAAGTGACAGCTTGAGGCTGGGGAATGAGCATACTTAAAAGGCCTTGACTCATAAAACATTCATTTACTCATGTACTGACAAGATAACTCAACAAACGCACAAATCAGAGACAATTAACAAGACGGTGAGTGCAAACACAAAGGAACAAGAGCGTACGCACACACTTGCGTCCAGCGAGACGCATGCATGCATGCACACTCAGTCACTAGCCTTAAACACATCTGACACTCAACAGATTTTTTTTTTTCATGCTATCACATTTCCACACAATTCATCCATTCACTAACCTTTTTTTTACCACAACAACAGTTTGACCTTTTTGTTGGTTTTTCTTACATACATGGTATATAGATCTGGTATACACTGTTTCTGTTTACAATGTGTTTTTTCATTCATTTTTATTTTTTCCTGATTTTTTATTTTTTATCTGTTACAAAAACAAGGGGAAATACATGCACTCTAGTATCTGATAACTCTTTAATCCCAAAACCCAATTCATATACTCCTTTTACATGCCAATTACCCAAACAGTGTATAGGGATCTCCCAGTCACGTGACCCCTAGCCGCGTGTCAGCCATTTTGACGGAATACATCCGTCAGCTACTCAGTGCAGTGATGCGCGGGTCAATGTACAAACAACCCGCACCCGACCGACGTTTTCAACTAACCCGCCCGCAACTCGGACCGCAAAAAATAAGGAAAGAACATTTTGTACCCGACCCGCATTTATTTAGCTAGTAAATGCTCATAGTAGCGTCATTGGGCCATAGACGTAAGAACTAGGGGTGCGCGTGCAGCATTTTTCTGAATGTTGTATGATATAGCCTAGTGTTATGTTATAAAGGCTTGATTTATTTATTCATTCATTTCGTTTCATTTTCTTAACAATTAAGATGCTGCATGTGTTTATCCAGTCTAATCGAAGTGTGCGTCTCTCCCCGGACTTTCCCGACAAAAATCCTGCCCGCCCCCTCTCAGAAAATACATAAAACTGACATTACTGAGCTATATGCGTTTAAAAGTAGCCTATTAAAATTGCACAGTGGCTTTGGTCAGTTCAACGTGTTGGGAAACCGGGCATTTTGTCCCACGTCAGCTTTTATATAAAGTTCATAAGGCGCTTAACATTCAAAAGGTAAATAAGGATTTCCCACTTGCATCTCTCCTGCAAAAGGAGAATTATAGGAATCATAGATCCATATGAAGCACCACAAGTTCTTTTTACAGGCATTAAATGTGTAGAACAACTTCCTGACATTGAGTTTGGTGACATTTACAGCTACATTATTCACTTCCCATCACGCTAACGCTACACCGGAGCTTCATTAAAAGCATACAGAAGCTTAACGTTAGCATGCTATTGGTATCACGAGTCCGGATGGGTCAGCAACTCTTTGATTTGGACGCCAGCGGGGAAGGATTATTCAATCATCACCGCAAAAGTTGGTCTATGTATTTTTATAACCAAATTATAGTGACGTTACCTGTAATAATCTTTAAACTGAGTTTACAGGGGAAAACACAAAACAAAATCACCTGTTTATTGCCACCAACCACTTGTTTCTCCGTTTTATTTCTTTTGGGATACATTACAAAGATATTCCTTTTGTATGATCACGTATCTGATCGGATCCAACTGCACAGCATTGCTCGGGCATGATAGGAATATTTCGCGACGAGCTGTAGTATCACCGGCGGTTTAGCACTTTCTATTCCGTCAAAATGGCTGCTCCAAATGGCGTGACGTCACGCGGGACGTCCCTATAGAGGCATCAGCAGGGGTGGTTCGGCCAGTGTCCCATGTCAGCAAGCTTGGTGCCCTGAGCAGCCTTGCTAATTTCATACTTTATATCACACTGTAAAAAAAATTTGTCATGATTTGTTATCACAACTTTTTATCTTTTGTCAAATCAACTTCGATAACTAATGTGTGAAGATAACATACTATTTTGAGTTTCTGTTTATTAAACCATTCTTCTTCATTGTATTAACTCAAATTTTTAATTACAACCAACTCAAAATTGTAAGGCAACAAATAACTTGTTTAAGTTAAACCAACATTTTTTTTTTACAGTGCACCAACTAATTTTATGTTGATACATTTTTGCAAGTTGTAAAGGTGTAAAATACTTCCAATTAATTGTAATACACTCACATTATTATAACACACAATTCCAGGTAATTCACACACACACACACACACACACACACACACACACACACACACACACACACACACACACACACACACACACACACACACACACACACACACACACACACACACACACACACACACACACACACACACACACACACACACACACACACACTTTAGTATTTCAGTGAGTTGCACACATCAGTAGAACAAATGTGATTCTTTACAGTATTACTATTGACAATCCTTTAGTCAACGTCTTAGTGAATTAGTCAACCCTGTCTGTACAGGGAACAACATGGTATTGTTGACTATTTCTACAGATATTTTCAGAGTAATTCCATCACGCGCACAAGCTTCTGTCTGCTGATACAACCACAGACCTGTCACACAAAAAACGCAGCAGCAGGAATAACTCATTTTAATTGGCTGCCACGAGCGATCAGGCAAATCAAGACTGAATCTATCATATTGATACATTTTTAGAAACTGAAGATTTGGAGTTGAAAATATCAGCCCTCTTTGGCCACATGGTGATGAATGATCAATTCCTACAACATTCACGTTATCTGGCCGTTTTACATGTTGCTACATTACCATGGACCATGTGTGACCCTGGATCACAAAACTAGTTAGCACGGGAATATTTGTGGCAATAGCCAACAATACAATTCAAAATTATAGATTTTTCTTTTATGCCAAAAATCATTAGGATGTTAAGTGAAGATTATGTTCCATTAAGATATTTTCAAAATTTCCTATCGTAAATATATAAAACATTTATTTTTGTGAGTGAATGCAGCACAATCGTGAACATAAATGGACAACTTTAAAGGCGATTTTCTCAATGTTTCGATTTTTTTGCACCCTCAGATTCCAGTTTTTTTAATAGTTATCACTGCCAAATATTGTCCCATCCTAACAAACCATACATCAATGGAAAGCTTATTTATTTATTTTCAGATGTATAAATCTCAATTTCAATACATTGACCCATGTGACTGGTTTTGTGTCCCAGGGTCACATATATAATGAACATCCCCTGAAGAATTGTAAGAAATCATACAACCAATGAAATGCTCAATAAATGGCAATATTCGCAATCTATTCAAATAAAACTAAAGGAGCTTTCAAGCAAATATGCCTTGAGCATAAGAAATGGCAGAAGTTCAAGTCTCCGACCCCTCGGTTCTCGCTCTGCACACAATTCAAACCAAACACCTTTGGGAGAGAGATCAAGCGTGATTCGCAAAAAAAGCACATCTCAACACTATCGGTTGCATACAAGTAAACGCATGGATCAGAAGAGTGTGATAAAAGAAAGAGGTGTGGAGGCAGGCTATTTTTGTCACGCTCTCTGGAGCGTGCCAATGAGTCAGGGCCACATGGACACATAAGCTGCAGGTGGGCCGTGGAGATGTCAGGCTTGGTTAGCAGGAAGGGGGCGGGACCACTCTGGCCCAGTCTAAGGGTCCACAGCGGGCCCATCTATCAGCTCTAGCCAGCAGCAAACGACTCGGCGTGGCCCTCGAGTGCACTTTTGCTCTGATTAGAGCTCCCATTGGACTTGTGTTGACACATCTGCACCGAAACCCGGTAGATATACAGTACAATACAGGCCCTGCTACACACATTAACAAACCACTTTTCCACAACAACAAACATGCACTATGCCGATGGGATTTGAACCAGCGGCACGATGCCAATGGTAAAGAATAAGAGACTTTGGGTAAAAGCCTCTCTGAGCCTGGGCGATTAATGTGTTGTCAATGGAAGGGGATGATGACAGATGGAGCACAAGGGCAAAAGTGGGTTCTTCGAAACAAAACAGCGGATGACTCTGTTCTTACGTTTCAGCTTCTAAAAGTGCTTTTAGGCTCCCTCACATCTCTGATGCTATAAAAGTCAGTTTCACCATAAAAGCCAGAGTTCACCCTTGTCTCTTATTCGAAATTCACACAGTGAATGTTTCCCATCTTCTAGACCTTTCAAATAAATTGACAGAAATGCCACTGAATATTTTTCTCTTTATGATCAACTTTTTATATATCTTTCATAAACTGCATCTGCCATTTACCTGACTGTAATATATAGACTGTAATATCCTGACATATAATGTAGCAGCAAGCAGCATTACAAGGTTAAGCCAGTGGTGTAACCCAGTTTTAAAAAGTCGGTGAGACAGGAGTGTGTGTGGGGCAGTGGGGTATCACATTGAGACAAAACAATGGCACTGACATATTTTAAGATATCAGTGAAATTTGCTTTCAATTAAAACAGCTCAATTGTCTAAAAATTTTTTTTTTTGATAGTTCATTACTGAGCTTATTAGCTCTAGTATTGTGTTTTTTATTTATTTATTGTGCTTAAGTACAGTTGCAGCAGTGTCAATAGGGTAACAAATTGTCCCTGTACGAACACACTTGGGATATACCTTTGCTGACATGGAAAGAGAGAGCATGCCGTGATCACTGGCATTTAGAGACAACTAAATAGAGCCCTCAGGCAGGCCTTGTGGCAAGTTGGGGGCTTCATTTGAAATATCTTCAACATGCTGGATTTGAAATATGCTGGATATCTGGAGGGCAACACTGGATTTTAGAGGACAAGTGAAAAGCAACTCATATATATCTGTCCTGTTAATACGTCCTGTCTATTGCATATGAATGTTTAATCAGTAATTATCAAGCATATATAAAAACATGCAAGTTATCTGTTGTGCCCTTTATTTAAGCTGTCAAAAGCCCACTTATGGCCCTCACAGCTGTACCATAACTGGCACTCTCAGGACACCACATGCACTTGCGATGTGCCCTTATTACATAAAACACTTTAAACACAGTGGACACATTTGGACACTTAAGGTGCACTTGTCAAAAATAGCTAAATAAATGGCACTTAAAATTGTGTGAACTTGAAAACTGCCTTCATAAAGTACATCAAAAGTACAAATGCACAACTCACCTTGGGGACCAGTTAGGTAAAAGCAATTGCAAAAATGGCTAATAAAAGTGAAGCTGATTCTGAGAAAGCTCAGATGCTACTTGGTTTGATGTTCGGGCCTAACGCATTAACATTCATACATCGTGTGTCCAGTGTGATTAGTGTCCAAAAGTGTTCAAACACTTTCTGGGTCTAAGCATTTCTCTCAGTTTTCCACCATTGAGCTTGTGTAACAAAGTTGTAAAATAAAGATATTTATATGCACTGACACCATAGCTAATCTGATATTTTTAAATAGAAATAGAGTGCTCCTTTCAAACATATATCATCATTCAGCAGAAACGATTGTGCCACACAAATGTAAGGTGTGTGATGGACAGCAGTAGTAAAGGGCAACTAAGAACACAAACGCAGGAAATGATTAGGAGCCGTCAGCGGGACAGCGGCGTGATTTCCCTCGCTGCTAGTCCTTGCTGTCGTTTTTCAGCTAGCACTGGCTGTAATGGCAGCTGGGCTGCCAGCAGCACTCAATCACTCTGTTTATGAATCCAAACAACAGTCAGTTACGTGGTGTGAGAACCCACAGAGGAGGGCCCGGAGCATTCAGCCTGTCACAGCCAGCATCTTGGGGTTCTCCGACGGCAGATGAGATAGATTGCATGAAGAGGTACTTTCTATGAAATGTATAAGCTAAAGTTTGGCTATGTACAAGTTACATCCTGTCTAATAAAAGAACAAAGTTTGATCATATAGTGCTGGAAATAATTGAAATGATAGTATCTCTATGTTTTCTATTTTCTGTAATTTTGTACACAAGCCATTCTTTTGGAGATTGCATTTCTAGGGAAGATTTGATATCATATAGCCCATATAAACATTTTTAAATAATTAAAAACACCAATTACTGTAATAATTTCATCTTTTCTCAGCGTCATTGTATGTTTCTACTGCCTCATGAAGAAAATGGAAGAATGGGAATAATGTTTCAAATGAAACCAGACTGCTTCGGCAAGGTTTCTTTGATTAGGATTCTTCACTGTGAGAATGTTTCTAAATTAGGAAAACACCATCAAATACCTCTGTGTTTATCTTTGAACATTATGCAATTTGTAATTCTTTTAAATAAATAAAAAAGAGAGAGAATTTTTTTTTGATTTTGCAATTATTTACAATTATGCATGGAAAAACTTATATGACTTCCTATTGGCAAAAATTCACAAATGATCATATTTGTTGTTGTTTGGAAATGCAAATGAAGTGGATTTTGATATTTGGGTCGTTTTCTTATTTAATGGCACTGATACTGGTGCGCAGATTTCATTGCTCCATGTGCGTCTAATGATTAGGCTAAACATCAGAAATCCCCTCATTTATCAGCTTATCTGTAAATAAAGTCTCCCATCTGTGTTGCCTCCCCGACAACAAAACAATCACATTCCTGCACAGAATTCAAATCAAACTAAGCCACGGTACACATAGACACCATGGTTTGGAATATGAAAATAAGGATGGACAAAGCCATTACTGCATGTTTCCTTCTACCTCTTCCTCAGTTTGGATCATTCTCCTCTGGGTAAAAGCCTCAGGGCTCAAATGATTCAGCCTGACTGTCCTGTTATTGTGACTCCAGCTGCTTTGTCAGAAAATGCTAGATGCAATTTGCCCCCCCTCAGGGGAGTCAGGATGCAGTGTCCATTTCAATTCTTAAAGAACTGAGCTGAATTTGATAAATGGACACAAACTAAACTGCTCAGGATTCTGTATTTGAACCTTGTTTTGTTACAATGCATTGAGATTACTTTTTTTCTTTCTTACATATAACGATGATACAATAAATTTATTTGAATAGTTCAATATGGCGGGAAAAAAAGAAAAAAAGAAAAATCAACCCAGGGTGAAACAAAGGTATCCTGCAGTGACGTCATATAATCAGAATATATATATATATATAAATTCAACTTTTAATGACTTCTGCAGTCTCAAAATGATTCAACCCCTTCATGGCAAGCATCTTTAGTTCTTTAGAACACCCCTTTGCTGTTATGACCTGCTGCAAACAAGATTTATAACCAGACACAAGCTTCTGGCAGCGTTTCTGAGGAATCTTAGCCCATTCCTCATGAGCAATGGCCTCCAGTTCAGTAATATTCTTAGGTTTGTGTGCTGCAACCGCCGTCTTCAAATCCCACCAGATATTTTCTATAGGGTTCAAGTCTGGTGACTGTGATGGCCACTGTAATCTTCCAGGACTTCTTCTGCAACCAAGCCTTGGTGGAATTTGAGGTATGCTTGAGATAATTGTCCTGTTGGAAGGTTCAATTATAACCCAGCTTCAGCTTCCTCACTGACGTTTTCTCCTAGGATTTCCTGATACACTTCAATGAATCTAGCTTGCCTTCCATACGTTGCAGGTTTCCAGTGCCAGAGGATGCAAAGCAGCCCCAGAGCATCACCGAGCCACTAGAATCCCAAAACGTCTTATTTATATGATTTTGAGTACATTGAAGCAGACTTTTCTTGTGCTTTTGGGTCAGCTCTGGCATTGAAACCACACGAATTTAGTATTTGCCTTACTGTGCAAGCTGAAACATCAGTGCCCGTTGCCACCAAGTCTTGCTGCTGGCCTTTTGCAGTCACTCAAGGTCTTTTCTGAACCTGCCTTCTCAGGTTACAGCCGTTGATGGCTTCCTTTTTCTGCCACGTCCAGGTATTCTTCCATCGGTGTCTTTAGGAACATTCAATGCCTTCGCTATTTTTGCATCCTGTTCCTTGCGTGTGAAGGGCGATGATATATTCTCTTAACTTTTTGGACCATTCTTTTGCCTCTAACATGCAGTCAAAAGTGACACTCAACAAACCTAGGCAGTTCAGATATTTCATGTGTTCTAGCTCAAGCGCACCTGGTGCAACTAATGAAGCCCTTGATTAGTTACACCAAATGTGCTTAAGACAACACCTGTTTTTCAGATTTGTGATGTTGTGAGGGATTCTATTAAGGGGGTTGATAATTTTGAGACTACGGAAGTCATTAAAAGTTGCATTTTCAGTAGAATTTGGGGAAACCACTTGGAACATTTGTTATGTTGAGCTATTTCAATTACTTTTGTTTGATCGTTCATTGCAAACAGCTGAAAGACAACTGAAAGTATATATATGCACCCACAGACATATACAAGTATATCATATAATATAATATTATATATTATGCAAACAAAAACTTATGTTAGATGCGATTAATCATGATTAATCGATTGGACAGTTAATCAATTTGACAGTTATTTAATAATATTACTGTTTTATTGAATTTTTTATTAACATAAGAGAGTTCTTTAAAAAATATTAAATAGTATATGTTAAACAACATTTTTATATTCTTTAAAAAAAATATATGAAGATTTAATGGAATTTTTGTCATAAATGCTTCCCAAAAATCCTCCCACGATTTCTATAATTTCAGAGAGATTATTCTATCTCTGAAAAGCTGCTGTGTGATAATAACAGTTAATAATAGACTTAAACAAATCAGAGCCTAATGAAATGGAGAATTCCACTGCTAACTATCATGCACCTAACATTTTCAGCAAACACAAATGCAGCCATCTCTTTGTATATATTTGTTAAAATATCACCCTGCAGCAAGTAAGGGCAAGGGATTGTTTGTTTTGTTTTTGTGCACTTTGACAAGCTGTGCTCTCTTATCATGGACCAGATCAGAAGCAATATAAACACAGCGCTGAGATAATGTGCGAGCATCATGTTTACTTTACGGCAATTGTACGGCATCTCAAACATCAGAGGATAGATCGGCCCTATTAGAATAATAGTGTGAAGGACAACGGAGTGGATGAGGAGCAATGGTGGAGGAGAGAGAGAGAGAGAGAGAGAGAGAGAGAGAGAGAGAGAGAGAGATAGAAAGTAGTAACCATAGCCTCCACGCATTGCAGATTTACTGATCTGTCTGCACTTTATGTGGACGAAATGGAAAAGAGAATGGTAGCATGTTTACAGCGCTATAAAGTTTTCTTTAAATTCCCAAGGACTCGACCACCCTGAAACTGCGTCGGAGCCACCATAAAGCTCAGTGTAATGCCATCCTTTAAATCTGATGAAACATTTATTGATCTTCTTAGATCTTATTTTATTTTCTTCCCCTTACTTTTACCTCTAGCCGAGATACAGGAGCCCTGCCGAAAGACAAGATGTGCATCCAAAGACTTAAAAACAAGAAATGTTAAAGGGACAACACACTCACAAATGAAAATTCTGTCATCATTTGCGCACAAAAGGAGACATTTTTTGAAGAATGTCCAAGCTGTTCTTTTTACTATAATGAGAGTGAATGGAGACTAGGCCCATTAAGCTCCAAAATGACTGGTGGCATTCGAATGGGCCCCTTGAGACCTGAGTTTGATGTTCCTGTAGGCTGATGTTCCTATTCATGGGTTTCAGTCACGTGACTTTTTTGTTGTGGCCGCCATCTTTAGGACCTTTGAGTTAAATTGAGTAGTATCTCCCTGGCGATTGGAAAGATGTCGCACACTAAAATAGCACTCCTCACTGCAGACGAAAAGCAACGGTACTTAAATAATATAGATACTTTAGGTATAGATCCTTATTTACTGCCAAACGAACTGCTGACTCCATTAAAGTCTTGTAAAAACTTGCCAGATTTGACGTTTGCTGATATTTATGGTGCGATCTGTGAAAAAAACAGAGGGGGGGATGTTTTGAAACATTTTTATTCATAAAAATAAATCATGAGAACATGAACTTCATCACTGCATGTGCAGGAATTGTAAAATCTTTTTTATTAACTCATGAAGTAGCCTAACGCAATATTTTTACTCTAATAGCTTATCTTTCTCCACACATAACTGTGATCATGCAATAACGTTAACTTTACATCGCGATGATGAGCTACAGTGAAATGATAGAAAAGACATTATCTGTGTTAGCAATTCGCGTTAAACGCGTCTTTACATTATATATAGTGGAGTGCAGCGCGACAGAAGTGTAGCACGGACAAGTGGATCACCGCCGTGAGTAATCATTTTAAAATAAAATTGACTAATCAAACCACGGATCCCTGATAAGTTTTGTGATCCGTCTCGCCACTAGTGTAGTAGCACTATGATCACTTTGAGGGGAGGATAAATTTATCCCCACCGGGGATAAAAATAATTAAACAGGCAGGGATACATTGACCAGAAAGGGGGAAATCCCACGCATCCCCCCCGGCAAATCGCACCCGGTTTATATCTACCTCGTCCACAATCCCTCTCCATACACCGGCGAAGCTCTCAAGGCATTTAAAAGCACTGATTCTGAAGCCTACCTCTACTTCACTTCGGGATGGGTATGATCCCAAAATCTATCATCTGGAGATGAAGAAAATGTTCTTGATAACAGGACGGGTGTTATTAACGTTACTCGAGTAATCGCTGCATTGCTGAACTGAATTGCTAATAATGTCGGTAAAGCACATCT